>NC_137891.1:64166119-64802965 GCF_963455335.1 Martes martes
CAACAGAGTCCATGCCCTCTGATAGCTTGGTTTAGTAAATAACCCCACACATAACATTAGTAGACAATGTATAAATGTTGGATGGAATGAAGAGAGCATGAGGATTGATTAGTGAGCTCTGAACCAAGAAGGGAGGAGTGGAAATCTATTCCAGGCCTCGCCTGTTCTGATCACTCAGCCCTGCTATAGCTCAGTTGGGGAGGAGCGTGAACATGCTTCCTGACACTAGGGTTCCTTGTTGGACTTGAGCCCAGTGGTATTGGATGTGCCCGCTGAGGACTGGAACACTCCTTCCTCACTCAGCCCTGCACATGCTGAAGACTCCTTTCCTGTCACTGTGTGGTCATTTCTCCTTTTAGGGGAGCAACTCTAAAGACTGTCTTTGTCCCATGATCATAGGTATGTATGTGCAAGGCTGGTTATGGCCCACTAGACAGCTGGTGCATGCTGAATAGCCAGTGTCCATGCAGTATCCACACCCCCATCCTTAACCCTGTTGCCCTCAACACCCCATACCCCACCTTGGTTTACTAGTCCTTGGAAAAGGGATATGGAGAATTAGGAATGGAAGGAAACAGGGTTTGTTTTTTAAGAAGGCAGTTTGGTCCTTGAAACCTTTAAGCAAAGAGACCTCAAATCAGGATGTGACCTATTGAAAAGCAGACAACTATGAGAAATACAGTGACTCAGAACAGCTTGAACTTCAGGGATATCATATTTGTTTTCCAACTTACCACTCTGGCTCTTCCTCTGTCTCTCAACAGCAGCTTTTGTATTTTCATCCTCCAATGGTGGCTTCCTTTTAATGTCTAACTTTTAGAAACCCAGAGCTAGAGTTCAAGAGCACAGGGTGGTCATTGGAATCTGAGTGGTCTTCTATGGTGGTAGTTAAAACTCCTTTCAGGTAAGATGGCTCGAAATCCCTGTTTGCCTGAGACTGGCGCCATTCTTACCTGCTCTTCTGCCTAGTAATTGGCAATACCCCATTTCAGTCTGAGCAGAGTCCTGATTTAGATGGTAAATCATGGATTCAGCCTTATTCACTGTGTTTTCTTCTTTAATAAGCATTGTTTCAAGTTTTCAGCAACCTTCTTATTTCAAGACTGCAAATTTAGTTCCTTACTATCTTCCTATAGAAAGTCTCCTCCTTGTCCTCTCTCTCTTCTCGCTTGCCATAGCCACCAGTCATATTCAGTATTTCCTTATCATAGCCCAAATTAAGGTGGCCTTCTCCTAACTGCTCTACCTCTCTACTCCATTCTCATTCTAATGATCTTACTAAAATAAGCCTTTGCATGTGTTACTCCCTTGCTCAAAAATCTACTTTGGCTTCCTATTGCTAACCACATCAAATCCAGAATCCTTTGCCTGGCTTTCAAGGCCTCTATAATCAGACTCTCTGGTTCTCCTGTCTCTATTTCACTCTTCTTCAGCCTTGAGACTCCTCTGTAGTCCAGAGAAAGGGAGCGCTTCAGCCTTGATCCATCTTTAACAAAAGAAGGCAGGCCCCATTCATCATAAGGGCCTAAAGCAAGAATGAGCCATCTCAGGTCATGGATGATAGATTGGAATGTGTGAGCTATAGGAGCATTAGGGAATTATGAAAGATGTACAGTAGGTTTGAAGTTTGGTTTTTGAACCTATTCTTCACAAGTCAGTGTGGTTTATAAAATAGTTCCTCAGTATTCTCTGGAAAGTTCCTTTGAGCTCTTGGCCCTTATTAATGGGAGAATAACTTAAGTTTTCCTCATGCACTAGCTCAAAGGGCAACTCCTAAGTGCTGATTATCAGGTGTTTATTCCAAAAGCTTAATTCCCCACAGTCTGTTCTGTGTGTTGAGGCCTTCTGCTTTGCTTGGTAAAAGCATACAACGCTGTAGGTCTCTCTTTCCTCTGACCTGATCTCCCAGGCAGGCATAGGGATCAGCATTCCCTCTGCCACTGAGCTAGTAGAAAGAGGAGTGTTTCTTGTGCTTCTGGGCCACTTCTTGGAACGGAATCTGATAATGAAGACTTTATTTTATGGCACCAGGATACATTCTGGGTAATACTGTTAAGCATGATCACTTCCACTTCCTGAAAGGTAGTGAAGGATGTTACTGTTCTATAATTTTATATTGTGAAAGCTACAAAAGCATAAGTCTTTTAGTCTGTGTAAATGGAACTGCTGATCAGAAAATGAAGTTGTCTTGTGAACTGTTCTAGTCTTCACTACGATCCCTCAGTAGATAACTGGTTTGTAGGATTAGAATTTGCTTTGCCAAACAAATACCTTTTCCAGTCTGCCTCTGGGCATTAGTTTCTTCATAATAAAGTGGAATGTAGAATATGAAGTTTTCAAGTAGCTTCTTCTGGGTAGTATAGTAAATTTCATAAATTATTTTATTAAAGGTTCAAGCAAACTTTAAAATGGCTTCAGCAAAATTACCATCTTCCCAGTGTACTTTGAAAATAATAAAATATTAGTATTCTTTACTAAGACTACTGTTGGGTTGTGGGTTTGTTGGTTTGTTTTTGTTTGTTCTAACAACCCCAAATCTCAATGGTTTGAACAAGAAATTTCTTTCTCATGTAGAAATACAAGCAGGTATAGTTGGTAGTGCCAGAGAAATGGACTCTGTCCTGTGTCTCTGCCATGCTCAACACTCAACTCCCAAATGTGGTTCAGTGAGTCTAGCTCTTGAGGTCCAGCCAGCAGGACCATGGAAAGTGTTGGTCACTCTCCTTTAAGAGAACAATCCTTCACCATCACTCCCTACTGGCCAGAGTTAGTTAGATAGATTTAGCTGCATGGGAGTCTATGAAATAATGCCTGGGAATGGTGAGTATGGCTTAGGGGAAACATACTAGGAAATAACTAGCAGCTTCTCTCAGTGGTCACTCTGATATTTAATGATTACCAATCCACTTTCCCTTCTATTTCATTCTCCTATAGAGGCAATCCATCCAAATGGGCTTTTAGAATTGTGTACTTCACACAGATTCAAAATGTGCATTTTTATTCTGTAAATGGTATTTAAGTCATAGAATCAGAAAAGAAAGACCACAAAATTAGAGCTCAGTCCCTTTCTTTAATACACGAGGAAGCAGAACTCAAAAAAAAAAAAAAAGATTTGCAGAGCTGGTAGAGTGGGACTAAAACCCAGGTCAGCTGAGTTTGAAGTAGTCCTTATAGTTAACAACACTGCTTGGTGAATCCAGAAATCTTACTCTTTCTTATTCCTTAGGGTTATTGGGGATGAAGTAAAATGACTTCTCAGCCGTGGCAAGGCTGAGAAGTGTTTAATGAGGGAGGATTTAATTTCATTTCTATGAATATTTGTAGCATATCTGGCCCTCTGCTAGTCTGGGACTACAGATAAAAGAGCAGTCCAATTGTTTACTTACCCAGAGTAACTTGGGTAAGTAAACAATTTCAACTCTGGGATCACTGTGCCCACAGACAAAACTCTTGGTGCTGAGTAAGTGCAAGAGAATGGATCACTTAATCTAGACCTCTGAAAGGTCAAAAAAGCCTTTTTTGTTGTGAGAAGAGTTTTAAAAGACAGAAATCTGAGTGAATTATTAAATATGCAAAGTATTTTACATTTTTCTTCTGAATGTTTGGGACTCCAAGAACATGGTCCTCATCTCAGGCATAAAGAACAAATAGAAATTAAGTGAAGGCTTTCCAGACATGGGGAATATATTGCCTGTGCAAAGAACTACAGGTGAGAACTTGGTCAAATCTAGAAAATGAGAGCAATTAAGTACGAACAAAATAAAGGGTGTTTCTCTCGGTAGGAGAGGTGAGGTAAGCCTTCAATTCATGAACTACTTTATGTCCCATAACATGAAGTTCTGGTTTCTCCCAAGGGTGATTAGATGCTAGTCAAGAATTTTGCAAAAAAAAAAAAAAAAATCTAGATTACTTTCTTTCCCTGCCCCCTTCCCCAAGAAAATTCCCTTTCCCATCATTGAGAAGGGAAGACTTGAAGGCTAATAATTGGGGACAAAAGACTGGGATATTATAGTGATCATGGTAATAACATGTTAGAGCCTGGTTTCTGGCAGTAACAATCAAAGGGAAAGGATGGAACCAATTAAAGAAATACTTAACAGGTAGAATTTTCACAATTGGGTAACTGAAGAGGGGATGAAGGAGGAAAGAGTGTAAAATGATTCTTAGGATAAATAGAACTGAGCTCTTTGCAGAGAGGGTAAGTACTACTTCAGCTCTGTGTAGTTTGAGGGATTTATAAAGTACCCAACTGGATAGATGGCTCTGAAGCTCAAGATATCTAGACTGTGGAATAGATTCCAGGAACTGATGTATGCCTTCTGGCAGGTGAAAAAAGACCAATGTGGGGCTCCCGGGTGGCTCAGTCAGTTAAGCCTCCAACTCTTGATTTCAGCTCAGGTCATGATCTCGGGATCATGAGATCAGGCTCCATGATCAACAGGAAGTCTGCTTGAGATACTCTCCTTCTCCCTACTCCCTTCCCCCTTTCTCTCTCTCTCTCTCAAATAAATAAATGAATCTTATAAAACAACAAAAATGTGAGCTGAGAATAAAAATAACTGGTTAAAATACTTAGTGGTCCAAGTATTGCTGGTATTGGTTCAGTCCATTGTTATGCTATTACTCTTCCTAACTGCAAAGTTAGTTTTTTAAAAGGTAAGCATATAAAGCTGACTAAATCCTTCCTTTTGAAAGGTAAATAACACCATTTTCCCCCCTATCTTACAGTGATAAGGTGATTAGACTTACTCCCAATACAGAAGAAGCAGCAAATGCACTGAAGAAACTATACCACCAACTTAAGGTAGGGGAGCCTCCACTCACTTATCCCTTATGCCTATAGTGTATTTACAGGGCTTTGCTGATGGGAGTTGAATAAGTGGAATTAATTAGCCAAGGGGGAAAAATGCTAAGCAATAACTTGAAAGAGCTTTTAAAAGATAAGTTAAAGTTACTCAAAAGATGATGTATCTTACCCATTATCTATTTATGACCTCATTCCCTTAGTAGCATGTAGGCTTCATGAGAGAGCTTTTCGTATACTTCTCTCATTGCTGTGATGGCAGTGTCAGGAATATCCTACAAGTTCAGTAAATGTTTTTTGCTGTTTTTAATGAATGAGTGAATTTTGTTTACAATTTTCCAGAGTTCACTTTTCCTTCTTAAAATTTTCCTGATGATCATCTATACTTCCATTCTAAATAAATTCAAGCAGAAGTGAATTGAGGAAAAGAAACGAAATTCAAGTTAATTAATTTTCATATGTTTCAGTGGGTCTGATAAGAAAATTCTGTTGGCAGAGGTTGAAGGACTCTGATTATTCAATCTTGGGTGAATTTTGGGGATTTTAGAGATAGAGAATTTCTTATCTCCCTAATACTGCATATATTTGAGTGTTAGCTTTAGCTAGAAACTTATGATGAAAGGTGTGGTGATGGGCTCTTTTCTAGGCCTACAAAGAACAGAGGCAGGGCCATAAAATATGGGTGGTTTAGCTTCTTTTTAATGGTTAGCAAAACAGATTACCAAGAAGGCCTCCTTAAACTCCAAAATGCGGTAGAAAAACATGTGTCCTAAATGTCTGTAGGACAGTCCTACCTAGAGAAGATGTTAGGAGGAAAAGAGAGGAGGGATAGTCTCAGTGGCTTCTGGAGATATTTGTAATTATCAGATTTTTGGTCTTTTATTGTTGGCTTGATTTTTCTCTTTGACATCTTTCCTTCAAATATTGAATGTACTTATAAATGAAGTATTGAACTTGGAATTTATTCATTTCCTTTCTCCTCATTCCTAGCTTTTACACATGCCATACACATTGTCCAATTTAAGCTTGGGTCTCTATACAAGGGCCCAAAGTGAAAATGCAGGAGGACCTCACCCCAAATCGTGATTGTATCTGGTGCCAGAGAGGCTGCTCACCAGACATTTCCTAAACCTCTTCTTCTCAAAGGACTATCTGCTTCAGGATACTGACATGAACTTTCCTATAATCATTAACCCCAGCATAGTCTTTTCAGCAACAATATCTGAAACTATCTATACAGCCCATCAGGGACTCAACATTTGCAAAGAAACAAAGCAGTTTTCAGGTAGAAGCTCCCATCTCCATTAAAATTGTTTTTTTAGATACAGCATTGGAAAAAATAAAATAGCTACTTTATACCATGAAGTCCAGTATGTCAAGAAACAAATATGCTTAACCAAGTATTGGGGAAAAAAATATTTGTGAAAGAATGCCCCCCCCCTAAAACACACACACCATTTGTAAACATATTTATATGGTAGGTCTTACAAAGTCATAAAAATAAAATAGCAGAGTTCTATATGTGATAAGTACTAATCATTAGCAAAAGTAATAAAATTTCATCAGTGAAGACTGGGAGGGTTACTTAAAAACTCTTCTAAATCATAGTAGATGGAACAAAAATGACATTGAGCATAGAAAGGACTGTGGACACTGAGGAGAACACATTATATTGTGCCCTTTTCTGTACACACTTCTGTATACACTTAAAAATCCTGCATATTTTCATTTAGTTCTTGAGGAAAGTTAGTAATCTGAGGGGAGAAAATGGTTTGGATGTGAAGGAGTTTAGAGGACAACTACAAGAAGGCAAGGAAAGGGGACTGATGAGGAAGAGGGGAGAAGAGTAGGGAAGCAAGGGGGTTGGTATCAGAATGTTGACAATGTTCTAGTGGTTTCACACCACTCTGAGTCACTCTGAGTGTTTCCTATAAATTGTTTCCTTTTAACAGCTCTATGAGGTGGGTACAGTTATTGCTATTTTACAGCTGAAGAAATTAGGAGAGACAGAATTTAAGTAACTTGCCCTGGGTCAAAGTGTGGCATTGGAGTACACATTGGAGACAGCTCCAAACCCTCTAGAAGCCATGTGAAGTCTGCCTTCTGCCTCCAGTCTGTTTACTCTGCTCATTCTCCCAATGGGGAGGAATAAGGCCAAGTTTGCTGGGCAGTGGAGCCTAGACTCCATGTGTACATTGTCATGTTCTCATTTAATTTATTCCTTGAGATTTGCAAGACTCACAGTTCAGCCGGAAATCCTACTCACAGTTTTGATTTATAATAGCAAGCAGATACAAAGCAAAACCAGCAATGAGAAAAACCAATAGCATGAAGTCCAGGAGAAACGCAGGCACAGGCTTCCAAGAACTGTTTTCCTGTGGAATTACCACAGGATGGTCCCAACAAGGAGTCATGATAACACCAGGGAAGCTCATTATAGACTGAGTGCCCAGGGTTTTTATTGGGGCCTAGTCATGTAGGCCCCCTCTGCCAAGCACATACCAAAATTCCAGATTCTTCAAGGGAAAGCAGGTGTTCAACATGAGCTATCTTGTTTGCACAGTTTAGGTGTGCAGTGGAACCACCCTTCTAAGATTTCAGGAAGGATCCTCTCATGCTAAGTTTCCAGATGCCAGCTAATGGCCACACTTGCTAGTAGGGCTTTCTAAGAACAGGAGTTTCAGGCCTGCTGTGTTAATTTTTCTGCACGTTTCTTCATTTCTGTTATTGGGTTGAAATTTGAAACACTGAGCTTAAATACATTTCTGTCTAAAAGCATCATGTTAACTGGATATCATTTTAAATTCAAATGATTTCATTGAGTGATCCACATGTACCACTGAAAGCAGTGATTCTGGCCAGGCAGAGAAAGCAGCCTGCAGAGAAGAAAAAGATGACTATCATCTTAAGCCCTGTGGAGCTGATGAGATAGAATTGGCACTGTCTTTAACAGCTCCTTTGCACACCCCATGCACTGCCTGCAAGGGAACGGGAGCTTTTAGTTGCCCCCTTTCCCTAAAGCACAGTGTGGTAGACAGAATTCTAAGATGGTGCCAAAATTTCTGCCCTCTGGTGTATACACCCTGCATAATATGTCTTCCGAGTCTGGCCAGGGCCTATGAATATGATAGAATAGTCATTTCCTTGATAGATTACATTATGTGACAGAATGCAGATTTCCAACAATGTTGGGCATTGTGTCCCTAACCCCTGTGTTTTTCAAGGGTCAGCTGTGATTCTATTCCCTCCTCCCCCCATTATGCTCTGTGTTCTATCATAATATTTTACTTTTATATGTCCTCATGTTGGTTATATTAGATGATTTAGACAGTAAATATGAACACAAATAAATACATGTTGTTTCTATAGCTTGAAGCTGGAAAATGGATGCAGTGCCAGGGAAGGAACACTACATTAGAAAGAATGGTTTGGAAAGGTTTTGCTTATCAGGTGCCCTTCAGCTGAAGGACTTAAAGAAGCCAGCTGGGCAGATAGCTTGGGGACAGTTTGGAGCACAGAGAGGACCTGGCTCACAGAAGCCCTTACAGGCTAGTGTATTTTCTAAATAAAAAGAGAAGCCCCTGGGAGGTTTTGGAAAGGAAGTCATGATATCTCGTTCACATTTTTCAAAGTCTATTTCCTTTAACAGATGGCATTAGGAGGATGGCAAGGGCAAACAGAGCCTTTTCCTAGAGACTGACTGGCAGGCAGGTTACCAAGCCAGAGACTCTGGAAATGAGGAACACAACAGGATTCCCATTCTTAGAACAAAGACCCCAGGCGAAGTTGAGGCCCAAGGAAACATCCCACTACCTGGACTGGAACCCAGGGTGAGCTCTCCATTAAAAGCCACGACAATGGATGCCCATGGTCAAATATGGCCCAAGCCATGTCAGGCTTCTACCTCAAGGCAGAATTGGTGCCATAGCCTGGAGTGGGTTTGAGCTGACAGGTCAAGCTTTTTGAGGCCCTGGGGAGATGGGGTCCGCCGGGCAAGGAGCAGACCAGCCCAGCATTTGGAATAAGAGTACTGTAACGTGCTTTCCTCCACCTTGAGAATGACTCCATGCTGGCAGCCAACACAGACTCCCATCAAATCCACTTTCCCCACAAATTGCATCCACATTTTTGCAATTTTGCGTGTATTGATTTTCTCCAAGGGACCTCTTGTTGAGTTATTTAACTGCCACCTTTGCAAAGGGCAGCAAGTAATTTTCAGTAGAGACCCACTTCTTCTGAGAAACTCCAATCCAGGCCAGTCCTATCATTTCATTTCAGAGCACTCTTGGATGATTATATTATCCAAATCTGGGCATTATTGCAGAATGAATGGTTCAACCATGAGGACAAAGAGAGCATTAGATCTTCTTCTCCATCTCAAAATAATTTATCAACAGGAGTAAAGGAACAAGGGAGTAGTACCCATGAGAAAAGGAAATAAAGACAAAGACATTTTCTTATGTTTCTTCTTTGAAGCAAAGGTGCGCCGGCCAGTGTCCTCAATATTCACAAAAGAATTGGCTTCTCTGATTTTGTGTGGGTATTGCTCGGATCCTTTGGCATTTCTCAAAGGGGTCATGTGAAGTATTAGAATCAACACAGCACTATTGTGAAAGACAGCGACCATTTCATCTGTCCTTGCTCCGTACGTTATATAAAATCCCACTCACCAAAGGATCTACTGGGATTCCTATTCTCTCGCCTTTTGAACTGGCAGTGGTTTTTGTTGTTCTTGTTGTTGAGTCCATGCATTCTTTTTCACTTTGGCTGCCAGGAAGCTGAAAGATAGCTAGGTAGATAGGTAGGCAGGTAGGTAGGTAGACCGATATATATATATATACATATGCATATGTGTATATATATATATATTTTTTTTAAGCTCAATCATAATACTTGTATGACCCTTATGGTTTGTATCTTTAAGTATACATATTTCTTTTTTTACCCATTCTGAATTTTCTATTTGTTTTCAATTGCTGATCTAAATTTTTACCATCCTTCTCTTTTATCATTGTTTTACTATAACTTTTTAAGTCAAACAAAAAAAGATTTTTTTGGAAAGCAATAGGATGTAAATAAGTAAAAACTAAACTTGCCTTTATTCAGAAAACATGCCAGGTGTCATATACGAATCAGTTGTATATAAGAATTCACAGATCAGGGGTGCCTGGGTGGCTCAGTGGGTTGAAGCCTCTGCCTTCGGCCCAGGTCATGATCCCAGGGTCCTGGGATCGAGCCCCGCGTCGGGCTCTCTGCTCAGCGGGGAGCCTGCTTCCTCCCTTCTCTCTCTCTGCCTGCCTCTCTGCCTACTTGTGATCTGTCTGTCAAATAAATAAATAAAATCTTTAAAAAAAAAAATTCACAGATCCTAAGTGAGAAGCATAGTGAATGTTGAGGTTTCAATGCAAGGAGGGAAATCTGACTTTTGAAATATGATTGGGGGCAAGGGGACTGTGGTGTAGATCAGAGAGAGGATAGAGACACCACACTGATAAGATATAAACATGTCAGGGGTAGGGGCAGTATGGCGTTATGTGTCATTTTATTATGGACCCTGGGGATATTCACTATTGCCTAAGGTGAAAACATTTTGATATCATAAAAGAAAATTTGATCTCTGGAGCCAGTCAGCCTGGGTTAGAGCCTCAGCTCCATCCCTTATAAACTGTGTATAAATTTTTGGCAAGTTATTGAACATCTTAGGGTCTCAGTTCCTTTATCTATCAAATGAGGATAATGGCAGATATTGCTTGAAGGTGTTATTATGAGGATTAAATCAATTCACACAGAGACAGTGGTAACAAAAATGAGTGGTACACAGTAAACATTCAATAAATGTGAACTATTGCTGTTGTTAATATTTTCCTATGAGGCACTATGTACATTATCTCAGTTTTTCCTTTCAGCTTCACAAAAAGGACACTTTTATTTCCCTGTGAAAATGAGGCTCAGGGAAGTTATGTGAGTTGCCCGAGTGCCCGATTCAGGAAGCCTGGAGTCCAACACAGAGCTGTTGGACTCCAAAAGCCATACTGCTTCCCCTATAAACTCCCCAACACAGCCAACAGGATGGCGTAAGTAGAAAACTTCTTCCCAAAGCAGGCCATGAACTAGATAGAAGAAAATTGTAGTGATTCATTCACCCAATGATCTGTGAGTGCTCTACTTTGGGCTGGTCATATGGCAAACAAAGATGAGCCTTCTGGAGGGCTCTCAAGTGACTTCTAGACCAATGGGCAAGATAAATATACCACAATAGAGAACAGCGTGGAAAATGCCAGACCGAGGTACATGCAATGACACAAAAGAACAAAGAGAAAGGACATCTAATCCAGCCTACTAGAGTTGGAATCTGAAAGGATGACTATTAGTGTCCAGAATACTTTCTACTCTCCTACTAGCCCTTCATTAGAGAAGTTGTGTTTTGTAGGAAGACTACAAGGATTCTGCCCCTTTAAGAATCTTCACCCCCATACCACTGCCACTCCTCCCCAGCCCTTATCCCATCCCTAGCCCAGAGAAGTACATCGCACTGTTTAAGGGAAAATGTTACCTGGACCCCCACTGATACACAGGTTAAACCTAGATGGCTTCTAAGAGTCCAGCCTTTCAATTATTAGGAATTTTGCAAGCGTTTTGTTAAACAGCCATTAGTAAAAAATAAATTCTAGGAAACTACATTTAAGTAAATTACATTAAGAACAAAGGTAATTGACTTTTGAATGCATCACTTCCTTGTAACTTCAGTACATTTTGCTGGTCTCCATGCACTTGGGCTTATTTACCTCTGTTGTATGCGTCCGTTGGGAATACTATATAAAAGCGCTGCTATGTCCCTTCCCAACTCCACATTCAGTGATACCATGTTACCAGAATGGAATCAGCCATGATGGGATTATTTACACCACAGGAATAAGCAAGTGCTACAAATGAGGGCTTCATTTATTTCTCATAGAGCCAGTTGCTAAGCATTTACCCATGCATCACTGGCCATCATCCCACCTTTTCCTCCCTGAAGTTGCCTGCCCTGCCCCTCCACTTCTCTTAACATCCACTTCATTTCTTTCTCCTTCAGTGTGTTCACACCGGGTCACTTCAGCTTCCTGGTTGGTCTACACTTTTAGGTTTCAGCCTTCTTGTTTCCCTGCTCATAGCCTCCCTTCTTCCCTCCTTCCTCACATCGAACTTCTTTTGGCAGAGAACATATTCTACCTGGCCCTGATACTTGGTTTGCTAATTTATGAACTTCCTTTGAGTAAAAAAATGTTTCCCATCACCTAGTTTACTAGGTTTTGAGGGATTGATTTGACTGTATTGGCTGACTGCTTTAATGGTATTGGGTGTACAGTGATATAGATCAAGAAGAGGTCCCCTGGTCACAGAAGAACAATAGGATTCTAGGCTTGAACCTGGCCCCAGGTCCATTCCTATGCTGTTTCTGTCACCAAGACACTCTCCATGGCACTTGTTAGTGCTTTTTAATGCCTTCTTTGAATTATTTAATTGGATTATAGCACACTAAACATTTGAAAAGAATTCAAGCTCAAGCTGCCAGGCTCTCTCTTAATGAACATTCTGTATGTCATTGTTTGCCAAGAAAGTCATTCATTCGATAGAAATAGGAAGGTTGAATGAAGAAATAAAAATACATTATTTTTCTCATGCTCTTCACAGTACAACTACTGTTTCCTCAAGTAATATTTCTGTCTCTTCCTCTAGTCGTATGTGGACTATTTTCCCAAGCATTAGAAGAGGTTAACTCCCCAAATACCATGTGTAATTTCTTTGCATTACATTCTGTCGTGTATTAAAGATTACAAGATCCTACTGGGTTCCAGCATAAGCTAAATTTCCACAAATCTTTTCCCTTAAATGTGCAGATGGCATACGTTCTGCCCATAAAATCCATATTGGTTCACATGCCCAACATGATGACATGCAGCATGGAGATTAGAGGAAAATGGTCTTCTGTATGTTACAATTTACATATAACATAGGAAGGGTAGGAAAAAAGGAACACAGATTCCCAGTTGCTTCCTTTAATGTATAAGAAAGCTGAGACCGAGTGAGGCTGACATGCTGAATGTTGCACAGTGATTTTCTTTGAAAGTAAATTTTAAGAGTAGTACTGTTAGCTTTGTAGGACTCAATATAGTGTTGCTTTCCTAGAGATCTGCACCAAAATATTTGGACATATCCCACTGCTATGTACCTCGCAGAAGGGTATAATATCTTAGATTTATTCTAGATTCCCTACTAGTCTATAAATGCTCTAATGATAAGGGGCTGTGTTAATTACTACTTTTCTAGCATTTGACATAGGGCATGGCGTAAAATAGAGGCTTTATACGTTCATATGTCCAGTAGGCACTTAACAAGTAGATATTGAATGAGTAGATTGTTGTGTTTCTGTTTCTCAGAAAGACACATGGAGAAATGGAGCTAGAGATGACCAAACATTGATCTATGGAAATATTTTTATCTCTCAGTGAATGAACAAGGAAGAGTGACACTACAATCATAAATGCAGCTTATGATTCTTTATTTGGTAGTTGGATCTTACAAGAGAGCAGGATACACTCCAGAGATAGTCTGTCTAGGTTTGCCATTAAGCACATGCCTATGTAAGATTTTTATATCTTCCTGATGCATCGAACATTTTCTATTATTATTATGAGATATCTCTCCATCTCTGGTAATACTGTTTGTCTTAAAGTCTACTGTATCAGATATTAATATAGTCATGTTGAGTTTTTGATGTTTAGTGATTACATCTTTTTTCCATTCTTTCCCTTTCTACTTATCTGTGTCATATGTAAAGTACATGTTTTTGGTAAATGACATATAGTTAGATCTTGCTTCATTATCCAGTCAAACAATCGTTTTTTTTTTTTTTCCATGGTGTTTAGTCTAATTATATTCAAAATAATTAAGGAAGAGTTGGATTTGAATTCATCATCTTGGTATTTGCTTTCAATTGTTCTAAATGTTTCTCTCTTTCTCCTAGACTTACTGCTTTGGGGTTAGCCAAATACTTTTTTAGTATTTCATTTTATCTCTTCTATTGGATTTGGGTATACTTTTTTGTGTTAATTTTTATAACTTGCTGTAGAAATTACCTATACACTGTGATTTATCTGTTCTACTTTAAAATTTTATATATACATACATATATATGTGTGTATATATATATATATATATATGAATGATGCTACTCTGTGAATAATATAAGAACTTAGAGCTGTGTGCATTTGACCCCTGAACAACATGGTTTTGAACTACAGTCATCCACTTATATGCAGACTTTTTTTTTATAAATACAGTATAATACTATAAATACATTTTCTCTTCCTTGCAATTTTCTCTTCATTTTTTTTGAAGATTTTATTCATTTGTTTATTTGACAGAGAGAGCAAGCAGGTGGCAAAGAGAGTGGCAGGCAGAGAGAGAGAGAGAAGCAGACTACCCATGTGGGGCTCAATCCCAGGACCAAGGGATCACAACCTGAGCCAAAGGCAGCTACTTAACTGACTGAGCCACCCAGGCGCCCAAATCTTCCTTGCAATTTTCTAATAACATTCTTTCCTCTAGCTTACTTTATTGTAAGAATACAGAATATAATACACATAATGTAAAAAATATGTATCAATTGTTTACATTATCGGTAAGGCTTCTGGTCAACAGTAGGCTTTTAGTAAAGTGTTTGAGGATTCAAAAGTTGTATGCAGGGGCACCTGGGTGGCTCAGTGGGTTAAAGCCTCTGCTTTCGGCTCAGGTCGTGATCCCAGGGTCCTGGGATCGAGCCCCGCATCGGGCTCTCTGCTCAGCAGGGAGCCTGCTTCCCTTCCTCTCTCTCTGCCTGCCTCTCTGCCTACCTGTGATCTCTCTCTGTCAAATAAATAAATAAAATCTTTAAAAAAAAAAAAAAAAAAAAAAAAAAAAAGTTGTATGCAGATTTCCAACAATGTTGGGCATTGTGCCCCTAACCCCTGTGTTTTTCAAGGGTCAGCTGTGATTCTATTCCCTCCTCCCCCCATTATGCTCTGTGCTCTATCATAATATTTTCCTTTTATATAAGCTATAGATCCTACAATATGCTATCATTAATTTTTATTTAAGATGTCATGGTCTTTTAAAAAAGTAGATGTGTACCTAATTTTAAATGTTATCTCTTTTTTAGCAGTTCCCTTCAGCCTTCAGTACCCATTTTAGCATTTCTTGTAGTGTGATTCTGCTGAGGGGGGGAATATTTCTGCTTATAGTTATCGTAAAATGTATATATTTTGCTTTGGTTCTTAAATATTTTTACTGAATGTAAAATTTTAGGTTGACAGTATTTTTTGTCATTAAGTATTTAAAGTGTTCCATTGTCTTCTGATCACCCATGGTTCCCTGTGAGATTTGCTGTTAATCTTATTATATCTCCCTTGTATGTAATACATTTTATTCTTTTTTTTCCCCATCTGCTATTTTTAAGATTTTCTCTTTATCTGGCTTCCAAGAATTTAGCTAAGGTATGACTAGGTATATTTTTCTTTGTATTTATTCTACTCGAGATTCACTGAGCTTTTTGGACCAATGATTTGCCTTTGGAAAAATCAAACTTGGAAAACGTTTCAGCTAATGATTTTTTTCTATCTCATTCTCTCTCACATAGAAATTAGAAGTCAACCTTTGTGAGGGCAGGAAGTTTATCTTTCCTATTTGTCACTATTTCTACAATAGTAATAAGGTCAGCAGACACTTTCTGAGCAATAAATTAATCAATGACAGTGTCTGCTTATTTGGGTTTCCCTCAGAATTATGGTGCTTTGGAAGTTTCCACAGGTTCTCCTGGTACAAGCTTGATGCTTAATTTGGTGTTAAGTTAAATCAAAATAATTTTGAAGAACCATGGACTTTTAGATTCTGGAGAGCACAAAAGCTGATTTTCTGCTGAAAAGTCCAATGGTACAGCATCTTTTAACACAGCCCTCTCAAGTATTCCAGCTTCGATTTTGTATGTTTTCCAAAATCTTACAAAATAAACAAATTTTCTAGGTGAGTTCTCCAAGTTTTTTAGATATAAACAGTCCCTACCTACATTAGGTACAGCTAGAGTGATCATCTCTTTTCAAAAAATACCACTTGAACATTTTAGATCAATATATTTCCATGATCACGGTTTTAAAATATTGGATATACAAAACAACTTTTGATGGAATATTGTAGTCCCATCCCCTTCTGTCCTCCCCCTCCCCAACCAAGATTTATTCCTCCAATACAACAAATTTTTACTTTAAACTTTTTTATTTCTGGTATATATTTTCATGTGCCAAAATTTCCTGCTTATACTATTTATTTCTCAGGTTCACATTTTTGAAATAGTTCATTTACATCTTGTTTTGGTATTAAAAATTCAGGGTTTTTTTTTTCCATTACCATGCTCACTTTTTCTCTCCTATCCCCTCAATTATTTTATTTCCCAATTTTGAGTTCTTTTTTTTTTTTTTTTAAGATTTTACTTATTTATTTGACACAGAGAGAGAGAGAGATCACAAGCAGGCAGAGAGGCAGACAGAGAGAGAAGAGGAAGCAGGCTCCCTGCTGAGCAGAGAGTCCGAAGTGGGGTTTGATCCCAGGACCCTGAGATCATGACCTGAGCCAAAGGCAGAGGCTTAACCCACTGAGCCACCCAGGTGTCCCCCAATTTTGAGTTCTATAAGTAGTTTTATATTATTATGATTGTATTGCAACTGTTGCTTATCTTAGAGCCAATTTATGTATCATGGTTTTATTTCCTTTCTCATATAAATTTCTGTTTTTCCTACAGTTAACATCCACCTCTTTTTCCCATTTGCTATTATTTCTTTCTTTATGTCTCTATCTTTTTTTTCCAAATACCTTGACCGATCTCTCAAGTATTACCAATAATTTTTCCAGGTAATTACATACAATTCCAAACTCCCCTTCAGTTCCTTTAATCTCACTCCTACAAACCTCCATTCTCCTGCTCCAGTATGGACCAATTAATTGCCGTGCATGATGCATGGATGTTGTTCTGAAATTCCCCATTACTGCTCTTCTGTGCTGAATTTTCTGTTTTCTTGATTCTATATAGTCCTGTGTTTTTTATTTACTGTTCTTATTTTGGAGAAGTATATACTCCTGTATCTTTCTAAGACTGTGTATACAGAAGGTCAAGTTTCTGAATCATTAGATGTTTGGAAATTTTTTATTCTACCTCTATATTTCATTGATGGTTTGGCTATTTGTAGACTTTGGGTTAAAAAACATTTTCTGTAAACTGTTTTGCTAAGTAGAACTTTGGGTCCTAGAAGGGTGTGAGAGTAGTAGTCACCTGACTACACAGGGTAGGAAAGGGGCTCTGATTGTCTAACTGTTCTGTATACAGTCTTAGCCATATCATTTTTCAGTCTGGAATTTTATCCTGTCTTCCTAGGGACCCAGGGCCTCCAAATCCCAGCCTTTCTAGGACGGTGTGGGGCTAATGGTCTGTCTTCACCTTGATACACCTGCTATAAGCACTCAGTGTTCACTCTCTATCCTGTTAGTTCATTTCTAATCCATCCCCCCTGAAGTTCATAATATGCCCTGTATCTGCTACTTCCTCCTCTTTTGTTCTTTGTGTATGTGTTTGTTTCTTTATGTATATTATGGTTGTCATTTTGGGTTCATGTTTGGGAGAGAATGTAGATAAATGCACCCATATTCAGTTCATTAGGTTTACCTGAAATCCTCTACCAGAGTGATTTTCTAAAATGAAGATTTGACCCTTATGTCATTCCCATGCTCCAAATCCTTTGAAGTCTGCTCATAACTTTCAGAATGAGATGAATATAGTTTAGCTTAGCAGAAAAAAAAAATAAAACTTCATGATTAGATGCCTGCCTGCCTCTCCAGATTTATCACCAATTGCCTGCATAGATGAGGCCAGTGGGATTGTCTGCCTGCCACCCTCTTTTATGTAATTGCTCCTTTGTCAATACTTCCAACAGCCTGGTTGCCGGCAGATCTGTGTTTTCCCTAAAACTGACCTTGTCCCCTGGTCTGACCTTGTTCCCCTGGTGACTGAGTCAAGCTGAGTCCGTTAATCCATTCCCTAGACATTTTGAGAACCTGAAAACTCAGGGGGCTGTGGTAGCTATGTTGTGTATTTTTTGGATCTGGGAAGCAGAGAAAGCTTGTCTGGAAAGATGAAGGAAAAGACATTCCCAATGGGAGTCTTAATTCTCCAAATCTAATTCATTTGTGAGTCCTATCTCTACTTTGCTCTTTGTTTCTTGGTTCTTTGAGTGTCATTATAATAAATTTCTTGTTTTGAACAGTGTATAGCTCATAGTTAGTATTCAATATGTGTTAGCTACCAGGATTCATGCCCATCTCACCAAAGACGGTGATTTCTTCTAGTTTCTGGAAAGCAACATTACATTTCATGACCGTGTATCTTCCTCATGTCTTTTCTACCTGAATGTCCTTCTCCCCTTTTTTTTCCTACTATGTAATTCTTTTTCTTTTAAGATTTATTTATTTATTGGAGAGAGAGATAGAGAGAGAGCACACACAGAGGGAGAATGAGAGGGAGAAGCAGACTCCCTGCTGAGCGGAGAGCCTGATGTGGGGCTGGATCCCATGTACAGGCATCTTTCTACTACATATTTTTTTTTTTTTAAAGAGTTTATTTATTTATTTATTTATTTGACAGAGAGAGAGAGAGAGATCACAAGTAGGCAGAGAGGCAGGCAGAGAGAGAGGGGGAAGCAGTCTTCCCGCTGAGCAGAGAGTCCGATCCGGGGCTTGATCCCAGGACCCTGAGATCATGACCTGAGCTGAAGGCAGAGGCTTTAACCCACTGGGCGACCCAGGTGCCCCTCTACTACATAATTCTTATTGCATACAGTTCAAGGGCCTGTTTAGGATGCTTTTCTTGAATATTCAATTTGTGTAGGCATCTTTTTCTGAGTATCTCTCTATCCTAGCATTCATTACCAAGATTTATCATTATTATTAATTTGCTCTTCTCTCCTGATCGTGGGCTACTAATAAGAGGAGCTATAGTTACTTTGAACTTATTTCCTCAGTATATGCAAACAACAAAAAAGAAAAACTATGTTCTTCAAGAGAATATACACCCTTCTTTCAACTGATGCAGTATAACAATATCTAATACACTTTCCAAATAATATCCTTATTCTTATTATCCTTTCCTATATGAGAGTAACTCTAAAAACTGATTTTAGGGGTGCCTAAGTGGCTCAGTTGGTTAGGCATCTGACTCTTGATTTCAGCTCAGGTTGTGATCTCAGGATTGTGGGAGATGGGGCTTCCCACTGGACATGGAGCCTGCTTAAGATTCTCTCTCTTTCTCTCCCTCTCCTCGTGCCCCTCCCCCTCTCTAAAAATAATGTAAAAACTGATTTTGTTGTAATTTTAACTATTTTTTTCTAAGACTGTAATAGAACTTAAGAATAACAGATTTTAAAAATACCCTCAGAGCTTTCTAGAATAAAGTCCTGATATGAACTTACAGAATAAACATCTTAACCCTCTAGGCAAGGAAATTAATTTATTCTCTACCAGTTCAGGAACTGTATCAGAATAGGAACAAATAGATTGGTAGTGACATGTATAGAATAAGAGAAAGAAAATATCCATTGTCTTCACTCACTGAAAGCAGTGTGGAGCTCAGAGTTATGAAGGAATGGGGGGAAAAAAAGAAAATTAACACTCACTGGGGTCCTACTATGCTCCAGTTGCCATCCTGTTTCCATATATGCTTGCTTTTGAACTCTCAGAAATCATCTTGGGGCTCCTGGGTGGCTCATTTGGTTAAGCATCTGCCTTCAGCTCAGGTCATGATTAGCCTGGGATCAAGCCCTATATTGGATTCCCTGATCAGCAGGAAGTCTGCTTCTGCTTCTCACTCTGATCCTCCTACACTCATACTCTCTCTCTCAAATAAATAAATTAAATCTTTAAAAAAAAAAAGAAATCATCTTGACAGGTAGATTAACATAGGTGTTTCCTGCAAAGAAATCAAGATTTAAAGAAATAAAAAAACTTCCTAATGTCACACGGCTAGTTAGAAGCAAAGTCAGAATTTAACCGAAAGCCATGTCATGTCTTTAAAAACTGATCTTTCCAACTTTACACCCTAACAAACAAACAAACAAACAAAAAAACACTCATCTGCAATAAGTAGTTATAACTAGATGACAGGAGTATGAATCATTCATAATCTTATATTTTTCTCTATTTTCTCAGTTTTCTACAGCAAGCATATATTACTCTTCCCATAAAAAGTTACATGTTGGGGTGCCTGGGTGGCTCAGTGGGTTAAAGCCTCTGCCTTCGGCTCAGGTCATGATCCCAGGGTCCTGGGATTGAGCCCCACATCGGGCTCTCTGCTCAGCAGGGAGCCTGCTTCCTCCCTTCTCTCTCTCTGCCTGCCTCTCTGCCTACTTGTGATCTCTGTCTAATAAATAAATAAAATCTTAAAAAAAAAAAAAAGTTACATGTTTAAGTAAAAAAAAAAAAAGCCAATTCCCTTGGACCAAAAGAAGTGCTGGGAAATGATACTCCTTTGAACAGCTAAGTGTTCATTATAAGGACCTTCTTTTTGCTTTAATGTGCAGTAGGAGATAGGACTTGAGCAATTTCCCCAAATCCTTGCTATTAGTCTCAAACAAGCCTCTAGCTAACCTCTTTCTCAGCACAGGTGTCTGTTCTGTCGTGCTCCCAATTTCATGCCCTCATAGCCCTCTGGGCTCTTCACTAGGGAGTCACCAGGGACCTCGGGCCACCCACCATGTCCAGGAGAGTCTTCCAACCCTCTGAGCTCCAGTTTCCTCATCTGCAAATAGAGGTTAGGGTACTCACCTGTGGGAGGATTTTCAGAGGTGATGATGTGCCCTGGGACATGGCGGGGACTCCACGCGGCGACAGCAGAGCTGTCGTGGCAGACAGTCTAGTAAGATGCCTTGAAGTGTGTCTGGGGCCCCTTTGTCTATATGCTAATCCTGACTCTGTCGCTTGTCATAGGATCTTCAGTAAATGCCATAATTACCCTGTGTCTCAGTTTCATCTGTAAATGGAGATAAGTATTTGTAGGGTTGATGTGAGGAGCAGAGGAGTTAATACAAATAAAGCCCTAAAAACAGTGCCTGGCCCTGAGTTTGCAGCTACTACAAGCCATGGCAATGGGAGTGGTTATTTGGGGGCTGTTATAACAAAAGCTATTCTGAAAACTTCAGAATCATGTGTCTTTATTTGACTGAACCCTAACTTCAGATGGGCAACTCTCTGCATCCCACAGAGATCGTAGAAAAGCAGAGCTTTCCATGCACTGTGAGAGAAAGATACCAAAGAGATGAACAGCTAACAAGTAAATGAACCAGACGTGGTAGCAACGCTTGAGACATGGAAGGGACTCCCTCCCCAGAGCTGCTTCAGATTCTGGAGCTGAAGATGTACACACACCAATAAGATACGAAAAGCTTTATTACTCATGTAGTAGACTCTCCAGGAAGGCTAGGACAGGCTTCCCAAACTGGTCTGAAATGGCTTGAGAAAGTCAGGAAATGAAACTGGTTTGGAGATTTTCTGGTGGCGAGGGGGTAGGGATGGCATGAGGAATCCCACACACGAGTGGAGGCTTCCATGGTTCGAACTTCTTGCCAACGCTAAGGCTTTCTTCTCAGCTTGCCCAGATGTGCAGCAGAAGAGGGAGAGGTGAGCTTGACAAGCTGTCAGTGACCAGACATGAAAAACTGGAACCAGACTCTCGATTGCACTAGCCAATTTCAGATAGCTGTGAGTCCTGGTTTTGAAATATAGGTTAATGTGGTGAAAGATGTTGGGCATATGTAGGGGGAGATAGCGTGAGACTGGTTCTCTTTCAGCTGGGATTGTTAAGATGAGGCATCTCTGAAGAGGGGGCATTTGAGTTGAGATCTGAATGACAAGGTCAAAAGCTAGTTGTTCAGAAGGGAGTGGCATGCAAAAGCCAAGGAGGGAAAAGCCAGCTCAGCAGATTCAAGCGGAAGTGATGGGGGGGGCAGGTGAGAGGATGGTAGGAGATAGTTGAGAATCAATGCATGGTAAAGATGATGAGGAAGACTCAGATTGCTGTGTTCAGATGTCTGAAGTGCTGGTTTATAGAAGAGAGCAATCTCCTTCTGTTCGGCCCCAGCAACAATGAAGTTATAAGGAGTCAAATTTCTCATGCTCAGTAGAAGAAAGGTTCTGTGAGAGCACCTTTATCAGATAATGAGCTCCCTGTCACTGGTGGTGTGCCAAGAAAAGCTGAATGCCACTAGCAGAGGGGATGTCCGCTGAGGCGCTGGGAGAGCTGCGCCACGTGGCTTTTAAGGACTTGAGGATGCTTTCAGCCCTCAGAGTCTAATCTCAGGGAAAGAGGCTGTAGAACAGGTGCGTGGGGAACTTCATAGAAGAACATAGAGACGTGTGCCCTTCACAGCAGTGGCTGTCATTGTTGCCTGCTCTGGCTAATGCAAACTTCCCTCTAAGAATAGCTATTGGGATTTCTGTTTAAACATGGCTGATTGAAGCCCAGCTCTAATTAGTGGCTTATTTGCATGTCAAATTAGGGTTCAAAGAAATGTAAATATGGAAGCTTATTTGCCCAGATAAATTTCCTTTAGTAACCTGGAGGAAACAGTAGGGCCCAAGACACTCAAACTGAAATTAATGGACAACTTTGGCCTCAAAGCTCTTCTTTCCTCCACCTTTTGCCTTTTCTTTTCCTTGTTTCAATTCACTTACATTCAGCAAACATTTAGGATATGTCCTGTGTGGAAGGCGCTATGAATAGAAGCACCCAAAACAGTGGAACCAAGACCTTTGCTCTCTGGTAGAGGAAATGGTATGTAGCAGAACAACAACAATGGTTTATGAACACAAACCTGTTAAGTATGATAATAGAGATACAAATAAACAACAAAATAAGTGAACAAGCAAGTATCTGGCACATACTGCCCTCCATCCCGCCCCTGCCCCACCCAGCTGGCACTTGGCAAACAAAGGAGATTTGTTTTGATTACCTGGAGAAATCAGAGAACTGGGTCATCAAACTGCTCCCTCCTCCACCTTTAACTGAGGCTGAAAATTCCTCCAAAGAGAAAACATTTCTCATTCATCTTGCTTTTAGCCAGGACTGATACTTAGTGGGCTTCTCAATCAGTAATTCTTGAGCCCATGGATGAATCAATGAGTAGCCTTTGAGACAGACTTCGACTGGGGGTAGCATCTCGCCAGGGAAAGATGATGAGAAAAGCATTCTGAAAAAACTCCATGAGCAGGGATCCAATGGGCAGAAGTAGAAGTTAGCATTTCCAGCCACCCCAGACAGTCCAATGTAGTGCTTTATGAGCTAACATGCAAGGAGCAGTGGGGGAGAAACTGAAGAGAAGGCTGGAGACTTCTTGAGGGACTTAGAGAACTATAGCGACGAGTTTGAACTTCATTCTATAGAAGATTGGCAGCCGTTAGAAGCTTTTGAGCAAGCAGATGACAAGATCAGAGTAATATGGCTTTATTGTTCTCTACTTGTCAATGTATATGCAGTAGCTGTCATTAGTGATTAAAGAACCAAGTAGTGAGAGATCAAGTTTTTTAAGAAAGTTGAAACGGCATTTAACTTGCTGGGTGTGAATACACATTTCTGTATTTGTGAGTTTAAGAAAGCCTTAAGAAAGTCTTAAGAAGCCTTAAGAAAGTCTCTTGTGTTATGTCTCGTAATATCACCAGCATAATTTTTTCCCCCTCTCCTTTACTGAGTACCATGCCGTATATGTATTAGCACCTAAGAGTCTAAATTAGCATCCAAATATTTTGGACTCTTAGGTGTTAATATGTTCATCCTTAATTGTCTTCTGAGGATATCTCACCTCATACCACGGGAGTTTTCCTCATTGACTCCAATATTCTGTCTCCAGTGTTTTCCTGAAGCCTCCCCTTCATTTAAAACCATCGTCTTCTGTGTGTCCCGCTCCAAAGCCCCACACCTGTGTAGAGTGTAGCAGCCCTTGAATGCACTTATTAATTTATATGGATTCTCCCCATCTCACATTCCTTTTTTTAAAAGATTTTATTTATTTATTTTAGAGAGAGAGGGCAAACAAGAACAGGGAGAAGGGCCTCTGCATTGAGTGTAGAGCTCAACATAGGGCTTGATCTCAGGACCCCGAGATCATGACCTGAGCTGAAATCGAGTCAGACACTTGACTGCTTAACCAACTGAGCCACCCAGGTGCTCCTTCCCCATCTCACATTCTGGTGGAGCAAGACAGACTCCCTCCCAGTGAAATTACTTGTATATTCAGCTCTCATCCCTAGCACCTGGCATGTCTTGCTCAGCAAATCTTCAATGGTAGACAGACGATTAGATAAAAGGTAGAGGTGAAAGGGAAGAGTGGAAGAGAATTACATTCCTGGTAGAAAACCAAGTACCAAAAAAACCCCAGCCCATCATTTCGGTCAGCATGAAATCCGTTGGAACATAAGTATACGTGAGGACAGGGACCTCGTCTTCCTCATCTGCTCGGCATCCCCAGACCTCAGCTTGGGGCCTGGCACAACGAAGGAGATCTGTGAATATTTATTGCAGAGCAAAGGAATGAGTGAGAGGTAAAAGATGACTCTATTCCAGTGTATGCATCAGGCACCGTAGCCCATAAAGCAGCGACTTCCCAGTAGCAATTTCGTTGATTATCCGGTTCTTGCCTTCAAGAGGGATGGGATTACTGATCTTTAGGACTAGCTGATACCAGGACTTTGCTTCAAATATATGTTGCACTGAGGTTTGGACCCCAACTCTAGCCTTGGTTCTGAGGAAAGGAAGGAGGTAGCCATGATGGGAATAAGCTACTAAGCTCATCTCCCTCCCTAAATAAAGTCAAATTATTCCAGCATCATTGCCCTATAATTTCTTACTTTTAATATCTCAGGGAAAGTCGAAGTTGCCTCTTATAATCAGTGTCTAACTATCTAAATACATTACTACAGGGCTTGATTTTGAACACAGGACAAGTAAGAAAACCAAGTTTTTGCCTTGATTTTTGGACTTGATTTTGGTTTTCCTTTATTTTTTTTTTGTTTTGTGTTTTTCTTTTTCTTCTCAGAATAATCTCAGTGTGGATGAATGGGATTCTGGGTGCCTGAAGAGAGGTCTACCTTGGTGTACATCCTTTCATGGAAAAATTTTACAGGAGAATGTTTCAAGGGAAGTGATATTTAACTAGATAATGACAATAAAAGCAAATAATTCTTTATCACTTACGATGCATCAGGTTTGTTTCAAATGCCTTATACATAATAACTCATTAATCCTTAAAATGGCCCCTTGCAAAAGATACTGTTCTCATACCTGCTTTACAAATGAACAAACTGAAGCACAGGGAGATGTGGTTCCTCCTTCAGGGTGGCAAAACCGGTGGGGACCAGGCTGACATGTGAGCCCAGACAGCCTGGCTCTCCTGTACCCCTTCTCTACACTGCACATTACCACCAGCTCTTTGATTGGACTTTTTGTTGTTGTTCCACTAACTTCCCCTCCCCAGTCACATTACCTTCATAGTGAACACACCTGGTCTGCTTATGTTTAAAGTGTTTGCAGGTAAAAAATCATTCCTTTCTTCATTGCCTCTTTATTGAACACTAGTGATGTGTCAGATACTATTTTCATTCTAGATACACAGCAGAGAACAAAAGATAAATTCACTGATTCTATGGAGTTTACATTCTCGTTTGGGGGAAAAGACAGTAGGCGATAGCAGCTACAACAAAAGCAAATTCAGATCTCTGTTAAGTCAGATGGAATCAGTTGGATGGAGAAAAACCAAGGAAAAAAGAAGATAGGGAGTGAAGTGGGGGCTGGGAAGTCCCTCATTGAGAAGGTGACATTTATGCCTGAATGGGAAGGTCGCAATGGGCGAGACATGGAGAATCCTAGGGAAGAGCTAGTCAGGAATGAATAAAAGCAAGTGTGAGTGTTCAGGGCAGGAGCTGTGGGACGGCTGTAGAATACAAGGGCCCCCATGCAGCAGGAGAAAAGTGAGAGTTTAATTAGTGTCATGATGGAAAGATGAGCATGGGGCTTATAGTCCGTCATGCTAGTGTTTATATTTGAGCTCAGCCACTGGTAGGATCCTCTTAACAAATTATATACACCTTTGAGTTTTCATTTCCTCTTCTGCAAAATGGAAATACCAGTTTGCTGTCAGGAGCACATGAGAAAGTACCACGAGCCTGGTATAAAAATGGGAGATGTATCCCCAGTCTGCCCTGTCTTTGCAGGGGTTTCCAGGCAGGCCCCACAGGCAGCCTCCATCCCACCATGCATGGAAATGGGTCATGCCCCAGGAGGTGGGACCCTGCAGGCTCTGACTGGGCCCCACACCATAGGCCCCGCACATAAACCGGGCACCTCATTCACCTTGTTGTTGGCTTATGACAGTCCCCAGCAAGAACTGGGGTCTGGGCCGCACTTCCAGCATGATGGTGCCACTGGCTGCCAAATGAAGAGTGACTTGAGCTATTACAAACAAACAAAGCAAAACATTTTCCAAGATGTAGGCCTTTTGTTTGTGTGAACAGGGACATGAGCAAACACCGGCATGTTTCAATTTGAAATAGCTTTTGGAGTAATTGCTGGCACTGCATTCTCTAATTACATAATGTCTGTCTTTGGCAGTGACCTTGGTATTGTCTTTGGTGTGAAAACACCAAGTCTGGGATGCCGCACACTTAGCCTAGGGAGTACCTACTTCTTGGAGCCTTCCGACTCTATTTGTTTCTCTTGCTTTTTTTTTTTTTTTTTTGGCTGTTAGTACTTATTAGTAGGTTCAAAAAGTGTTCAGATAAACTCGTGAATGACAGATTTGTTTTTTCCACAAATATTTCTTAAGCACCAATTCTGTGCCTAGTGGAGTGCTAGGTCCTGGGGATATTCAGAGCTATACAAAATTCCGTGCCCTCAGGGAGGTTGGGAGAGACAGGTATATAAGATATTACAGTGCAGTAAGATGCCAGACAGGTCTCAGTCCTGAAGAGCGTGACCTTTAGAATTACATAGGCTTGGGGTTCAAGCTCTGGTCCCTCCTTGTTTTATGATCTTGAGCAAGCTGCATAAATTCCCTGAGACTTAGTTTCATCATCTTTGTAATGGAGGATGTAATTCCTATCCTCTAGGGTAGTTGGATAGGTTGAATTAGACAGTATTTTTAAAACACTTGGCCCAGGCGCCTGGGTGGCTCAGTTGGTTGAGCGACTGCCTTCGGCTCCGGTCACGATCCCGGAGCCCCGGAATCAAGTCCCGCATCAGGCTCCCAGCTCCATGGGGAGTCTGCTTCTCCCTCTGACCTTCTCCCCTCTCCTGCTCCCTTCACTCTCTCTCTCGCAAATAAATAATTAAAATCTTTAAAAAATAAATAAAACACTTGGCCCTACACCTGGCATAGAGTAGATGCTCAATAAACAGCAGCAACTGTAATTATTACTAGTGCTGCAGTAGAGGCAGGAACTAGGGCATGAAGGCACAGAGGAAGGAGGGACCAATCCCAGGGGAATGGCAACACAGAGGCGCTATTTAAACTGGGTTTTGGATGATAAAGATAGCATGGCCAAGTGGAGGAAGAGAGGGCAGGGAGTCCCAACATTTGGGTGGAGATGGCAAGGGAAAAAGTATTGTTCATGTAACTATGTTCATTTAATAAATATTTATTGAGCTGCTAACATGTGTTGTGGATTGGATTAAGTTTCAGGAATATGCAGTGAACATGACAAGGTCTTACCTTTGTGGAACGTATCGTCTTCAGTGAAAGACCATAAGCTAGAAAAAGAAAGGTAATTAATGAACAAAGAACAGCTTGTTGTGATAATGTCTATGACAGATATAAATAGTGATACTAAATAGAACAATTGAGCACTGATAATATTGTTTTAGCTGAGGTGGTCATTGTTTGCCGGGTTTAATCAATGGCAAGAAAGATCTTTTTTTTTTTTTTTTTTTTGAACTGTGTTGTATTAGTCACCACACAGTACATCATTAGTTTTTACGTGGAGCCCTGGGTGTTATATGCAAACAATGAGTCATGGCAAGAAAGATCCTTATGGATGCGACATCATGAGTCAGAAGGGTGGTATTTCTTGGGGGACCAGGGAGGTGGACAGAAGTTTGTTTTCATTTTGTTTTGGCTTTTGTTTCCATTTGCCAATGGTGAGCAATGGGAAGGATTTCCCATTGTCCCTTGGAAGGACACAATTAGATTTATATTTATTCAGTGGACATTGTAGCCGCCATGTGGAACCCAGGTTGTAGGAAGGTAAAGTATACACAGAAAGCCAGTTAGGAACTGTTGCAATTATCCAGGCAAGACATGGTTTTTGTTTTGCCTTTTTTTTTTTTTAAGATTTTATTTATTTATTTGACAGAGATCACAAGTGGGCAGAGAAGCAGGCAGAGAGAGGAGGAAGCAGGTTCCCCGCTGAGCAGAGAGCCTGATGCGGGGCTCGATCCTAAGACCCTGGGATCATGACTTGAACTGAAGGCAGAGGCTTTAACCCACTGAGCCACCCAGGCGCCCCTGTTTTGCTTTTAAGAGGGGAAACAAGAGCATGTTTATTGGGCAATGATCATGGCCTAGGAGTAGTGGGAGACAAATGATATAAGAGAAAGATTATGTCTGAAGTTTGTTACAATGAATGGGACCAGGCTGGCTACTGGAGTTGGAGTGGAAATAGATTTGGGAATTTCAGATAATAGAATTTGATAAGAGATTAGATTGAGGCACAGAGAATGTGGAAAAAGGGAGAAATCAAGGATGACTCCAAGGGGTTTTGCTTAAGCAAGAAGGCCATTTACTGAGTTGAGGTAGAGTGAGAGGGGAACTGTCTTGAGCAACTGTGAAGAGCTTCACCTGAGACATACTAAATTTGAGATCCCTACTAGAATACCAGATGATGTCTAGAGCTCAGGATATTGATCTGTGCTGGATATAAACTGGGGAATCTTTAGCATTTAGATGGTATTTAAAGCCACAGTGAGCCCACTAGGAGAGAACATGTGGAGACAAAAGATTCAAGAACCCAAGATTCAGGAGAGGAAGACGAAGAGCCAGTCAAGGAGACTGAGAAGGAAAGACCAGTGAGCAAGAAGGAAAGCAGGAGGAATGAAACTGTTTAAGTCAAGGGAGAAAAGCAATTCAAGAAGGAGGCAGTGGTCAGGTCTAGAATTCCCCTGCCAAGTAAAATGAGGACAGAGAGGTCTCCACTGGATCTGGCAAAACAGAGGGCACCAGTGATCATGGCAATGGTGAGGATGGAAGCCAAATTTGGAATGAGCTAAAAACATGAACAGG
Source organism: Martes martes (assembly GCF_963455335.1). Lineage (NCBI taxonomy): Eukaryota > Metazoa > Chordata > Mammalia > Carnivora > Mustelidae > Martes > Martes martes. Next base: position 64,195,301 of record NC_137891.1, read on the forward strand.
AAGGGAACATCCCTTGTGACTGTAGGGCTTTTGTTCCAAGTTTAAACCTGAAGTTAAAAAAAAATATCACTTGTGAATTATAAAGCTATGTATATAAATTTCTTTGTCTTTTTACATTTCTGTTCTTTTTTATTCTATTTTCTGAAAAACAGAAAGAACAATGGAATGAGACTATGGAAACAATAGTAGACAATTAGTTGGAGAAATCTGGCTGTAAATGTTGAAAAGACCCTAAGCGGTATATTGCAGGTGGACAAGGGAGTCAGGAGAGGTTTTGGTTCATTTTGCTTTTTTTTTTTTTAATATTTTATTTATCTATTTGACAGATATCACAAGTAGGCAGAGAGACAGGCACAGAGAGTGGGGGAAGCAGGCTCCCTGCTGAGCACAGAGCCCCATGCAGGGCTCGATCCCAAGACCCTGAGATCATAACTTGAGCCGAAGGCAGAGACTTTAACCCACTGAGCCACCCAGGCGCCCCTCATTTTGCTTTTAAATGGGAAATATGAGAACACGTCTGCTGGGTGACCTATGACACAAAAGAATTCCTGTGTCAAAGACTGAAGTTCTTGGTGAGTGGTGGGGTCTGCCTCTGTTGGGTGTGGGGACACCATCTGGGGAAGCAGAAGGAAAGGAGCACAGGTACCCGGGGTAGAGGACAGTTTTGTAGCATGGATGGGGGAAGGTGACAGAATGCTGAGGTTGCTTCCACCTGCAGTGAAGTATGAGCTGACATCATCAGCTAAGAGGGCAAGAGTGCAAGCAGGGAATCTGGGAGGTGTGGGGAGAATGAAGAGGGTATGAAATGTCTGTCTCCAAGAAGAAGGAGGGAGAGAAGTGAGTTGGGGTGACACAGCTTCACATATTGCTGGCTCCTTATCCAGAGTGCTTTCTTGTTCGCCTCCAAGCTGCTGCATGGTCCTTCGACTCTGGAGGCCATTGTAGATGTGTGCTGAGTGCTTTGTATAGGGGAGCAGTGCTGTTTTCAGGATGAAGAGGAAGGAAAGGAAGACTGACCGAGCCTGTGTTACAAGGCAGGCATGATGTCAGGTACTTGATTCACAGTATCTTAGCAGGAGGTTTTAGTGATGACAAAACTGAGGATCAGAGAAGCTGAATAACACATCCACAACCACCCAGTGTGTGTGCATGTGTGTTGTATATATGTCTCCATACGTAAATGCACACATATGTACTTGAACATTCATGTACACAGACATGCACACACACACATGCATTTATTTTCTTTTTTTTTTAAGATTTTATTAATTTATTTGACAGAGAGAGACACAGCAAGAGAGGGAACACAAGCAGGGGGAATGGGAGAGGGAGAAGCAGGTGCCCCGCTGAGCAGAGAGTCCAATGCAGGACTCTCCCCCAGGACCCCAAGATCTTGACCTGAGCCAAAGCCAGACTCCTAAAGACTGAGCCACCCAGGTGCCCCGCATGTATTTTCTAATAACATTCTGTCCCTGTCTCAGAGAATTTTTAATTTAGGAATTTAGCCAAAGGGAGAAATTTGGTACACAAATGAATAGAGCAGGGGTCAGCAAGGTACAGCCTGTGGGCCAAATCCAGCCCACCACCTGCCTATTTTTTGAAATAATGTTTTATTGAAATATAACCATTTCCATTTATTTACAAATTGGGCTCCTCTTGCACTAAAACAGCAGAGCTGAGTAGTTGCAATGGTGTCTGTATGTCCTACAATAGTATCGGTATATCTGCAGTGTCTGTAAAGACTGAAATATTTATCTGGCCCTTTATAGAAAAAAATTTTGCTGATCCATGGGCCGAAGTACAAGGGAAAAGGAGCTAAGGTTGAGAAGCTGCCAGTTACTTCATTTTGTCATAATCAGAGACTGCTTTGAGGAAACAGTGACATTTGAGTTCCCTCCTCAAAGATTCATGCCTTCATTCCACAAGGATTTTTTTTGCATGCCCGATGTGGCAGGCACTATTCGAGGTGCTGAAGATACAACAGTGAGCAACAGAAATAAAAGTCTCTGCCCCATGGGGCACACATTCTTAGGGACTGGTAGGATTTGGGGAGATGGGGTTCGAAGGAAAATCGTTTCAGCTATAGCAGCACTGGAGCAAAGGCACATGGTTGGCATCATCAGGGAAAGTTTCAGAAACAGGAAGTAGTCCTAATTGATGCCAAAGATGTGAGGGGGGCAGGAATGAAGGACCATACTGTGAATTAGTGATTTTCAAAGTGTGGTCCTCAGATGTATCATTGGAACCAACCAGAGAATTTGCTAAACATATGTGTTCTTGGGACACGGTTCAGACCCAAAGAATCCAAACCTCTGGGGTCAGGACACAGATATCTACATACTCAAAAGTTCTTCACTTATTCTTAGGCTCACTATATTTTTGAATCATGGTGGTAGAAGTTCACTGGAGTCAGATTCAGGAGTGTGTGTGTGTGTGTGTGTGTGTGTGTGTTGTAGTGGGATGTCAGCAGAGGGAAGGAGGTAGGAAAGAGAGTGAAACCCCCCACCCCCAATTTAAGACAACTTAGAATCCACTACTGGAATTCAGGCTTCTCTGGGCACATCTGGAAAACTTGGATGGGTGACATCACTTGTGAATGGGAAGTCCATTTATAAAAGAGTACGGAGCTCCCTGGAAGAGAGCTCAACCTTCAGGTGTGATGATAGAGTACTTGGTCAAAGCAGACCCCCCCCACTCATCAGGGGGAAAGAATGATGCTGAGTGCATTGTGAGGACAGCTGCCAATTTGCCTCATAGCTCAGGCCTTCATGCCTTTCTTTTCAAGTAAAGGCTAATATAGGGCCAACTCATTAAGAGTGTATGCCCCAGGGGCACCTGGGTGGCTCAGTGGGTTAAAGCCTCTGCCTTCGGCTCAGGTCATGATCCCAGGGTCCTGGGATCGAGCCCCACATAGGGCTCTCTGCTCAGCGGGGAGCCTGCTTCCCCCTTTCTCTCTGTCTGCCTCTCTGCCTACTTGTGATCTCTGTCTGTCAAATAAATAAATTAAAAAAAAAAAAAAAGAGTGTATGCCCCAATCACCATTAATGTCCTTGAGAAGTCCATAGTTGAGGTGGACACATAGAATACATGCCAAAATAGTAAAAATAAAAGGCTAAATTAACAGTACAGGCCATTAGTTAGGGCTGGGTGGCCAAGAATAACCTGGCAGTTTAGGTGAGACATAGACTTTAATGACAAGCACAGAGGAATGAGTAAGTCTATCCAAACAGCAGAAATTGCTCGAGCTTGAGAAAGGCCCATAATCAGAGACAGCACATGCATGCAGTAATGAGTGGATCAATTTGGCTGCAATAAGAAATTCACATAGAGCAGTAATTGGAGATAAGTCTGGAAAGGTTGTCTAGGGCCAGATGGGGAAGGGCCTTGAATGCCAAGCTAAAGATTTTGGCATTTATCCTGGAGGCAATGGGGAGCCATTTAACTTTTTTAGCAGTGGGGTTACAGGATTAGAAGTGCACTTTAGGGAAATAAAACCAGTGGAAGAATGGAGGACAAAATGTGGATGTGAGAGATTGGAAGTTAGGAAACCAATTAAGAGATCATTGGAAAGGCCCAGGTGAGAAGTAATGAGCACCTGGATATGGTAGAAGCTGTGGGGATGGAGAGGAGAGAAAAGAGGACTTTGAGAAAAAGCACAGATAGAATCAGCAGGAATTGGCAATGGAACAGAGAAATGGAATGTGCCAAGAGGAAGGGTCCAAGACCATCCTAAAGATTCCCACCTGGATAACCATGGAGACGCTGTGCAATTACAGGATGGATGAGTGGGGAAAGTGTGAAGCCTGTTGATTTGAAATGCAAGAGGCCAGGTGGGTAGGTAGGTAGAATGGCAGAGACTCTGGGGCCACGTCAGCAGCGGTGAGATGGCATCCACGGGACCGCCCGTCCCTTGTGGCCAAACATTGGACCATTGATTGGACTCAACATGGTAAATTGGATGTTGCTATTCTTTCTACACACACCTACCCCACCCCAAACACACATACACAGAGTCACATACTGATTCAATAAATATGCACTGGGAGGAAAATCTTGGGTTGTCTATATGTATAGATACTAGTTTTGTTCATTTTACCCCATGTGGTAAAACTCATGCCAGAAGCCCAGAAAATGTAAGAGGGGGAAAATGATGATAAAACAGTATGAATCCACCAGGGAAGAATAATCAAAACTGATTAGAAACTGGTTTCTTTTCCAAAGTTTCATTTTTAAATACTTAAAAAAACTTATGGACATTGGGGAAGGTATGTGCTATGGTGAGTGCTGTGAAGGGTGTAAACCTGGCAATTCACAGACCTGTACCCCTGGGGCTAATAACATATTATATGTTAATAAAAAATTTAAAAATTAAAAATAAATAAATATTTAAACAAACAAACCCTGATTGATGCTTCAATGGAAAGAGTATAAATGAAGTTGGATATTGATGTAAATCTCCGCCCCCCTTTTCTGTTTTTCCTTTTTATTTCTTAACAATGCAATGCAAAAATCAAACAATTTTAACAGCCCTGCTGGGCTCAGGAGGACTCTGGCTCATCAAGAAGTGCTTCCCTTAAGCAAAAGTTACCAAGCCAAAAGCACACTGAAACCTTTCTCTTAAGTAAAAGCAGAGTGAGAAATGCAATATCATCCCAAAACTTGTTTCTTAGAGTAGATGAGGAAGTTGTTCAAGAGATTAAATAGTCACTTCTAAAGCAATAGCTTTGAAATCATAACATTAGTTAATCAAGAAACCTAGAAGTAGAAGAATTATGGAAGGAAATACAAAATATTTGCATACCTGTGATAAGCTAATGCTTACACCATCCATCCCCGTCTTACGTCATGACATCCACTGCCCTCTAGCCACTTAAACTACTCAGGGAGAGAGCTTCTTGCCCAAGAATCACAAGAAAGTGTCATCAAATGATCACAAGGTTTGGAGGCCGGTACTCCCGGTTTGGAATCCTGGTTCTGAGATTTATTAACTGTGTGATTTTAGGCAAATCTCTTAGTTTCTTTGAGACTCAATATTCTCATCTGTTGCTATGAGAATTAAATTAGCTAATGGGGGAGAAGCAAACTGCATGGGGTGCCTGGACGGCTCAGTCAGTTAAGCATCTGCCTTCATCTCAGGTCATGATCCAGGAATCCTTGGAGGCACCCTCCCACTCCCTGCTCAGCAGGGAGTCTGCTTCTCCCTCTGTCCCTCCCCCTCTCCCTGCTCATGCGAGCTCTCTTTCTCCCTCTCAAATAAATTAAAACAATATTTTTTAAAAACAGGAATACCCTGCAGAGAGCCTTGAATGTAATAGACAGTTTTTTAAGAAATAAACTTTTGGGGTACCTGGTTGGCTCAGTGGGTTAAGCCTCTGCCTTTGGCCCAGGTCATGATCTCTGCCTGCCTCTCTGCCTACTTGTGATCTCTCTCTGTCAAATAAGTAAAATATTTTAAAAATAAATATATAAATAAAAATAAACTTTATTTTTTAGATAAACTTATTTTAGAATAGTTTTATATTTACAGAAAAATTGTAAAGATTTTAAAGAGAGTTCCCATAGTCCACACCTGGTTTCTCCTATTATTAACATCTTACGTTAGTATGGTATATTTGTCACAACCAGGGACTAATACTAATACGTTATTATTAACCAAAGTTCATACTTTACTCAGATTTCCTTAGTTTCTACCTCATGTCCCTTTTCCTTTCCAGGATCCTGTCCAGGATACTATACAACGTTTAGTCCTCAGGTCTCCGTAGTCTCCTCTTGGCTGTGACAGTTTCTTAGACTTCCCATGGTTTTGATGGCCTTAGCAGCTTTGAGCGTACTGGTCAGGAATTTTATAGAATGTCCCTCAATAATTCAACTACGCGTTGTCTGAGGTTTTTCTTATGATTAGGCTCAGGTTATAGGTTTTGGGGAGGAAGACCACAAAGAGAAAGTACCATTTCATCACATTATATCGAAGGTACTTATTACCAAGATGTATCGCTGTTGGTGTTGACCTTGGTCACCTGGCCAAGATGGTCAGGATTCTCCACTCCAAAGCCATTCTTGCTCACTCCATTTCCACAGTGTACTCTTTGGAAGGAAATCACTAGTCCCAGCCCTTACTTAAGGAGTGTGGAGTTTTGCCCCACCTCTTTGGGGGCAAAATGTTTACAGAAATTATTTGAAATTCTTTGGCACCAGAGATTTCTCTATTTTCTCTCATTTATTTATATAGTCAATCACATGTTTATATCCATATGGAGTATGAGTCCATTCTTTAATAATTGATGCTAAAATCTAATATTATTTTTTTTTGCTCAAATTATTGTGTTTTTGACTGACAAAAGCTCTTCCCATTGACTTTTATGTCCCATTGACACATCCCATTGTTTTGTGTGTTTTTGCTTTGTTTTGTTTTAGCACTTCCTTACTTTCTGGGGCTATAAGGTACCTTTGGGTTCATCTTGTATATTACCTCCCCATGACCTAGGATTAGCTCTTCCTCCAAGTCGCCCTGGTCCCTTTTATTGGAGGGGATAATTTTTTTTAAAAGATTTTATTTATTTATTTATTTGACAGACAGAGATCACAGGTAGGCAGAGAGGCAGGCAGAGAGAGAGAGAGGTGGAAGCAGGCTCCCCGCTGAGCTGAAAGCCCGATGCGGGGCTCGAGCCCATGACACCGGGATCATGACCCAAGCCGAAGGCAGAGGCTTCAACCCACTGAGCCACCCAGGTGCACCGGAGGGGATAATTTCTTAATGTCACTTTTTTTTTCTTAGTGTAAGGACACACAATGAAGATGCTAAGAATTCTTTTTTTTTTTTTTTAAGATTTTATTTATGTATTTATTTATTTATTTGTCAGAGAAAGAGAGAGAGAGCATGAGCACAAGCAGGCAGAGCGGCAGGCAAAGGCGGAGAGAGAAGTAGGCTCCCTGCTGAGCAAGGAGCCCAATGTAGGACTTGATCCCAGGACCCTGGGATCATGACCGAGCCGATGGCAGCCGCTTAAACGACTGAGCCACCCAGGCACCCCTGTTGCTAAGGATTCTTTATGAAATTGTTGAACAACATTGACAGTATAGACAATTTGGTGACTCAAAGTAAACAAAGATTTACTTCAGTGCCTCCTATGTGCCAGATATGGTACAGGTTTCTAAACATACCAAGACGATATAAAATGGTTCCTGAGTGCTTCCCATGAGTACTGCCACTGTATACACTACTGTAAACACTTTCTGTGTGTTGTCACTTAACACTTCTAACAGTCCTAGGAAGTGTAAGTCTTATCATCATTCTCATTCTTCAGACAGCAATGATGGGACTTCTTTGCCACCCCCGGTCTCAGCTTCTGGTAGACAAAATAGACACAGAGTGATACTAAGAAGAGGAAAGAGAGACACCCACTTCAGCTGTGGGATTTGGGAGAAATTTCTGGGCTAGTGACACCTGAACTCAGTCCTGGAGGATGAAAAGGAATTTGGGGTAAAATTCATGGGGTAGCATTCCAGGAAGAAAGATCTAGAGTAAACCTACCAGGAGGTAAAACAGCCCATGCAGGGATGGTAAGCAGGTAATTACTGTCAGCCAGGGAATGAGTAGTGTGGAGTTGACCAGGAAGATAAGGGACTTGGTCTGCCCTTGCTCTGCCAGGTAGCTTGGACTGCCTTGTAAATGACAGGGGAAAAGGGAGTGACATAAAATGTAAGTTATCAACAGATTGTTTTGACACCGTGCAGATGACAGGTGGACGGTACAAAACAAGAAGCAAACAGACTAGTTGGGAGGAGACAGCAGGAGTCCGGGGGGAGATATTAGGGGCCTAAACCAGAGCAGTGGTAGTTCAAACCAGAGAAATTAGTATATATTAAATTGGCAGGACCTGGAGACTGAGAAACCCTGCAGTTCCTGCATTTCTTTCTTTCTAGAATGTAGAGTCCGAGTCTCAGGACAATAAAATGAAAACGGTTCAAGGAGAATGTTCTGAAGAGAAGTTCATGAATATGATTACAGCATCCTATGGTATCAATTTGGGAACCTAATTTTGCCAAATTAGGGACAAAAATAGAAGAATCTTTTTTTTAAATTTAAATTCAATTAACATATAGCATATTATTAGTTTCAGAGGTAGAGTTCAGTGATTCATCAGTTGTATATAACATCCAGTGCTCATCACATCCCGTGCCCTCCTTAATGTCCATCACCCAGTTACCCCATGCGCCTCCCCACCTCCCCTCCAGCAATCCTCAGTTTGTTTCCTCTGATTAAAAGTCTCTTATGGTTTGTTTACCTCTCTGATTTCCTCTTGTTTTGTTTTTTCCCTCCCTTCCCCTATGCTCCTCTGTTTTGTTTCTAAAATTCTACATATGAATGAAATCGTATGATAATTGCCTTTTTCTGATCAACTTATTTTGCTTAGCATAATAGCCTCTAGTTATACCCACATTGTTGCAAATGGCAAGATTTCTTTCTCTTTTTTTGATGACTGAGTAGTAGTATTCCATTGTGTATATACACCACATCTTTATCCAGCCATCTCTCCATGGGCATCTGGGCTCTTTCCATAGTGTGTCTATTGTGGACATTGCTCCTATAAACATTAGGGAACAGGTGCCCCTTCAGATCACTACATTTGTATCTTTAGGGTAAACATCTATAGTGCAATTACTGGGTCATAGGGTAACTCTACTTTCAACTTTTTGAGGAACCTCCATACTGTTTTCCAGAATGGCTGCACCAGCTTGCATTCCCACCAACAGTATAAGAAGGTTCTCCTTTCTGCATATCTCCCCAATATCTGTCGTTTCCTGACTTGTTAATTTTAGTCATTCTGACCAGTGTGAGGTGCTATCTCATTGTCATTTTGATTTGTAAAAACAGAAGAATCTTAACATTCATCTATCCCTGTGGCAGCATTAATAGGGAGTAGTTATCAAATCTAATTATTGGTATATCAGAATGAATATGTGATTTGGAGCCAACCAAGAAATTCTACCAAAGCTGAATTCTACCTCCTCGATTGAACTGGCCTGTCTTGCCTCCGGCTCCATAAGCCTTAGTTTCCTCTTTGGTAAAGTGGGAAACATGGTCATATCTACATCTTGAGGTTGTAATAAAGGCAAGAGTTAATGCAGACCTTGCTCTTGACACATAGATAAGGGCTATCTATCATTAGAGTAAAATTGTTTAATATTTATTTTCTGCTTTCTCATAAAGTTCACTTAATCTTCCAGCTATCTTTTCAGGGTAAAGTTTGCCATTCCTTCTTCACAGCAAGGAATTTAGGCACAGAGAAGTAAAAGGGTTTCTCATTAAAAAAACTAATATCTGGGGTGCCTGGGTGGCTCAGTGTGTTAAAGCCTCTGCCTTTGGCTCAGGTCGTGATCTCAAGGTCCTGGGATCGAGCCCCACATGGGGCTCTCTGCTCTGCAGGGAGCGTGCTTCCTCCCCTCTCTCTCTCTGCCAGCCTCTCTGCCTGCTTGTGATCTCTGTCTGTCAAATAAATAAAATCTTAAAAAACAAACAAACAAACAACAACTAATAGCTGGGCATACCGTTAAAGAGCTTCTAGAACAGATTTCTGGACTGCAAGACCAGGAATCTCTACCCGACAGAGACTTGTGAAACAGAAAGCTAGTCTTTGCTCAATTACCTTGTTTTACAAATATTTGCTTAAAGTGCTCTTCTCCGGCAAGCCCTGTTATATGATCGGGATATACCAAGAACAGATAAATAAACTCCTGCCTCATGGACTTGAAGAGATATACAAACAAACAAACAAAGGATAAAACGTGAGCTATGAAGCACCAAAAATGAATAAGTATTATGAAAAAACATTAAACTGGCATATGCCTAACCTGAAACATATTTTTTTATTGACCATGCTTCAACTATTTTGCCCAGATTAAAATTTCCACAAGGGACAGCCTTACGCCAGTGAGCTTCTTTCATTTTAAGACCTGTATGGTCCCCTTGTTGTGCAGAGAGAGAAGAGCTTGGAGAGAAGGAAGTCAGGCAGATCGGTGCAGGCAACCATCATTCCTAAAAACACGAGCAGAATTTCTGCCTCAACTGGGGCCCAGTGTTATAAAAAGCATGTATGGTTGTTGGCTTAGATAAAGGGAGGAGGCCAAAATACAACTATAAAGAACAGTGTAGGCTAAAAAAACACAAGTTAAAAGATGAGACTGATTTCACCATGAATAACCTTTGAAATGTTTTGGTGTGTTTTCTCCAGTTGTTTTCTCTGTCACTTCATGAGAGCTTGTTATATATAAAATTTTTCATCCTGCTTTTCAGTAAGTATTATAACACAAGCACATTTCTTTGCTACCAAACACTCCCTGTAAAACATAACTTGTAATATCTGCATTATATTCATAGTGTGAACATAACATAATTTATTTTACCATTCCGCTCATTTCAAGTTCAGATGGTTTCTGATTTTTTTTTTTTTTTTTTTTTTTTTTTTTTTTTTTTGTGAATCAGGTATTTATCGCTGCTTAGCTACTTAATCCTTTGGAGTATATCATCCTAAAACTTAAATGGCCTCAAACCTTTATTTATTACTTTTCATGCATCTAACTTGGTTGTTGGGTGGGTTCCACTGGCTCATTCTGGGCTCATGTAAGCAGAGGCTTTCAGCGTAAGTGGTAGGACAGCCAAGTATGAAGATCCAAAATGGCCACATTCACACGTCTGGCCATTGGTGTCAGCTAAATACTGAGGTGCTCCTACTCTCCTCAGCACCTTTCATCCTCCAGAAACTAGACTGGCTTTCTTACATGGAGGTGTCAGGTGGCATGCCAAAAGGGTCAAGAAAAACCCAAGACCTCTTGAGGTCTAGGCTCTGAAATAAGTAAAACTTAGCTTCTGCCATATTCTTTTGGTTGAGACAAGTCACAAGACGGGTCCAAAATGAAGGGGTGGGGAAAAAATAGACTCTACCTCTAAATGACAGGAGCATCGAAGTCTCCTTATGAGTAGGACATGCATGCTAGGATATAAGGGGTTTGTGACTGTTAGTCTACCACAGGGATTACTGAACAATATGCTATAATGAACACTTTCATGTTCCTTAAGCTTTATGTTTGAGGGTCTAAAAGATTACTTCCTTGGAATCAACCCCTAGAATTTGATTTACCAGGAGAAAGGAGAAGATGCATTTTTAAGACTTTTGATACAAACACTCTTGTTTTCCAGAATGTACTTAGACAATGCTCACCATCTCTGCTTTCTAAGAAAGAGGAAATTTAATTGGTCGACTCCAAAAAAAAAAAAAAGTTAATTGTAACATTCCATCAGAATTAAAGGCAGGATTTTTTTTCTAAAGGCATAAAGCAGCTCAGTGGCAACGAGCTGAATTTTTCTATGTCTGATCAAGAATAACGTTCTTGGCATAAATAAAATCTTGGGTGAGGAGTTGGAGGCAGACCAGATTTCAGATCCATCTACCAAATAGATCCCTTGTGATGTGAGTGCATGAATTTGTTGAGATTTCCTGATGGCTAACAATATACCTTCATGTTAGCAATGACAAAAAAAACTAATAGCTGGGCATGGTATTTAAAAAAAAAAAAAAGGACTCTTTTTCATGTAATTGAATTCTTCAATCTTGCACTGCATTCATTGAGAAGAACTCTTGAGATGAATTTCTTTGAAATCTATGCTACTGATTTTATTTTCTGATATGTTGACCTTCTTCATCTTGAGACATGTTGCAAGATTGGCAGGCTTTGTTTTCTGCGCATCAGATACAATGAAAGCTGTGTTAAGGCCCCTTGCCGTCGAAATGTATTCAGTGTGGATACTAATGAAGAATTTTAAAGCAATCCAGCCTGGTTCATTCCTCTTTTTCTCATTTCTTGTGAAGGGGGAGAAATAACATCTTCTTAGCAAAGAGAACTAAAAAAATAATGACCACATCTCTCATTCAGAACTTAGTCTGGTTTTCAGCTCACTGTGTTCTATTTTGAGAAGAAAACTATAAATCCGTATCAAGAATGGTGGCGATTATTGATTTTATCCTTGGAGAATGGATAAATATCTTGCTGGTGACTGTCCTGTCTAAATGTCCTCCACATGCTTCAATTTACATGATGTATTTATTTACCATTCACCAGGCATCAGCAATGTGAAAAATGCCAAGCTAGGCATTGGCAATGTAGATATGAATTAGTTATGGCCCCTTCCTTCAAAGCAGCTCACAGTCAAGTCTAAAGGGTGGACATGAACCAAAATGACCTGGGTAAGCCTAAAATCTCACCCAAAAAAGTACTCAAGATAAGAATGAATGAAAGAGAAATATCTTCCATTCAACAAATAAACATATGGAAAATGTATTCTTTTTTTTTTTTTTTTTTTTTTAAGATTTTATTTATTTATTTGACAGACAGATCACAAGTAGGCAGAGAGGCAGGCAGAGAGAGAAGGGAGGAAGCAGGCTCCCTGCTGAGCAGAGAGCCCGATGCGGGGCTCGATCCCAGGACGCTGGGATCATGACCTGAGCCGAAGGCAGCGGCTTTAACCACTGAGCCACCCAGGCGCCCCAGAAAATGTATTCTTTATTCACACATCCTAACACATTTGCTACAGTCTTTAATCACTGTAGTGATTAATCATTGCTTCTCTAGTTTTCCATCACATGGATCTGGAAAAACCCTAATGTGGGAGAAACCCAAACAACCTTTTACTTAATATATATGCCTGTATCATGACTGCTGACCTCAGAAGAACCCATATCCCACACAGTCTGTTTAACTTACTGTATCACTATCTGTTAGGTTCTATTAGGGTGTCTGAGGAATTAACTCAACTCTGACATGATCTCGCTTGAAAGAATGTCAGCTATCACAGGTTAAGGGCTCAGTCTTATAAGCCTCCCTCCATCCCCCATTTCAGATGCTACTTGCAAGCCCAGGTTCATAACTTTCTTAACTGTGCTTCTGACCCACTGGCTATGAATTGGAGGTTCCCACAACCTGTTCCTTAGATTTCAAATGTCAGCACCAAGCCCAGGTTGGTAGCTGTGCTTCTGACCCACTGCTGTAAATCAGATGTTCCCATGCCTTCCTCCTCAGGATCAATTAATTTGCTAGATCAGCTCACAGAACTCAGAGAAACATTTTATGGACTAGCTTACTGGTTTATCATAAAAGGATATAATGCAGGAGCAGCCAAATGGAAGAGATACAAGGGGCGAGTTATATGGGAAAGAGGCAGAGCTGCCCTGTCCTCTCTAGACTCATCATTCTCCCCATATCTGCACATGCTCACCAACTCAGGAGCTCTCTGAACACAGTCCTTCTGGGGTTTAATAGAGGCATTAGTATGTAGGCATCATCGATTAAATCATTGACCAGTGTTTCAACTTCCCAGAGGTGGGAGGTGGGGGGACTGGAAGTTCCAACCATCTAATCACTTGGCTCCATTGGCAATCAGCCCCTATCCTTGGGTTCTTTCTAAAAATCACCTCAATGATCAACAAAAGACACTTAGGAAATTCCAAGGGTTTGGGGGCACTGTGGACAATGACCTAATGTTTATGAGAAATACATTTTGGTCATCTGAATGGCCAAATATATATTTCATATAAATCATAATATCACACACTACAACAAAGATTTCCAACTTTCTCCACCCTTCGCAAACCCTCAGCTCTTTCCTAATCTCCCTCCATCACTTATGACTCTCTGCAAATGACCACCTCCAAATGCAAAGTAAATCCAGGGAATGAGAAGCCCCTTACCTTTTTCCCTCTAAACATACAAATCCACCTACATCCACACCCTCCTGCCCTCTTTCCCTCCTGTTACAACAGAGGAGAATGGTCCTAGTTCCTTTGCATTTCCTTTGAAACATGTCCTTTGAAATGACATTTCTTCCCATCATCATTTAAACACACCTGAGTTCCTTCAGTCTTTAATCCATCAATAAATAACCTTCCAGAGACACCCACCAACTATACAGCTCTTCTCCTCAAAAGCTCTGTCTTTTGTTACTGTCTCTACCACAAATCTCATTATCCTCCCTTTGACCTCTTCTAATCTGGTTACTTTTTGCATCATTCCACTTGAACAGCCTTCACTAACATCAACAAGGGATCTCACTGTCATCAACTGCAAATGTCCCCCTTAACACCCATCTTCCTTCACCTCTCCGCCATATTTGGCATTGCCGATCACTCCTTTCTTCATGGAACGCCTTCCTCCTTCAGCCACAGTGGGACACAATTCTGGTTTTCTCACTTTTGGCCCACTCCTTCTTCCTCTTTCAGGTCCACACTTTCCTACCTGGCCATTAAAGGATGGAGTTTCTTAAAGCACCACTGAAGGCCTCTCTGCTCTAGAGCCTTGGGGACCACCTAAAACTGCCCAGATATATCTCCAGTGCAGGGCATCCCTGAGCTCCAGATTTGTGTTTCTTGTTATTTTACATCTGCACTTAGAAGCCTCAAAAACATCTCAAATTTGGAACACCCAAAATAACATTCATGACCTTGCCCTTCTCCAGGATTCTCCATCTCTCTGTCACTACCTTTCATCCATTTCTTTTCTTTTTTTTTTTTAAGATTTTATTTATTTGACAGAGAAATCAGAGCTAGGCAGAGAGGCAGACAGAGAGAGGGGGAAGCAGGCTCCTGCTGAGCAGAGAGCCCGATGCGGGGCTCGATCCCAAGACCCTGAGATCATGACCTGAGCCGAAGGCAGAGGCTTAAACCACTGAGCCACCCAGGCGCCCCACCTTTCATCCATTTCACAAGTGAAAAAGAAAGTACTGAGAGTTTTCCTTGATGCATCCTCTTCCCCAATCCTGATCCCTGGCCAATTCTGTAAAGTCCATTCTAAGGTCTTATTCCATCCATTCTTTCTACTTCCAGTCTCCGCGCTGGTATGAGCCACTTCCCCTCTGGGTCTACTGCAGTGGCCTCCTGACCAGTCATTCCAATTCCTCCCTAACCCTCTTCCACTTCATTCTCCAAACCACCACCAAACTGATCATTTAAAAATACAGAAATCAGTGTATCACCTCTGTGATTAAAATCCACCAACAGCTTTCCCATGGCCCAAAGAATAGAGGCCAAAATCATTAACATGTCCTAAAGAGTCCCATCCGGGCTGACTTCTACCCACTTCCCTTCCATCCCTCTGATACCTGCCCTCCACCATTACCCCTTCTTGCCACAAGAATGTATGCTTCTTGTCCTCTACTGGAACGCTTGTCCTGCACCCTCTTCACTTAATTTAAACCTCCTATCTAATGTGTACACAGAAAATTACCTCCTCTGGGAAATCTTCCCAGAATCTCCAGATTAGTTCACCTCTGCAGATTATACGTTCTCACCACAAACTTCTGCAACTACTTATTCAATGTCTGCGTCCATCACTAGACAAAAAACTGTACTTTGGCAGAGAGGAATGTCTTATTGACTCACAGTTGTCTTCCCAGTGCCTATATTTAGTGCTTGGAATATAGTAGACATTGAACAGATGTTTTCATTGAGCATATCCTATGTGCCAGGCACCATTCCACTGGCTAAACAATGATGAACACAACCAATACAGTCACTATCCCAGATGAGCCCTGCATCATAGTGGAAGAAACATAATGTTAAACAAGTAAATACGTAATACAAGTGTTATGAAGAAATCTAAGTGCTCTAAAGAAAATAAAGTAAGGAAATTGAGAATGTTAGATGGTGGTGAGTTAGGCTCTTTTACGTAGAGTCTAAAAAGGCTAATTTTGATAGAGAAGCCCTCTTTGAGGAGAGCATTTGAGCAGAAGCTTGAATTGGGAAAACAGGGAGGATTCAGGAGAAGAGCTTCGTAGACAGAGGGAAAGCAAGTCCATCAGGGAATGAGGGTGTTTGAGGGATGACTAAAAAGGTCCATGTGGAAGGAAAGAGGAGAGTCCTGTGAGCAGGAAGTGAGGCTGGAGAGGAGGGCGGGGGCAGATCACATGACATCAGAAAGTGCTCCCATTTGAGGATTCCCTCCTCAGAGCTGGACACAATGTTGGGTGAAAAATCCTGAAATGTGTGTGTTTTCAGAGGCCAGATCTCTAGATTCCAACCCTAAATCTGTCATCAGCAGCCAGCAGTGCTGAAAGCAAATCACGTTCTCTCTCTGTTCCTCGGTTTCCTTATGTGACAAATGTGGGCTTGGGACCAGCCTATCTCTAATATTCTCTCCAGATCAAAAATTCTTTTTTAATGAACATCATTTGATAAGAAGAACTGGGTTAAAGGTCAAGTCTGCCACTGTGATTTTGTGCAAACTACATTTTCTATCCAAGTGTGTTTTGGTGTTTGAAAAATAAGAATAGAAGAGCCTTCTCTCGGGATTGGCATGCCTGTCAAAAGACGTGAGGGATGTGAAAGTTCTTTCAAGTTGTCACATGCTATATAAAACTGTAGGGAAAAACTCTTGAGAATTTACGGTAAAGCAGGCACTGTTGTAGGTACTGTGTATGTGTTATTTTATCCTCACAGCAATCTCAGGAGGTAGATCTATTTAAGGGCCACCCAAGAGAGAGTAAAAATCTCAAATACCCCCAGGCAGTGAAATGGTGGAGTTCATTTTATACCCAGATCCACTTGGCATCAGGGCTTCAGGGAGCCTCATTAGAATACAGGGTGTAATATATGTGAGTGCAGGGGTAGGGTGGGGAGAGGAGGGGCTGTTGGAAATCAATCCAGCATTATTGATGTAAAATAAATTTAAATGATGCCATATTTGTATTTTAGTAAATAAGACTGCTTGAATAGCATCTACATTCATAATATTTTCCAAATTCTTTTTTTAAAAGATTTCATTTATTTAGTTATTTGACAGAGAGAGAGCACAAGCAGGGGGAATGACAGGCAGAGGGAGAGGGAGAAGCAGGCTCTCTGCAGAGTGGGGAGCTTGATGTGAAGCTCCGTCCTGGGACCCTGGGATCATGACCTGAGCCAAAGGCAGGCGCTTAACCGACTGAGCCACCCAGGTGCCCCCAAATTCTTATTAAACAAAAGCATTATGTGACCCAGAGTCCATCCTGGAATAATAGTCATTCCTTCTTACTTTTTTTTCACTTGGGTGTAGGGCACCTACTATGTGTCAGGTCCCACTGTAGTCGTTACTGGGATAGAAATGAAGAAGGAAGGCTCCCTTGTGTCAAGGACCATACAGTTTCTAATTTGGGGGGCTGGGGAATGCCATTGCCCTGCGACAGTTGGTGTAAGTGGTGCCATAGGCACTGTTCAATGAGAACTAGGGGACACTGAGCCTCGATCAGGAAGCACCCTGCACAAGAAATGCTGCTGAGAGCTCAGATTCTTACAGAAGATATGAAACTCACCAGTGCTAAGGAGAACAGGATTATCATCTCTCTTGCTTGGAACCCTATCCCATATTGCATAAGCCCTAACATACATATTTATTCCATATTTTAGTATCTGGGCAAAGAGACGGCATCCCAGATTACTGCATCTTATAATCACTGCTGGCCAGCAGGCAGCCTTCATTACCTCTGCTCGCCCAGTCAGTCAGGGCTTATACCGGCATGGCTTCCGCTGAGTTATGCATATTGCTGTTGCTACATGTGCTCGCTTGGATTGACAGTTAAAGGATCTTTAAAAAGATTAGAGTATGATTCAGCTTTGAAATGAAAAGTTATTTGTACTCGGGAAAGCAGGGACCCAGAGCAGCATGATAGAGGATACAAGTGCACCCAGGAGATTTCTCACTAAGTATAAAATACAAATTCTAGGGGCACCTGGGTGGCTCAGTGGGTTAAAGCCTCTGCCTTCGGCTCAGGTCATGATCCTAGGGTCCTGGGATCGAGCCCCACATCGGGCTCTCTGCTCGGCGGGGAGCCTGCTCCCCCCTCTCTCTCTGTCTGCCTCTCTGCCTACTTGTGATCTCTGTCCGTCAAATAAATAAATTAAAAAAAAAAAACAAATTCTATGACAGGAAAGTATTGTCATAACTTTTAATTGGCAGCACCTTTTTTTTCCCTGGTGGTCCATAAAATACTACTGTACCTAATAATTGAGACTTCCTAGGTTAGGTGAGTTGCTGAATTTCAATTAATCCAGGCAAATTTTGTATTTTGAGAAGTCATATTGACTCCCCTCCAGCTTTGGATTCACTTTAGATAATCCAATCTGTTTCATGAACTCCTGCCATCCTATCCCTATGGAATTCATTCTCGGAGCCTACATTCAGAACTCTGTTTTTTTCCTAGCGAAGTGGCCCCAGGGTTCCAGGCCATTGAGAATGATTCCAGTCGTGGTTCAGCCATATCATATATTAGCCTCAGTTTATGTCATCATGTTGACATTCCTGGTCACCCAAGGATGATCTTATTATCTAAGCATGTTATTTATAAGGAATTTCACAGCTGAAGCAAGGTACAGAATGACCTCCTGGAAAACAAGAGCGATTAACAAGTTTGGAGCAGAGCCAAACTCGAGAACAAGGTTGCTATTGGTATGATTTTAATCATAATAGACAATTAGCCAAGCTTAATTATATTGAGACGGAAAACTAGAATGAGTGGCAGTAATGAATTTCTCTGGGAACTCTCCTGTGTCTCCAACTCAAACTGGCTGACCTATGAAGTGTATAAAATGATAAAAGATGTTTGCCCACATGTACAAGCTGTGTTTTCCTTGAGGAGCAGTCTGTGTGGGAAAGAGGTCTGGAGGATATTTTTCTATGGGGGACTCGTCATGGGACACACATGGAATTCTTGAGTTCCATTGGCATTTTTTTTGCTTCAGGAAGGAGATGCAGAAGAGAGGAAACATATTTTAGCTGAACTTGGGGACATTAAATGTTAATGTGATTATGTAGCTGGGGATTCTTTAAATGTTGCCCATGGCTGACGTATTACTGTAGTTGTGTGTTAGCACTTTTTGGTGTTTTAAAGGCTTAATATTTTCACTGACTGTGTCAAGCCTAAATAGAATGCCCGAAAGTTCAATAGAATCAGAAAGTGATTAGAATGTAAAAATTTTAACAATTTGACACTCTTTTCCTCTAGGTATAGAAATGGAATTTAGAAGGAAACTCTCCTTAAGTCTCTAGTCTCTTTTTCCATTACTGGTTTTAATTGACTTATTATAATTAGAATACAGATGAAAGAGAAGTTGTAGGGAAAAACTGAAATCTCCATAGTTCATATAGTTCTTTAGGGTGCACAGAGTATCCTGATATTTAATCCTCACACCACACACACACACACACACACACACACACCTGGGAAGAGTAACTTGACTTGTTTTAAAGATGAAGTTTTAAAGATAAAGACTCAGTCAAATAGCACAAGAACACACAAAGCTTCTGATTCCAAGAAGACCAGAAGAAGGAAAGAAGGAAGGAAGGAAGAAGGAGAGAAAGAAAGAAAAGAAGGAAAAGAAAAAGAAAGGAAGGAAGGAAGAAAAGAGGGAGGAAAGGAAGAGAGGGAGGGAAGAAGGGGGGAAGAAGGATAGAAGGAAGGAAGGTAGGAAAGGGAAGAGAAGAAAGAGTGGGGAGGGAAGGTGGGAAGGAGGAAGGAAGAAGGAGGGAGAAAGAAGGAAAGGAAGGAGGGAAGAAAAGACAGAAGGAAGGAAGGAAAGCCTTTAAGGTGAAGTTTGGGGTAGGTTGATCCAGTGTGATGGACTTCCCTCAGTGGGAAAGCAAAGTCAAATGATATAGATGCCCGAGCTGTGAACAAATCCACCTGCCTCGTTCCTTCCCTCTCTCCTTTCTGTCCTTCCTCTGCCCTCTCTCACTTTGTTCTACTGTGTCTTTCCAGGAACAGTCATTGGTACTGCAATTCCATTTACACCCTGTGATGAATAAAATATCTTTTATCATTTCGCACCCTTTATAGGTCCACCAATTTGAGGAGGAGACACAGAAAAATACAATACAAAATGTAATCTCCTACACCCACACCCATAGCAGACTTATTCACAATAATTATTCCACCAAAAGGTGAAAACAATCAAGTGTCCATCTGCAGACGAATACATAAACACATGTGGTATATACATACGATGGAATATTAGTCAGCCTTAAACAGGAAGGAAGTTCTGACACGTGCTCCAACATGGATGAACCTTGAGGATGGTATGCTAGATGAGGTGGGCCAGTAACGAAAGGACAAATACCTAGCCAAGTCAAATGCAGAGATGGAAAAGAGAATGGTGGGTACCAGGGGCTAGGGGCAGTGGGAAATGGGGAATCATTGTTTAATAAGTACAGAGTGTGAGTTTGGGGAAGGTGAAAATGTTCTACAGATGGATGGCAGTGATGGTTCCCCAACAACGTGAATATCCTTAATACCACTGAACCATATGCTTAAAGATGGTTAAAATAGTAATTTTTATGCTGTGCATCTTTTACCTTTAAAAAATTCAATCCCAGGGCACCTGAGTGGCTCAGTTGGTTAAGCCTCCAACTCTTGATTTGGGCTCAGTCGTGCTCTCTGGGTGGTGAGATTGAGACTCCTGTCGGGCTCTGTGCTCAGCAGGGAGTTTGCTTGAGGTTCTCACCCTCTGCCCCTCCTCTCGCTCTCTCTTGCAAAAATAAATAAATCTAAAAAAAAAAAAAATTGATCCCTGTCCTGCCCACTCCACATTAACAGCTTCCTGTAGGGGACAGGCTGCAGTGTGACATGCGCTGTGATGGTGGGAATCACAGCACAGCCTGAGAGCACAGAGAAGAATTCAAGACATGGCCAAAGAATTAACATGGAAGCTAGGAAGGACTCTGTGAAGGGTGTGTGGCAGATGCTCGAATTAAGTCTGAAAGAAATTCTGCTTTCTCCACCAAAGTTGAAGGACAAAGTGGGATGCTCATTCCATGCAGAGAGAGCTGTGAACGCAGGAACACAGAGGCTCAAGAAAGCATGGTGTGGTCAAGGATCCATGGACGTTCTTGGTGGCTAGAGTCTGCAGTTCAAGGACGTTTACCTACTGTGACAATACAGTTCTTCTTCCTCCCAGAGAGTTAAAGTGACTTGCCCATTGGGTCAAAGACGTGTTTGGGTCTTTCTATTTGAAAAGTCCATTCTCCTTCCACTACCCTAGACTTTAGAGCTGTGCTGTCAAATATGGCAACTATTTAAATTTAAATCTAACTTATGAAAAGTAATAATTCAACCACATTTCAAGTATGGCTAGTGACATTTCAAGTGTTTTTAGTGACTACTAATATAGATAGCGCAACAGAAGCGATTTCCATCATCACAAGAAGTTCTATGGAACAGCCCTACTTGAGAGTTTACAGAATAATTCCCTACCTACTAATTTATTTGTGTATTTGAACACTACATAAAATTCTGGTATTATTATTCTCATTTTGTAGAAAAGGATACTGCAGCTTAGAGAAGCTAGTGTACATCACCTGTGGTTCCACAGCTATCGCGCAATAATGCTGGACCACAAATCCTAAGCCCCGTGAGCCCACCTTCAGTACGCTTGGCATTAATTCATAGCTCCCACTGCCTTCAACCTCTTCTTTGCTCCTACTCAATCTTGAGATTATTCTTCCTAAAGGACCACTTTCCAGCATGCATGTGTCTTTTCTTTATCACTTGGAGAAAACACAGATCCCTTAGTTTGACAACCAAGTTCTTCCACAAATTGGAATAAATACACTTTGCAGTTTCTCCCTGTTCCCTCTCCTCTTTTCCAGTACTCTTTTTTCAGCTCCAAGTGCAGAATCTATGAGTTAAGTTCCAGCCTCTGAACTTTTGGTGTCCCTGACGCCTTTCTTTCTGCCTACTGGGATTTCATTTCACCTTCAAGCTCCAGTTCATGATTCACCTATTTTGGAATATCTTCCTTGACCCATGTCAATCCGGGCTGCAAAGATATCCTGTTTCTCTCTTGCCAGGAAGCATCTTATGTGTTACCTCATGGGACATTATTTCTCTGCTCTTTCTTCTCTTTCTACTGGTGAACAAGTGTGACATTACCCATGAAGGACCTTACAGAGACTGCATTTCTCATCTTGGTGAGCCATTGGTTCCAGCATGGATCCCCTTTGGTAGCTGTTCTCAGCTCTACGGTTGTTAGTTGTTGAATTCATTTTATCCACGTTTGCTTGACTGTGGCTTCACTTGCTATGTGCCAACCATTGTACCAGGTGCATTTACATTTGTTTCCTATGTTATCTTCCAACAATCCTATGGGAACGGTATTGTTATTTCTATTTTATCCAAGGGGTAAGTGAGGTTCAGTGAAGATAGATGAGTTCCTAACTCACAGACATGTGGAGTGACAGAGTCAGAATCTGAACCCAGGTCCATCTGGCTCCAAAGCCAGTGATTCTGTGTCAGGTTAAGTCTTCCCTGGATGTGGTTAGACACTTCAAGTTATGACAACGAGTATGTGGACACTGTGAACTTCTCAGTTCTGAATAGCTCCTACCTGTATGTTATATTCAACACACACTAAATAAGAATTGATTACAACCATTTCTCCCAATTCTCCAAGTTCCAATGAGATCAACTCTCCACCTTGGCTATGGCGTCTGACTTTAGCTAATATGGGAGGTCGGAGGAGTGCACAGTTTAAAGTCCTTGTCTTGGTCTGAAACCCCACACATAACTCATCATTTAGACACCATCCAAATACAAGTAGCTATGGATTTTCACTTTTTGTTAAATGAATTATATTTTCTATTAGAAACCTCGTGTCTTCTCTCCAGGCATTGTAAGTGGAGTCTCTAGTTTATAAGACGAGATAAAAACAAATGTTTCTGCTAAATAACATGACTGTTTAGGAGAAAACAATCACAGGGAATCTTACAGGATATGATTTTTTTGGTTTAATTTCATAAAAATCCAAGAGAACTGAAAAGCTCAAGAAGCCCCAGCCTTTCTACATATTGCAGATGTTGTCATGGAAGATGGTGGGACTTGGAATTACGGTTCCTCAAGTGATGATTTTTGCTACAACATGGCAGACAGAGTGAGCACTAAATCAGGAGCCAGAAAGCCCAAGTCCTGGCCTCAGCTCTATCCCTAGTGACTGGGCACTCTTGAAATTGTCACTTACTTGGACCTGTTTCCTCTTCTGGAACACGTAACATTGGTTGAGTAAAAGGACAAATTTATAAATGAAGGTTTTGAGAGAGATACTCTCTAAAATTTTTCCCACACTAATGGTTTATGAGTCATAGTTTTAGTTGCATTTACAAAAAAAAAAAAAACTAGTCTGATTAAGGAAAGGGGCTCATATCTTAAAATACAGTATTTAGTTTAACTGTATAAAGAAAACAATCACATGATTCTGTTCCACTGTTCCACATGATTCTTGGTTCCACAAGAAACCAAGATTTCTTGGTCCTCTGCAAGGCAAAAGAAAGGCCCTGGGCCACCACTCCACGACTATAGCAGTCAGACATAAGGCTGATTGCACGGTTCACAAACACATGGAATGGGACCACAGACCACACTGTGGAGTCACAGGTGATGGAGACCTCGGGAGCCTGCTGGAGGACTGGGGAAAGATGGAACCCGCCTGGAGGATGGGGAATTACAAGCAGCTCTTTTAAAAAGTGCTTTAGAAACCAACCTATTTCCTAACCCAGTTACTCCAGAGATGGTTTAATGTCCCTCTTTGCAATAAGAAAAGGTAGCTACTGTGCAACATCTGAGATCTGCTCACACCTGAGATCTGAGAGAGGGATGTGCTTTTTTCAGGAACCACCTATATTCCTTTACCATATAGATATAGATATAGATATAGATGTGTATAGGTATAGATATAGATAATATATATATATATACCTCCTACATATTATATATGTATACACACACACATATGTTTGAATGAGGATAGATGAAGTGGAAGGGGACTTGATAGTAGACTGTCACCATTGTTCTCAGAGGATGGATAGAGAAACAATAGCCAAGCCTGAGTGCTTCAGTAGATAACCAGGGGTCGAGAGCCAGAGACAGCAAATATAAAAGTCAAGTGCCAGAACTAGAGCAGATCTTCTTCCCGAGGCAGAGGCGAGGTCTGGAATGAGATGGGAGTCTTGCCGAGCCAGAGCAGGACCAGAAGCCATGAGGGGGTCTGGAGCGCTTGCCATGGCCCTGAAGATGGAGAATAGTAATGAGGGTTCCCATTGAACCTCTCGGGGTACCCCAAGCTAGGGAGGAATGATGAGGAACAAGCATCTGTGCTCTACCTTGGGTCTTTCCGCCTCTGGTCTGGGTCCTCCTCCGCACCCCCGAAGTGTATGGACTTGAGGCTGTTGGGGTGCTGGGCTGCTGTCCCATTTGTTCCTCTGGGTGCCTCCTGAGGGAATCTGGGCTTGAGTTCTAGAAGCCTTCTGGCTGTTCAGCCCTCTGTACCACTTCTCAGGACCTGTCCCTGGTCTGTATGGAGCCCCAGAGTACAGAGGTCTTCTCCTTTCTCCTTCCTTCTCAGAAGTACCTGACACTCAACCTAGCCTACATCTTTTCTTCTTCACTGTGACAGGAAAGGGTGCCGTCCCTGTCGCCTGAGAGCTTCCTCTCCCAAGCCTCCTGAGCAGTGGGACTTGTCCACCCTCCTTCATTGTTATATCTGAAGTGAGCCCACTGGTTCACCATTAACAGTTTTATCATAATTGATCAGGAGAGTAACAAAGAAATAAATTAAGAAAAAAAATCTGAAACGATTTTCTTGGTCTTTAGTTCCCCAATCCCTTAATTCTGTGAGTAAAATTCCCCTCAGGCCTTCATTTTTGGTCTGCAGTTTATTACCATTCCAGAAAGTTCACACTTTCCGTCACAATGAGGCACTTAAGACAGTTAGAAGAGGTATGAAAGATTTTGCTGGTCAAAAATCAGGATGGCGGTCTACTTGCCCCTGAGTGCCACCTATGACAGCCCTTTGAGGGAATTTCCTCCCTGAAAGTAATGGAAATTAAAGGCAGCATCCCTTTATTTGGGAACTGAACATTTAATCTTAGAATAGGCAAAGCCAACTCTGAAGACTAGCAAAGCGACGTTTAACATACATGCACTGAATAGCCCAGACCAAATCTGGACCTCAATTTGGGCAACGACAACATCCCAGCCCCCCTAAGTGTTAATCAAATGTTTGTAAATTGCTTGTGGTTCGCTTGTGCTTTGGGATTGCATCATTTAAAGCTATCCTGAGGAATCCACTGGTGCTACAAGTAATTAACCCTAATTCATCTGTTTTGTACATCTGAATTTACTCCTAAAGATTAAGGGTTGGGAGAATTAAAGAGTAGACAAAGTGCAGTTAATTAAGGAAGGCTTCCTGGAGGGGGTGATCTAGAGCCAAATCTTAGAGGGACAATGATCACAGCTCCTGTTAAGGAATAAAAGGAGAAATGCAGCCAGGTTCAGTGAAGGGCAGCCTTACATCCCAGCAGCAACAAACCTTCCCGGGAATAAAAATGGAAACATCTCTTCTGGATGTATAGTCCTTTACAGCTTACAAAGGGCTTCCTGTGTAAGGGACATCACGGTGATGACGACAGCGGTGAGGATTTGCTGAGCACAGACACAGTACAGCAGTGTGAGTGCTGAAACACACTTTCACAGCTCTCCCACCAACAGCCCATTGGGTCTGGTGTTACTATCCCCTTTGTACAGAGGAAGAAACAAATTCTTAGGCTGTTGTTGAAAGTTGTACATGTTGTGTGGAAGTCAGGTGATAGGCAGAGATGCGAAGGTCTGAATTCAGGTTTACCTGACACTGTGGTTCTCATCATAGCATCCCCCACGACTCAGAGCAGGGTGGGGAAAGGGACAGTGCATTCAGGATGATTGCGCAACACTAATGGCAAGAAAGTATTTGCTACTAGCCACAGCAAAACACTCTGCAGAGCACTTTCTGGAGAGGATTTCCTTCATTCATCCCAGGAACATTCTGACACTGGTGTCAATTCCCACTTAACCATGAGGAAACTTGAGGATCGGAGAGGGCACCTTCCCTAGGTGTGACTACAAAGAACAAGACTTTCACTCCTCTGTCCCATATACCTCGCCCTGCCCTCTACATCTGGGCGCCAGCATCTAAGAGACAGTGTTCTTGCCTTTGGAGAGCTCGCCACCTTGAAGTTGAGTCAGACCCAGAAGTAGCCTGTTTCAGTGCAGTGCTTCAATGGGTGAGTGGAGAGAGGAGTACCAGGGTGAGCGGAGCACAGGGCTGGGGCATTCTGCTGAGCCCGCAGGTTCAAGGTTGGCTGTTGTTATCACCATTTTATAGACGATAAGTGCATGTTACCCACGGTCTTTGATGTGTCCAATTTGACAGAAGTTGTCAGAGGCCGTGTCAGGACTATAACCAAGCTCAGTCTCTTGGCCTCAGCCATCAGTGCCCCCTTTCTTACACTCTTCTCGTGATTGTCCAGAAGATGTCAGAAAAGTGTTTGAGGCCATTTGTTCCCTGGCATCACACAGACATTTACATAAGGGACACTAACCCCGCGAGCCAATTTTCTCTCTCTCATCCTCAAAGAAAACTTAGAATAAACTTCCAGTTTCCTGCGACCTCCTGTGTCATGCCTATCTGTGTGCCGTCCCCTCTGCTGCCTGCTGGCTCCTCCTTTTCCAGCTCTTTAAATGCTAGGGAAGCTGGGGGCTCAGTTCTGAGCCCCCTTCTCCAGCTGCTCTCTCCTTGGCTACTCTGAGTTGACCACTGGACTTGAAATGCCATGACTATGACAATGACTCCCAAATAGGTATCTCCCACTTTGACCTCCCGCCTTGGGCTCCAGACTCCCTCCTCCATGTCCCCACAAGGTCGTTTACAGTGTCCTAAAGAGAACTCTTCAACATTCTCCCAAGCATCCTCCTTACCCTAGTCTTCCCATCCTAGCAAATGGCAATAGCATTGGCTTGAATTCAAGCCAAACAAAACAATCTTGATTCAAATTATTTCTCACCATCTCCAGGCAAACGACACTAAGCCAGCCATTGTCTTGTCTTGTTTGGACTGGACAGTTTAGACAATTGCCATCAGCTGCTTCTGGCCTCCTTAATTCCTCTCCTGCTCACTGTAAGCTGTTCCCTCCACAGCAGCCAGAGGGATATTTACAACATGCAAATCAGACTGTTCTGATTCTCTGCCCCCTGGACACATATTCAGAAAACTCCAGTGGTTCTCATCACATTTAAATAAAGTCCGGACCACTGACAGAGCTCCCGTGGCCCAGCAGGATCTGGCCCTGGATTATTGATGTCCCCCCTTGAGCCTTTTCTCCTGCTCTGCTCCGTGTCACTGACCTTTAGGCTGTTCTTCCAACACTTGAAGCTTGCTTCTACTTCAGGCTTCTATCCCAGCGTTCCCTGCCCAGAAACACTTCTTCCTGAGGTCTTGCAGTAGTGTGCTTCTCCAGGCGTTTTTGGTTTATGCTCAGGTTGACACCGGCCCCCCAATCCCACCTTGTGTCTTTATACCATCTTATTCTTAAGTTCACCATAGCACCTATCACCATGTGAAATATTTTAATTTAATTTTATTTATTTGACAGAGAGAGAGATCACATGCAGGGAGAGAGAGAGGTGGAAGCAGGCTCCCCACTGAGCACAGGGCCCAATGCGGGGCTCAATCCCAGGAGCCTGAGATCATGACCTGAGCCGAAGGCAGAAGCCTAACCCACTGAGCCACCCAGGCGCCCCTGAAATATTTTTGATGGATTTTCCCATTTTACTTCTAGAATATATGCTTCATAAAGGCTGGGATTTCCTCCATCTTCTCTGTGGCCAAAACAGTGTGTCAAGCAATGCCTGGTATATAGCAGACACTCAGTAGAAAGGTTGAATGAATGATTTGATTATTCTTTCCAGTTCTAAAAATAATACATGTTTATGACAGAAAATTAGGAAATAAAGATATATATTAAAAAAAAGAAGTAGACAATTTGGTAAATTTTAGTCACACCTTTTCCTATGTGTACTTTTTACAAAGAATTTATTTATTTGAGAGAGAGAGCGCAAGAACATGAAAGGGGAGAAGATCAGAAGGAGAAGTAAATCCCTGCAGGTCTGGGAGCTGGATGAGGGACTTGATCCTGGGACTCCAGGATCATGACCTGAGCTGAAGGCAGTCGCTTAATCAACTGAGCCACCCAGGCGCCCCCAACCCCATGTGTACTTTTAGGTGGAGATTATTAGGTGCACCCAATTTATATCAACTTTTTATGCAATTCTCCACATTTTGTCCAATATTTTGTATAATGTGAGCTTAACAGACATAATTTTTTTCTTCCTATCTTGAGTTCCTTCCTGAAAAACTCTTAGACGAGTACCCATCGTGCACTGTGGTTTGCATTTAACTAAGACAGTGCAGTGTGTTTAAAGACTATGTAAACGTGAGCAAGTTGTTAACTTCTTTGGACCTCAGTATCTCTATCTGCAAAATGGGAACAATAAAACCTACCTTGCCTGATTTACAGCAATGTGCAAGGATCTAACAAGGGAATGGGGCAAACCCCTCCTTAGATACTGGTATGACTATCTCTTTTTCAACTACCACTGTACAAGTGGAATAAAAGTTAGAGGAGAAAATATGACACCAAGTAATTTGTGAAGCAATTTTAAATTTGTGCATAAAAAGCTATTGGCAATTGTTCTGTGCTGAGTGAGACATGTCCTAATGTTTGTATTTATTTTATTTTATTTTTTTAAAAGATTTTATTTATTTATTTGACAGATCACAAGTAGGCAGAGAGGCAGGCAGAGAGAGAAGGGAGGAAGCAGGCTCCCTGCTGAGCAGAGAGCCTGGTGTGGGACTTGATCCCAGGACGCTGGGATCATGACCTGAGCCGAAGGCAGCCGCTCAACCAACTGAGCCACCCAGGCGTCCCCCAACACATATTTTTGAGTCAAGCCATGTGGTTTGTCTTGGAATATATGGATAATGACATTCAGTTCTTCCCCAAAAAGTGCTAGCAATCTATAATGGAGCTGAGCAAATAAATAGGGAATTACTCTATGGCATTGGCAAGTATCACCTTGCAGTAAAGGGCGAGAACTTCGGAGCTGGATGGTCCTGGGCTCAAGGCTGGGCTCCACCGTGAAGGACTCCTAACACCTTGAGGGCTTCAAGTGGATTCTGGGAGCTTCAGTTTTCTCATCAACTAGGGCTGCTGTCAGGTAATGTGCATAAAGCACAGGGAGCTCTGAGAGAAGTGGAAATTGTAGGCTGATGACTGAAATAATTTTTGTATGTGGGCCCTCTCACAGGCTTGCTTGACATTCCTCTCTATGTGTTGATTTTTTTTTTTTTAATCCAAAGTATAGGCCCATGATTCTGGGGCACCTGGGTGGCTCAGTCTGTCAGGCGTCCACTTTTGATTTAGGCTCAGATCATGATCTCAGCCTTAGGATCCAGCTGCTTGATGTCTCTGTCCTTGGTAGGGAGTCTGCTTGGGATTCTCCCTCTCTTTCTCTCAACCCCTGCTGTGCCCCACCCCCCAACCAGCTCACACAAGTGTGTGCTCTCTCCCTAAAATAAGTAAATCTAATATATATATATATATATATATATATATATGTATGTATGTATGTATGTATGTGTGTATATATATATATATATATATATATATATATATAGGTTTATGAATCTGAATTCTAATTAGTATTTATTAGGCACCCTCTATGGGAAGAGAGGAAGGCTCTACCATCTTGTGATGCCAGTTTTCTTCCTGGGTTGGGGCCCCAGGTCAGTGTCTTCCATACTTCTCTTGCATTTACCTGCTGAGTACAAGCCACAGTCTCTCTTCTCCTAGACCCAATATCTCCCCTCTTAGTATCCCACCACTTCCACATTCCTACTTAGTATTTATTTTTTTCAAAGCATCTAGCCTCATTATGATACATATTTATGGCTATTTCTATGTCATAATACTCTCAGCTGACATTCCCAAGTATACCTTAGAGCTCCTGTGTTTTTATCTACCTCAAACACTAAAGTTTCTGAAGGAGAACTTTTATAGGATTTTGTAGGAATGTGTCTTTTTTTTATGACGAATACCCTTCTTTTGCCCAACTGTTGAATTTCTCCATAAAAATGAGCACATATGTCTCTCATAACAGGATATTTCTGGCTAAATACTATAGAATGGTGAAGGAGAATCACTTCTCCCTAATACCCCTGGTCTGAGTTTGTAGTGCTCTCTGGAACAAATAATGGGAAATGCAAGCTTATGCTTCCTAATAGGAGCAAAAAGGGAACCCATATGCCTCAGATTAGCTCATTGTGTTTTTCTGTTGTGTTGGATTCAGTAAGGTTTCATGTATTTTGCAGACATAGATGGGAGTAGAATGAGGGGAAATGGACTTTTCACGGCCATGAAAATGGAATCAACCCAGACGCATCGCTGATTTTCCTAGGAGTAAGAGTTGGGGTCATGACATCTGAATCATCCAATGTCAGGATCTTGTTTAATTTCATTTAATTTCATTACATATTTGCAATAGCCTGCTGTCTGCTTCGCTGGGGAATTATAAATATAAAAAAGTGCAAGTTCAGCTATTTGAATTCCTCAGATCATATACTCAGTATTACCATTACTCCAGTATTTTCAAGAGGAGAAAAAGCAAGTAACAACTTAAATATATCAATATCCCATTAATGTGGTTACTTATAAAACTATAAAACCTATAAACAGTTTAATGGTTTTCCCCTAAGTACTTCCTGCAATCTAATGATCTGCATTGTTCTTTTATTTTATGTTGATAGTAAATCTAAGAATACACTTACACTTCTTGAGAACAGAAATGGTGTTTTTCCTCTCCACTATGGGCAGCTCATCTTTAGGAATGCAATACACATCTTTATGGCTATTGTGCTTAAAGGAAGATATATAGAAATGGGTACAGGTGGGAGTGTTTATGGAGATGGTTGAGAACAGAGCAGTACAGACCCTTCCATGGTTATTATATTCAAGATACTTGGATCCGATGCATGGAAGCCAAGACAGGATTTTGTGTAACCTCACTTTGTGTAACTTACTGAGCACCTCAACATGCCAGGAATTGTGCTAAAGTTTCCAGATACATGCCTAATAATGTGACAATAGCTACTTTGGGGGAATGCTTCACCCATGCTGGGCAATATGCACCTGATTTATCGTATAATCTTTATAATTTTGCCTGAAGTTCCCTAGAATCAGAGTCATTAAAAAGAGGACTCTTATGCAAGTGACTGATTGGGAAAGGAGAGTGAAGGAGTAGGACAGGGCAAGGGGAAAGAACTAAGCAAGAATATAGACTCTGGAGCTGATATACAGAGTTTGCCTTGTTTTGAGTCAGTGGCTACAGGGGGAAACCTCCATAGTGGGGGGCTTCCCAGAAGAAGAGGGTGTTTCTCCAGAGAAGGGTCCAGTCGACACTCAGGGCAGCTGGGGGATGGTGCCCAACCCCGGGCACCAACAGCATCTACTACATACACTTTGGGGTAGCTACTGTCCCCATTTTTTAAATGAGAAAACTAAAGCGCAAGGCATTTAATTTGCCCAGAGTCACTTTTAGGAGATCGGGATTTCAACCCATATCCATCTGACTGTAAGCTCTTGACCCTTATTCTTCCACTGTAAATGCAGTCAGGGTGATGACTTCTAATCAAAGTCGGGTACAGAGTCCAGAGGTAACACAGAGAAGGTGATGAACTTTCCAGAGAGGCAAAGAGTTTGGAGTTGTGTTAGAGAAAGCAAGCAAACCCTTCCTGCTCTGTGCATTATATACAAAAACCAGAAGTCACAAAGACAAGAAGAATTCTGGTGTATTTTTGGCTGCAGAATCCAATTCCTTTGTGCACCATAAATATAAAGGTATGAGCGTGCTAAGCAAACGGTAGGAGTAGAGTATTGTTTCTAAGTAAAAATATACCCTAACTAAATCAAACTGGGAACAGCTTTGCATTTCTTCCCCTGGACTGACCCTCCATGGGTGTTAGAAGTTTAAGTGGCAAATGCCATTGGCCCTCTAGCTGATCTGTCCTAAAACTGCCCAGACCAAGAGGCTGGTTAGGGGGCCAACGAAATATGCAGAGAGGGGTACCAGCCTAGGACTCCCTTCTTACTTGTCATGCTGGCTCTGCTACTTCCTCACTAAGGGACTTAGACAACATGTATGGCTGGGCTTTGTTGTCTCACTTATACAAAGGAAACAAGAGTTGCCCTATTCTCCTGCTTTCTGTGGTTTCAACTGCCATCATTCTTTCTTCCTCTCTGCAATCCCAGATTTTCTCTTCTGTAGGGCTCCGTTCCCCCAGCCTACACTCTAGGTCCTTCCCAACCAGTTGTTATGCTTGTTATGCCATTGTTACGCTTCCCACACATCGACCTTGACAAAAACCTCCATTTACATTAAACTCATCTGAAATGGCTTTGACCCTGTCCAGAGCGGTATGTAATATAAGAATGTGACAGTTTGGGGGGGCAACCAAACATGTACATCACAATTCTACTTCCCAAACATGATCCAACTGTTCTGAAATGAAGCAGACATCTTGATTTCTGCATTATAGAAACTTTGACTTTATCTTTGGTTAGCGCACTTATTTATAAATTACACAGTCATTTCACAGAGTGCCTCCCTTGTCCCTCCTTGTCCCCATTTTGAAAGGGTGGGTTTATTTTACAAGTAATTCTAGTTATCATGGTCTCAGATCGCTTTGATGCTGGTTGATAGATGGTAATACCGAGTGATAGTAAGAGTATCTGGGTGATCATTCTTTAGGATCTGATCCCTTACCTTCTCTTCAAATACCTGGAGGCAAAAGTAAAGTATGAGAAAGTGGGAATCAGATGCCAACTCTCTGCTCCCTTGATTCAACTCCAGGATGGTGATTAAATGAGTGTTTGCCTTGTTGCAGATCAATTATTTTGAGGACTCAGAATTTCTTGATGTGTCTTGAATTGTGCTGATGGTTGTTAAGTAGGCTATAAAAATTCCTGCGAATGATTTGTTTAATTATTGTCTTGCTCCTCATTTACATTTTTATCTAAAACTCTGAAAACCGAAATCTGTATTCAATTCCACTTCCTGCGTGCTACAATTTGCCTTGTTGGGAGACATATCTGGACTGTGCTTTATGTATGGAATAATACCAGTCAGGCAGAATTAAATGTCTGTGATGTGGCTATGGTGTCTATAGACATAGCTCTTTTTTGCTGATTTCTCTCTGGTTTAGGACAATATTCAATGCTATCTAATAGCCATGAGGGTTTTGTTTGTTTGTTTGTTTGTTTGTTTTTGTTTGTTTTTACCTCACTCAAGGAATCATCACAGTCTACACATGTTCAGACTTGAATTTCTGGATTAGACCTTCTGAGAATGGAGAATTCTATACCCACTACATTACAAGACTGGTTTTTACTGACCCTCCCCTCCGTGATGCACAAATAACCAGATAAAAAGTAACACACATAGCCCAGCACAAAACCTTAGATCTGGAGATACCATCACTGTCACTTTACACCGTGGAAGCAAACCACAGTGTGGCATCATGGGAAGAACACCGAAGTCGGCGGGATTTTGCTTTACAAACATTTCTGTGCAGTTCAACACAAGTGCTTTTGAAATTCCGGAGTCTCGGCTGAACTAAAAACTGTGAAGAAGTAAAATTCTGGGGGTGAAAAGCTGCAGTTGCAAAAGAAACAAAGCAAAACATTCCTGAATACTTCTACCCAAACTGCCAAGATTGCTCATGTTGATGAAAATACTATGAGTGTGCATTGAAGTCAGATTTGTAAGAGGGAAAACATATCATTTCTCCAGCTCCTGTGTGGAGACGGAGCTCCACAAGAGTGAGGTGTCTGCCCAAGGTGTCCGGTGAGTTAGTGGTAGATTTAGGACGAGAAGTAGCAAATCTTGATTCCAAGTCCAATGTTCTTTCACCCTCAAACTGCTATAAATGTGACAAATTATCTGATTAGTTTAGCCTAGTTCAGCATTTCCTCAAGTGTAGGATGTTAATAGGTGTTACATGAAATAATAGTTTCATGGTCAAATGAATATAGAAAACACTGTTAAACAAAATTAAACACATTTCTTCATTTCAGGCTTCTCTGAACCTTTAATATGTTAATATATATTGTAACTCTCAAAGAGGGAAATCAAATATACAGCTTTCCTAAACTTATTTGACCACAGAAATCTCTTTTCCGCAGAATAACTCACGGAAGACACTTTGAGAGGTTTTGGTCACCAGTAAAATTTAATGTCGGTGAAGGTATGGATAAGAGTTATAATTCAGCCAAGATGGTTCAAATGGTGAAGCTAACAAAGGGGCTACATTCAGAGATCCAATCTGGGCAGAGTGAAGAAAACCGAAAAAGGATAGTGAAGCCCCCAGGTAGGGGGAGGCATTCCCACTGCACTGAAGAAGCAGGGGCAGGAGACCAGGCAGGGTACACTCTAGAATGGAACTGGGGCTGTTAGTGGGATCTAGCCTCTCAGAGGGATATGCTTCTCCCTGGGCCAGAGTGATAGAGGAGGAAGGGGGTAGGAGGAAATGGGAAGAGCTATCCCAACTGCTTTGTCTTTTTCCTCTCTGATCTGTTGCGCCTCCTATTGGTCAAATGTAACTGGACATCAGCCAGCCGTGTAGCCTGGGTGTGGCTACATCTGTTGTTGTTAGTGTCTAGGTTCAGCCTCTCAAACCCAGAGGTGTGCCATGCACTTATAGGCACTTTGCATATATTGATAATTTCCTTAAATTTCATGAGAATGCCATAATCCCGAATCATGGCCATTTGCAAGTGAGGAAACACACATAAACTCACATAGGTAATAAGAACTAGGATTCAGCCCCAGGTTCATCTGTCTGCCTTCCATTTTACCACATTGCTGAGCCAGAAAATATCAGACTTTCAATGAAAGCTTAAAGAACTTGCAGGAGGAATTTTTATCTTCAATTTCAAGCAACTTCATCTTATCGCTAACCAATTAATCCTCCAACAGAGTGAGTAAGTTTAATTTGTAGGGGTTTTTTCCCCCCTCTGCAGGGACAGGAGGCCTTATTTTATTCATCTCTGCAATCCCAGACCTTAACACAGTGCCCAGCCCTGAGTTTGTATTTGTTGAGTGAATGCAAGAATGAATGCATGAGTGAGTGAAGTGTAAATCAGCGTTCCAAGGACGTTTTCTCACAGCTCTGTTGGGACAGAGTTGGCTTTTCAATCTATTTTTAAATGTTCTGGCTTATTCAAAATGGGAATTTTTCCATGTTGAGCATCTGCTCATGACTTTTTCTTGGATAGCTATGATACCTCTCTCCTTACAACACCCAAATACACACATGTATGGGTGTACACACCCCTCTATCCTCTCTGCCTCCATCTCTGTCATGCTAATCCTTTCTGTTCAGAACCACCAGATGTGTAAAATTAACCTTTATAACGTACCACAGATAACCACACCCTATGCCAAACTTATTCTGTTTCCTTCAAAATCCTATACTAGCTCCATGCTGCCCATTACAAATCCTCAGGAGCCACTTCTAGAGATTCTGACTCAGAGGACCTCTGGTGGAAACAAAGAAATCAGTATTTTTAAAAAGCTCCAAGGTGATTGTGATGCAGTCATGTTCAGAATTCTAAGAATGACTTCCAGTGGCCCTTGTCCTGATGCAATTTCCTCCTGAGTGTAGGTGGAATCCATGAATATGGCGAGCTTGGACTCTCATGGTTATATCACATTACATGGCAAAAGATAGATTATCTAGCGAGTCTAATCTAGCTACAAAGCTCTTTAAAAGCAGGGTTTTCTGTGGCTTGTGGCAAAAGAAGCTGAAGAGATTTCAAATGTGAGAAGTCAAGGCACCATTTTGCTAAGCAGCGAGTGGAGAAGGTCATAGGAGAATGAAAGCAGACAGCCTTAGGGACTGAGAGCAGTGCCCTGCTGACAACCAGCAAGGAAACGGGGACCTTGATCCTACAGCCACATGGAACTAAACTCTGCCAACGACCTGAATGAGCCTGGAGGCTGATTCTTCCAGAACCTCCAGATAAGAACCCATCTGGTCTTTGACACCCTGACTTTGGCCTTGTGAGCCCCTAAGTAGAGGACCCAGCCAAGCCTGCTGACTTCTAACCTGCAGAAATATGAGAGAATAAATGGGTGTTGTTTTAAGCTGGTAAATAGATGGCAATTTGTTATGCAGCAGTGGAAAACTAATGCATAAACATTTAGGTTTGGCAGTAGACTACATTAAGGGATGGGATCCTCCCATAGGCTCCGAAGCACAAGTTCATTATTTCCACTTTATGGATGACCAGGTGGGGTCAGAGGACTGAGGTTCTTTTCCCACAGTCTCATACCTAATGTCAGAACTATAGTTTGGAAAAAAATATATGTACATGAAATATATATATGTGTGTGTGTGTATACACACACACACACACACACACACACACATACATACACACACACATATTTGAAGTTCCCTAATGCTTAAAAACAGAAAGGGAAAAGATCAAACATATAGGAAATAAGGAGACTGGATGAAGCTGAAGAAGAAAGACTTCAGTTCAGTAGACATTGAAAAAAATGAGTCCTATTTCTTTAATGTGCCCACGAAAATTGCAACTCCAATCTGTTCACTATATAAGATAGTTGAATGGTTCAAACACATAAGGAGGCTTAGGATATTCTTTCAGGCTTAATGTAGTCACAACTCAAGGATAGGAGATGACTGCAGAGTCAGATCCTCCTGACAGTGGCTCCAAAGGTTGGCAATGTAATCAATATGTCAGGAGGCCCGGAACAATTGTCCAGGCTTTGTCCTTAACCAAGGGTCTTACATCCCCCTGGCTCACTGGAGATACAGAGAACATTTAGGTAAGGCCCCCACAGTGTTTCATCAACTTCCCAGAACATACCTTTGTACATAGTGATAGCAGCTGGAATATAAACACAGAGACTCAATGAAGCTCTGTCCTCTGGCTCTTTAAATCAGGAGTAGTCACTCCTGCCAAAGGTATGAAGTGTGATGTGTGTGCCTACTTCGTCCCAGTCTTTCCACTGAGGTTCCTTCTCTGCCGTCTCACTGACTAAGGGAAGCCAAGACAAGGGGAAGAGCCACCCATCCATCCATTCATTCATCAGTTCTGCCCACACACATATATTAAGCTCTTGCTGGGGTGCTCAGTGCGATTCCAAAGCAACTGGGCTTCATCAGACCAGTTTTTTTTCCCTTTTTTTAAAATTTCTTTTCAGTGTAACAGAATTCATTGTTTATGCACCACACCCAGTGCTCCATGCAATCCGTGCCCTCCCTAATACCCACCACCTGGTTCCCCCAACCTCCCACCCCTGCCCCTTCATAACCCTCAGGTTGTTTTTCAGAGTCCATAGTCTCTCATGGTTGACCTCCCCTTCCAATTTCCCTCAACTCCCTTCTCCTCTCCATCTCCCTATGTCCTCCATGTTATTTGTTATGCTCCATAAATAAGTGAAACCATATGATAATTGACTCTCTCTGCTTGACTTATTTCACTCAGCATAATCTCTTCCAGTCCCATCCATGTTGCTACAAAAGTTGGGTATTCATCCTTTCTGATGGAGGCATAATACTCCATAGTGTATATGGACCACATCTTCCTTATCCATTCGTCCATTGAAGGGCATCTTGGTTCTTTCCACAGTTTGGTGACCATGGCCATTGCTGCTATAAACATTGGAGTACAGATGGCCCTTCTTTTCACTACATCTGTATCTTTGGGGCAAATACCCATCAGACCAGTTTTAGTACAAAACAAAAAGCATCTTCTCCGCGGAGAGAGTAAAAATAAAAATCTATCCCTAATTCTGATCCTATCTTTTGAAAAGAGTCTTTAACTATATTAATCTGCTTGCATAGGCAAGTTCCAAATGTGTAATAGAAATTCTACAGAAATCCATCCAAGAATAATTTATGTCACTCTTCCAAATAGGGCTGCCCTGCCTTCACTCCCTGGATGTTTATTCATATCAGCCATTCATTGGCTCAAGGAATATACACTGGGTGGCTTCTATGTGCTACCCAGAGAGGCAGAGGTACAAAGGTGAATAAAACAAAGGTTTGCTTTCAAAATCTAGCCCAGAAAATCCCCCCCAAAATATTAATAATAACAACACATTTTGCATTCAAAATACTCTGATGAAGGGAAACCTACGTGCCCAGCCGTAAACTCTTGTTCGTGCAAGAATAACCTGAAAACTAGAGGACTCTACAAGTAGATTTTTCTGCCGGGCTGAGGTTTTGGTTTTTTTTTTTTTTTTTTTCTTATTCTTATTTAATCTGCTTGTAAAACCCTCACTTTCCATTTCTGCAGCCACTCCATCAGGAATTTTGATGAACTGGAGGACAGAGAGCCTATCTGTATGTAAAAAAGCTGAGGTATAGCATACTACATTTTGGATTTTTCCTCTGACAAGTGGTTGGCATCTGCTAACAACACTTCTTTTCTTGAGCTTTGTAATGTTGCCAGCCTGAAAGTTGAGCTTTGAAAAAGAAGATGGG
Source organism: Martes martes (assembly GCF_963455335.1). Classification (NCBI taxonomy): domain Eukaryota; kingdom Metazoa; phylum Chordata; class Mammalia; order Carnivora; family Mustelidae; genus Martes; species Martes martes. The sequence continues at coordinate 64,233,751 of NC_137891.1, forward strand.
ACTGTTAATAAACACCTTTGTTATCTCCAGAATTGATTATTGTACAGTGGTTCGCAGAAAAAACTTGATGTGTCTCTTGTCTCAATATTTACCTGCTCTTCCCAGGAAATATTGTGCTAAGAGCAATTCCCTGCTGTACAACAAATGTCAACTTGCCTAAGATAGCTGGTGTGCAGCTCACCAATCAACTGTCCTTTTCCCCATCTGGGGAACCAGTATGATAAGACCCCAGGAAGAATTTCTCATTAAGTGCTTGGAGATCTTTTGGGTGTGATGGCTGCATGGAGTGTCTCATATATCTCTTTTCTCCCCTTGCTTTCATTTGAGAAATATTTATTGAAACCTTGTACTTGCCAAGCCCTTTTCTGGCCTCTTGGAAAATACTAATGAGTGAAAACAAACCTGAGGCGAATGGCCTCCTTGGAGATTACATTGGGTGGAGGAGAGGAGCATTCTGCAAGCAATCCTAGTACATGGTGATAAGGCAAGATTGCACAGTACGGGAGCTACAAGAAGTTAATATAGTCGAAGATCAAAGACAGCTATTTTGAGAAAGTGATTTTTAAACTGAAACTGGAAGGAGAGATGGGAGCTAGAAGGAATCCAGGCATTGGGATGGGGGAGAGTGAGTGAGAGAGAAGCAGTAAAAAACAGGGAGGTGGCATTTTCTAGACGGAGAGGACAACAGTAAAAAGGGGGTTCAGAGGTGAAGGAGGGCATGGCAAATGACACTGGGCAAGCTGCTAAACTTCTTGAGGGCTGTTTCCTCATCTCTGAAATGAGGGAATGAAAAATAAATAAAATGGGCAAAATGGTAAAACCCATGTAATAGTGTTGTAAGGATTAACTGGATGGTCCATGGAAATCATTGACATGTATATCTTGATAAGTCCACATGGACAATAAGCTAGTATTTATTCATTGATTGAGGAACTGAGAAAAATTCGAGATCAAAGTGGCTGGGCTGCCTGTGGTTTTCTCCCAATCTTGTATGCCAGACTTCCTTTACAGCTAGAGTATAGCCTGTGTTGTACATCTGAAGCTCTCCAATGTATAGATATAGCAAACATTTGTTGTTTATATGTCTGTATCTGACTCAAAATTATCATTCTTTGCAGACAAGTGCTATGTCTTATTTATTTCTGTATCCACACACATAATGTAGTGCCTGGCACAAAGTAGTTTCTCAATAAATGTTTCATGGATGAATGAATAAATAGAAGAAGATAGAAGTAATAGAGTAGAGTAGAATAGAATCCTATTAGATCTTGGTGCTAAGCTAAATGCTACAGGAAATTCAAAGAGTAGCTCTTGAATTTAGTCTCTAAGATACTTTTTTAAAAAGATTTTATTTATTTACTTGACAGAGAGCACAAGTAGGCAGAGAGGCAGGCAGAGAGAGAGAGAGGAGGAAGCAGGATCCTTGCTGAGCAGAGAGTCCGATGTGGGGCTTGATCCCAGGACCCTGGGATCATGACCTGAGCCAAAGGCAGAGGCTTTAACCCACTGAGCCACCCAGGCACCCCTAAGATACTTTTTAAGGGCTGTTAGAACACTGCTGCCCCCAGGAAGACATGAATAGACATTTTTCCAAGGGAGATATCCAGACAGCCAATGAACATTTGAAAAGATATTCAGCATCACATCATCAGGGAAATGCAAATCGAAACCACAATGAGATATCATTTCATACCAGTCAGAATGGTTAAAATCAACAACACAAGAAACAACACGTATTGGGGAAGATGTGGAGAAAAGGGGGACCTCTTGTACTGCTGGTGGGAAAGCAAACTGGTGGTAGCCACTGTGGAAAACAGTATGGAGTTTCCTCAAAAAGTAAAAAATAAAACTACCCTATAATCTAGCAATTGCATGAATGGTTATTTACCCAAAGAATATAAAAAATACTAATTCAGACAAGATCGGGTATGTTCAGGATGGTATGGCCAGAGACGAAAAACACTAATGCAAAGGGATACCTGCACCCTGATGTTTATAGCAGCATTATTTACAATAACCAAATTATGGAAATAGCCATACATACACACACACACACACACACACACACACAAATATATATGTATATATTGTATATAATATATTATATATGAATATATGTGGATATATTCACATATATTATATATGAATATATTCACAATATATTCATAATATACGTGAATATATTCATATATAATATATGTGAATATATTCATATATTCACAATATATATGAATATATTCATATATATTATATATAAAATATATATAATATAGATAATATTACCCAGCCCTAAAAAAGAATAAAATCTCACTATTTGCAACAACACAGGTAGAGCTAGAGAGTATTATGCTAAGTGAAACATGTCGCTCTCACTCACATGTGGAATTTAAGAAACCAAACAAATGAGCATAGGGAGAAAAAGAGGCAAAACAAGAAACACACTTTTAACTGCAGAGAACAAGCTGATGGTGACCAGAAGGGAGGTAAGTGGGGGATAGGTGAAACAGATGATGGGGATTAAGGAGGGCACTTGAGATGAGCTCGGGGTGATGTTGGAACTGTTGAATCACTATACGGTACACCTGAAACTAATATTAGATTGTATGTAAACTACACTGGAATTTAAATAAAAATTAAAAAGAAAACAAAACCCTGCTCCCCCAGGCTGCCAGATGTTTGGAACAGCAGAAGAGTAAAAAGCTTACTCACCCTAGCAACCTTCCCTCTCGCCTCAGAGCACAAATTTTGGGCATTGCATTTCTTCCCCATGCCTCCCTTGAGAGAAAACTGTGCAGCTAAACTCTATTGCATGACAGTAAATATCCAAGACCCCTCCCAAATACAAATCCTTATTATTATTTCAAGAATTATATGTACTCATTTTTTACAATATGGATATTTTTGAAGATACTTAAAATATGCCCAAACATAGCTACAACGTTGGCACCTTTGCACATTATTATAAACTATATATTGTCTCACATATAATCCACTGTCATTAACTCTGTGCTAAAGATGGGAAGACTGAGGCTCATCGCAGCCAGGGGAGCTATCCAGTGTAGCACAATCAGTAAATGGTGCAACTGGTACTCAGGCCTGACTATGTCCTGGGTATGCAAGGCCAAGAGGAGATGGTACCTCTTCATGATAGATTACGAAGCCCACGCTACCTTTGGACTTGGTAGAGATATCCATTTTAATTTTATATTCCCTCTAACCTAGCTTTAATGGTTCTCCCTCACTTTTCCATTTATCTGGACCCCACTCTCATTTGGAGGTTCTGTTAAAGTTTTTCATCCTCCAGCAGCCTTCTTGAATCTGTCAAGCCAATTGATTATAGCTCCCCCCGGTCTCTGTTGTTAGGGCCTCCAGCTTTGCATCCCTGGCTTAGGACTTTCAAATACTACAATATGTACATAGCTATTTTTTTAGGTATATGCTAGGCCATTAGCTTAATAATAAAACCACCAAATATTAGACCCGGGAGTCCCCTTCGTCTGAATGCAGATCTTATCTCCATCACTCTTGGGCTTTGTGTCTATCTGCATGTTCTCTGACTTCTCTGTGCTTCAGCTCCTCATTTAAAAATGGGAACGAATACTACCCTCTCATAGGGGGCAATAAGTTAATACACGTAAAGCATCTGGGAGTTTTGAGTCGCTGCTATTTTCTTAGGCCAACATTGAAAGACCTAGAATCCATTCTTCATATAAAGCTAAATTGAGGAAGGAAAGTACTGACTTTTTTTTATGTCCATCTCATTTGTGGGCACCCCTCTCTCCACCAGAATCCCTGGAGCTCCACAGATCAACCAGCATTTTTTGTGGGCTAAAAAACAAAAGGCCAAGAGAGATGAAGTAACTTGTCTAATCACACATGGCCAGTAGTTGGCAAGGAGGTCTGGCCTTGGGCCCGTGTTCTTCTCACTTGCACTAGACATGACCAAGTCTGACTGTCCGTTATCTTTATGTATTCATTCCTCCGCCCCCCAGCCCAAAGCTTTACATGGCTTTCTTCATCCACTGAGGATATAAATAAGTTTAGACCAGTCCCAGCATTTATGGAACTCATACTTTGGCGGGAGGGGAAGGGGAGAGAAACATAACATAATTATAGAAGAGAATTAATTTAATTATAAAGGTATGCAGAGGGAACACAGATGAGGAATAATTAATCCAATGTTGAGCAGAAAGTGAGGGATGAGTAAGAGGCAAATCGAGCTGTTGTGGGATTGGGGGCATTCCTGGCAGAGGGCACTGCTGGGATAAATCCACAAGGGCAGGGAAGAGCATGACATCTGTGGAGAACTGCAATTTCCTTTTCCGGCTGGAGCGTGGAACCCAAGACAGTAAGAGGGGGAGAAGCCATGGAGAGAAAGTCAGGGGTGGCATACTGGGGGAGCGTTGGTGAAAGGAGTCCCGTGCGTCATGTTGGAACACCTGGGGATTGATGTTGGTTTCCAGAACTACATACTTTAAAGTTGAGAGAGTTGTGTTGGCAGAAATAAAGAAAAAAGACCTGTGGTTTTGAAAAAGTGTTAAAATCGAGCAATACGAAACATATGTTGGTATCTTCTGAGGTGATGGAAAAGGGAAAATTCTCTCCAACATTAGGCCAGCACAGAAGTGCTGCGAGTCAACAAAATAAAGACATTGACCAATCGTTCTGTGTGTTGCTGCGGTACAGATCCTCTTTGATAAATGGAGTTGCAGCCGTGAGGAGAGTTACCAAATACTGTTCCAAGCGACCTTAGTTAGCAACGCTTGTGTTCCACTTCTAACTAAGAACAAGTTTTTCAAATCAGATAAAATGAAAATCCTGTAGAGCTTGATAAAAGACAATTAGTGGATGCGCCAGACTCTGACCAGAGATGGGCACTGACAGCTGGAGATATACCCTCCCCGTGGCCTGCAGGACCTTCCCAGCGAGGCAGGGAGCTGGCTGGGCATGGAAGGGGGAGAGACGGAAAGGACCAGCTCGGCTGAGACAAGGAGTCCTGGCAGCTAAAGTCTATTTATTAGTGTCTCTGCTCCTCCCCTGCTGTTATATTAATATAACAAGTTGTTCACAGGTGCGTCAAATGAAGTTTAGACGATCGCTGGGAGCATTGTTACCCAAACAGGCCAAATTAAGGAGAGCAGATGCATCAGGCAAACTACAGCCCCTTAGCAGAAGTACAAAGCTTGAATTAATGAAGGTCGGTGTTCACATTTGGCCCTCATGGCTTTCACGGCGGTGGGATTCAGCCCCCTGTTCAGCTCTTGCTTGCCAAGAAGTACTCTCTATCTTCACTTCTGTGGGAATAGGACAGATTGGGTGAGTGTCCCAAGGAAATTGTCTTCTCCTTCCAAATAATAATGAGAATAAGAAAAACTGATGGCCACATGTACCGGGCCTTACTGTAAGGGTGTGCAGGTTTTGTCGCTCAACACGAAGGTTCTAGAACAAAGGAGTGAACGTGTGCTGGCATCATGCTATGTAGTGCTCCCCACATCGTGTGCCCTGTGTGGGCTGCACACCCTGGAGGAAGGAGCACCTTTTTCTAACTGCCCCAAAGATGCAGTCCGCTCAAGGACTGGTGCACTCGAGCCTTTGTGCAGCTTTTCAGAGCGAGTGATTTTTCCCCCCTAACCCTCAGCGTGGCACATGAGCTAGTGGTAGCCCCCCAAATATTATCTGTAACCCCAACAACCACCCTGTATGGTACACATAGTCTTAGGATCCCCATTTTACAGATTAGAAAACTGAGTGTCAGAAAGATGAAGCAACACGGTGAGAGTTATACGTGGCAGAGCAAGGATTTGATCCAAAGCAATTTCCCATTCCTCTGCTGCCTTAAACCAAAATAAACACATTTTCTTTTTCTTCATCTCTCGCTCCAGAGAGAGGGATGAGAAAGGAGAAGGAATACTTCAGCACAGCGGCATGACAGGGGCTCTGTAGTCAAGAGAGCTAAGTTTGATGTTCAATATGAAGCTCGCTTTGAGTCCTCTGAATCCTGTAAAATGAGAATTGCCCTAGAGGGCTGATCTCCAAGGTTTCTTCTAGTTTAATGTCCAAGAAGTCCAATGGCCTTTTCTTTCGTTCATTTTTTTTCCCTGTAGGAGAGTATTAAGACTACATGAACTCCATGCATCCTGGAGGGTGATCTGAGAATACATACCAAAGCCACAAAAAGAACCATGTGTGTAATTCTGTACAACGATTACAATTCTGGAGAATATCCCAAGGAAATTATAAAAAAGAAGAGCTCTGAGTACAAAGCTGTGGCATTTGCTCATTGTGACAAATAGCCAAGACCTAAATGACCCACAACAGGACAATGGTTTTATAAATTTTAGGGTGTACATGTGATGGGGTGATTGGCCATAACAACATACCAACGGTGATACCTCTCCAAGTAGAAACATGCATATGTCTTTAGGAAATAAAGCTGAGCAAAAAATAGAGAATTTAAAATTGTACATAAACTATATTACAGGCATGAAAAATGTTTACAGATTGATTGAAAGAGAATACAATATAAAATCATTTATTTTGGTAATGGGTTTATGAGTACTTTACAAAAATTAATTTTATAATATTTAAGTCTCACTATCACTTTGGGCAGTTAAAGGTACTTCATCAAAACTTTTTGACTTCTGGGACGCCTGGGTGGCTCAGTTGGTTAAGCAGCTGCCTTCGGCTCAGGTCGTGATCCCAGCGTCCTGGGATCGAGTCCCACATTGGGCTCCTTGCTCAGCGGGGAGCCTGCTTCTCCCTCTGCCTCTGCCTGCCTGTGCTTGCTTTCTTGTTCTCTCTCTTTCTGACAAATAAATAAAATCTTTTAAAAAAAATTAAAACTTTTTGACTTCTGTATTTCTCTTGGGATTTTAAAATTGATACTCATTACATAAAATTTGGAAATTCAAATGAGTAAAAAGAAATGGAAAAACATTCAAACTGCACTCATGAGAGGAAACCTATTTATTTTTTTTAAGATTTATTTGTGCATCTTAGAACACAAGCTGGGGAGGAGCAGAGGGAGAGGAAGAGAATCCCAAGGAGATGCCCCACTGAGTTTGGAGCCCGATATGGGTCTCGATCTCATGACCCAGAGTTCATGTCCTGACCCAAAACCAAGTCAGACACTTCACCAACTGAGCCATCCAGACATCCCACAGGCAACCTAATATAAGAGTTTGGTCTTTTTCTAGTCTTTTTAAACATTGATTTTGGTTTTTCCTTTGCATAGGTAGATCATTCTGTCTCTATAAATCTGAATCATGTTTTGCTTTTAATATTATTTAACTTTATTTTGTATTTTCCCATGTTGCTAAAAAGGTTTATAAACACATAATACATCATTTAGTCCCCCAGTTATTTCTAACTCTTGTTAGATATTTAGATTATTTCCAATATTTTGCTTAATAATCCTGAAATGGTCTTTATAGTTTATAAATCACTGTCCAAATTTTAGATTATTTGCTTATGATAGAATCCCAGAATGGGAAAGTAAGGAACTCTTCTTTTATTCTTTTATTTTTTTTTAAAGATTTTATTTATTTATTTGACAGAGATCACAAGTAGGCAGAGAGGCAGGCAGAGAGAGAGGAGGGAGCAGGCTCCCCGCGGAGCAGAGAGCCCGATCCAGGGCTCGATCCCAGGACCCTGAGATCATGACTGAGCCGAAGGCAGAGGCTTTAACCCACTGAGCAACCCAGGGGCCCCGGAATTCTTATTTTAAACCAAAACTTCTCATTCCTGGACCTTATATTCCATGTATTTTGAAGTCAATAAGGATTGGTAATTCATCTTCAAGGATTTTTTAAAAAGGTTTTATTTTTTATTTGAGAGAGTGAGAGAGAGAGTTCAGCAGGAGAAGCAGACTCACTGCCAAGCAGGGAGCACAACGTGGGACTTGATTCTAGGACTCCAGGATCATGACCTGAGCCGAAGGCAGTTGCTTAACCAACTGAGACACCCATGCACCCAAGGATTTTTTTTTTTTAATCGAGGTACATAGTGGCATATTATTTGAGCTCTTATACATCTTCCTTTTGCCTATGCATGTGAAGATAGCACAGCATAAAAATCTTGGGTTGCAACTTTTTATTCTGAGAACTCTGTGGGCTTTCCTTCATTGTCCTCTGACTTGAAGTATTAAAGAGAAGGCTGAGGCTAATCTGCAGGTGGTCATCTTGAAGGAAATTGGAGTTTTCTGCTTGGTCAAGGAATACTTATGAGTTTTAAATTTCCAATTTAAAATTATACTCTGTATCATTTGATCTAGCAATTTAAGTTCGTCAATCTGCCTCATAGGAATAAACAGAAATGTGGTTGTTTATAGTAAAGTTTCTAATACAGAACCTTTTTTTAATGTTTCTAATACATAATTCTAATAATTATGTCTGTAATCATGAACATTTAAACTGATTTAAGTGACCAAGAAGAAAGCATTAGTTAAATAACTCAGGATATGATGGGCTACTCTAAAAATATTTTATAACAGTTAAGGGCACTAGGAAATATTTGTGATACATTGTTAATTAAAAAAGCAAGCTACAAAAATATGTATAGTCTGAATACATATGTGCTACATATAAATGTATGTAAATAGACTTCTATATGAAATACCTCCCTGGAAGAAAAATGCACACACATACACACACAAACACCAAAATATTTACCACAATTTATTAGTGAAACAGTGCAAACCACCATTCTTTCCAGGTTCTCCATAGGTGTGATTCTGTGGTTAACTGATTTTGCCTAAAATACAGCAAGCTTTTCTAATTTATGGACTCAAATTGGTTGTCCTTTTGCTTTTTGTTTTACTCTCAGGGAAGTTTTCCTCAGTTATATCTTTGATTATTACTTCTGTTTCAATTGTTCTACTTTGCTCTCAGACCACCCTGTAAGATTGGAATTTTCTTTACTGTCTTCCATCTCTACTCTCTTTTAATTATTTTGATCTGGTTTTGTTCCTTTTCTCCTCTGAGAGTTTTCCAAATCTGTCTTCTTCATCATAAATCCCATTTTCTCTCAATGTCATTCTATTTTTCACTACTTCTGCAAAAGCTTTAATTTTGTTAATGTTTTTAGTCTACTCCCATCCTTCTTTCTTGTGGTGTTTGGTTCTGGTTTCCTGGAGATCAGACCAACTTGCATGCATTGAGTGATGCCAAATAGATTCCTGAAATTATTTCTTCTGGAGTTCCTGCAGTAGATAATTTTCAGAAGTCTTATGAATACACAATTCCCTTTTCCTTATTCTATTGCATTTTTTTTTTTTTTTACATTCCCCATGGTGATTTTGTTGTTTGCCATCTACTCACCCTTTAACAGAAGAGATCTATTCAGACCTACTGTTTGCCAACAAATGTGGTGTGTGGATTGCCCTTGACCCCAGTTTCTGTCCACTGACATGCTGGTCAGATTTCTTTCACAGATCTATGGCAGATGGCAGCTTGATTCTTAGAGTTCTTACAATTCTTGTGTCTACCACACATTTGTTTCATGCTGAACTGAAACAGGCTCTTTCTTCTTTGCCCTCCTCTCCAAGATCCCTGATGCTCTGATCAAAGTATACATGACAACCGTGTTCAGGATTCACTGCTACAGGATTCCTTGGGTCCTCCGCTATCTTCTTCAGCAATTCATAGCTTTACTTGTGGAAGTCACGCCTCCTAGGATTCACTGCACTACCATTAACATGATCATCCTGATTTCTTCTTGTTTGTTTGTTTGCCTTTTAAATTCTGGCAATTCCAGTTTAGAGTGGTTATTAAAAAAAAAAAAAGAATGCTAATATGGAAAGTTAGGAAGAGCACTCTGGGTTCTATTTTTCTCTTTCAAAAGTGGAACCCACTTAGGAAAATGATGTCTGCCCTGTTTTCAAGTTGAAACAGATCTTACTTTTAGAATAGAGATAGCTGGGAAGAGCTAAATCACATCCTTTTTAGGATCAGATGATACAATTGGAACATTGATTGCATTTTCAAACCGTTCAATGCTTGTCGTGAATGAGCAATGCTTGAATAATGTGTCACTATCTTGACAGTGGTTATTGATGGGCTTTTATGAGTTTTTGGATTTTCTGTCTTATTTGGAAGGTTGAGAGAAGATTTCTCCAACTACTTTTTAAATAGTATTTTTAAACCAGAGGCTTCTGATTTTTAAATTTATATAATAACTTTGTTTTAATATTAAGCATACATGCAAATGTATTGTGGAATTTTTATTTTAACTTTATGATTTGAATTCTAATACAGCATCTGTTTCTGGTGGTCAGATATCTCAAAGCCACTAACATCTGTAATCTTTCAAATTATAACTGATTTGATTTCTGTGTCAGTCTTGGACTCTGCTAATAGTGAGAGATGCTGTATTTTTTTTCAGTAATGCTTAGGAATTTATTCATGCAAACTGAGTAGTTATTAGCAGATTTGACTGCCTTATATGAGAAACTGTTGAAGAAACTAAATGTTTATCTTAGGAAAGAAAAAAACTAAGAAACCCTTGAGAGTTTTCAAATCTTTCAGTATTTGAAATGCTACAGTGCATAAGAGAACAGCTTACTTTTATAATTCTAGGGAACAGAACTAGTTACAGTAGGTGGATATTATAGGGAAACAAGTTTTAATATTAGGTTTTAAGTTCCTCAAGGCCCTGTTTGCTTTTGTTTATTGTATCCACAGCATCAAAAATAATGCCTTGACCACAGTAGGTGCTCAATAAATGTTTATTGAGTAAATGCTGTTAATCATTCTAAAGACATTTTTTGCTAACAACTTCAGGCAAAGAATAGAACATCATTTGACAGTGATGGCTTTATAAGGAATTCCTAACTGGAGAGGACAGAGGTACCAAATCAACCTAAGCTTTCTTCCAGCTCTGAGTTCTGTGAGTCTGGGCCCCAGCTGCATGTTAGAATAGAAGGTATTTTCTCTTAATGCCATAATATACAGGACTGTGAATGGGGTAAGATGGTGGAGCAAAGTCCAAACCCCACTCTTTAATCCTAGCTTAGCTGGCTATGTCACCTTGGGCCAATTACATTTCTGCACTGGAGAAATCATGTCCCTTGCAGTAGTTTCAGTCTTTGTTATATTGCCTTGATGACGAACACTGGTCTGCTAGGTGGTTTTGCACCTACAGATGTCCTTCTTTAATCCATTCCCCATACTGGGGTTTGAAGAACCTTTGTAAAGCCTACTCTTGCCATGCCATTCCTCCCTTTGAAACTCTTCGCCATAGCCTAAAGATAAAACCCGGACTCTCATGTAATGATGAAGAGACAAGAGTCTAGAATCAGATTCTGTACATTTTGTTGCTGTTAATTCCCAGCTATGTGGCTTTGGATAACCACGTGTGTCTCAGTTTCCTTATCTATAAATTTGGGATTATAAATATTATAACCTCAGGCTTATGGGAATTAAATTATATATACACACTAGATAAGAAGGTAGGTAGGTAGACAGACAGACAGGCAACCAGACAGACAGAAGCATCTGATATATATACATAGTAGAATTTGGCTCCTCCATGAACTCATCCATTTCTTCCTATCCAATCTTATTACTGGTACCCCCTAAAACTGCTTGTAGTTTCTTGCACATATCAAACAATTGTCCTTATCTTGGAACATGCTTTTCCCTTGACCTGAAATCTCCTTGAATCTTCCTCTGGATTATGATCCCCTTTCATCTTTCAATACCCAGCTGTGCATCTCTCCTTCTTCCCTAATTGTCCTCCCCTCTCCTAGACAATGCTGTCCTCTCTCTCCTTTGTATCAATTAATGTTCTTTTCACATATCTTTATTAAAGCACTTGCAACAGAATATTGACATAATTTGATTATATTCTTCCTCCTCTACCAAACTGATCTCTTTGAAGAAAGAGAATTTTTTATTTACTCATTTTAGAATTCCCAGTGTTCAACTTCATTCTTAGTGCATGATAGGCATACAGTAAAGGTTTGTTAAATGAGTAAAAGAATCAACAGACGGATGCCTGGGTGACTCAGTCAGTTAAGTGCCTGACTTTTGATCTCAGGATCATGAGTTCAAGCCCCATGTTGGAAAAAAAAAATGAAAAGAATTAAAAATTGAAAATTAAGAAAAATGAACAGAATATCATATACTAGAATCTCTAGCTATAGATGTGAATTTCCCTCCCACCTACATACCTATCTATCATCCTCAGCACATTATCCTATAGGTTCATGAGAGTTATCTCATTCCCCCTTATAATTGTACCTACCAAGACAGTTGGGAATTAGTCCTGTGGCTATAAAACAGGGAAGAACAGGAGCCACATTGACTATCAGTCTAAGGGTCTAGAAAATAACAGTCAAGACTGGGCATGGTGAGCCTGGCCCACGAGCATCTTACAAGAGGTTTCCAATAAGCATTGTAACTGGTTTGTAGGTGTTCTCTCTTGTGGGCTGCAAGAGTCTCCTTCTGTGCAAATCTGGGAGGAGCTGCTTTAGCACCGATTCACGAACTAGTAGAGTTAAAAAAGATGATCTCTTCCAAAAGACACCACTTCCTAAACTAATCAGTAAGATTTTGTTTTTCTTCTTTGGTGTGTTTGGAGAAAGAAATCATGTCTGCCTATAGGCAGCCATGACTGTTTTTTATGAGATAAGCTAAAAATACATACAATAGCACATAACGCACTTACATCTTAGGTTGTAATTAATGCAAATTATGCAAGATTCATATACAGTGTGATTAGACTTCTCTAGCACATAATTTATGGTTGAATTGACAAAGAAGCTGATTAAATGAGAAAATTGATTTCTGTCTCTTAACTTTTTTTTTTTTTTTTTTGGTTATGTTTTTTGTAAGAACAGGTCTGAAGACTCGAAGAAATTAGATTATAAAGTTGGAGTTCAAGGTATTCATTCTACTCTCTGACCTTCTTCCAGAGCAGCAAGCCTACCAAGGTCCATGATACTTTCTGATAGTATACCGCAGGGCAAGTTTCAGTAAAACAACACGAGGCTCTTGTAACTCCAAAACACAAACGTGTGGATGATTCACTGACAAAACAGAATAGATTTCTTTTCATGGTTTACTGGCCAGGAGCATTTCCTTGAGTCCTATTCAAAAGTATTGTGGCAAATTTTCTCAGGTACAAATACAAAAATATTGTATATGGTTAAACTTTTTCCTTGCTTCTAATTCCAGGGATGGAACTGAATATGAACTCTGGAATAAGCAATAATTGGAAACCTTTCCCATTTCTTAGAAGAACACCCCCTGTAAACCAATGATCAATATTCATAGACAGAACTTTCATCTCCCAGACAACAAGACTCTTGATGGCCCAGGCCTGTGTCTTCTTAGCTTCTCTCCCTTCTCTCTAACTCCTTCTCAGGCAATCAAGTTCCAAATTCTACCAGTTTACTTTTACTTGTACAATATTTATTTTCTTCCACTCTTCCTCCATCCCTTCCTTCCTTCCTTGCTTCCTTCCATCCTTCTTTCTATCCTTCTTCCCTCCTGTCCCCCGTTCCATGTTTATTGAATGCCTACTCTGGGCCAGGCCTTGAAAATACACTGATGCATGCAACAGACAAGACATTGGTGTCTAGAGGTGCCTGGGTGGCTCAGTGGGTTAAAGCCTCTGCCTTCGGCTCAGGTCATGATCCCAGGGTCCTGGGATCGAGCCCCGCATCGGGCTCTCTGCTCAGCAGGGAGCCTGCTTCCTCCTCTCTCTCTGCCTGCCTCTCTGCCTACTTGTGATCACTGTCTGTCAAATAAATAAAATCTTTAAAAAAAAAGATATTGGTGTCTAGTTACAAGTACATTTTGTACTCTCTTCAGAAGTGCACTGAAATGGTCACATTGTACTCAATAAAGCCTGGGCCATAGGATATTAAGAGCCCGAGAGCAGAAGGAAGACTGGCTAGATATGGTGGGTACATAGATTTAGCCTTTCTTACCTGTAAGAGTTGTACATGTCTGATGTGCTCACGAACACGAGCAAGCAAAGTCCAGGGAGGGCATGCCTGCTAGGCTCATGGAGGAAGATGGTATTATTGTTATTATTATTCAGCTGGAGCTGAATACCTAGCTCCAATACTTACAAGCTGTGTGACTCGATGCTGGTTGCTCAACTTGTCTTCAGTTTCCTCATCCTTAGAAAATGGCAGTAGTGCCTACCTTGCAGGGCTGTTGAGAAGATTCTGGGAAATTAGGAACGTGCGTGGCCCCCAGCATAAAGGCCTGAGAAATGTTCAGTCCTGAACCACTTTCTCTCTCTTCTTTCTGCAAGTTGACAGCATCTTTCCAGACCAGAAACACTTTTTCAGATTTCTTCTATTGACAGTAAGGCTTGCACGGGTTCCTCAGCTGTCAGCTTGATATTATGGCCAGGAGTAACTGAATTAAGGGCTTCCTGGGAATAGTATTTCAGAACCAAACACTCAGAACACTCTTTCTTGAAATATTCCCCACATTCTGTTTGTTAAACATGGATTATTCTAGCACTTGATAGTCTGGTTCAATTACAGATTTAAAGCCTTCACATCTAGGATAGTGATGTCTTTAGGATGCAATAGTTTGGGGTGAGGGAGGAGAACTGTGACCTTAATGAAATGTCCATGTCCTTGGAGCAATCATGCTACATTAGGAGTAGAGGTTTTTGAGCCAGACAGACCAGAATTTGAAATCTTATTTCTTCACAAGAACTGTGGCTTTGTGTTGCAAACATTATTTCATTCCCTGAGTTAACTGTAGTAATTGAGGGATGCCTGGGTGGCTCAGCCCGTTAAGTGTCTGCCTTTGGCTCCAATCGTGATCCCAGGGCCTGGGATGGAGTCCCACATTGGGCTCCCTGCTCAGCAGGGAGCCTGCTTCTCCCTCTGACCATCTGCCTGCTGCTCTCCCTGCTTGTGCTCTCTCTGTCTCTCTGATGAATAAATGCATAAAATCTTAAAAAAAAAAAAAAGAACAATAAGGATTGAACTGATGGATGGGAGATTCCTGGAGAGTAGATAGTAGCTTTTCCTCTTTCTTGTTTGGGATGCTTAAATTTGGCGGTTGAGCCTCTTCTCCCTTCCTCTGCAAGGTCCTGGCATGATACAGTCTCCATTCACAAAACCTTCATATTCTCAGATGTTCCACAACATTGTCAGGTGAGTAATTAAAAAGTGTGACTCTTTGCATTTTTAGAAGCTAGGACAACCTTCTATAAATCAAAGGCTCTAGTGCTAGAATTTTAGCACTGTCAATAGATGAGGAAAGAATGTTGGCTAAGCCAAGATCCTCCTGGTATTCCCTGAAGCCCCCACCAAGGCAGTCTTCTTTCTTTATGAGAATAAGGATATGGTTCAGAGCAGACTCTGGGTTTTAAATCCTGGGGATGTTACTTACTCACTGCATAGTTTTGAATGAGTTAGTCGATTTCTCTGTGGCATAAATGCATCATTTATGAAATGGAAAGAATGGTCAACAGTGAGAAGTGCTTTATAGGGCTGTTTTCATGATCGAATGAGTTAGTATATTTAAAATACTTAGGGGCACCTGGGTGACTCAGTCAGTTAAACGTCTGACCCTTGATTTCAGACCAGGTCATGATCTCAGGGTCATGAAAGGGAGCCCCACACTGGACTCCGCACTGAGCATGGAACCCGCTTAAGATTCTCTCTCCCCCTCTCCCTCTGCCCCTCCTCCCAATCTATCTTTCTCTGTCTGAAATAAAATAAAACAAAATAAAATGTTTAGAACAGTGCTTGATGAATAGTATTATTGTTACCCATAAGCATTGTGATATGACAGAAGTAGCACAGGACCTAAACCCAAAGTGTGGATTCAAATCAGAAACCTTTACTTACAAGCTGTCTGACCCTTACTGAAATACAGAAATTCTCTGAATCTCTGGTTCCTTGTACGAAAAATGTGGATAATAACTGATGCCTCATCAGGGCACCTGGGTGGCTCAGTTGTTTAAAGAGCTGCCTTCAGCGGCATCGGGTGGCTCAGTGGGTTAAGCCTCTGCCTTCAGCTCAGGTCATGGTCCCAAAGTCCTGGGATCGAGCCCAGGGTCGGGCTCTCTGCTCAGCGGGGAGCCTGCTTCCTCCTCTATCTCTGCCTGCCTCTCTGCCTACTTGTGATCTCTGTCTGTCAAATAAATAAATAAAATCTTTAAAAAAAAATAAAGAACTGCCTTCAGCTCAGGTCATGATCCTGGAGTCCCAGTATCAAGTCCTGCATCGGGCTACTTGCTCAGCAGGGAGTCTGTTTCTCCCTCTGACGCTTCTCCCTCATGTTCTTCTCTCTCTCCCATTCTCTTTCTCTCAAATAAATAAATAAAATCTTTTAAAGAGTAATTGCTGCCTCAGCTACTGGAAAGAGTTATATCCTGGTATACAGAGGGGCTTGTTGGTACCACCTTGGCCAACAGACGTTACTGTCAAGGGTCCAAGCTATACCAATGCCTATAAGATCAAAGTAGAAATATACAAAGTTGCTTTAAAACAAAACAATCACAGGGTACCTGGATGGCTCAGTCTGTTAAGTGTCTTACTCTTCGTTTCCGTGTTGTGGAATGGAGCCCCATTCTTGGGCTTCACACTCAGCAGGAGCCTGCTTGAGATTTTCTCCCTTTGCCCCCCTCCCACTCTCTCTCTCTCTCTGTCTCAAATAAATAAATCTTTGAAGCAAAAGAATCACCCTCCTACACCAGAACAAAGCTGAAATGACACCTTACTAAGCCAAGGGTGGGGATCAATCACAGAAAGACATGAAGAGAGACTAGAGGATAAGATCCATGGTGCTCATCGAAGGATTTCCCAGGAAGGGGACAGGGCCTGGCTCAAGGACCACCAGCCACCCCCTTACCCCAGTGCTGCCTCTGTCCCTAGGATGGAGATGGAGGGTTTAAGTTGTTTTCATCTCTTACCACCTAGTTGGCTGACAGCAAGTTAATTCATGTCTCTGAGCTTCTGCTTTCTCATCTTGAAAATCAAACAACCTTCTGACAACGTCACTATCCCAGAACAAAGTGCCCTGCTCGTGCCGCTGTAACAGTTATCACCCATGGGTAGTTCTGTTTCCCACCGTAAAATCTTCAGCGCAAATTCAGTGTCTTCCTTGGCCTCTTGTGAAGTTTGTTACTGTGAGTCAGTACTCCCAAGCTGACTCACTTCTTGGGTATGACAAATTTATTTTACGACTCAAAGTCTCAGGGTCAAATGTTAGTTTAGGATGTAAAATGTAACCAACATAAATGCTACTTCATGAGGCCTATGGGCAGCCAGCCACTTTCTCTTTGGATGACGACACGGAAGAAGGTACTATCTACAGGTGCTTCTGAGAGTCGCATGCAATAATGAATGGGAAAAGGGCTTTGTAAACTATCAAGCACTTCACACGTATAAAGTGGGACACGGTCTTGAAAGAAAGGATATTGCTAGGGCTTCCACTTCAGGATGCAAGATAGCCTGAATATTCTATATACGATAAATGCCAAAGTCAAGGGACAGTTTAGGAAGAATTCCCGTTGACAATTCCACCATTCCCCCCACCCTAAGAATTTGGCCAGAAAGAGGAGGAGGGGAATATAGAAAGAGAAAGAGAGAAACCATCATTTTTAATCCCTGCTGATTCTGTGAAGGCCTGGAAACAGCAGGTAACAATGTATAAGTGACTTTGAATTAAGACTGAACTCACTGTGTCCTTCGCTTCTCCCTCAAATGTGGAATGATTTTCTAAGAATTTAATTATCTAAGAACACAGCATCAAAGCTGTTAGACGCTTGTTAGTGTTAATTCAAACTTAATGTGCATGAGATTTAGAGATCTTGGATACTAGGAAAATGATTTGAATTTAAATAGCCCTCTTTGTCCTACACATCACAGAACATCTTTTAACATAGGTTTTTTTTTTTTAATAGAATACTATAACCCAGGTCTCTCCCACTAAAAAAGAGTCTCACTGTGGAGAAATCAGTTGTTCTGCAAATCAGCAGGATGCAATAGAAAGAATATGTATGGGCTTTGGTGTCTTAGAAATGTAAGTTCAAATCTTAGAGGTTCAACTTTTTCCCTGTGTCTGTGGGCAGAAGCTTAACTTCTTTGAACCTCAGTAAATTAACCTCTCAGCAAGGACTGAGAGCAGACAAGAGGGCATGTGGGAGAGCCACCAAAATGGGGTGAGGCAGAGGCATGTCTTGAAGCTGGTGGTCCTGGTGGAGTCTGGGGTCTAGAATTATCTGATCCATCCAAGGCAAGGAGGGGACTTGTAATGAATGCTGGCCTGAGGACACGATGGGTCCGTTGGATTTCATGACCCACAATTAAATCATGGCTAATAGAAAACAACAAAGCAATACCTCCTTACAAAAACATAACTGCTTAAAAAGCATTATGATACTGTAAGTGAAATATAGGTCTCGTATGTTAACTGTGGAACAATTGGGCAATAGAAATCAGCCAACCCTACTGGAATACGTTTATTTCAAAAGTGTGAGGTAAGCCCTGTGACACAATAATTCCTTTGAAAGGCATAAAGGAATCATTAGTTATTATAAACTGAAACTATGGCTTCAGGGAAATTAAAGTTCATTGTTTTGAAGTCTGAGAGTAGAACTTTATTACTGGACCAACAAAGATGTATGTATGTATAATTACTTTTAAATCAGTGTCCCAGCTTACACTTGTTTCATTCATCTTTTAGAGGTAATTTGAGGTTTCCAGTGCAGTATAACAATTTTCCTGCCTTATTAACACCTTACATGTGTATAGCCTATGATCAATATTACTTTCCCCCCAAATTTGTGAGGTGTTAGGACAGACTTTGTTATCCCCTTTTAATAAACAATAATTTAAATCTCAGAGAGATTAGGGGCCTTTTTCAGAGCCCAAAGTGAAGCGATTGAGCCCAAAGAAGAATCTGAACTTAGAATTCTTTTCATCAAATATATACTCAAAGGACTCACCATAAGCTAGATTATCTGGTAGGTAATTTCTCCCCCCTCCTAACTCCATGATTCCCCTAATTCAAAACCTACTGTACCTTCCTCTTTACCTCTTCTCCATCAAGAGCTTTATTCAAGAACTAATATCCAATGTCAGTCATTTCCACTTCGGTATGAATTCAAGCCAATGTGGCCTCCTCCTTTATTCGTTTGCCTTTCAGTCATTATCTTTCAGCTGAATAATCACAAACATGTTTCTCTTATTTTTTTTAGAATTTTTAAAAATGTATTTAATTGACGGAGAGACAGAACACAAGCAGGGGGAGTGGCAAGGGAGAAGGAGAAGGAGGCTCCCTGCCAAGCAGGGAGCCCAAAGTGGGGCTTGATCCCAGGACTCTGGGATCATGACCTGAACCAAAGTTAGACGCTTAACGACGGAGCCACCAAGGTGCTCACAAACATGTTTCTCTTACTGAAAGAATTTCAGGAGCATAAGGAGCTTTAACAGTTTGTGTTTAGAGACCTCTACTAGAAGCCCCTAGTGAAACACTGCCTGGGATATTTCCGTGAACCTGAATTATAAAATGTCCCTCGCCACAGGATGGTAAGCTTCTTAAAGGAAGGGACCACAGCTGTCCAGTTGGCTTTTGTATTCCCAGTGGTTGGCTGTAAAGCCTGTCATATATTTAACACTAAATAATTCTAGAATCAATAAAATCAACCTAACAGATACAGCAAGTCATGTCAAATAGATCACATTTTCATAAGCTGAGTAAAAAAAAAAAAGAGAGAGAGAGACACTAAATGACATATTTGAAAAGAATTTCACAGCCATTAGTCAGATTGAAAAAGAATCTCTTAAGGCACCTAAACAATCCACCCTCTGCCTGGGAACTGCTTATGCAATCAGGTCCCAAAGAAACTAAGATGCTAAAGAAGGACCTGGGACTCCTGGGACTCCAACTGACATGGAAGCCTAGGGATCCAGTAGAGTTTGTGCTTACTCATGACTTGAATGTGATACCTGCGTCTTCTTATATTGCCACACAAAAGTAGAATCCTGCCTTTGGATTCATGGTTGGTCATATTTCTTAAATGAACACATTGCTCCTTTGAAATGCAGGGTTATGTTGATGTTAGATGAGGACTGGTTATAACCTGGTGGTGGGGGGAGAGTTGCCCCTTCCCTCGTGAGCCCACCAAAGCCTCCAGACCCCACACCAGAAGGCAAAATGTTTATCTGAGACAAGAGGAGCTGCTGTTGCTCGAGAGGAATCAAACTCCTAGTCAGAGGTTGAGGAAAATAAAAGTTCCTGTGTAAATGAGCCTGAAGGACAGAAGTGGGAAAATTAGGATGTAAGCAAAATTCTGGAGCATAAAGTACATGAAGTTTACTGATTTAGAACTGGGGACAATAACAGTGTGCAGCTAATTCCTAATCAGTGTTTTCAATATTGTGTGTGTGTGTGTGTGTGTGTGTGTGTGTGTGTGGTGTTGGCTTGATAGCGTGAAGGAATAAGACAGATCAACCTGTGTCCTGTATTGGTTTTTAGTTTATGTGACTAAGACCTCAGAATAAATGGAAATACTCTGCTCCTTGAAGGCAAGGATGATATCTAATTTCTTAGACAGCAGTTTGTTTTTGTTGTGTCTAATAGATGCTCAATAAATATCTATTGAATTAATTAATTCATCCAAGGAGACAAATCCAGTGATTATTTTTGTAATATAATCATACAACACTCAAACGTTATTAGCTACAGGTTGGGTTATTTTGAATCTAACTTCAAATTGCTGGAGGGTGTTTTTCACATAACTAGTTTATTGCCTCATGGAGAAGAGTAGATGTGTCACTTCTTAAACTGGTTTGCGTTTTCTGTGTTTTGTATTTTATTTTTCCAGAAGGAGAAAAAAATGATAGCAAACCCTGATTTCAAGGCACACTTCTTAAGTAGGTGCAGACAAGTATGAAATAACTAAACACTTACAGTGATTCACGTTTTCACCCAGGTGCACCTGTGCACAATGGCCGTGACACAGAGAGGGCTATGTTTACAAACTATTGGCCAATTTAGCATTTGTCGAGAGAATACGTAATGGATTGGCACTGGGGTAACTCAGGAGACTGATAGCAAACCTTCAGATTGACATTTTTACAGAAGTAATAGGAAATACCCTGAAACCCTCTTTGGTGTATTTTTAGTGAAGTACAATATGGATTTGTTGTTGTTGTTGTTACTTATTCTCTTTCCCTGTTTTTTGCTTCCTAATTGGTGGTCTGTCTCATTCCAGGAAAGTATTAAGGAAGCACGTTGAGGTATACACGGATTTTGTTGCAATAGTTGCTCCATTCAGGGAATGTAGAACAAACTTCCAAAAATGTAGATTAGCTCTTATCACTTCTCCACTGACCCCTTCAATGACTCCTCTGGCCACAGCATAAAGGGGTTCTGCCCTGTGGCCTCTGATGATGGGGTCCTTTTTTTTTTTTAAGATTTTATTTATTTGACAGACAGAGATCACAAGTAGGCAGAGAGGCAGGCAGAGAGAGGGGAGGAAGCAGGCTCCCCGCTGAGCAGAGAGCCCGACGCGGGACTCCATCCCAGGACCCTGGGATCATGACCTGAGCTGAAGGCAGAGGCTTTAACCCACTGAGCCACCCAGGCGCCCCACATGGGGTCCTCTTGATAAGGGATGCCGCAGAGTACACAGGTGCTCACCATGAAGGTCCCGTACACCAGATTAAAGACCCTGGATTTTCTCCTCCAGGCACTGGAGATGATTTCAAATAAGGGCGTGGTATAATTTGACCTGGGCTTCACATTATGGAACCGTCATACAGTATTTTTCTCTGGGAAGCTGGTTCTTTATTGACCTCTCTGAAAAGAAAGCCAACAGGAGGAGTAAATCTCCCCCTAAAAACCAGTGAAATATACTGAGGTGGTAACAAACCGAGTGCAAGTGTGAGCACAAATAAAGTTATATCTCATCTGGGCAGTAGCTGTATGGTTGCCCAGAGAGAGAAAAATCTTCACAAGGTTTTCTCTCTTTGGAACTTCTCTGAGAATCTTAACAGGGTGATCAGTGTCACTGGAAAGGAATTAGTTGGAGAAAACCTCTGAGTAGTGAAGAATCTGGAGGGCTGAGTGGCTAAGGGATGAGATGACCTTTGTCATCCATCTAATGGACTCACAAAGTCTTTCTTTTGAACCTACTGATCACTTCCCCACTCTAAATACCTCTCTCTTGGAGGTGGGGAGGCATTTAAAGCACTCAGTCCTTACCTGTATTATAGTACTTAGGGCACTATTTTATTTCATTTATTAATTTTTTAAGTTTATTCAAGTTGTTTCTACACCCAATGTAGGGCTTGAACTCATGACACCAAGGTCAAGATCACATGCTTCACCAAATGAGCCAGGCAGGTGCCCCACTTAGGGCAATACTTTTTTTTTTTTTTTAAAGATTTTATTTATTTATTTGAAAGACAGAGATCACAAGTAGGCAGAGAGGCAGGCAGAGAGAGAGGAGGAAGCAGGCTCCCTGCTGAGCAGAGAGCCAGACGCGGGGCTCGATCCCAGGACCCTGGGATCATGACCTGAGCCGAAGGCAGAGGCCTAACCCACTGAGCCACCCAGGCGCCCCAAGACTTTTTTTTTTTTTTTAAAGATTTTATTTATTTATTTGGCAGACAGAGATCACAAGTAGGCAGAGAGGCAGGCAGAGAGAGAGGGGAAGGCAGGCTTCCCGCCGAGCAGAGAGCCCGATGTGGGGCTCGATCCCAGGATGCTGAGATCATGACCCGAGCCGAAGGCAGAGGTTAGGGCAAGATATTAAGAAACTACCTGTTTACTTATCTTTCTTTCCCATTGTTCTATGAGTTACTTGGGAATGGAACTAGTCTTTCATTTCCTTACCATCAGCGCCTAGCACAGCGCATCATTCACAGGGAAAAAATACTTGGGTTTTGTTTTGTTTTTAGACAAATGGACATATGAATGATTAAAAATATGAACTTTATAAATCAAAACAGACACGGTCATTCAGAAAAATAGATTCCAGGGAAGATGTTGCAGGCTCCAGTCCCAAGGATACTTAAAGGTATAATGGTTAAAACTTACATAGGTGTGTGTAATTAAAAATCGATCTGCAGCTGGAACTCTGGTAAATGACCTTAGGGAGTCCTCCGACTATGACAGGAGTCTCCAAATTTAGTCACATATAGTAAATCCGAAGGAAAGAACACACCAGGTTCTCACAATCATTGTGCAGTTTTCCTGGCAGGTATAGATGGGTATTCATGGCCTGTCTACAGGGAGGATAGAACAACTGGGGACACAGTGACAAAAAAGAGCATGTGTTTGGGAATTAAATGTTGTGGCATTAACAGTAATGGAATTAGAGCCTGAGTAGCTAGATAGCGAATGGGTGAGTGATTAAAAAAAAAAAAGTCCTGTCGGTTGCCCAAGATCATACAATTAGACCAGTGAAATAAATCCAGCAATGCTGATTTCCAGAGCTCTATTGTGTGTTCCCACATAGAGGAAGAGGAAGGAAAGAAGGAGTGATTCAAGATACTCCTTCTGTATTGACAGAAACATATGTAGTCTTTTCTGTCATGTGTACATATAATATGAGAAAGCATTAAACCGTAATCATTAGAGACTCCTTGAGTGGAGTTATCCCTAAGTCAGAAATTAAGTGGGAAAAACCTTAGTACTCAAGTGCATTGGTTTACTCCATGCATTTTAATATATTTTGGGGTAAATTCTTAAATGAAGAGATAATGCCTGATAAGCTGCTTAAATATTTGAATGCCAATAATGAAATCATTATTAAATCAAGTAAAATGTAATAGTAAATGTCTATCTAATGTTGATATTCCCTCTTGGATTCCTTGGAATTTGAATGGATAAAAATTTTATCTTACAATTCTTGGGATTATAGTTCAACATTTATTTCATTATCAGTGCAGACCTATACATACTAACTAGTTTAATGACAATGAATGCTGGAGTCTTTGACTAAAGACAGCAGCAACATAGCAAATGATTTTAATTAGAATAATGTAATTGTACTTAAGAAAGATACTCTAGTAGATGTTGGTATAGGAATTATATAAATAAATGCAATTTCCTTCAGCCTGAACCTGCTGTGTGACCTCACGTAAGTCAGACAATCTTTCTCAATTCTATAGTTTTCATTTATAAAAAAGAGAACATTGCCTAGTTAAATCTTTGTTTCTCTTGCATATTTAAGCTTTAAAAATTTCATACGCTTGTATTTTTTATACAATGAATTCAAATTAAATGAAATTTAATAAATAATTTGAGCACCTAGTGTGCGCTGTTCACCGTGGAAAGATCTGGTATCTAATGCTAGACGTGTATAACTTATGCTCTATGGAAACTCACTTGTTCATTCCGCATGTACTCACCGATCACCCCTCGGCAATATATCCAATACAGAATTATCTGTGTCCTAGAAATACAGAAATATTAGTGCCATAGAGCTGCTGTAACAAGTTGCCACAAATTTGGTAACTTAGAACAACAGGTGTTTATCCTCTCATAGTTCTGGAGCCCAAAGTCTAACATGGAGGTCTCCACACAGCTGGGCTCCCCACGAGGTCTTTAGGGAGGAATCCGTTCCTTGCCTCTCCCAGTTTCTTCTGCCGTCAGCTGTTTCTCAGCTTATTGCCACATCACTCCCGTTTTTGCCGGTCTGGTCACATTGCCTCCTCTTCTCCATGTCTCCATCGTGTGTGTCTTACAAGGATACTTTTAATTTGATTTAGGACCCACCTGTATAATCCTGGATTATCTTTTTTTTTTTTCAAGATTTATTAATTTACGTATTAGGGAGAGAGAAAGAATGATCACAAGCAAGGGACGGGGCAGAGAAAAGGAAAGAAGCAGACTTCCTGCGGAGCGCAGAGCCAAATGGGGCTCTATCTCACAACCCTGAGATCACGACCTGAGCTGAAATTAAGAGCCGGACACTTAACTGACTGAGCCACCCAGGCACCCTGTCCTGGATTCTCTTCTCATCTCAACATCTTGAGATACAAAGACAGCAAAGATTTTTTCCAAATAAGGTAACACTCATAGATCTGGGGACTAAGTCATGGACATATATCTTGGGGAGCCACTGTCCAACCCACTACAGTGACCAAACACAAAAACAACAAACAAAATCATCACTCTACCCTTATGGAGCTTATAGTCTGTGAGGGGAAATAGACATTAAGCCAAAATATTATTATAAAATGTAATTATACTTTATATATTGTTATACATTAATAGTTTTATATTGTAATTAGGTCTGTGAAGGGAAATTACAGGTGCCTTGAAAGATTTTAAGCAAGGAAACTCATTACGGCTGGGAGTAAGGTCAGACCGTTAAACAAGGGACACTTAAGCTAGCACTAGTGAATATGTAGGAGCTGGGGCCTGGGCAGAAGCTTTTGGCGACATGGGGAGATACCATTCCAAGCAGACAGAACATTACTTGGTAAGGCCTTTATATGGGGGTTTGTAGAAGTGAATGAAGGCCACTGTTGCTGGAGTATAATGCGCAGGGGCAGAGTGGAGTGAGTTGAGGCTAGGTCAGATCATGGAGGGATTTGAAAGCCTTTATCAAGACTTTTGGAAACTGAAGTACAATGAGGCATCATTGATGTGTTTTAAGTAAGAATATCTGGATTATATTTTTAGAATGTTACTGCAGCTAATATTTGTGTTTCAGGGAAGCAAGAGTAAAAACAGGGCAAAGGACAGTTCTAGGCCAGAGATGCATGCGGCTGGGTCCAGGGTGATAGCAGGAGAGATGATGGAAGTGAAGGCATTTGAGTTACATGTTGGCTGTACATTGACAAGGTTGGGGAAAGGGCTGGTTATAGGACAATGAGGCACAGGGAAGGTACAGTGATGGCTTTCAGTCGGTTGGTGGGACAGGCATTAAACAAATGCCCATAAGAGAGGGATTCTTAATGGGATTCAATAATGGAGATGAGACAAGTGACAGCACCTGGAACCAGACGGGGATGCATGCTTGCCTGTCTTCCTTCCTTCCTTCCTTCCTTCCTTCCTTTCCTTCCTTCTTCCCTTCCTTCCTCTGTCATCCACTATCCTGTCTTTTTTTGTAACTTCCAGTTAGATTGAAGTCTACGCATTCCTAATTATAAAGACTTTCCATCTCTTCATAAGGTGCTCTTTATATGTTTTTGATTGATGATTGTTCAATGGTGGAATTACAACCACATCAGCTGAATCACCCTTGAAATTAGTGCAGTGACAGGTGTCACATACATCTCTCTCTCTCTCTCTCTCTCTCTCTCTCTGCTGTTTATAAGGAGCTTAACATCTACTCTAAGAGATTACAGTCCTTATGGGGAATCCCATAACACATGGTAGGGATCAGGATTTAAGTAGTCACAATATATAAAAGAAGCAGAAGAGAGAATGATGGGGGGAGGCTTCATTTAAACTAGGTCCTACACATTGGGAAGGATTTCAGTCCATGGGAATGGGGAGGAGTCATCCTGGAGGAAGAAGCAGCCTGAGTGAGGGAATGGAGGTGAGCATGGAGAAGGTGTGGTCAGGAAGAGACCCATCATCTTTGTGGTTTGATCAGAGATATATAGGAGTGCACTGCTAGAAGAAGATTATAAAATGAATCTAGATGAAACATAGAAAAATGAACTAATTTTATCTTTAACCCCTGAAGGAAATTTCTGATCTATGGGAAATTCCAGAGCCATGTTTGTTGAAAGGCGTTCCTGTCCTTCTCCCAGTCATCATGTCATTGTTGTCATAATCACCATTGCTAAATTTTATGATTGTGTAGCCTTTGCAATTTCTCATTCATGACCTCATTACATTGATGATGTGGTTTGGGCAGAAGTAACAGAAACTATAAACAATGTTGGCTTAGATAATCAAAAGGATATAGTGGCTCCTGTTATTGTTAATGCAGTGCTGACTTTAGACAGTGACTCCATGATATGACAGGATGAGTTCTTTTTGTTCTCTCTGCTTTGAGCTCTTTGGATCCAGCTTTTTATTTTTTATTTATTTATTTATTTATTTATTTATTTATTTATTTTTTAGAGAGAGAGAGAGAGAGAGATCACAAGTAGGCAGAGAGACAGGCAGAGAGAGAGGGAGAAGCAGGCTCCCTGCTGAGCAGAGAGCCCGATGCGGGGCTAGATCCCAGGACCACTGGGATCATGACCTGAGCTGAAGGCAGAGGCTTAACCCACTGAGCCACCCAGGCGCCCTGGATCCAGCTTAATCATAAGACCCATTCCCTTTAGGAGCCTACACTGCTGTGTCCTGGTCTACAGGATGTTTTTTTGTCTCAGGTCACATGCTCTCATCCAGAGCTGAGGCTGAAGACAGCTTCTGAGAAATCACACACTTCTCCAAATTGGAACTGGGTTTTCAGGAAGGGAGAAATGGTCTGGGTATGGGTGGGATGAGAGCCAAAGAAGGAACTAAAGAGTATCCTTTAGAGAAACATAGGTACTTTCATTGCCATTTTATAGCTGAGGAATAGAGGTTCACAGTACTGTTGGTTACACAAAGATGTACTTGTTCCCTTTCTGTAAGAGGATCATATATGTTGAGACAAAAAAAAGTTACCTGTATATGGGAATTTGCAGGTGAAAGTATATTACTATCCCTTCTGAATAGAAAGGACAGACACGTGTCATGGGTTGTATGACCCTGAACAGGTTATTTAATTTCTCTTTCTTTTACTTTTGTGTGTGTGTGTATGTGTGAGAGAGAGAGAGATGTGTGTGTGTGTGTGTGAATGTGTATATGTGTGAGTGTGTGTGTGTATGTATGCTAAAAAATAGAGATGAGAGGAGCACCTACTTCACACGGTTGCTGGAAGGATTAAATAAGACATTTACAAATACAGGTGACCAAATGACTTTCCCGTTCATTATGTGCTTTATCTTAACAATGTCCGAGAAATTAGCTGAGGGCATCCAGTCTAAGAGATGAAATTCCTGAGGCCTAGTATGGTTATTAGCCAAAGGAAATGCCAAACCAAAGTCTTGTGATTCCAAGTTCTATCTACATCTCTTTCCACTACACTGTGCTGCTGCTTAATGAGATCCCCAGCTCTCTGTCTTTTCACCTTGCAGATAACAGGAACCACACTGAAGGAACTACACATGCAAATTATTATTAACACTAAAACAGGTAATTATTATTTTTTTACATTTGCATCATCACAGATGATCTTTGCATTAGACATCCTTTAGCAATGAATGACTGCACCAGAGGGCTTGTGGTTCAGTCAGACAGTCATTAACTTTAAGTAAGAAATTCATTTGCTGTCACTCATGTTGCTTAAACAATGCGAAGCAAAGAACGACTACAGAGCCGTCTTAGATTATAAGGGCTGGAATGGAAGCTGGAAATCACCTAGCCCAGCCTTCTGATTTACATATGAGCAAAATGAGGGTCAGCATGAGGAAGGTGGCACAATTAATTAGTGGCAGAGCTGAGACTAAACCCATTTTTCTTTATTTCTCTACCCAAGTCTTGCCATTAAAGCATGAATGCTGGTCATCTGACTCCTATTTAGTTAGGAATTCCCTGATTGTTTAAAACACATAGGATGGAGAGACACAACGTGCTAAAGGTCAAGGGAAACTCTATTAAGAATCTTTCATAAATTCCCTTGTGCTATATTAGTTTTATCTCGTTTATTTCTACGATGTACTTGTGGGGGGAAAAACGGGTATCTGTCTGTACTGAATGGACTCATTTGAGTCCTGCCAGTGTGAAGGTATGAAGGAAAAACATTTTACATTAAAACAGAACAAATTGTGCTCGCTTCGGCAGCACATATACTAAAAAAACAAAAAAAAAAACAAAAAAACAAAAACAAACAAACAAAAAAAAACAGAACAAATTGCTTATGGTAACCATTGCATAATGAAGGAACACAATGAAGAAATACAGTTCAAATTACTTATCTGGTCTCTTCCATTTTCTAAGTTTTTAAAGTAGAAAATTGTACAGTATAATTACAGTAAGTTAATTTGCATTCATATTACAATTCAGTGAACAATTACATTCTTCTTATTTTAAAAAATATTTTATAAAGTGTGATTTCCATCAGTACATTTCCAGGAAAGAGTGGTGACTTTTTCCTTGTGAGGTTTTCATACAAATTCAACCACACAGCATAGACCTTCCAGTAGAGAGTTTTATATAGCCTTTATCGTCTTTCTGTGACAGGAGGGAAGAGAACCATTTGAAGTGTAACTGTGGTTTCTGAGTTTTTTGAGAACTCTTCAAGGAATCATCAACTGTTGGGGTTTCAAAGGACAACTTGAAATTCTTATTGCTCAAGATTCCATTCCTCCATTCACTTCCACAATCCGAAGCTTAAATTTGTCTATCCCATTTCTGCTAAACCATCATCCAACCTACATTTGCTTAACTCCTGTGCCAGGAAATCCTTTACCTTTTGGTGACACTCACAGCATTGCTGGACAGTACTTTCATTCTGTGTGTGTGTGGGGGGGTACTCTATTTTGGCCTAACCATTCTTGCATTAATGCACTTTAAAGGATACTTACTTAGATGAAACAAGAGAGGGAGACAAACCGTAAGAGACTCTTAATCTCAGAAACAAACTGAGGGTTCCTGGAGGGGATGGGGGTAGGAGGGATGGGTGGTTGGTGGATGGACATTGGGGAGGGTAGGTGCTGTGCTGAGTGCTGTGAATTGGGTAAGACTGATGAATCACAGACCTGTACCCCTGAAACAAATAATACATTATATGTCAATTTTTAAAAAGGGATACTTAAAACACACACACACACACACACACACACACACACTCATTCATTGCTTTGGTTGTGCCTTACATAACATAGAGCACTCTTTTTGTTGAGGTATAACATTTCATTTAGAACTTGCAACATTATCACAAACATCTGTGTTGGGCCATCATGGAGTGGTTCCCATGAGGACTGTGGGGTCTGATGGGCTGCTCCACTTTCTCTGCACTTGATCTCTTAAAATTTTTAAAAGGATGAAATTAACTTATATTGCAATGCATAGATCTTAAGAGTAATTTGGCCAGTTTTGGCAAATGTATTTGCCTATGTA
The DNA here is from genome assembly GCF_963455335.1 of Martes martes. Classification (NCBI taxonomy): domain Eukaryota; kingdom Metazoa; phylum Chordata; class Mammalia; order Carnivora; family Mustelidae; genus Martes; species Martes martes. The sequence continues at coordinate 64,263,801 of NC_137891.1, forward strand.
ACCAACACTACATTAAAGAAAAAGTATATTCCATTATTCCAGGAAGTGCCTTGTGCCCCTTTCCAGACAATCCCTCTCCACAGAGGCAGCCAGTGTTCTGATTTTTCTTATCATACATTTAATATCCCTGTTCTTGATCTTCCTATAGAAGGAACCATAATAATGTTCTTGATCTTCCTATAGAAGGAATCATAATAATGTCTGGTTTCTTTCATTCAATATTTTTTAAAGATTGGTCCATGTTGCTGTACTCATGAGTAGTCTATTTTGTTTCTTGCATAGTAGTATTCCACTGTATGACTTATCCTCCTGTGGAAAGACATTTGTGTGGTTTCCACTTGGACCTATTGTAAGTATATAACTTTCTAGCATATGTGTTTGTGTGTATGTGTGTGTATTACATGTGTGTGTGTGTGTACTTATTTTATTTCTCAGAGGTAAATACTTAGGAGTGCAACATCCATAAATGCCCAAAGAGTAGATGTATCCTTAACTCGATAAGTTTTCCAACATGGCAACACCATTGCACACTTCCACTGGAAACATATGAGAGTTCTACGTCCTCACCAAAATTGAATGTTGTCAGGCTTCCAAAATTTTAGCCATTTTAATGAGTGTGAAGTGATATCTCATTATGGTTTATTTGGATATTCTTTATGATCAGAGTTGACACACACCTTCTCGTGTGCCTATTGGCTATATTCAATATATCTTTTTTTTTTTTTAGCAAAGTGTCTGTTCAACCATTTTGTCCATTTTGATTAGGTTGCTTATCTTTTTATTATTAATTAATAGGATTTGTCTATGTTTTCTGGATTTAAGCCCTTTGTCAGATATGTATTTTGAATATTTTCTCTGGGCTTGTAGTTTACCATTAATTTCCTTAATACTGTCTTATGATCATCACATGTCTTAAATTTTTATAAAGTCTAATTTATTATATTTTCTTTTATGTTCAATGAATTCTTTTCTAAGAAATCTGTGCATACCTAAAACCTGTGAGGATCCTTTTATAGTTCTTTTCTAAAATCTTTACTATTTTAGTGATTGTATATTGTTCTATACGTGGTGGAAGGAAGGGACTGAGGTTAATTTTTTTCCATATCTTTGTCCATTTGTTGCAATACCATACTTTAAAGACTTTTCTTTCCTCAATGCATTGCAATGACACCTTTGTAAAAAAAAAAATATATATATATATATATATATCAATTGGCCACATATATGTTGGCCTATTTCTGTTTCTCTATTCTGTTCCATTGATCACTTTATCTATCCCTAATGCTAAGACTGTACTGTCTTGATTATTGTAGCTTTGTAGTAATTCTTGAAATAAGGTAGGATAAGCTCTCTAATTTTGCTTTTCTTTCTCAGGATTGTTTTGGCTATTCTAAGTCTCTTTGCATTCTCACATACATTTTAGAATTATCTTGTCAATTTCTTGGAAAAAATGTGGTGGGATTTTTTTGGGATTTGTACTAAATGTGTAGTTAAATTTGGGGGGGAATTGACCTCAATGTTGAGTTTTGTAAACCGTGAACATGGTATGGTTCTCCATTTATTTGGGTTTTCTTTAACTGTTTTCATCAAAAATTTCTGTTTTGGGCAGAAATCTTGGGTGACTTTTGTTCAATTTACTCCTACTTTGAGACATGCTTTTATAAATAGCATTTAAATTTTTTACTTTCCAATGGTCTAACTATGTAACTTTGGGAATGATTTAACCTGAGTTTATTTTAACCTATAAAATGTAAATTCATGTATTTCTCAGAACAAGGCTATGTATAAAAATATACAAATAGTTTTTTGGTGTTCTTTAAATATTAAATGGGATTAACATATAGAAAGTTCCTAATACAATACATGGTATATTAGAATTCTTTTGGTCAAAAGTGAAAAAAAACAAAAACAAAAACTAACCCAAACCGACTTAAGTAATAGAGGGGATATTTTGGCTCATATTGAAAAATCTGCGTGGGGGGATGGTAGTCAGCTTTAGGCATGACTAAACCAACATTCTTTGAGTTTCCTCATACATCTCTATTTTATCGCATCTTAGTCTGTTTTCTTCTCTGTTAAGGATTTTCTTTTTCTTTTTTTTCTTTTTTTTAATTCTTCATTTAAGTCGTAGTTCAGTACTTCATTTAAGTAGTTCACATACACTGCATCACCAGTTCCCTGCTTAGAATTTAGTGATTCTTTAGTTGCATATAACACCCAAGGCTCATTCCATCAAGCGCCCTCCTTAATGCCCATCACCCAGTTACCCCCCCCAACCTTCCCTTTAGCAACCCTCAGTTTGTTTTCTAGAGTTCAGAGTCTCTTATGGTTTGCCTTCCTCTCTATTTTCACCTTATTTTTCCTTCCTTTGCCTATGTTATCTGTTTTGTTTCCTCAGTTCCACATATGAGTGACTGACTTATCTCACTTTGCATAATATCCTCTAGCTCTACCCACATTGTTGCAAATGGCAAGTTTTCATTCTTTTTGATGGCTGAGTAATATTCCTTTATATTTATATCCCACATCTTCTTTATCCCTTCATCCTTTGATGGACATCTGGGCTCTTTGCATATTTTGGCCCTTATGGACATTGCTGCTATAAATATTGGAGTGCATGTGCCCCTTTGAATCACTATGTTTGTATCCTTTGGGTAAATACCTAGTAGTGCATTTGCTGGGTCATAAAGTAGCTCTATTTTTTAATTTTTGAGGAACCTCCATACTGTTTTCAAGAGTGGCTGCACTGGTTTACATTCCCACCTACAGTGTAAGAGGGTTCCTCTTTCTCCACATCCTCACCAATACCTGTTTTTTTCTTGACTTGTTCATTTTAGCCATTCTGACTCACGTGAGGTGGTATCTCATTGTGGTTTTGATCTGTGTTTTCCTGATCTCTGAAGACTTTTCTTATGGAATAGGTTCTTAGAGCTACAGGCTTGCCATCTTTCCAGTTTCTGGAACAGCAGTAAGGAGAAAGCATTTTCCCTAGTTGCCCTAGCAAAAGTACACAGGTCTATTGGACCATCCCTGAACTATGGCCAATTGATGTGTTGCATCTGTTTCTCCCTGGAGTTCAAGGTTGGGTCAACTCTCCCAAAACTAAATGGAAACCAAATCACTGAGTGGAGGAAATGGTTCCCCAACAAAATCTGAGTGGTGTTTACCAATGAAGGGGGAATGGCTGCAGAGAGGCCAAAAAACCAAGTATCTGTCATAACTTGAATATTGTAGCCACAAGCTACATGGCATTGTATCCTTTAGCATTCTGATTCTTCCCTGCTCTCATACTCCATAGGCTCCGGGAACTTGGTCTTTCTGATAGCGTCCAGGCTCCTCCTATTTTCAAGCACTAACATCCACTTACACTCCATTTTATGAGTGAAAAAAAAATTGGGATTTGTGTTGGAACATAAGAGCCTTTTGATGATCGTTTCAGCTCTGTGCTTTGTTTCTACTATGCATTTAGCCAAAAAGAGCAGATTGGTGGCATAAATACAATTGTAGTGCTGCTAGTCCCCTCCACAGCCTCCTTGGAGAAATAAAAGGAGGGCTATTTATAGCAACTGTAAACCAGAGTCAAGTTTAGTCATAATACTGCCACACAACCTTTCCCTGGAATCAAGAAAGGCCAGCATCATAAAGGAGCTTCTGTTTTGATGAAGACTTACAGAAATTTCTTTTCTTTTTTAAACTTCAGAAGAGAAATAGCAACTGGACATCTTGCTTGAGTCCAGGGTGTGTAAGAAACATATCTGAAATGTGGCTAATGTAAGGATCGCAACATATCTTTTCTTGCTTTTTAAAAAATCTGAGTCCTTTCACAGTAAATTCCGAAGTCCTTAATATGGCAAACAAGACCCTTTAAAATTTGTTTACGTTGCTTCCCTCTATATAGTTAACTGTATCCTACCCCCTGCACCCCCATGAGAGAATTTGCCCATTCTCTTTTCTTGGCCTGAAATACCTTTCCCTGCTTCATTTGGTTATTCCGTCATCTTTCGAGATGATATCACTTCCTTCCTGAAGTCTTCCTAACATCATACTCTGTGTTAAATGCTCCTATCTGATATTCCCCTAGCATGCTGTACTTAACACTACCATAGCATGGATCAGAATGCAGCATAATGATGTATGGCCTTCATGTGCCTCTGAGTTGTTTGAGAACGAATTTTATTTGCTTTTTGTTTTCTTTCTTTGCCAACGCCAAGCATTGTGCCTGGTATGGAGTAAACAATCAGCAAACACTTTTTGAGTAAAGGAATAGAATCTGAGTGTTAACATGAACTTAAATGAAAGGGCCTGTGCAAGGCTCATTTACTTTAGGTATTAACCTTTGAAATTTTGTGCATTCTATATACTAGTATACTTTGAACACATGATGTCTCTAGTAAGCTGGGTGGAAATGTTCCTACTGAGCATTAGTCAAAATTTTATTAATTTGAGAGCTTTATGTATAGAGAATATTAGTGTATTCCTGGCATATGCAAGCACTAGAAACTATTTAATAAGCAGTGGCTATGTAATAATTTGTGTTTGAAACCCCCAGAGCTTATGGCCCGAATTTATTTACTAGAAAAAATTATAGGAATAAACTTAGTTTTAAATAATATATACTACACAAAATGAGCTACGTTCCTTTCCTTTCATAGGAGGAGTAATTTCTGCTAATTAAATTGATGATTTCTGACATTTGGTTTTACTTTTAATCCCGGGTCAGTTTCAAAGAGTAACTCATACAGGCTGCTCCTCTGTGTAGCTCGAGAATCAGGTGCATCGGGATGAATTATGTGAAGTTCAATAAAACTCTTTTGTGCCCATCCACCTGCCCATGCCCTTGCTTTTTTATTCAGTTGACTCACAGCTCCTGAAAGGCAGAGTCCATTTCTGAGTTATCATCATTCCCATTGCGTAGCACAGAGCCCGATATATAAAAGGAATGCCATAGATGCTTGTTGATTTAAAATGAACTCTTTTGGCATTACTCTAGGAGGACAACTGATGTTTACTAGGTGATTCCTTTGGTGCTAGCTATGTCTACTGCATTATCTCTTTTAAGACCTGCTGTGATCTCAGGAAGCAGGTGTCTCATGAAGCAGGTAACACCATAGTAGAGTAGGGAATGTTGGAGTGCAGAAAGGTGAGTAGCTCGTCGAAGGTGATTCAGGCCCATCAGATTTCAAAGTGGGCAGTCTATCCAGTACATTTTAAAAGCGATATTTCTCTCACTGGGCTGCCATGAAGATTAAATGAGTTAATGTATGGAAAGCACCCAGCACAGTGCCTGGAACATAATACACAATGCATACATCTTTGCTGTTCTTACTGCTTTGCTGTTTCTCGGAGTAGATGGTAAAGAAATGTTTATTGATTTTTTTCTTTATGCCACACTTAGTAGAAAGGACATTGTTCTGTAAAGAGAAGAAAAGAAAAACAACACCCTTTTAGGTATGTTCTTTCTTGATATGTTTACTACAATAATTCAAAATAGTGCTTCAAGACTTGGTTTGAGGTTTAACCCAGAAGAGTATTAGTGTCTTCACTAAGTCCTTGGTGAGCAGCTTGTGTGCACTTACTGTCTATATGTTACACTTTCTTCCAGCCTGGACGTGGGAATAGCTGTGGCTTATTGCCCCTGTTGGATGTAATGGGAATTTGCCCAGTTTCTGTAGTTGACCTTATTCAACATTGAATAGGGAGAGAGTTTTACATGAACCTCTTCCATTTCTATTACTTGGCCAACTCAGCATCCTGCATTCCCTTCAAAGTCTGTAATCGTAACCCCTCTGGAAAACAGAAGGAGGTGGAGCGGGGGAGGCAGTGAATGTTATACACAGGGTCTTAAAAGGCAGGTGAGTGGTTTTGATGTCCTGTGACTGTCCTCAAAGCATTGAGGAACTTCAGTGATTTTTGGTAGTCAATGAAAAGTTAGACCTGTGTTCGATTACCTTAGGTTTGACATTTGTCCCAGATACCTATAGTGCCTAACAGTTTTATACACTCTCTCCTCCTATTTCAACAATGTCTTCTCTGGTTTGTCCTGTTTTCTCTCTATGGAGTTCAGACCCTTGGGGTCTGTCTTTATAGATGAGGATACCGAAGTGGTTTTTTTTTTGTTTTTGTTTTTTTTTTTTTTTATTAAATCTCAGTAGAGTTGCCTGGTGAGCCTGAATTTCCTACTAAATGAATCGTAAGCATTTGGTGGCAACTCTTCCCACTTTCTAGAACTTTAGAAAAGTTGGAGAGACTTGAGCCTTTCCCTGGTCCTCGCCTTTAGATGTGCTGGTCACATCCAGAAGTGGCTAGAAACAGTAGTACCAAGGGTGACACCTCCCTCCCACCTTGCTGGGAGTTTCCTCTGATCAACTGTTCTCCCAAGATTGCATCCTGCCAATGACCTCACCAATTTTTTGGTCTCCATGTAAATTGCTATCTTTTCAGGAGGAGCATGACAGCCTCCCTTTGCTCGGGCTTCCATTTGTACAGAAGCTGTTATTACGGAATAAGTTTAATGGGTCGTGAATTTTGTGCAGAAAGGGAGGGTCTCTCGATGACTTTGTAGTACCAGCTATGGACATATTGTCTCCACAAGGAGTGCATTAGGCTAAATATTTTTAGCCCATTAACTCTGGGGGTAATAACCCTAATGCTTCATTAAATTTTCATGGGTGAGTGACAGAAGCTATGAGGGAAAACAAACAAACAAACAAAAACCCAAAACCCAAATCCGCCACATTAGCTTTATTATTACACAGCTGGAGGACAGGAGTGTGGCCCCTCAAAAGAATAAAAAATCAACTTTTTGAGGAACTGTTGCCTGTCTTTTCTTCCCTTTCTTGGCCCTGTTCCCAGTGGGCAGCCCTTGATCAGACTTTTTCTCTCTCCCACACCTGGCATTCCGGCGTCTGGAGACAGGTTTTACCATACCAGACATTTACTGGAGTTGAACCCAATCTCAGGGTACAAGACTTTCAGACCAACACAGTCTTTTCTGCAACTTGGTAGCTCTTTGTAAACTAGGACCAGAAGGAGGGAGCAACTGTTTACTGGCTAGGGCCTTCTCCCGTGCAGGCCGCGTGTTCGAACTGAATCTGCAGATTGTCTTCTCCCGAGCATTCTAAGAACGCGAGTGGGGCGAGCAGACCAGCCCTCATACCTCCCGGGGCTTGAGTCCCTTCCTAGGACTGAGGGCAACGTGAGCGATGCAAGCCTTCTCCAGGGGAGCCTCAGGGGAGACGCGGGGCTGCCTAACCAGGGTTGGCCGGGTGGGGGGGGGGAGCTAGCGCCCCCTCCCGCGAAGGGGCGAGGGGGCAGCTGGCCCTCGCCGAACCCGCCTCTGGCTTTCACCCGCTGGCACTCTACCCTTGGGAATGCGAGAGAAGTTTGGGGGCTTGGATAAAGGAGTAGACCTTAGGGGGAAATGAGGCAGGTCGGGAGGGCGCTGCTGCTGGTGGGGACGGTGGCGAAAAACATTGGCTACTTTGTGAAAGCCAAGGCTGGGAGCTTTGACCCTCACCCGCTGGGCGCGATGCGGCTGGGGAGGGGACCCCACGCTCTTGGCTCCGCTCGCCTCCGTCCGTACCGGGATGCGGAGTGAGCGCAGGGGCTCCAGAGGCGCAACCGCGAACCGCGGCGCCCCCGCTCGCTCGCTCGCTCCCTCTGCGTCCTCCACCCCGCCGCCGCCGCGACTCCGCTAAGCTCTCGGAGCGCGCTCAGGGGGCGCGGAAAGCGTCCGGGCGGGAGCGGGGGCGGGTGCCGGAGCCGGAGCGGCGAGGCCCCGGGCGAGGGCGCGCCGCAGGCGGGGGGGGCGGCCGGCCGGCGGGGAGGCAGCTCCGGGAGCCGGCGGGTGAGCTACGTCGTCGGGCGCCAGGCGGGAGCCGCGGGAGGAGGCGGGGCTGCGCGCGCGGTGGTCTCCTCCCCCGGCGCTGACGCAAGCCCGTGGCTCCCGGGGAGGTTGGACCCTGCGCGGCGCTCGCCGGGGCTTGAGAGCGCGCCTGAGCGCCGTCGCCCGCCGGGCATGGGGAGCCGCTTTCTGCGCGGCTGCGACAGCGGAGGAGGATGCTGTCCGCGAGCGGAGGTGAGGCGCGGCGGGAGCGAGCGCAGCTCCGAGTTCAGCGCCAGCAGGTTGCCGGGGGCAGGGGGGAACTGGGCGCCGGACGCCGCCGCTGGGGCCCCGGGCGCGGAGGAGGGCTCCTGCGGCGCCCGTCGTGGGAGTTTGGCTGGGGTGTTGCGGGGATGGCGACTGCAGTTTTCCGCCCGCTCCCTCCTCTTGCTGGGGGAAAAGGAGCGACCTCTCCTCCTTCCTCCCGGCTCTCCCTCACCACCCCCCAGTCTCCTTACTTCTGACCGCGCAGCGTCTTCTGTCCAGACGTCCTCACCCCAAACACTCGTCTCTCTCCGAGACCCCCTGCTCCCTCCTCCCTGCCGCGAACCCGGTTCTATCTACCTCTGAGCCCTCCCTTCCACTCCAAAACCTCCGCATTGCTCCGGAGCCCATCTCCCGGCCCCTCTAGCCGCTTCCCGCGGCCGGACCTTCTTCCCCACTCATCTGTGGAGCTACGGCTCTGCCCGCAACTGTCGAACAAGCGGGTTTCTCCTATAACCCCTGCCTTTTCGCAAACACCCTCAGACCTGGACCCCGCGTCTCCCCGGACCCAAGCCGTTCTCGAGTCCTCCGTCGACTCCGTTCTGTGCTGCTGCCCGCTCCGTCCCATTCCCCAGGCTCCCCGCAGCCCCGTTGGCGCTCCTCCCTGGCCCGCCCCCTTGGTTTCTGCTCCTGACTGGATGCTGTGCCTGGGAACCAGAGCTCAGGGCGTTTGTTTCTGTTTTTGCTTTCTTTCTTTTTCTTTGTTCTTTTTTTCTGCTACTGGGGAAACTTTAAAATCCTCGTGGTTCGGCTCCTAAAAAAGCCCTAACCGGAGGGCTCAACCGCCAAGAGAATCTGGACGCAGGGAGACAGAGATGGGGGAGATCGTGTCGCTTGTCGGAAGGGAGCCATGGCAGGAGTGTACAAAGTAAATTTCAAAACGGAGGTGGTTGCTGCTGCCGGGACTCTCCTTCCCCAGCTGATTCCCTCCCGCGGAGTATTATTGTGACCCCTGGTGCGAGGGCGAGTCTTTTCTCTGCACTTTTTAAGGCGCCTGTCCACCCCCCACCCCGCCCCGCGCCCTTGGTGGTGCTGGTGACCGGACGGGGGTGGGGGAAGACAGAGCGAGTCGGCACAAGGGAAATCTGCTTGGAGAGGCTGATGCCACTTGGCTCCTGCGTTGCTTGCTCCCGGACCCGCCAGATTGTGTATGTTTCACTCTAAACTACCCGCTACCCCCAACTGTATCACACAAGTCCTCATTGTTGGGGGTCTGCCTGGGCACTTCCGCTTGGACTGGGATGGGGGTGGGGAGGCCGGGGGCGCTCGGCAAACGAGCGCTGGCTGAAGCCGTAGGCTCGGCCGCGGCGGGCGGAGCGGAGAGCGCCCCGGCGCGGGCATCCGTGCGCTCGGGCGACTGTTGGCGAGCGTGGTTGCGTGCCCGCGTGGGTCGGTGTCTGGCGGGTACGTTTGGAGACCCGGGCACGCCTGGACTTAGATACTTTAGGAAGAGCCGCGAGTGGAAAGCTTGCGGAAGCCAGTGCGTCTTTTGCTGTAGCGGCGCTGGGCGGTCGGGCGAGCGGGCGAGCGAGTCCTCCGAGGCGGATGCTGCTAAGCCGCTCCAGTGAGTTACCGGGTCCGGAGCGATGATCCCCTATCGCGTCTCCTGCCCTCCTGCTCCCCTCCTGCTAGCGGGTTCCACGCACTTTCACAGTGTTGATGGTTTTTGAATAAAGGTCTTCATAACACTTCATAACACTTAACATGTTTTCAAGTAATCATATAAATTAAAGGTGGCTTACGTTCAGAACCCCCTAATTATCCGGTTCACGTTTGTACATTTATGTGCCAATTATAGGTCTTCAGGAAAGCCATAAAATTATAAACCATTCCCACACCCTGAATTAGTGCGCATTGTTTTTGTTATCTCAACGTTGAGTGATTCTGGGTGGAATCCTGAATTGAACAGGCAAGAAGATAGATGTGCGGGAGGGTGGGCGGAGAGGGGGAGGAGAGCTGGGCTGGAGTAGGGACACTTAACAGCAACCACCTACCCCATCTCTCTCACTTCCTATCCTGGCAGGCTTGGTGATAATTCTGGAATCTGAAAGGGATCAAAAATTTTTTTGATTTCCTATTGAGAAGGGCAACCTAATCAGAGCTGTGTAAAAGTCAACTTCTAAGCAATCAGAAATTGTCTGCTGATGTCCTTGATTGAAACCCCAGCATTCAAATGGAGTATTGAAGAACTCGCAGACATAGCTTTTGAAGTGCTATTGTTCTTTTCCATACACTAGAGGCCCTCATAAAGGTTTAGGAAGTTCAAAATGCAGTGATTTGAAAGACTGACATTGTAACTATTTGGCAACGCTGAGGGGATCGGCAGGGATGAGAGCAGAGGCCCAGGTGGGAAGTGCTAACGTGTTGCTACAGTCTTCTTGGGAGCAGTGCCACTATCAAGTGGGAATTCAGTTCTAAGCATCAAGTTGGCAATTAAATCTTTTCCTAAAGCAGATTTAGAGGATGATTTTTACTAGGGTTTTTTTTTTTTCTTTTCTTGGTGGTTTGCTTAAGGTCTGAATAGGTATATCTGAAACATTTAATCATATTCATTGTATTCAACAAAAAAATCTGGATAAAAATTACTTATTGTTGATGAAGCTCATCTCACAAGCTGTTTCACTGTTTGTTTCATTTGCAAGACACACCATTGTAGGAGGCTGCAGGGAAGAGATGCCATCACTTATTGTTCTTGTTCTCTTCCCCAGGCCAGAGAGGAATCTGCTGCTTCACTCCCCTCTGCCCTCCGAAGTCATTTCCCTTAAAGGGATGGGGGTTTGGCTTGGTACCTGATAGGCCCCTTCCTAAAAATTGCATTTGGTGGATATATGGATGCCTGGGGCCACCCTCCAGGCAGATGAAGAATCTAATTGAAGCATCATTTCATTTTGATAATTCACTCAAGTAAACATTTTGGTTTTTGCAGGAATTTAATCCCTCTCTCAAACAATAAAGCTAACAAAGCAAGAAAATCACAGTTTATATCTTTTAGATGGCACTTTAAAAAATTGCCTACATTGAAGGCTGTTGTCAGGCACTTTCAGTGTTATTTAGGGCTTACTGTGAAGAAGAATGTGCACTGGGTGAGTTAAGTAATTGAGGATAAATCCCGTGACCTCTCAGAACCTCTGCTTTGTTATTTGCAAAACAAGGATGGTATTATCTACATTGTATGTTCTTCGAGCAATTTGATAGGGAAAACTATCTCATTGGGCCCTTTGACAGATAACAGGACTTCAGGGGAATGGTAACTTTTGGTCATAGGATGGAGTCCTGCTAAGGAGAGAGGATATTTGGCATTGGAAGGCCAGGATGGAATCCTGACTATGTGATGTTTGGTAAATCACCTCTTCTATTAATAAAAAAAAGGAATAGTTTACCTTTTTAGAGCACTTACTAAGAGTCAGGTACCCTTTTAAGCACTTTGCATGCATTAGCTTATTTAATCTTTAAATAACCATGAATAATCTTTGAGTAACCATAGGTTGATAGTTGTGTTTTCGTTCCCCTTTGATTAATAAAGAAACTGGGGCCCGCAGAGATGGTAACTGGGCCAAGGTCACAAAGCCAATAAGGTATAGAACTAGGGTTTATTTATTTATTTATTTAGAGAGAGTGCGCATGAGCAGGGAGGGGCAGAGGGCAAGGGAGGAGGAGACAATCTTAAGCAGGCTCCATTATCAGCATGGAGCCCCATGTGGGCCTCATCTTCACAATCTGGAGATCATGACCTGAGTCAAGAGTTGACAGGTAACCAACTGAGCCACCCAGGTGCCCCTAGAACTGGGATTTAAATCCAAGCTTTCTGGTTCCTGGGCCTGTGTGGCAGCACACTGCTGCCTCTGTGTGGAGGGGTGATCCCAGCTATCTCTCGTGGTGGTTGTAAAACTTAACAGGGAATAATGGAATAGACATCCGGCAGGAGCAAGTTATAGGTTTTTCCCAAGGTTCAGATGCTAAAACAAAATGAGTATTGTGTTATCAACAGGGCATTGGGCTGATGGTAGACATTTTGAACACTTGGGACTTCATGATAGGTATTGGTCAGTATGTTCACATCTATCTGTGCTGTCAAAGTATTCTTTAAGTAGGTATACAGGAATTGCATTACTGCTGTTGTCTGTTACCATCTGTGATAAGCGGAGATTCTTAAAATTAAAGGTGGCATAACAGGTAGTTAGAAGTCTGGACTTGGGTGCTAGAGTGCCTGAGTTCAGACCCTAGTTCCTCCAGCCCTGCCAGCAGTGTGGACTTGACCAACCTCTCTGACTTCTCCATGCTTTAGTGTTCTTGATAATAAAACAACAGTACCTACCACCTGTGACTGTGGAGACGATTATAGGAATTAACACCAAGTGCTTAGAACAGCAGTGAGTATGTAATGTTACTTAGCTATGTGTTACCCTTCAAATGAAAGCCAGATTCTTCCTTTTCATAATACAAAGGTCTCTGTCATTGATATCCCAAGGCCTAAGTATCCTAACAGTATCTGTTTTTGTTTTTATTTTTTTCCTAGACAGGAGATAGGGAGAAAGAGATATAGTTCAGGATTTCAGAGAAAGGTTTTGTTGTTGTTGGTTTTTGTTTTTATTTTTGTTTTTTTAGTTTATTGGAAATATTACCTTGAACATTTACCTTCTTTGTGAAGGGAATTGGGAAGTACACATAATGCTAAACTCTCCATGGAATTTCTCTTTTCAGGAACTGTTTTGAGGAAAATAAAATGTTTGATTGATTGGATTCTAGTAGTAGAATAGTCAATTCTCCCCATTTACAGTTTAGAATACAAGTCAGATTGAAGGAAACATATAAACATAATGGCTGAGAGACACCATTGGCACCCAGAATTCTTGGGCTCCTTGTCCACTGCTTTTTCCTCTGGGCCAGATTGCCTCCCATACCAGGATAGAGAAGTAGCCTGAAGTATAAACAAACCTTGAAGCAAGGGGAGTGTTGCCAGACTAGGAGCAGGAGCCAGTCGGATGTTCTGTACTGAAAAATGTGTCCAATAGGAAAAGAAAACCCCTCCTCTTATAAGTATACTTATATCCATGAAAACTGGCACTAAACTCAATCTGTGAAATGCATATCAGGATATGAACCCATGTTAAACACACGCAGCAGTTGATGACTTGAACACCTCCCTTAGGTTGGAGAGCAAATGAACAAATAATTGGGTTTCTTTTTCTGTGAGATGCTCTTTGTGTTTTTCTTCCACTTAGTTCTCAGATATGGGAAGGTTTTGGTTCAGGAATCATAAAATTCCTCCGGCTTCTAGTTCATGAAATATGCAGCATATACTATTGGAGAGAAATTGCCAGCTTGCTTTTATTATTTTTATTTGAACCCAACATATAACCAATCTACAGTGCCAGTGGGGGATTCTCATAAAGAGAAAGGAAAACAGAAATAAAATTTTTGCTGAATAGAACAACTCACAGCCAAAATGATACAAGTTTTGTGATGGCCAAGATGGGTGGTTTAGTTTAGGGGATAAAAATGAGAGGAAGGCAGTCCCAGACAGATGAGACCGTTCAAGGTGAACCCCAGTCCCTGTCGACCACCTACAGTGAGCCTTGCAAAATAGTCAACTTGGTATATTGGCTCCAAGGTTCCATTTCTGACTCTTGCTGTTGGTCAGTGTCTCTGGTTCTTGACTGGACAACTGTGATCTGTTGGTCCATCAGTTAGTCTTCCTTTCCCCCTCTTTTCCTCTTCTTGTTTTTGTCTCAGAGTTTGTCTCTCTTTCAGTCTTTGGAACAGTTTGTATCTCTTCTTGTTAGTGTCACTTTTGCTAGTAAAGACCGAAAAGTTACAAATATGTCTTTGAGACTATCTGGGAAATGGAGGAAGCTAACTCAGGGAATGCACATAGACATTACTTCCATGCCCATTTAACACATACTTGCCTGAGCACCTAGTTTGTGTCTGGCTCTGGCTTTGTGCCTGGCATTATGAACAGTACCATGAGCAAGGGTGCAGTCTCTGCCATCTAGGCACTCTGCCTCATACATAAATTACTGCCACAGTGTGAGATACGGTACAGAAAATATCTGCATGGCACTAGAAGCTTCCAGAAGAGTAATTTATTACGTCTAAAGAAAGGAAAAGAAGGGGAAAGCTTCAAAGAAGAGATTGCATTTCAGCTGGAAGCTGAAGGTTGACCAAGAATTTCTCAGGTCTTGAAGGTGTCCAGACCAGGAGAACTGTGTGGGCAAAGATAGGTGGGCATGAAGGTTCGTCATTGGTTTGGAGACAGGCAAAGTTGGGTGTGGCTGTAGTGTACAATATGTGACTGAAATGGATTATTTTGTAGAGCATTTTCCAGATTGTGTTCCAAGGAACACTAGGGTTCCCCAAGGTGGTTATGAGTATTTTAAAAGAAAGAACATGTAGAAGGAAAAAAGTTTGAAAAGCATTGAAAGATATAACTCACTCTTGCTAAGACATGGTATTTACTGACATATTAAAACTTCAGTAAGAGGTAAAAGCAAGCAAGCAAGGAAACTCATTGAAATCATTAAGATCTTCTAAACTTACTTGCCAGAGTCGCCCTCATTTCAAGGAGCCCTTTTTAAAAAGTGTCTTATGAGATAGAGTGGGGAATGTGTTTGTAGGTAACCACTTAGGATTTTTACAAAAAGGAGTTTTTTTTTTTTTTTAAAGATTTTATTTATTTATTTGACAGAGATCACAAGTAGGCAGAGAGGCAGGTTGGGGGGGTGGGTTGGAAGCAGGCTCCCTGCCAAGCAGGGAGCCCGATGTAGGGCTCAATCCCAGGACCCTGAGATCATGACCTGAGCTGAAGGCAGAGGCTTTAACCTACTGAGCCACCCAGGTGCCGCAAAAGGAGTTACTTTTATCATAAAAGTAATATGTGTGATTTGAAATGTAGTATAGTATATGTGAGACATACAAAAAAGTATAACAATAGAGTAAAAGTATGATTAAAGAAAAAAAAAGCAGCACAAAAAAAACTGAGAACACTCAGCTTAAGAAATAGAGCTATGTAAATACAGTTGAAGCCTCCTTTCCCTGATCTCCTTCCCTTCTGCCAGAGGTAACCACTATCCTAAATTTGGCATTTATGATTCCATATAAGTCTTCTGAATATTCTTTTTAGAAGACAAAGAATTCCTTTCAATTCTCATTCAGTTTCTAGCTTGTCACTACAGAGATAATAAAGAAATTGTTGTTCTGTCCAGGAATTGTTCTGTTCCTGGAATAAAGGACATTTATAAGCTCTTCAGAAGAAGGAACTATGGCTTCTCCTTTTAACAATATTTGGAATGTAGTAGATGCTCGATAAATTTCTGCTGAATTGAATTTAACTAAATGTGTGCACTCTCATGGGGTATATTAAGTTCACATGGTAACGAAGATTGGGGAAAAGTAATTATCTTTCATGAACAGTATTGAAATTCTTTGTGATCAGAGATCTTGAAAACTTTTTTTGTTTCATTTTTGTTTTGTTTTGTAATCCAGATCTGTAAGTGAAGAGTAACAACTACTGACTATAAGTCCTTTTCATGTTTTCTTGACATCTTTTGGAATCATTAATGATAACTACTTGCCCAAATCTGCCCTATTAAAATAGGTGATTCAGTAAAACAGCTATCTACTTCCATTACAGGAAAAATAACTCCGAGTGTTTTCAATCAAAAAGGATATTTATAAATTACAATGTAATTAATTACTCAGTACCCAGACACCAAGTACTTTGAAGGTTTATACTTAGGGCCCTAAGAAATAACTTACTGTCAGTAGCAGGGTGTGACCTTAGGTACAGTCATGCCAACACAAGCTTCTCTCTTGATATATGTAAGGGACATCTTGAAAAAGGTCCATCTGAAACTTATGTCATATTTGGGAGACATTTTCCTTATATGTTATCCTAGCCCGTATTCCTGAATTACTCCTGTTTACATGTCAGCATGCAGTGAATGTTGGAATATTGCTGAGGGATACATGGTAGAAAGAATGAAAGGATGAATAAAGTGGGAGACCCGTAGTCTCAGTGGGGGGAGACTTTTATTTCGTACGAAATCGTGGTTGTATGGGATATGGTAGATTAGCTTTTCCCATGGGGCTGGATGTTGATCATGGCTGACAGTCCACCCCCATGATTTTCTTCCTCTGATTTCACCAGTACTGATTTCTCTGAGTAATTTTGGGAGCAGGAGTAAAATTCCAAGAGGTAGAATGAGGATCAGCTTTGGGTTCGAATGACCATCAACAATGCCGACAGCGTACGGAGGGTCAGGAAGAAATGCCATGGACTGCCATGCCCACATGATCGCCTACAGATGCCCATGGGCTAGGATGACGGCACGTGGTGGTGCTTGTCTTGAATTGGAGGACACATTCTGAGCAGAATTATATGCATGCTCACAAAAGTTCTAAATATAGAACACAACCATTCAGACATGAAGATTAAACCAGAAGTGCCCGTAATCCAGTTGTGGATGAAGTCAAAGATGGGCCAACCATATGCTGAATATGAGCTCTGGTATGTATTGTTAGAACATAGTGAATGCAAAAAGGTTACTGTAATTTATTCCTTTGGGAAACTGAATAGATTTACAGGCTACATAGAAGTTGGAGTCTTGCCAACCTTCTGCTATCTAACTTAGTAATTTTAATGTGGTTGAATTTATCAATCTTTTCTGTCGTGGTTAGTACTTTTTATGTCTTGTTTAAGGAAGTCTTTTTTTTTTTTAATCCTGATGTCCTAAAGATATTCTCCTTTATTATCTTCTAAAAGTTTTATTGTTTTGCCTTTCACATTAAGTTCTGTAATCCACATGGAGAGAGAGAGAGTATGTATGGTGTGAGGTAGCAATTTATTTTATTCCTAATTTTCTTCCATATAGAAAAGAGTCACCGAGGCACTTAGGATCAGTTTCTAGATGTATATTTTGTCTACTCTTTGTCCAGAGCACATTTCTTTATTATTATAGCTTTATAGTAAATCTTGGTATTTGGCAGGACAGATCCCCATAATGTCCTTCTTCAGAAATGTCTTGGTGCTTTTTTTTTTTTTTTTTTGGTCTTTTATCTTCATATTCATTTTATACTTTCAAAGCTACACAAAAATACTCTTGAGATTTGATTGGAGTTACATTGAACTTATAGTCTAATTTGGGGAGATGATATCATTATGATACTGAGTCCTTCCAGCCATAAACATGCTACTTCTCTCCATTTTTTTGTTCCTAATGTCTTTCAATACAGATTATAATTTTCTTCATAAAGTTATGCACTCTTACTAGATTTATTTCTGGGTGTTTTATGTTTCTATAGTTGCTATTATAAATGCTATCTCTAAAAACTATATTTTCTAATTATGTATTAGTTTTCATCATATCCCACCTGTATTTCTTGCTCTGGATGGTGGGGGATTAGGAAGGGAGGAGAGAAAATGGTGCTCACTGACTGCTTACAAAGTGTTAGGTGCCTGGGGCACCTGCCTAGCTCAGTTGGTTAAGCATAGGACTCTTGATTTCAGTTCAGGTCATGATCTCAGGGTTGTTAGATCGAGTCCTGTATCAGGCTCAGTGCTGGGTATGGAACCTGCTTAAGAGTACCCCCCCCCCCAAAAAAAAATTACTAGGTGCCTTGAATGCTCTCATTTGATGTCCAGAACAGCCTCCACCCTCCTTCACAGAGGGACAGAGCAGGGGATGCCCTTTGTCCCAGTGGCCCAGTGGGAATGCAGAAGTGAGGAATGGAGCTCCAAGGACTTGATCAAATCCCGTAACAGTCAGTCACCTTGTTCCAGTGGCAGGGTCTTTGAAAGATGTCTCTAGTTTTGGAGTGTGCGGTGAAGCAAAGAACTTCACTGGTTAGACACTCTGTTTCGTCTGAGTAACATGACCTGGGGCCAGTCTGGCTCCTGATACACTGGTCTGGCATTTCAGGCCAGCCATAGTCATCTGGCCACCTGAGGGCCAAATTTTGGCCAGTAGCTACAGTGTGGTTTCGTTTTCCAGGCACATCTCAGGTCAGTGAATGTTGCTGCTACCTCCAGCAGCCACCGGTCTAGGAAAATGAAAAGGCGTTTCGGGTCATCAAGCTGAGCAGGAATAGAGATCTAGGTCTTCTGTACCCACGTCGGTATTCTTCCCACCTCCCCACCTTGACTTACCATCCTCAAGTATATCGTGTTGATCATGTGAAAGACTGAAGCATTTTTTATTTGAGGAATCACCATTATGCATAGACATTATAACATATCTGCAAAAATGGGGACAGCAGGACAGACGTCTACCTATGGCCCAAGGGATGATGATTATTTGCTGATTGCTATCCCTCTCTCTGTTGCTGTCTCTCTGTGTCTTTCTCCGGAATTCTTTTTTTTTTTTTTTTTAAGATTTTATTCATTTATTAGAGAGAGAGATCACAAGTAGGCAGAGAGGCAGGCAGAGGGAGGGCTGAAGCAGGCTTCCCACTGAGCAGAGACCCCGATGTGGGGTTCGATCCCAGGACCCTGAGACCATGACCTGAGCTGAAGGCAGAGGCTTAACCCACTGAGCCACCCAGGCACCCCTCTGGAATTCTTTATGTTATTAACTCTTTCATAAACCCACTCCCAGTCATATTTTTCCCATTCAAATATTATTTATATTTTAGGAGCTAGAGGAGATACTCATTTCTCTCCGGAAGTTACGCCTAGGATATTGGTGTGGATAAAATTTCAAATTTTTCCTCTCTCCTTGCTTATTGGGGTAACTTTCTCCTCTTTCTCACGTTCTGTCATCATGTTGCATTGTATTTTCTGGGGTGAAGATAATACATGTCATACTAATTTAGGTTGATGTAAAAAAGAGTGTCATTTTAAGGCAAAATTACGGGAAGGAGAAGCTGATCACTTGGTTACCCTGATATCACTCCATATTCTCTCTTTGCTCTCCATGGGTTCACAGGAGTGAGGTCAGATATCATTCTGTACATCTGACTGCTCCAAATGTTTCAGTGGAGAGAGAAGTCTTGATTCCAGTAGCCATAAGTTAATGTGGCTGGGAGGAAGGGGGTTGGGAGAATGGACTGGCATTGTCCTTTTTTAAAAACAAAAATACATGAGTCATTCCGCATAGGCTCAGCCGAGTTCGATGCCTCCCTGTGCCTGCCTTTCCCAGGCGTGTGTATCGTTCTCAGGCTTTGGAAGCCTCAGACTCTATTAAACACCATACTTCATTATGTCCTATGTTGTTCGGCTCCATGTCTGTTTCTCTCAATTCCTCTAAAGATTGAGAGTTTCTCCAGGGCCCTGCTGACTTGTCTTCCATGCCTTAGAGGCTTAGCTTTTTAAGGAAGTTCACCCTGGATTCTTGTTCCTTCTGGTTTATAATGCCTACCACAGTTACTTTGCAGTAGAGAGAAGGTTGTCCTCCGTTTAGTGAACTATTTTGAACCTTGGAAACAAAATAAGAGCTTTCTGTTGTAATTTTAAATGTTTCCTTTTGGGACCAGTCCTTGGCTCCTTTTATGCCCAAACTCTGCATTTCCTGCCCTGTCCTCTCTCCTTCCCTCCTTTACCTTGCTTCCTTTTTTTTGTTTTGTTTTGTTTTGTTTTGTCCTTCCCCTTTCACCAAATCAAAGAAATTGCATGAAATCAACAACCACAAAAGGGCTCCCAACTTAAAGGTTTGTAGTGTGATTTTGCACAGTTGCTGGAATGTGCTTTATTCCCTCTCTCACGTGTTATTTCTGTGGAGGAGGGAGTACTTGGGGGAATAGTCAGGAGGTGGACCTTATCAGTTCCTTGCCCAGTCCCCTGGTAATGTAGGTATTTTAGCTGGGTGATTGTTCCCTTCATGGGTTGTCTGCAGTTGGTTTAAAATTACAACTTAAAGATGGAAACTCTGCCAACCATTGTGTTTTGGAGGCAGGGGGAGAGTGTCTTTGGGTGCTGTCCCTGAGCACACCTCAAAACCCAGCCACACCACTGGGACATCCAAGCAGAATGTAACAATGTTAACAGTAGACACTGTGTCAGTGAGCGCTGTGTCAGGAGACACATACCAGGTAGCTTAATAGAAGGAATTTAATAGAGGAAACTACAAGGAAAATTTTCATAGAATCACACACGTGTTGAAGAGCTGAGAGTGGGATGGAACGGCAGTGAGAAGCTCCTTCTGGGGTTACAGGCACAAAGAGAAAGGGTACTGTTCCCAGAGCCCGGGAATTGGGGCTGCATGGTGGGAGCAGGTCTCACACAGGGCTGGGTGGGATCCATTGAGGAGACTGGGCCACTGCCCAGGATGCCACCTTGAAGCAGAAAGAGAGGGAGAGAGTGAGATAGATACCCTAGTTTCTACGCCCCCCCCCCTTTCTTCCTTTCTCCTGCCCGGCATTCCCATTGATTGACCCCAACTGGAAGTCAGTTGGCCAGGGAGCCTGGGAATGGGACTTGGGCTCAGCTTCTTGCCACACCCAGCAGCGCAAGGGAAGGGGCCTGGAGTGGATCAGAGAGAAACAGGCAAAGGACTAGTTCTGATGCCAGGAAGACTAGTCTCTTACAAAAGTGTTCGCTAATATTGCAGAGCTTGGGAATGTGAAGTAAAGCCCTGCTCCTCCTCTAAGCTGCCCTCCCATGGTGTCCCATCCAACCTCTCTTGCCGAACTGTGAGAGGGACCCCTGGCATTGAATCTCTATCTTGCCAGGGGGAGCTACGTCCATGCCAAGTGCCCTGGTGAGTAGAACAGTGACAGTCCCTTTTCTGCAGTTCCCAAATCTAGAAGACTCTGAAAAGTGCCAGTATTTTTTATAATTCATTGAATGGCAAGAAAGACCTGATCTGATCTGAATGGACACGAGACTACTTATCATGTCTGTTGATCCCCCTGAGTGTGAACAGTCATACATATGGCTTAAGAGGTATTGATGAACTTGATTACGGAGGGAGGGACCTAGCTAGGGGTAGTCCAGATACCTAAAAGCCAAGTGTGTGACATGTGACATGCGACATGCTGCCTTTCTGAACTGCAGAATAAAATCTGCATTCCGAACACATCAGTGTGGTGAGCCCTGCGCCTGAGAGGGGTTAATCTGATCGAGCAAAAGGCTCTCAGGTCACCAACCTGATTGAGCAAAGGCTCTCAGAGCCCCTTCAGCCAGGACACCGCATCAGGTACACAGTCTATAAACGGCTGCCTGCATCTTTTCCCCATTGGCAGGGGAACAAGGTCTGCGGTTTGGCATTGCCAGCAACACGACTGTGTTTATCTTATAGTAACACAGCCGTGTTTATCCTATGCAACTATGAACCAGCTCACTCTGACTTTTTAGCACAAGTTCAGCAGCCCAGAGATGGTAGTCAAGGTCAAGTCGCATTGCTGTGACTAAGTAAGCTTACAAAAGAATGAACTAATAAACGCTATGTGGCACTCTGTGGATAATCATCCTGGTGTCCCTCTCGTCTTCTTTAGCATTCCCTTGCCCCTCGGCCCTGACACCCTTGCCGCGCCGGCAACGACACATCAGAGCCAGGAAATTTGGATTGTGAACCTGTATTTCAACATGACAGAAGGAGAAGGAGTGGAAATGTGGCCTGATTATAGGCAGCTCTAGGCCATTGCTCCTGGTAAGCAGTACAGCCGTTCCGGGATCACTGAATGCCAGAGCGGGGTTCCTGGCCTAACAGCCCACTCAGTCTATAGATGGGGAGACTTCATTGAGGTTGGAGAGCTGGCCCATGTGTCGCGGGGTCACCAAGGGCTTCTCAGTGGAGCTGCTACTACTTGAGTTCCCTTTGCAGTCCATGCTGCTTTGGTCTGAAGCTTGGGTGACTTCCAACTTTGAAGTGTCAGAATGAAGGAAACCAGCTGGTGAGTGAACATACAGGTAAATCTGCCCTCCAGCTGTGGTCATCTTATCCTTTGTAGCATTTCACATAGACACACACATTTGCACACCCACACGCACGTACTCACACTCATGCAAAAACTATTCAGCTTCTGATCTTATCAGACAGACAGGATGGGTGTCACCATCCCCATTTTCCAGACCGTCAGACCAAGGTTTGAGTAATAACTAGGTCCATGGCCGTGGGCAAGTCCCTGAATGCTTGGAGCCTCCACTGGAAAATGAATTCTTACTCTTGCTTTTGTTCTAATTGTTCAGCCACAATCAGACCCATAGGGAGAGCGGCAACACAATTAGAACTGTGCCTGGTGCCCATCGACCATCCTTTCTTCCTCACCCCTCCACCTTCAGACAAGTAAAATAGATTGCATGAAGCCACACAGCTATTCCCTTTGAAAGGGCAGGCTTCAGTATCATGAAGAGAATTTAGTAGTTGACTGATGACAGACCTCTTCTCTCTATGCCTCTGCTTGCTTGCTAGCTTGCTTTCCTGGCTTTAAGAGGAGGGGCTTGAAGAAATGCCACCATGTGCTAATTTTCTCTTTCTCTCCTCTGAAACTGGGTGGCGGTTGGCTGTGACCTTTGTGGCCCCTATTGTCTTCACAGACCCTATTGTCTTCACAGATCCGGATCCGCACAGGTTGTTATTTTGTTTACTCCAAATCTGACTGGATCAACCAGATCACAAATACAATTTGCTGCAGAGAGCAACTTTATTTCTTGTCAGCACACACGGGACTTTGCTTATCATAATTCACGGTACATGGGCATAATAAAATATTTTCTTTTTCTGAGTATTTTGCAAGATTAGGAAGGCTCCATTCTTAGGGAAAGTTCATTAATCCATAACTTATAGAAAGCTCCAGAGGAAGATGATATGAGATATGTCCTGTAGGTAAAGACGTCAGCATTGAATTATGCGTCCGTTATTCAACGGACGCATTCAACGTTATTCAGCTCTCTACCAGGTGTAGTGCAGGTTGCTGATAGGATAGCAACTCTCCCTTGGATGTGATCTGAACCAGCAGTTGTCTTCATTTTGTTTTCAAATTGGGAGGGTGTGAAAAAGTAGGCGGCAGCCCATTGAGTAATCGTGGTCCTTGGGATGCTGGTCCCTTCCACCCCTTTGGTGGCACTGCAGCGACATTAGACGCAGAGGCATGCATTTGGACCCTGGCTGCTTTGCCTCAAGCTGTGTGCCCTGGGTTTCTGCTCTCTTAGCAAATGGAGATGGTGTGCTGGTGGCAAGGGTGATAGCAATGATGAGGGTGATGGTGAGGAGGATAATTACCTCTGTGTCCATTACAAGGGGTAATGGTTTACGGGGAAGTATTCTGTTCTCTGTCCTGTCACTCATTTACCCAGTGTTCGTTGCGCCCTTGCAGGGTATTGGCACAGTGGTGGGCTCCGTGGAAATGGCCACAAAAGATAGGCTTTCTTCTCAAGATCGAGGATTGGTGTGTAAAGCCCAGATACACAGATGACAACACAGTGGCTAAATACAACAACAAAAAAAGTAGAATTAGCTGAGGGATGAATTTTGCCAGCACCCAGCTAAGTAATTTGAAGGTGAACTGGGATTTGCTGTTGGATTGTTCTTATTGTAAATATGTTTCAGGGATTGTGCTGGGTGAATTTGACAGCAGTTGTTGTCTATCAGGGAAGACACAAATCTACAAATGCATGGAGGAGGCACGTTCTAGGTCAGGGGACCACGGTAAAGGTAGAGATGGGCACCTCTATGTATGGTGAGCCCTGAATGAGCTGGTATGAGCTGGCCAGAGCCGGGAAAGGTGAGGCCGTGAAGGTAGTACCTGATCGCCAGGTTAGCCTTGAGATTGTGGCTGGTAGTGAAATAGCCTTTTCTTTGTGTGCCCTTCTGGGCAGGTCTCACCCTTCTCCTCTTCCCCGGGGTGAACGGGCAGTCTAAGGAGAAATGGGGTTATATTTATTTAGGTGAAATGAGGATGGGTATATGGCAGGTACGGTGTGTTTTAATGGTCTCTCAGTGGACTCCTGTGACCATACCTGCAAGCCCAGGTGCCTACAAAGACAGCGTAGTTGACATTGCTGAATGAAACAATCCAGGGGAGGCGTTGGGGGACCCTGGGTTAGCTACTATTAAGCTCCAGCCAAGAGTTGCCATAAGAGAGTTCTAGACCAAAGTAGCCAAGTCTTCAGCTTTATTGAGAAAAGTTAGAAATTTTTAAAAAGACTTATTTATTTATTTATTTGCCAGATTGAGAGAGAGAGAGAGAGAGCACGTGAGCACAGGAGCAGGGAGAGTGGCAGGCAGAGGGAGAAGAACTGAGCAGGGAGCCTCGTACAGGACTCGACCCCAGGACCCTGGGGTCATGACTTGAGCCAAAGACAGATACTTAACTGACTGAGCCACCCAGGCATCCCAAGAAATCTGTTTTTTAAATGTGAAATCCATCGGTTTAAAAATGTGGCACGAAATTAGTTACACAACAACAACAACAACAGAACAATAACATTTGTAGGCTAAAGATGACCGGCCCGTGGGCTGATTTTGACTCATGAACCCCCTCATTGGTGGATTCTGGCCTATTCTTGATAGTTATTATGTTATGACTACATAGATCTCTCTCAAATGTAAGTTCAATAAATATACCAAGGGGTAAATTGGGCCATTTTTAGTAAGGAAACGTTTCTGTGAGATAGTTGGATGGTAGGAATTGGTCCTCGTTTATTTCTGTGTGTTTCCTCAATCACCTCTTCTGTTGTTCTTGATTAAATGCTTCTGATACAGGGTAAACCTTTGGTAAAACCGGTGTCCGTGGCAGTCCCAGTGTGTTGCTCACTGTTTGCGGGGCAACGCTGAGGTTTGTGTGTGTCTGACTCTACAGCTGCCTTGGTGAAGCCTGTTACGTCCTGCTGCCCAGGCAAGTCCCCGTAGTAAGTCAGATGAGTGGGTGTAGTGTCTGTAAATGACAGCGTTCCGTGGCGTTCTCGTTTAGGGTTG
This sequence comes from Martes martes, assembly GCF_963455335.1. Classification (NCBI taxonomy): domain Eukaryota; kingdom Metazoa; phylum Chordata; class Mammalia; order Carnivora; family Mustelidae; genus Martes; species Martes martes. The sequence goes on from NC_137891.1 coordinate 64,288,800, forward strand.
AGCCTTGACTTCCAGCCTCTGAAATATGCACATTTCAAACCGGAGTGAGAACACAAGCAACTTAGTAGTTACTGTGGAATTGAGTGAATGTCATAAATATTTATTTATCTTTTTCATAGCTGGCATAAAAATGTTAGGATATAAAAAAGTTGTTCACTATAAAAACAACAGAAAATTCATTGGCTATCCATCTCCTGAATGCGTGTGTCTCTTTGGGGTTTCATTAGCATCTAGCAATATACTTTGAGAAATTAGATTTGAACAGAAGTTTCAGCAGAATACGAAAGCTCCTGGTGTTCATAATTAACCCGTTTTCAGCACTGATCCATTGCGTACAACAGCCTCCTTTTAACCACGTAGTTACTGTGAGCAGGTTTAATGTATTTTTCTTCCAGAATTTTTTTTTCTTCAGAAATAAGCCCTTGTTTATTGAATTTGGAAAACACAAGAAATACGAAAGAAAAAAAAAGTCACTTATAATATTTCTACCCAGAAGCAGTCTCTGTTAATGTTTTGAATTACAGAGATAAACAGGCTAGAGATTGAGGTCACATGAATATGGGTTTCTATCCAGGCTTCTTTTATGTATTCTTGGTAAGTCTTATTTTTCTCACCTATGAAATAGAAATATGGATATTATCTCTTTTATCTGATATTTTCTTGATTAAACCAGATAATGTACATGAAGCACGTAGCTCATTGGTTGGTGCACAGAATGCATTAAAAAATGAGCAATATGCTTATGTCTCCTATCCTTTTGGCTACAAACGTTTTGCTTTGTGGAATCCATGTGGTCAATGACCTATTTTCTGTTAATTAAAAAAAAAAAAAAAGACGACTCCCCTTGTTCCCATATCTCTTTAAGAATCACTCTCTAAGTATCCTTTTTAACAGATTTCTTTACAGACCTGAATAATCCTTAAATGTTTCCCTTGCATGTTTAAGGTGTTTTTCATCCTTCTTTATTATAAATAATTATTTGATGGATATATTTCTTCATCAATCTTTGGTGGCAGCTTCATTTTCTGGTTAATATAGTGACTGCCTCTCACTTGGGAAACGGGCAGGATTCCTGCCAGCATCCTCCGTTGGAACTCTTGACGAAGATGGATGGGAATGTTCTGTATCTGCACTGTCCAATATAGTAGCCACTAGCCATGCATGGCTGTTGAGCGTTTGAAATGCAGCTAGTGTGACTGAGAAACTGATTTTTTTTTTGAATTTTTAACATTATTTAATTTTAGTTTGAATAGCCCTGTGAGCTCATGGCTGCCATATTGTACAGCATGGGCTTATGCTGTTCTGGTTCAAGGAGTAGAGTAGACCTAGGCTGGGCTTTGTTTTTTAGAGAGACCTGTCAGTGAAACATCTAGCTTTATCTTTTGGCCTTTTCCTTTAATTCTCTGGTACAGGTACTTAAGTACTGGATTTTCCCTTTCTTTGTGTACATTCTTTTCATTTTGATGGAGGGTTGGTAGAGGACATGTCACGTGCCAGCTACCATCTTAACTTAGAAGCTGAATTTTAAGTTTTGCTGATGTGAGGACAGTTCAGGTTGTCAGTGACAAGAACATAGCTTAGTATGACTTTGGTCTAAAGGGGAATTCCTTGGCCTGCATTTTCCATGTCATTGGCTTTGTTAGTGGGTTCTCCCAAAACAGTGGCAAAGATGGCTGCCAATAGTCTAGGCTTATATCCTACTAGCCTGGGCCCTAGCAGAAGTAGAGAGGACTTTTCCCTCACAGATCCACAGAATGGCCTAGACCTGGATCTTGGTGAACTTGTTTTCATTCCTGAGTCCGTCCCAGTGGTCACAGTTGGGGAGGTAGGATTTGTGTCTATTGGTCAGCTCTGGGCCCAGGTCTGTATAGAGCTGAGGTGTGTTCCCTGGTAAACTACATGGTCTGCCACTGGGTTAGGAAATGTGTTTGTGAGGCAGACACATGCTGCACAATGGATACTCACTGTACCGTATCTTTGAAGCATTCTTGGTTACCCTAGTTCTATTCTTAGGAAAACCATTTTGTCAGGGGGGAGGGTGGATTTTTCCATCTTGTGAATTGCTATCCATTGGCCTAGCAGGCTTTTATCACTTAATGGGACCATTCCCTTACCCCAAGGAGGGCCAAGTCTTCTGATGATGAAAGCATTGGGGTGTTTGGGCTGTGTCTGCTCTCACTCTGTGTTCTGACAGTATGCTCACAAGCTAACTTATTCTCCCTGGGAAGTAGGTAACTATACCCCAGAGAGTGAATGAGGTTAAGTAAATCGATGCATCTATTGTGATTATTTTTCATTATGGATAAGGCAAAAGATATATTGCCTAAGCCCCTTCCTACAAGTATCTGAATCAAAGCTGATGGGATTTACGTGTCAGACTTCAGATAATCTAGGAATCTGGTGGAGAGTGGGTACTTCAGTCCCCAGCTGGTGTATTGCAGCAATATCTTGGGACTTAATGGGTGTAATTAAACCATCCCTATTAGTAATTACAAAAAGGGACTCACTGCCCTAAAACATGACTGTAACATATCAGATCTTCATAAAAGCATGAAGCTAGTTATTTCATCAGCAAAATCCATGTAGAAAATATTTTATTAATGTTTCAATTTTCTGATTCAGCCCTTTGTGTAATAAAATATGGTGGCTCAAACAGTTTCCTTTTTACTGTTCTTGCTCAGCCTCGTAAGAGAGGCTGAAATTTTGTAGTACCATTTATGCCAATTTTCCTTTAAACTCTCCAGCATAAAACATATCAGCAAATTAATATTCCCCGACCATAAGATGAGATTGACCTCCTCCGTATAAGTTCTTGTCCTAATATCTACTGTACCGTGAAATTAGGGATCTTTTCTTTATCTGTCTATATATTTTTACTTCATTTTCACTGTGGCAGGAGTGGTGGTGGGGAGCTCAATCCAGATACTGTGTCACCTTAACGTATTATCAGCTTTTACCTAGTCAGTCATTACTATGTAATGACGCAGGCAATGTCATGAACACAGCTCGCTTTTTGGTGCTATTTTATTCCAGATGGAATGAGAGACAAACTGTCTGTACTTAGAAAGAACATAAAACATGGAGCACAAGCTTGGTGAAACTCTGTGCTCATCTTGGCTGAGTAGCTTGTGCTGAATCGAGTTACCGGCAGGCAGGTAAAAGAAAGGGAGCTCTGATAGGCTGTGCATCGGGGAGTCTTAACATCCTGTAGGAACACGTGGGATCTCCTATCAGGTTAGTGAGAAGACCTGTGTGTCCTTGAACTACTTACTTGACTTCCCCGAACCTACCTTTTCTTGACTGAGAAGGAAGGGTTTGGATGAATGATCCCTAAAATCCCTGCCCACAATAACTCTCTGATTTTTATGCAGACCGACGCTTTTTGTTCATCTATAGTAATATGTAATGACTAGTGTCTAGTACGCAGTTATACACATGCTTCCCCTCCCCTCTCAAAAGTCTTCCTGGGTTCCCTCATCCTAGGCTATGTCCTTCTCTGTTCTTACTATACTTTTCACCAATGATACTATATATTAAAGTGGATATTTTTTGTGTCTTACTTTCGCCTTTGAGGCTGTGAGCTCCTTGAGGGCAAGAGCCTTTTCACCCATGTCTTTTCCATATAAGAAGAGTATTTTGCAACACGACACCTGATCAATATTTGGCAACTGTATGGATAAACTTCACATTACATTTTAGAGATTGTGCAGGGAAACACAGAAACAAACACAGATAAAAATTTATCTGAAAGGGGACCCTTATATAGCTGTGGTGAAATTGCTTAGGCCCTTAAGCCACGTACAGTAAATTCAGTAGTTTCTCAGGGAGATTTCACTTTAGTGTATATGAAATGCCAAATTTTTACAGTTGAGCAGAGAGGTAAATTATTTGGGGCTGATAATGGAATCCTTTTATATATTTCTGATTATTCAGCACCTTATGGTAGGGCCATGCTATGTGATTTCCTATCATGTCAGAATGTGGCCTGTGTGGCGGTGAGGTCATTCCAGTGCTTTTAAGAAAGAAGAGAGCGCTTGTACCGTCCTCACTGGTGTCTTAATGTTTTGAGGTTGTTTTTGCCTGGGCTCTGGAGGAGCTAGTCTGCAAAGCAAGACAATGTGAATACATCTCCCCAAATCAATGAGAATTGTGCTGTCCTCTAGAAAATTAGGTTTGAGCCACATCAACGTCAGTGCCGTAAACTGAATAAATCCCATTTCGTGATTGCACCATGTATGAATTGTGTAATGTGCCTAGATGGACACGAGCTATGATTGCTTCTCTTTCCTCAGCATTATGAAATGGTAGTGTGGTGGATTCATGGGAGGAGAAGTGTCTCAAATAAACAGCCCAGGCTACATGAGATAATTTAGGGCTCACACTTGGGAAGTCTCCCAAGTGGACCAGTGTAAGATGTTACTATTAACTAGAGACAAGGGAGAAAACACTCTTGGTGACTTGTTTTGAAAAGAAAAGGAAAGGAAAGGGAAAAAGACAGGTACTGGCGTGAAGTCTCTGCATTATCTTGCTTTATGTGGTGTTTTGTGTAAGTTTGTTGCGAAGTGGGAGAAAACCTCTAGTTTGGTACCTCCAGGGGGAGTTCATGGGCAGGCCAGATGACCTTTCATAACCTTTGTTCCTTTAGCCACTTGAAATAAGTGCCTCCTTTGTGCCCCACCACCACTGTAGGTGTAGGGGAGGAGGTCTGGCAGGGGTGGGTTGCAGTGTCTAGATAGAGAGCTTCACAGGTCGAAAGCCTACTAGTTTTTCATTCTCTCCACCTTGGGTGTTAAAAATTCACCTGAAAAATAAAGGCTCCTATACCAGTGCACTGTTCATTTCGTGCATAGACCTGCAGACGCTCAGTAGCGGTGTTTCAGATCGCCAGCAGTTGATACTGGGAGGTGAGCCCTCATAGGGATGAGCCCTTGGAGCTGTGAAACGCTAGCTCCATCTGAAGTTCAGAAGACATGTAATGAAGGCCCTCTTATCTCCTAATCCACTGGAAACTCCCTGTAAGCTGAATTCAGTGGGTGCTGGGGGCATAGGCAGCCCTGTAGTCGGTGAGGACCTGGAGCACTGGGAAAGTAGGACTGGCATGATAAGCTATCGCTTGTTGGTCTTGGAGCAGTGATCTCTTTCAGTTCAGCTCTGGCTCCCCGTGTCATAGACTCACTGGGTCTTCATTGCAAGACAGAAACCCTAGCGTTCATTGAATCCATTAGGTCTATTCTGGCTCAGGCTGATGCCTCTCAGTTTTCTGCCTTAAATGTGAATGATCAGCTTTCATGAGTAAGCAGCAATAAATTCAGTCCCACGTACTAGCTGTGTGACCTTGGACAAGTCATGGCACTTCCCTCAGCCTCACTGTCCATATCCATAAAATGCGGGCCTGTGAGCTTTGATGTTCTGGGTTATATAGATGGGATTCTGGCACTTAGCACTGTGCTTGAAACATCGGTGAGCTGATGAGAAGCATCTGGGTCCTCTGTACTCCCCGGGTTACTGGGATTGTCAGGTCTGGCCTGCCTTTTCAAGCATATGCATGGTATTCAAGTAAATATGCCTGTCAGTGCCCTCATTTATTTTAGAGAATGGTAGAAGCCTAGAATCTCAGGTCTGAGTTACTATTAAAATTTTATTTAATTAGAGCAATCTCCTTTTGAGATCAGGAAACTGTGCCATCCGTCCATTCATCCTGTTATTCTCTTATTTAATATTAATTAATATTAGGCACCTGGTGTATGCTTGGGGCTATACACGGTGCTGAGGAAATCAAACAGAGTGAGATACAGTCCCCATCCACAACCCTCTCCCCGTTCCCCACAGAGGAAGAGCACCCATGAACTACAAACCCGTCGCTCTTCATTGCACTGCCTTTTGGTTCTGTGCGGCTGGGACGATTGATGGTGCTGGGAGCCGGGAGACCTCCAGTAGAATAGAAGGTTGGGGGAGAGTTCCTCAGCTCTGGCTCCTGCAACCATTCATCATTTCAAGCAGAAACTAGAACTGAATTCGAGGACAAAACTGTGACAAGCCTGTTTATCAACAAAAGCGCCACCGGAGTCGGAGAGCATTTCTTCTGCTGAAGGACTTCCGTATTGGACAAGCCCATACTCAGAACCCAAACCCAGCTTCGCAGTCCATGTTCAGAGGAAATAAAGGGCCACATAGACAATGAAAGCGGAGTGGGCACCCCGCAAGGAGTGGGACAAAACCCAGAAAGTTCTGAAAGGCCTCTGTGTGGCCGGTCCCCAAGCCCAGGCCCGTACCTCCAGGGGTCTGACTGTGGCAGATGCGGTAGCAGTTCGCCCCCGACTTGTAAACGGGGCATGGTCTTGCTTTATGTTTTCCCGTAGAAAGGAAATACCTTTTATTATAAAGACCCAGTTGAAAAGACAGCAGTGAAACAAGCCACTTGTGGTTGAGGAGAGGATTGTGAGAGGACAGTTAGGATATGGACTGCGACTCAGCAGTTTCCAGAAGGGAGAAGAATATCCCCAAACAAACAAAAAATAGTTCTGTCACTTGCATCATTTAAAAACCCATTGCCTGCAGGTTTGTCTTGTCTCCCCGGTCCCTACCCCTGCCCGCTGAGCTCCTTCTCATTGGTCAAGGCTCCCGTCCGTTGCCCTCCCCTCTCTCAGGCCTCCCTCGACGGTCTCCATCACGTGGATGGCTGTCGTCATCGTGCTCCATAGCCTCAGCCTCAGGCCCCACATTTGAGTTTTTCGTGTCCATGTTGGTAGCCTGTGGAAGACCCCGACAGGTGTCCCCAAATACATGGACTGTTGTCTCTTTCTCTCTGCATTTCCTTCCCCTGCCTGTGGGCCTGGCTCAAACACTCAACAATGTTGACTGAACTTAAATATCTAGTATCTCTGGTGAGCTTGGACGATCACGTGGAGGTCGCTCACCCTGGAAGTAGTGTCCTCCCGGGGAAGGGGGCGTGTGGTGGGAGAAAGTGGATTAATTATGCCTGCCTGATGGGCAGGTGACACAGCAACCAGAAAGCCAAAATTAAAAACTGATCTTCACACACAAGAAGGGTTGATTGAGTCAAACATGGTAAAATTTAGGACTAAATGCACACTGTTGCCCTTAGACGCAAAGCATTAATAGCAAAGCAAAATAGCATGTGGTGAGTATCTGCCTGTTCTTATGAAGGAGATGGGGGAGGGGGATGATTTAAGTTCATACAAGTCTCCAGGAAGCTGCCCCAGATGTCTTTTCTATCCTGGGGTGGATTTACTGAAGAATTTAGTAGCTAAAGAAGAATTTGGTCTTGGATTCTTGTCTCTGCTCTCTGGAGGACCCGCCAGAAGTTCAAGTACATGAGGACACACACCTGCCTCTCGTGCCAGGCAGTGATGGCATGGACGTGGTCTAGACTCTATGAATGTCAGTGGCCTGGGGACCGATCAGACTGGAGTGTGTCTGGAGGAAGAATGCTGAGTGGTCAAAAAAGAAAAGAAAAGGAAAGAAAGAAAGAAAGAAAGAAAGGGAAAATGATTGTCCCTCAAAGAATTAAAAAAGTACTAGAAGCAATCTGAGATATTTATACTTCAAGACATGTGTTTGTTGGCAGGGATGGGTGTGTGGGGGAAGTATGGAGCATAATCACCGTCTTCCAACATTTTAAAAACTGCTGTGTGGAGTGGGAATTAGAATTCTTCTGTTTGTCATCAAATGAGTGGAGATTAGAAAAAGCAAGTTTTGGCTCAAGGAAGGTCTAAGTGTGAAATGGCTTATGTGAGATAAGGCGCTTCCTTTCTCATTTCGTAGGCTCAAAAACTTGAGGGAAAAGGGTACTACAGAGGATTGCCGCATTGGATTGGGGGATTGGGCGAAATGATTTTTAAGGATCCTTCCGATTCTAATGTCTTATTTCTATTGAATACGTAGTTCCTTTTTGAACCCAGAAAAAGATTTAGAGTATGAAAGTAAGATGAACAGTTCTCATTTTATTGCAGAAAGCATGTTTATTTACATTATCTCAAGTGAACCCTCTAAGATACACATGTGGAGGAGATATTATTATTGTCATTCTGTAGATTAAAAAAACCTACAGACTTTTTACAGACTAATGACTTTTTCAGTGTCATTGGAGGAGCTGGGTCCTTGACTTCATAACGAGTGTTTACAATCTGATTCTCTGTGAGTAGTTAGACCATCCCTAAGAGGTAGATTCTAATCTTAATTCCATTTCATAGATGAGGAAACCAAGGTATAGAGCACAAGTCAAGGTCACGTACCTGTGAAGTGGCAGAACCAGTGTTTGAACCAGACGGTGTGATTTCATAGCTCATATTTTTAACCTCTGTGCTAGCATGCATTTCTATAATTAGCGTAATATCTCAGCTGATGAAATGTTAAAATTGTGAAGTCAAAGGGCAATCAATAATTTGTTTTGCCATCAACCATTCAAATGATCCGAATACAAAGTTAACAACTCAAAGTGTGTTTTTTCCCTCCTGGGACAAACTATGGTATCCTGGAATCTGTATCGAAGGTTAACATGAAAAGTTGGGGGGAGAAAAAAAAGACATACCTTCCCAAAGGACCCCGGAAAATCTGGCCCCTCACTCTCGAAAGTGGTTCATGACGCAGTTAGACATCACTTACCTGGCTTGTTCAGCATGGAGATGCTAGGTTAAATGGATTTTGCTAAAACCTGCATCTAATGTTTTGAGCATCCAAACTTCTGTGTGCTTCAGCAGACAGCAAGTAGAGCAAGGGCAGCCTAACGTGGTGGCTGAGAGCCCGTGCATTGTATGTTCTGAACGACCCCAGACTTCTGGCTGCTTCTGTTTCTGCTGTGCCTTTGCCTACTCACCTGATAGCTTATTAAAATGCTTCAGGTGCTTTGGCCCAACAAGAAGTGCCCCTAGCTTGCTGTGTTCCTTTAGCTTGTGCTCTGTTTTTCCACAGTTCTTGCTTTCTCTTCCTATGTCTACTGTCTACTCCCCCACTGCCAGCTTTCCTCTAACCTGCTGGGATCTGTTGGCTCCTTGATTAGTAACAGAAGGTAAAACTGGAAATTTTTAGGGAGAGGAGTTTGGTGTTTCTGTAAAACTGAGTCTAATAGCCTTTGTACTTAAGAAAGGAATGCCAGGGGCACCTGGGTGCCTCAGTGGGTTAAAGCCTCTGCCTTCGGCTCAGGTCATGATCCCCAGGTTCTGGGATCGAGCCCCGTATCGGGCTCTCTACTCAGCAGGGAACCTGCGTCCTCCTCTCTCTCTGCCTGCCTCTCTGCCTACTTGTGATCTCTGTCTGTCAAATAAATAAATAAAATCTTTAAAAAAAAAAAAAAGAAAGGAATGCCATAGATGTGTAGAGAAAAGAGTCTCCAGTATGGTAGCCACGGGAGCCCTGTGGCAATTCACATTTCAACTAATTAAAAAAAAAAACCATCCGGTTTCTCAGTCTTACTAGCCACATTTCAGGGGCTCAGTCATGTTCTGTGGCTAGTGGCTGGGGTAGGAGAGCTGGTGGACAGCACAGATAGAGATCATTTCCATCATCACCAAAAGTCCTCTTGGCACTCATTGTTCAAGGGCCTGTGGCATTGAGGCTTGAGGATAAATGGAAGCAGACAGACATGGGTTCCCTGCTGGCTATTTTGTAGTTGAGAAAGGTGTTTACTGGCTCCCAGTCTCCTCATCTGCAAAATGGAAATAATAAATCATTACATCACAGGGCTGGTCTGAAGATTAACTACAGTGTCTTGTAAAACAGCTCTTGGCTTGCAGTACTGGGGTCCAGGGAAATTCATTTCTGGAAGTTACCCATTGTATGTGGCATCCAGTCTGATAGGGCCAGTTTGTGAGGCCGAGGTTTGCAGAGCCTGCTTCCACAGAAACCGTCCCCCTCGGTACTGAATCATAATGTAGGAGTTAACATGTACATTAGTTACTATTTGCTCCTCGGATGTGCAGAATGGCAAACATAACCTTTTTTTTTTTTTTAAAGATTTTATTTATTTATTTGAGAGAGAGAGCATGAGAGGGGAGAGGTCAGAGGGAGAAGCAGACTCCCCACTGAGCAGGGAGCCTGATGTGGGACTCGATCCCTGGACTCTGGGATCATGATCTGAGCCCAATGTAGTTGCTCAACCAGCTCAACCCAGGTGCCCCAAACAACGAATTTTTAAGGAGTAAATGCTTTTTAAGAGAGTATGTAAAATACTTCATATCTATTAGGAAACTTTTTTGTAATCTATTATTTTTTAAAGATTTTATTTGTATGAGAGAGAGAGAGCAGGAGCCAGGGGGGTGGAGGGGCAAAGGGAGGGGGAGAAGCAGATTCCCACTGAGCGCTGAGCAGGGAGCCCTACTATGTGGGGCTCCATCCCAGGACCCTGAGATCATGACCTGAGCCTAAGGCAGCTGCTTAAACAACTGAGCCACCCAGGTGTCCCATTTTTTGTAATCTAAAGACCACATTTCCCAAGCCACCTTCCAAGGAAAATTAGACCAGTAATGGCTTTCTTTTATCAAGTTAGGTTTGGGAAACCCTGCATTTCCTCTTTCCTTTGAATTTCCTCTTGGAGATTCATAATGTGTAGGTTAAAGGCTCTGAGAAGTCCTGCTGGAAAGCAATTATGTTTAACATTTTTTAACTCAGTGTTTTGAGCTTTCATGGATGTGGCACTCCTCCCTATTCTTATAGAACACTTATTAAATAGTTTTTACAGAGACCATTTTAAAACATATACTGCTCTAAGGGTGTTGTCAAGCACTGTTTTCCAGAGGCATCTGAGGAAGGCTTGAAAAGCATTTCCTTCTGCACTAACCCCTAATTCTAGCATAACAAAAGGGATGTGGTGCCCACAGCTCCCTCTCTTTCATAGTTCCTTAAGGAAAGGATAAATCTGAAGCTAGTTCAGGACCTGAAAGTAAGCTACTTTGTCAAGGTTTAAGGTTCAGTAAACAGCAATTGAGATCTCTTGTATTTCAGACAAACCCGCAAAGGCTGGTTTTGTTCTTGGAGATGAGAGACTAATGGAACCGTGCTTCCATTGGATGGCCAGCAGGTTTCCAAGACCTCTGTCCTCAGCAGTCTGTCCTTGCAGTGTCCTGCCCATTGAGTCTGACGGCGATCTTAGAGAAAAAGGGAGATGTGATTCAACCAGTGTCAGTGAAGGGATTGCTTTGGATAAAGCTGAACCTGCATTGGCTCTGGTAATGTGGTAAGATCTAAGAGAATGGTCTCATCGTTGTTCTCTCCCTGCACCACGTGATAAAGCCTGACAGATAGCCTGTTCATACACACCGCTCACAAGGTGGTGGGACGCTGGGAACTTTAGTCTAGCAGGGAAGGATAATGAGCACATTCTCGAATCAAGTTTCTGGATTATAGATACCTGTGCCTATCTGTCTGGATGGATGTCATCTCTCTCGCTCTTTTCAGTCACCTATCTCAGGGGCCAGCAAAGAAAGGAACCAGCTAATAAATATCTGTGGCCTGGCAGGCCATTTGGTCTCTTCTGCAACAACTCAGATCTGGTGTCGTAGCTCAAAAGCAGCCAGAGACAAGACAGAAATGACTGTGTTCCAGTAAAAGTTGCTGAAACAGGCGGTGGGCCGCGTGGGGCCCACGGGCCTGAGTCTGCTTACCTCTCATCTATCTCTTTGGTTATCAGTGTAAGCACCAGTTTTGGCTGTTTCTGTAATGCTTGCCTGAATCAGATCGTGTGTGTGTGTGTGTGTGTGTGTGTGTGTATTCATCTTCCTTTAAAAATAATTTGAGAGGTGCATGGGTGGCTCAGTGGGTTAAGCCTCTGCCTTTGCTCAGGTCATGATCTCGGGGTCCTGGGATCGAGCCCCACATCAGGCTCTCTGCTTGGCAGGGAGCCTGCTTTCCTCTCTCTCTCTCTGCCTGCCTCTTTGCCTACTTGTGATCTCTCTCTCTGTCAAATAAATAAATAAAATCTTTATAAAAAATGCTTTGAATGCAAGGCTGGATGCAGGCTTCAGACGTCTTCTGTGAAGTTATTTCTATCTGTGAGTGTTGAGACTCGGGTGTCACATACGTCTTACATCTCTCTTTGTTTCCCACAGCATCTCTTTGCACATAGTATGTTTAGTAAATGTTGGTTGCTAGGTAAACAAATGAACTATGAAATACATAGGACTCGTGCTCTTAGAGATTCAAGTGTAACTGTGTCTACAGAAGCATTAGTTAATTGATATTTTTAGTTTGCCTTCCAGGTGCCGAGCAGGGAGCTAGATCTGGAAGATTCGGCCATTAGCAGCAGGACTTGGCAGCTCTTCTTGGTGCTCTCACACAGGATAGAGTCTGTAATAAACACTGTGAGTTGGCATACTCACATACTCGTTAGTGTCACAGCCTTCCAGAAAACTCTGTCATGAAGATGCAGCAGATGCTTTGGTGACAGCCTCTTCTTTGTCCATACCTCTGAGAGTATTCTGTGTCCCTCTTGCCTCTTAGAGTGTCCCCAGGGCCATGCATAGTGCTGGGCTACTAAATCCTTGCGAATGAATGAATATTCCTGGAACCAAAAACATAGAGCTATTGTGTTATTCTAGAATGAGCTTTAGTTGTGGGCAAGGCAGCTGGGTTCAAACGGCAGCTCTGGGCACGGGCTGGCTATGGTATGGATCAGTTGGGCTTCTGGGCAGCAGAAGAAAAGGCATGGTCGGGGCACTTGAGTGGCTCAGTCAGTTAAGCGTCTGCCTTCGGCTCAGGTCATGATCCCAGGGTCCTGGGATTGAGTCCACAATGGGCTCCCTGCTTAGCGGGGAGTCTGCTTTTCCCTCTCCCAGTCCCCTGCTTGTGTTCCCTCTCTAGCTGTCTCTCTCTCTGTCAAATAGATAGATAGATAGATAGATAGATAGATAGATAAAAAGAAAAAGCATGGTCACTGGGAACAAGGTTGTAAGACTTCAACTATTTATCACAAATGATCATATGGGTCCTTTGCGGCTGAGAGCGTGCCAGCCAAATGGTCGTGTTAGCCATAGGGTGTGCAGACCTAGAAAGAAACACAGCCACTGCGGGAGGAGGAAGGTTGGGAATTTGGAGATCCCTAAAGCAGATTTCCTCCATGCTGTCAGCTGGGACCATAAGTAAGGGTAAAGTTTGTAACAAACAAATATTGGAAGAAGAGAGAAATAGCAAAAGAAAAAGAAGAAAAAAACAACAACCCTAAAACACAAGATAAAAATGCTGAAATCATGACAGACTGACAAAATGAACTTAAAAAGGACCAGAGCTGGCTTTCTTTTTGGTTTCTCCTTGATTTCTCCTTGTGTCATTCCGGGAGAAAGCTGAAATCGTCTCAGCAGGTCCCTTCCACAGGGAGGATTTGAGAGCAGGAGTAGCTTTATACAGGGGGAGAAAAAGGTTACCTGCCAGGGCTCTGATTATTCACAGCCCAGGGAGGAGGTCAGGGCCCCGGCCTGCAGTATTTTGCACTCCCGAATTCAGGAGCTCCTGGTGATCTTCATATCGGGAGACTAATTGCAGTTATTTTGGTGTCTGACTAGAGCTGATAGAATTGAAATGAGTACCTTTTGCAAAATATTTTTGGTGGCGTTGTCTCACCTAGGCTCTGGAGTATCCCTGTGAGGGTAGGTGTTAATATCTCCATTACAGGCAGAAATGGAGGCCCCAGTTAAATGATTTGCCCAAGGGCACACAGCTAATGAGCAACAGAGATAGAGGCTGAATCCCATCAGGTCTTCTGATTCAAACTCCATATCCTTTTCACCACGATGGGCTTCAGAAGGAATGTTAGGGTCTATTTAAGAGGGCCACTCATCGTCTGTAGTAAGCCCACGAGCAGGTACAGTACTGACTTTCTAAAGAAAATTTGGTATGTGTGAAGACCACCACAGCAGTACTGGGGGCCGAAGTTAGCAGCGTTGGGTTTGGGGTTCACAGTCCGGCCCTCTTTTGAAAGCTCTGTGGCTTGGAGCAAATTAGTTAACACGTTTGCTTCCTTATCACTTGCTGAGGCAGGCGTGAGTTAATATATGTAAGGAACTGGTAGGTCTTGTGGAATTGGCTTTATTTTTATTGTTGCTGCTATGATGCTGGTTTATGTTAGGGCATCTAGGTAGCCAGATGACGGTGTCAAGGGAAGTATAGAGCTTTCTACCCACTGCACATTTCATTTGGGGGGAAACAATTGGAGTATAGTTGATTTAGGGAGAACTCTTGGTCTGGATGTTATCTAAGTATATACTCTGTAGTTGCTTGCTCCTTCCCTCTTCCCTTGTTTCCTTTTCTCCCATCCTCCTTTCCTCCCTCCCCCATCCTTCATTTTTTGTTGTTGTTGTTGTTGTTGAGTTGAGGCTAGGAGGGTAAGAGAATCAAAGAAACAGGATGATAAGAGCTTATCATCTATGTAATGAGGTCGGAATGGCATTCCCCCCAGAAGAATATTGCAGTAGAGACCGGGCAGCATGAACTGTGGTGTGCTTCCTACCAAAGTTGCACCCACGTAGGTCCAAAGTGCCCTGGCGTTAACTGCTCCCCAGTGAGCAGTGGAGGGATTTGAACTGGTAGTGGCAGTCGGGGGCCAGATGAGGGATTGCCTTGTGTTCCATCCTGGAGAGTGTTGACTTTATGTTGAAAGTCATGAGGAACCTTTGGAGCCTTATGAACTGGGGAATTAATTGATCGTTTGGCTTCTTGGAATCAATCTAGAGTAGAGGGTGTGATGGGCAGATGGAAATTGACAAGAAAGGAGGCAGGGAAGTGGGCTAGGGGATTAGGAGAGAAATCATTAGGACCAGAGCCAAGGCAGCGATGACAGGAATGTGAAGGGAAGATGTGGGTTTGGGGATACGTAAAACAAGGCTGCAGCCATGTCTCGGTGGTGAAGTAGGACAGAGGGTCGACGCAGGAATCGATAGTTACCCTGGTGGTATGAAAGAGAATGTCTCTGAATGTTTTCCTAAAAGAATGACATAAAAAGGAGACAGGCACAGCTGGAACGACTTCAAGGGCCCCAAATAAAGGAAAAAGCAATACAGATCCCGGGGCATGTTTTCAGATCATGGTGTTGAGGCTTCCGAGTGGGTAAGAGGAGGAGACGTTTGTGAGAGGGAGCCGTGTTCGGTGAAGATGGGAGATTTGGGGTCATGGAGAAGGGAAGTGCTAAAGTTACGAGGGATAAAGAAGAAGAGAAAGAAAACCAGGCAAAGAAATCCAGAAGCGGGAATGAGCCGTGAGAGTAGGAAGCCAAGGTCACCTCTGAAAGGGCTGCCTTTGTCTGAAGTGCACAGACAGGGAAAGAAAGGGGAGGGAAGAGGAGCTTTCAGAGAAGGGGGTGGCAGCAGAAAGGAAAGTCAATGGAGATAGCAGGCCAACCGTAGGTGTGACAGGAGTTTCAGAAGGTGGAGAGACACAGGTAAGGGGAAGGAGCATTGAGCTGGGCATAAAGCTGGCGCAGGGTCAAAGGCAGCCAGAGAAAGAAGAAGGGGGTACAAAGGAGCCTTGAAGAGTTCAATGAGATCACTTCAATATGGGACAGAACGGCCCACACAAGGACAGGGAAGCACAAATAGCTTGAAATGCCAAAGGCCTGTGGGGCTCTGGCAGAGAGGAAGCTGGTTATAATTTTAGCCCAAGGAACAAGGCTGTCTAGGATGATGGAAATGTTCTGGGTGAATAGGGACTGCGAAGTCTGGTCAGGAGCAGCAGAATCCTATATAAGGACTGGCTGCTTGTTTAACAGACATCGGGTGGATATGGATGTGTGAAAGGAAATCTTTGTTGAAAGATATATGATCTCAAGTTGTATTTATTCGGGAGGGGAAATAACCACATTTATGAATGCCCATGTTCCACAAGGAGAAATGTGTCAGGGAGAATGTCTGCCAGGATACAAGGCCTTAACTGCGTGAGGGAGAAGGGGGGACGTTGGGAGGGGGTTCCAGCAGCTCATTAATGTGCTGGCAGAGGAGAGGAAGGAAAACTCCGCAGCACTGGTCGAGAATCTGTGTATGACTGGAGAAGGGCAGGGACGAACAGAGCAGAGAGATCATGGGCTTAGTTGAGGACGCCTAATTTCAAATCGGTTTTTTGTGTAGTGAAGTGACCTGGTGTCAGGAATTTGACCTCTGACCCTTAGTTTCCTCAAAGCTTTACAGTGTTTCTATGGCGATTAGAAGAGGGATGACGCGTGTGTGTGTGTGTGTGTGTGTGTGTGTGTGAGCAGTGGACGGTGTGATGTCACAGTAGTACATTTTATCACTAAATGTAGAAGTTATGAAGTTCAAAGTCAAAGATGGAACAGTGGGAATTTCCTTGTACCTTTTGTTTATTATTTTATTTTTTAAAGATTTTGTTTATTTATCTGAGAGACAGAGAGAGATCACGAGCAGAGGGCAGAGTTAGAGGGAAAAGCAGGGAGCCCAATGTGGGTTTTGATTCCAGGACCCTGGGATCATGACCTGAGCCAAAGGCAGTGGCTTAATGACTGAGCCACCCAGGCACCCCTATTTATTTATTTTTAAGATTTTGTTTATTTATTTGACAGAGGGAAAGGGGGGGGCAGGCAGATGGAGAGGGAGAAGCAGTCTTCTTGCTGAGCAGGGAGCCCGATGTGGGACTCCATCCCAGGACTCTGGGATCACAGCCCAAGCTCAAGGCAGACAGTTAAACGACTGAGGCACCCAGGTGCCCTCCTTGTACATTTCAGATAAGAGAGAATTCTGACACTAGTGCCAACACTGCTACCCCCCACTCCTCCTCCTTGATGCCATCCCCCCAGCCCCAAGCTGCTGCTTTCCACCTGGCATCTTGTCCTCATAATGATTTACAGAGGTGGGTGGTATTGCTTGGAGAGGTTAAGTGACTTGCCCTAGTCTCTTTCCTGCTAAGTGGAAGAGCCAGAGTCAAACTTTTGGCAAAACCAAACCTTATTCTGGACCTTACCATGGGGTGGGGAGAGTGGAGAGCTGGATAATACCTTAGGAAGTAGACTGATCCTGCTGATTCCACTGCCAAGATCCCTGTAGGCTTGTCTGCATGAGCCTCCCTGCCCCTCCCTGACCCCAGGCCAGGCCCATGGGAAATTGCATTTAGCCTCTTGGAGCAATACAGCCAGAAGGCAAGCCCATACAGGTGCTCTTGGACTAAGAGAATGCAGGATCCTTCCACAGATGGGTTCTGCCTGAGCTTCAGCTTCTAGGAGGTAAAAAGGGATGCCACTAGTGGCCAGTTTTTGGTTTCCCCTCTTCATTTGAGAACTCAGGTGTGAAGATTATGCTCAGCTATGAAACAGCAAAAGAAAAATACAGATTTAAAAAGAGAAGGTGAAAAAGGATGGGACGGCCGTGATGGAG
Organism: Martes martes; assembly: GCF_963455335.1. Lineage (NCBI taxonomy): Eukaryota > Metazoa > Chordata > Mammalia > Carnivora > Mustelidae > Martes > Martes martes. The sequence continues at coordinate 64,306,121 of NC_137891.1, forward strand.
AGGGGAAGGAGCACTGGCAGGAGCAAGGACCCAACCGAACACAGTGACCTCTGGCCACTCACGGGGTCTTTGAAGGCTCATGGTGTTCACCTGCAGAGTGAAGCTGTCCATCCATTCACTGGTCATTAGGGTCCTTTCTAGGTCTCACAGGCTCTGTCGCCGGATAGTGAGTATAGCACCCATGTCCCTTCCTTTCAGTCTCTGCCTCTTTGTTACCAATATTCCAGAGCTATCCTTAGGTTCCTGTAGACTCTAGTAAAGGCGATAGGAATTCTGTCCCATCCTTCTAATGGAAATAAACTGCACAGGCCCCTTCTTTCAGGGGGCCGAAGTGGTGGAGAGTAAACAAACCGACATTGTTGTCCTCTGGTATCATTACGTCTGTCTGACCCCCTAGCTTGGGAGCTTTTGGAGGGGTGAGGACTGTGCCTTATTTATCTTCCAATCTCCAATGTCAAATAGTGCCCTTTACTTGTCTGGTCAAAGAGTGAGTAAATGGATGAATGCCATTTGTACCATTTACGGAATGCTTCGGGCTAAGTAAGGACTCCAATGTCAAATAGTGCCCTTTACTTGTCTGGTCAAAGAGTGAGTAAATGGATGAATGCCATTTGTACCATTTACAGAATGCTTCGGGCTAAGTAAGGACTCCACATCCATGACCTTGTGGAAGCCCCGTAAGGACCCAGTGAGATAGGAGCTCCCTGCTCCCATGTTATAGTGGGTTTGCAGACACTGGCCCGCTCAGTCACTCCCCCAAGGCCCCATAGCTAGGGAGGGGGGCACAGACACACTTGGGATCAAAACTTGGGCTCTTGTGAACTCTGTCACCCGTGTTCTGAACTCACTGAAATGTGAATCTCTTAAGAGGTGACCAAGGACCCATTCATGCCTTCCCAAGGGAAGTGATCCATGAACCATCCATTCCTTTGGAAGCAAAGTGAAATCAGCAGTGAAATGAGGCACCATTTCAGTGCATTAGGTAGTCTCCATGGCACCCGGCCATGTTGGGGACAACATTAATGGGAAACCCTGCCAGATGGCTACAGTTAACTTGCACTTTGCTCTAGCGCAGTAACTTTTTAGCCCCTTCTCTTTCTAGTCCCCTGCCTGCAAGCCTGAATCAAGATGTTTACTCTTTTCTCTGAGTGCCTCATGCTGACTCTTGCCTCTGGATTCCGTACCTGCAGAAATGTAATTACAGGTCTTGGTCTCTGACTCCAATGTGGCTGAGTCTCCTTGAAGACAGGGGCTCTATCTAATTTACCTCCATGCCGCTGAGAACTGGCCAGGGGCTAGCCCATGCTAGTTGCTAAGTAAATGTTTGCTGAGTAGATGCATTACAGATGATCCAAAGGGTGATTTCCTAAATGCCCCAAACCTGCACACACAAATGGCGGATGAGGCTATCTCTGCCACACGTCTGGTTTTATACAGGCTGAGCTGTGCCTCTGACAGTGCAGCTTTCTGAAATATCAAAGAACTGAAGTGACCTAGCCCAAATCCAAGGAAGAATTTTATGTGTAACGTCTAGACTCAAGACAGTCTCTTTTTCCCCTTTTCAAAACATAGTAACTTACTTTATTTGTGTTGATCCCTGATGTTTGGGTAACAGCTAATCCATCTGTTCTTCCGAGATCGGTGGGAGTCCACAGAGGGCTGCAGCTGCCTGAGAGGGGGTGTCCTGTCGCCGCTGCTGATCCCAGGCAGATCCCATTTTCTGTGCTGTTCCTCATGGAAGATCTCAGCGGGGGCGTATCACGTATTTTTCTAACGCCTTCCTTCTCAAAGGGCAGGTCATAGGGTGAGGGCAGGGCTTACGTTGCTAACGTGCTTTATAAACATCCCACCATACATCTTTCCTGATCTTACATTATTATTTTTTTTTAACTAAAAATTTAACTATGGTAAAATACGCATGCCGTGAAAGTTACCACCTTAACTATTTTTGAGTGTTGGATATATTCATGTTGTTGTGCAACCTATCTCTAGAACTTTCTCTCTTGCAAAACTGAAACTCTGTGCCCATGAAATACCTCCGCATTTCTCACTCCCCCAAGTCATTGGCAACCGCCATTTGAGTTTTTTGTTTTGATGACTGACTGCTTTAGATGGCCTTGTGTAAATGTAATCTTACTTTTTGGGGACTGGCTTATTTCACCTTAGCCTGTGTCCTCAAGTATCATCCATGGTGTAGCAGATGTCATAATTCACTTCCCTTTTATGGCTGAATTTTACACCATCATATGCATACACCACATGTGCTTCTCCATTCATCTGTTGGGCATTGGGTTGCTTCTACCTCATATGTTTGCTGTCTATCTGTCTTCTTTGGAGAAATGTCTTTTCAAGTCCTCTGCCCACTTTTATTTATTTTTTATTTTTTAAAGATTTTTTTTATTTATTTGACAGACAGAGATCACAAGTAGGCAGAGAGGCAGACAGAGAGAGAGGGAGAAGCAGGCTCTCTGCGGGGCTCGATCCCAGGACCCCAAGATCATAACCTGAGGTGAAGGCAGAGGCTTTAACCCACTGAGCCACCCAGGTGCCCCATCTCTGCCCACTTTTCATTGGGTTATTTTCTGTAGTTGAGTTGTATAATTTCTTTATCTATTCTGGATATTATACCCCTTTATCAGAATCATGATTTGCAAATATTTTCTCCCATGCCTTTTTACCTTGTGATAGTGGCCTTTGATTCAAAGAAGTTTCAACTTTTGATGTAGACTAATTTATCTATTTTCACTTTTGTTGCCTGTGCATTGGGCATCGTGTCCAAGAACCCATTGGCAAATCCAATGTCATGAAGCTTTTCCTCTGAGTTCTTTTTTTTTTTTTTTAAGATTTTATTTATTTATTTGTCAGAGAGAGAGCGCGTGCGCGCGCGCGCACGCACGAGCAGGCAGAGGCAGAGAGAGAAGCAGGCTCCCTGCCGAGCAAGGAGCCCCATGTGGGACTCGATCCCAGGACCCTGGGATCATGACCTGAGCTGAAGGCAGCAGCTTAACCGACTGAGCCACCCAGGCATCCCCATTTTGGGGGTTTTATAGTTTTTAGGTTTTACAGTTAGGTCTCTGATCCATTTTGAGATGATTTTTTATATAATAGAAGGTAATGGTCCAACCTCATTCTTCTGTGTGTGGATATCCAGTTTTCCTAACACTGTCTGTCAGAGAGACTGTCTTTTCCCCATGGAATGCTCTTGTCCCTCTTGTCTCAAACCATTTGACTTTCTCCACAAGAGTTTACTTTTGGGCTTTCTGTTGTACATTTCTGGTCTGTACGTTTACCTTTGCACCAGTCCCACACTGTTTGGGTTACACTTACTGACATTTATTGTCCGAATAACATGGGGTTCCAAATGCAAGTGCCAGTGAAGCCATGAACACGTTGAGGTTCAAAGGTGGGACAATGACATCTCTGGGTCTCCCGGCCAGTAATTTGCAGAGCTGAGCCTTTGAACTCTTCACTGTGCTACAAAGCCTGTTGCATCGTGAGCCAAGATACTCCACCATCAGAATTAGAGGACCAGACTTGAATAGGCTTTTCTTCATAGAAGAATCACTGCTGTTGGAAGGGAAAAAATAACTAGTATGTGTTAGGACCTCTAAATACATTTTTGACAATTAATGACTTTAGAACTGTTCAGTAACTGCAGCTCTTTCATAACCTTGATTCCATGCATTCCGCGTTCCTCTTTCCGACCAGCAGCTCACTCTCTGTAATATATGTTAGTCAATACTACAGTCTTTAATGCTCCGGTACATCTTTAATACTACCGTCTGCCCCCTAGCTGTGGCGCTCTTTACCCTCTCCACCTTCCTCTACTTATATTTTTCCCATAGCACTCATAGCCTCTAACAGACTGAACACTGGCTTCTTTTTTTAATGTTTCTTGTTTTTGTCTGCCCCTGCCCACTAGAATGTTTACTCCCTGAAGCAGAGCTTTTCCTTTTGTTCACTGATGTATACAGTGTGTGTGGGGGGGTAGGTAGCATTATGACCTCCAGAGGTTCCCGTGCCTTAATTCTCAGACCTCTGGATCCATTACCTCCTGTGGCCAAAGAGACTCTGCAGATAGGATTGAGGTTAAGGACCCTGAGATGTGGAATTATTCTAGATTATCAAGGTGGGCTCAGTCTAATCACCCAAGTCCTTAAGAGCTGAGACCCCTTCTAGGCTGCAGAGAGCCAGAGAGATGGCACCATGAGAAGGACCCAACCTCCGTGTTGCTGACTTTATATCCGAAGGGGCCACAGTCAAGGAATCTGCCCATGGCTTCTAGAAGCTGGAAAAGGCAAGAAAATGGTTTCTTCTCTAGAGGCTTCAGAAAGGAATACAACCCTCTTAACAGTTGATTTTAACCCAGTGAGAACTTTGTGGGGCTTTGGCAGCACTGAAAATACAATCATGTTGTTTTAAGCCACTAAATTTGTGCTAATTTGTTGGGGAAGCAATAGAAAACTAATATAGCACTCAATAAATATTTGATCAAAGAATGAATGAAGGGGCCCCATATCAATGTTGGGAGTAAGGATTCATCCTCCTTAAGAGGGAACAGTCTCAGCAAGATGAACTGAGTTGACCATTGGCTCTGTGACTCCCAGTTGGCTTCCTGTGTTTCTTGTCTTGCTGTTGTGTGAGAGGATGTTGGTTTGGTATTGACCTTTTCTACCACACACACCAAGCTGCCATATTGGTTCATTCTCAGATCAGGTGTGCTACAGTGTGGGTGTCTTTTGACTGGAAAAGGGAGAAGAATGAAAGTGTTGTTATGCTCCATATACTTTAGAGACATAATTAAAAATTTCAGTCTCTGTTCTCATATACAGCAAGTAGAAGGGCCACCCAGCAGCTTCTTTGTTGCGACCTACAAGAACCAGCCACCTTTGCCTTTAGCGTCTGATTTGGGGAATCAGATTTGGGAAACTCACTGGGTCAGGTCATCCCAGGAGCAGGGGCTGTTATTAGATCAGGGAAAGCAGTGAGCTGAAAGTTGAATTTCATACCATCAGTCCCCAGAAAAATCTCAAAACCAGTGTCCGATTGTTAATATTAAGGGATTGGTACGGGCAGAGGAGCTAAAAAGTCATATTCTTTGAGAATTGCTTGTGCAGACACCACAGATTTATTTCAGTGGATTTTGGAGTCTCTCTGCATGGTAGGCTAGCCAAGACAGATGGTGTGTGGAGCAGAAAATAGTGGGGAGACTGGTTTCCTCACAAAAAAATTTCAGTGAAAACTTTGCTAGGATGGGCTGGGGATGCTTCCTGGCCTTGAATGAAATAGAGACCATTCATATGAAAGGAGAGCAGAGAGCGAACGCAGCAAGCAATTTGCATGAGTGATGTATATAACTCCGTGATACAAGGCAGCTTTTAATCTACAGATATTGACACATCATCAGTATTTTAAGAGTAACATTCTCTATATAAAAATACTCAAGAGCCTTATGCTTTATTCTCTGGACTCCAAGATGATTACACTATCTCCATGACTGGTTGTAAGAAGCCTGGATTGATTACCCAAGGCTTGTTTCCTGCATTTCTGTTTCCCTCTCATTTGACAGGTACCAGTATCCATTTATTCCATTATCTTCTGAGTTTGAATTGGAAAAAATAAGCTAAATCAGAGCAGTCTTTCTTGAGTTATAAAACCAACCATGTGAAGATGCTTTGAATGCTGTTGTGCTTGTACATAACTAAGAACCAGCTCCTCGCGGTAATTTTGCAGGTGATTAGCCTGTCATGTTGAAGCATCCCTTTGGGAATGACGAACATGAGGTTGTATTTCTTTACAATCAGCAGATTACTCAAGAGAATTTCTCTCTTCTCCCCTCCTCTCCCCAACCCCCAAAATCTCTAGAACAAAGATAATTTAGGAGAGGGGTGAAACGTAAGTTTGGAGGAGATATGGGGACTCCTAATCATCACCCTTTACATATCAAATGTAATCCGTATACTGTTGTGCACGTGGGAGGGCTGGGGTTTTGAGGAGCACTTCGACTCCACCTCTCTGTTGGGAATGCCCTTTAATTGTGTTTTTGGCAAATTTCTTTTTATTCTGCACGTCCTAAAGCAAAGGCTGTCTCCTCTGCGACACCTTTCTTAATTTTTTTCTAGACACATGCAGGTCTTAGCTCCTGCTGTATCACGTTCATTAGTGTGCTTGGCACTGGTCTCTGTGTGTCTCCCCACCAGACTTAGCCTCGAGTGAGCAGAGAGGCTTGGCTGCTTCAGCCTTGAATCCCTGGTGTTGGCGCGTGATGGCAATAATGGTAAACACACTGACATTACAATCATCACTGTGTTCCAGGCCTTGTTCTAAGCAGTTTATCTGAATTATCTAAAATGCTGATCACTTTAGGGATGCGGAGAAAGGGGAACCCTCCTACATGGCTGGTGGGAATGCAAGCCGGTGTAGCCACTCTGGAAAAGAGCGTGGAGGTTCCTCAAAAAGTTGAAAATAGAGCTACGCCACGCCCCAGCAATTGCATTACTGGGTATTTACCCTAAAGATACAAATGTAGTGATCCGAAGGGGCATGTGCACCCCAATGTTTATAGCAGCAATGTCCATAATTGCCGAACTATGGAAAGAACCTAGATGTCCATCAACAGATGAATGGATAAAGAAGATGTGATTTATATATTTATATATATATATATACACACACACAATTATATATATATGCGTGTGTATATATATATATAATGGAATACTATGCAGCCATTAAAAGAAATGAAATCTTTCCATTTGCAACAGTGTGGATGGAACTAGAGGGTATTATGCTGAGTGAAATAAGTCTGAGAAAGACAATTATATGGTCTCTCTGATACAAGGAGTTTGAGAGGCAGGGTAGGGCGTCGGGGGGGGGGTAGGGAGGGAAAAAAATGAAACAAGATGGGATCGGGAGGGAGACAAACCATAAAAGACCCTTAATTTCACAAAACAAACTGAGGGTTGCTGAGGGGAGGAGGTGTGTGGAGAGGGTGGTTGGGCTATAGACATTGGGGAGGGCATGTGCTATGGTGAGTGCTGTGAAGTGTGTAAGCCTGACGATTCACAGACCTGTACCCCTGGGGCTAATAATACATTATATGGTAATCAATCAATAAATAAAAATACTGACCACTTTAGAGAAGATTATTTAGTAAGTAAAGACCCAAGTGTTAGATATGGTATTAAAAAAAAAATACAGAGGTGGCATGTGATTGGTATGCATCAAACAGTGTGCCGAGCAGCACTGTAAAATGAACGATTATGTTCATGGTAGTAGGTGCTATTTACTGGGACCCACTCTGGGCTAGAGCTGTGTTTGTATAATCCTGGATCAGCTTTCTAGCAGCCTCAAGCAAAGATCAAGCCTGGTTGCTTTGGGCCAGCCAAAGCTTTGTTGGCCATTTTCCTATGTCTCAATTTTCCCGTCAAGACAATGGGACTAATAGCATCACTTCAGAAGGTTGTTGTGGGGGATTCACTAAAATGGTGAACAGTGTCTGGCACCTGGCAGGTGCTCAGTGAATATTTGTTGAACAGTACAGTGCAGCTTTGCAAAATGCTTGGCACATACTAACTTGTTGACACAATAACAACAACAACGGCTAGTATTAATCCTTCACTATGTGCCAAGCAGCCTTCTCAGAGCTTCACGTGGATTTATGTAGGAAGTAATGTTGTCACTTATATTTGACAAGTGAAAAAACTGGGATCAGAATGGTGACCTATCTTACCCAAAGTAGCAGAGTTTGAAAGCGAGTTCCGTAATGCAAAGCCTTGATGGCTTTCTACTGCGTCTCAGTTTGCCCGTCTGCAAAATGCTGAGTGTAAATCATGTTCTATATGTGACTTGGAGGTCAGCCCTTATGTAACAAGTGATGCCGAATGTGTCCTCGTTTGCATAATTTGGGAGGAAATTGTTCCCACTGGTGAACAAGCAAACAGCATTGTCTGTGTTACCCTGGAGCGCCAGCTCAGTTGAATGACGGAAGCCAGCTTGCCTGTTTCCAACCGTAGGCAGTAGCTCACACGGAGTGATCCAACTATTGCTAGAGCAGCTAAACCATGCCTTGGAGGAGGGGTCTGTTTTACCTTTATTCTAAAAAATATTTGTGACAAACCTGCCTGTGAGCCAGAGTGTTAATTTCACTCGGAGTGCATGATACTTTGTAGCTTCATTAACTACAGTAGTTCATGCTTTAGAACAGGGGAAGAGGTGCCGGGAAATCCTCCTTCCTGGCTTCACAGCTCCCTATGCAGTTGGACGCGATTGAATTTACAACGCTTTCTCATGTGCGATTTTAAAATCTTCGAGATCACCTACTTCTGAGTGGTTTTGTTGGTTTTTTTTTGTTTGTTTGTTTTAAGCAGTGAGAACCTGCTGGAAAAGGAGATTTCACACCTAACTCCCTGTGTATGAAGTCAGTAAAGACTTGGGAGGGCGTCCTTGCCTGACAGCCCCTCCTTTACTGGGTCCTTCATCCTTAGCATCAGGGGCCCTCCTGCTGGGCCCCGAGACAAGTGTCTGAGATTACCCTGGGGCCACCCACTCAAGTCCCAGTTCTCAAGCTCCAGGCTAGCCCCAGGCCCCAAGGTGTACAGTCCAGCTGGGCACAGGGGCGGCCTCTCAGAAGCTGGGTCTTTCGACATTGCTTCTGGTACATTGTTTCATTCCATTACAATTAATTTACAAAGGAAGCTAATCAAAGGTAGGGAGTGCTTAAAGTAGCAACCATTTTAGTAAGCAGTGACATCTCTATTCTCCTTTTGTGCTTATGAAAAAAGCTGTTAAACATATGTTCTTAACGCCCCTCCAAGTTGCTGAGACATTCTGTGCCGCGTTGCCAAATTCCGTACCGCGTTGCTAAATTCCGTACATTCCAGTGACTCCTTCTTCTCCCTAATGCATTGCTAAAAATAAGAAAACTCATGCAGAAGCATATGTTGTAGTTTGCCTTTGATTTGGGCACAGATCATCCAAGTGTGAAAACAAAATTGGTCACTCCCTCCTCCTGATGCACAGATCGGCACATCTACACTGTACTTAGTGGGGGCAGTTATAACTCCCGTTTTATAAGGCTTGGCAATTTCACGAAGACACTTAATACCCAATATCTCATGTGATGATTATGGGAGACATACAAGGGCCGCCACAGCGGGTGGCTTCATTTATACCCATTTCACAGTTGAGAAAGAAACCCAAATGTGAGGCTCCTGTTCCATGGATTTCAAATGAGGTTTTCAAATCCAGAACTCCTCCTGCTCTTTGGCTGACCATCTCCCTCTTGTTTTTAGACAGAAATGGAATATTAGCAGTTTTATTGTTATCGCCAAGTCCCCCCTTGGGACTGCGAGTGATAATAGAGCCACGATCCCCCTTGTTCATCTTTTGGAGGCACTTACCCTCTGGCTGCAGAATTGCAGATGTGGAGTGTCAGTCCCGAATTCTCTTGAGAGATTGGGGGTTTGCACTTGGCATCTCCCCTTTGCCCTCCAGGTCCTGCCTCCACCTTGCTTTGTGCCCAGGGAGGCGACTGTCATCCCCATAACATCTTGTTCCCTAGAGGCTTCTGATTCCTTTGTCCCGTGGGAACATTGGCAGGAGGACGAGTAAAGTTGGAGAGTTTATTCTCCATCTCCCTTACTGGGGGATCACCACAGGCTGGCCGTTTCTCTCCACTGGAGGTCACAGTCCTGTAGGATGGCCCTCTCCACCCAGCTTTTTTTTTTTTTTTTAAGATTTAATATATTTATTTGAGAGAGAGAGGGAGACAGGGAGGCAGAGGGAGAGGGAGAAGCAGACTCCCCGCCAAGCAGGGAGCCCAATGGTGGCTCAATCCCAGCACTCCGGGATCATGACCTGAGCTGAAGGCAGACGCTTAACTGACTGAACCACCCAGGCATCCCTAAGCCTCTCTGACTTTTGGTTCTAGCAACCTCTCTTTCTGCCTTCCTTCAGGCCTATGGGGTGCTAACAGTTCTCCAGTAAGAGGTCCCCATGGTTCCTAGACCTGCAGTACTGCAACATCCCCTGCAGCTAACCCTAAAACTCCCCCCGCATCTTTGCCAATAGTCCCTTCATCCAGCTTTTCTAAAGCTGTGCGGTTGAGGACATTACCTCTGGTTTTCCCGGGCCCTGACTGATGGAAGTGTCTTCCATCACATGTTGTCCAATTCTAATGCCTTTCCTTTTGAGTCTTCCAGGTTGTGAGGACTTACTGGAAAAGGTCCTCTGCATTGCCTTGTAGACAGTTCCCTTTCTCTGACTTTCAAATATACCCTTAGCAGGAGCTAGGGCTGAAGATTATGTACATGGGATTCTCAAATTTTATGTAGGTCAGAATCACCTGGAGAGCTTGTCAGAATTGCCCATTCCTGGGCACCTGGCCCCAAAGAGGCTGATTCTGGAGACCAGGTGTGGGGCTCAGTTATCGTCAGGGTTAACAAATGCTCAGATGAATGTGACATAGGTAGAGCCTGGACCATGTTTGAGAAACACCCTCATCAGGCCAACAGACTGTGTCTATGTCAGACTCCGTAATGGGATTCATATCTTCCAGTTCGATGAGATTCTGCATGCATGTATGCTCCTGTGTGTTTAACAAGGGAAATTTTGTTGAAAAGAACCATTAAGCAAGACGGTGCTCTCTGTCTTTTCCCTTAATGAAACTGGTTGATGATGGTAATTTCTCAGTAGGCTTTTGTGTTTTGATGAATCTCTTTATCTTAGAATGGTTTTCCGCCTCTCCCTCCACCCACCCATTCATCCACTCATTCATGAAACATTTATTAAGCATCTACCCTGTCACAGGCACTTTGCTAGGTACTGGAAATACCAAGCCTTCCCTGTCCCTAAGCTGCCCACAAGTAGCTGGAAGCAGAAAGGTGTTTTGTGCCACCTGTGACAAATAGGATTTTATTTATTCACTCAACAGAGCTGCATCAAGCACCCAGGATCAGCCAGGGTTGTTCTAGGCCCTGGGGCTCTATAGTGAATGAAACCATCCAATAGCCCTGCACTGGTGGAGCTCCAATTCTTGCATGAATTCTCTAGTGCTAGACAGTATGGGGAGAAGCAAAGGACGGGACTTTTACCGGCACCTGTGAGAGGCTGGTGGGCATTACGAAGCTGGAACATTATCGGACTGACCCCCATCCGGCAACACCCACATCACACTGTGCCGTGCCCAGCAGCGTGCAAGGCTAGGTTTTCACTGAATGCCCCCGATTCCCTGCCCACGAAGATGGTCGTTGTAAATCTGGGAGGACGGATTAGCGAATCCCAGGGCTGGGAGCAGAAAGGGTTCATGCATGAGTTGCATAGCTCAAGACGGCAGTGTTTGGGAGTCCGTTCTGGTATAGCGGTCAGTTTGGAGAAAATATTTAAGAAAAGCATCGGATGGGTTGGGTGTACCGGCAACACGGGACGGTGAAGCCATAAAGTACGAGGAGCAGCTTTTGGGAGGTGCTGAGGTCATAAGAGTGGTGACCTCAGGACATGAGAGCCCTTATAAAAGAGACCTCAGGCCCATCCCTCCCTGTTTCTGCCATGGGAAGACAAGCAGCGAAAAGAAGGCTGTCGGTGAACTGGAAAGTGGGTCCCACTGGACTCCGGCATCTGCCACCACTTTGATCTTGGACTTTCCCAATCTCTGGAGCTGTGAGAAATAAACTTCTGTTGTTTATCAGCCCCTCGGTCTGTGATATTTGTGATAGCAGCCCACACAGACTAAGACTGGCCTTTGTCATCAGACTTGGGTTCACATCCCACCTTTGTTACTTCCTGGCTCTGTGACCCAAGGCAAGGATGTCACCGCAGTGTCCACCACTCCTTTTGATGATGATAATGTCACCTGACGGAGAGCAGCTGTGAGGGTTCAGGCAGATCCTGTGGATCAAGCACTTAGCACAGCACTGAGGACTCCTTATCACCAAGCCTGTGTAGCTGTGGTGGAGGGAATCAGTGGGAGGAGAGAGAGCCACCTGCTTATGTGGAAGATTCCTTTCAAGGCAACCTCAAGACGAAGGCCACAAGAGTCCCTTTGTCCTCATCAGCTTCCACATGTTCCATTCTGTGACAGCCAGGGAGAGACAGAAGCATTGAGACCTGTAAATCAGGGTGACAGAACAGGCCCTAAAGGAAGGCACTGTCATTAGGATTAGGGTTTCTGAAAAGAGGCCTGTGAGCTGGGCAGGGGTGGGGTGCTGAGCCCGGGAGGATTTAGGTAGAGGCTTTCAGCTTTCCAGCTCTGAAGGATGGGCTCCACCTACAGTCCTGGGATGAGGCAGAGCCCCCCAGGCACCATTACACATGAAATCATCATTAATAAATACCTATGCATCATCTGATTTCAGAGCAATTACATCATTGTCTTGGGGAGTGCCACCCAAGTATTTTCTAAAAGACCCATAAGTGATTGTAACATGAAACCAGGCATTGAGAGCTACTGGGGCAGAACCTTTGGGTGGAACGAAGCTGTACTGTTTGATAGGAGAGGCAGAGTGTTGGGATGGGCTGGACACGAGAGAGGAATCCATGGGGTCTCTGGAGACTGGGTCTCTAAGTTCCTTGAAACTGAGACATGTCATTTTTGATTTCCAAAGAATGCATCTCTGAATTTATTCAGCATCATTGGAAAGGTGATGTACTCTGGGATAAATTTCTTTTATGTCAAATATTAGTAGCATGGTAATTTGTAAGATAATTCACTTCTATCAAAACTTACTTTCCAGGCAAGAGATAATACCTTTCTTAATATAGAAGTTTAAAAGAAATTAATAAAGGTTTACATGTTCTTGATTTATTAGTGCATAAGGCATTGAAATTATGAAACTCTGTCCTCTTAGGTGATCTATATTATAATAGCTTCTGACAAAAAATGCTTATCTATTCTTAGGACTTTTTTGCTTCTTCTTTTCTTGTTTATTTTCCTGCTAAAACATTTAGCCTTATCATCAATCATAAAATAATCCACTTGTTCATTTATCCGAATGTTTACTAGTAAACAGTTTTTTGTTGGTTGGTTGGTTTGTGTGTAATATATTTAACGTGCGCATAGAATTTTACTGGCTTTTGAAAAAAATCACGTCCTTCTTTTGTTCCTTTGGGATATGCTTCCTGGAGGGGTCTGAAATAAGGTTGGAAAAATTATATCCAATTCTTCCTTAATAATCCTTTAAGTATCTTCTGCTATGCGTTTCAGGATGGTGCCACGGATAAGTAATTTGCAATGGGGAAAAACGAACTTGAATTGTATAAGAACCTGGCAGTTATGTTCTTGAAATATGTTCATGCCAATGCCAGTGGCCAGAGGGCCACTGATTTATTCCACTTGGACCAGAATTTCTGATTCCTGGTTTCTTTCCATCCACTCCTGCTAATTGTTTCAGTAAGTAATTTTCCAGTATGGAAGCAATAGATCATTGATCATCTAAGTAGAGCATAGACAGTTGGGAGGTAGATACACTTAAACATGGTGGCAATCTTCACCCTGCTTCACCCCATTTTGCACTGTTCACTTTCATTTCCCACCAAATACAGAGGCTTTCCACTGAAGGGTTGGGAGTTGGACCAGGACTGCTCCCTTTGAGTGTGCGTGGGCGCACAAGTACACACACGCAGATGTGTGCACACGCGCACTTTCTTTTCTCTCTTCCGGGGACTTGTATGTGCCCTTAACTGCTCACTTGGCTTATCAGCCCAGTTAGGTGTTAAAACTTTATCACTGTTGAGCATCATTAAGGGATCATGGAAGCTGGTCAGAGGACACGGAGGATTGAGCAAACAGACCAGCCAGTTAAGGATGTCCGTCGGTGGGTGTTTTTGATCTGTTTTTTCAAGGTAGCCATGGAGGGGAAGAGAGCTTTTTTCTTTTTTTTTTTCTTATAGAGAAGATGAACCAAAAAGCGTAGTGTATATTCATCTTAAAGGTCACATGTATAAGTAGAAAGATTCTTGAGGACATTATCATATTATTACAAGATAATCTCCTACACATACCATGCATGTTGGCACTCTGAAAGCAAAATGATATTTTTGTCTGGGCTCTTGAGTCTTGATAGAAAGAAAAAAAAAAAAACAGGAGCTTAGATGTATTTTCTTCAAGGCAAGGTCTGTGAAAATCCTTTTATGGAGCTTGTGTGCCAAAGCGTGCTGTGTGAAGTCAGCCGGAGGTCATTACCGTTTTTATTAGGTGATTATATTATAACTATGAGTTGGGCCTCAATCATAAGCATATCCTTTATGTGTGTTTCTGAACATTCTGTCTCCAAAGTGCTAAATTCCACATTGGAATATTGATTGTCTGATGCCTGAGTTACAGCCTTCCTCAAATCTTGAATGGCCTCAGGGTCCATGTATCTTTCTGGAGATAAGTTCTTCTTGTAAGTGGGAGATGTGAGGTCTTAAACAGTGGGCCCCACAAGGTGGGAAACCAAAGGCACACTCAAGTATCATTTTCCCCCAGGTGAATTGGGAGGTATTAAACACACCATTTTATGGCATAAATAAAGAAATTGTCATAATTTGTAAGTGTCCCTGAATTTCCTCTTGGGTAAAGCAAACATTAATGTATTCCTGCAAATGTTTATTATTTTCATGCAAATCTAACTGAATAGTTTTTCTTCCATTCTTTAGATTTTTTTTTCCCCCACTTAACCACAGGCTTCTAATTTTTCCAATTCTATAAGTAGCCCTGATTTTTAAAGTGTTGCCGTATTATTTTTAGATTGTTCAAACACACCTTAATCAGGACTTCTCAGTTTCAGTACCTTTGAGATTGTATGCCTTGCAGGAGGGCTAGCTGCATCCCTGGCTTCTACCTGTTAGGCTCCTGAAGCCACCAATTGTAGCATCCTCTAATGTCTTCAGTTGTTATCCCCTGTGGGGGGTCAAAGAGACCCTGATTGAGAATCACTGCCTTCACATGTGTTCAGTCAAGGTTCTTCAGCATTCTAAATACAGAGGGAAGCGAGTCTTGGAGTGTTTAAACCAAGAGGCAACGGCAAGTGTCAGTGTGACAAATGCTTGTTCACGTAATGACTTCCCCTCTAGGATGTCAGGGGAAGGCAGGGCTGCTAGGTGTTTGCATCCCTGTGACGTGGGACTGCTAGCCTGCTCAGGGGCCCCCAGTAAGTGTTTGTTGGATGCATAAGAGAAACCAATTACCTGTCAGTAAATGTGTATTCAGCTTCCATAAATGTATGCTTTTGTGTACTTATGTGTGTGTGTTTGTAAGTATTATGTACGTATGTATGTTTTCCCATAAAAATACTTACCTGAGAATCTATGTTACATTCTTTTCTACTTCCGCATCTCAACAGTGGGCACATAGCCGAGCTTTCAGTAGGCGGAGGTCGGCTTGCTTCCTGGACGTAAAGTGTGTATCGAAATGGTGAACTGACAGGACGTCATGGGCCCACGCCATCACAGATGGATTTTGGGGGTGATGACAGCATCTGCTGTTGGTCATGGGATCCTCCCCCATCGGGCACCCTGAAAGGCCTGCTTAGGGTTGCCTCCTTTGAAGTTCACATTGGATACATGGGCGGGGGTTGGGGGGGGCGGCCCAGATCTAAGGAGGCATGCTGGGTCTTTTTGAAGCCGCATTGGCAAGAGGGAGAATGTTCTGGTTCATTGCGGGGGATGAACGATTCTACTTTATATTTCCCCAGGCTTCACAGTTGCTACACAGTTGTGTGGCCACTTCCCGTTCCCAGAGCTCGCCTGGCCGCCCTGCCAGGGCTGTGACCGGTCTTGCCGTGATGGCTCTTTTCTCTAGGCTTGCATTGAAAGTCAAAAAAAAGTCCGAGGACAGCAGCCCTTCCCAAGATTTATGCTGAAACAGCACAAAAGTTGAGTGTTCTTGGAAGGTCTTCGAAGTCACTTTTAAAAACTTTTAGGTTTAAATTCATTCTCCAGGCTTTGACCACCACAATAGTGTGAATTTTAAAAGGACTGTAAAAAACATTTACAAGGTACAGTGGATTTCTAGGTCAGAATTCAAAGCTCTGGGAGGAAAGTGGAATTAAAAGGCAGTTCTGTTAAAGTCACGAAGGACGGCGGAAATGACCTGTTTCAACCTTCTCATTACAGATGAGGAAACTGGAAATCACTGGGAGACTTGTCCAAGGTCAGAGGTTTTATGTTTTTTTTTTCCCCCCTTATCTTTTGAATCTCTCTTTCTGTCTCTCTCATTCTCCACCCCCCTCCCAATAAAATTAAACCCAGAGTTACAAGCACAGATCAACAACGGTTTTCCCAGACCACAAAAACATTGGACCTAGCTATGGTAACTTAAGAATAGTCAAGTGCCACTAGTTTCTTTTACTTTATGAGTAAACAGAAATCCAGAGAAGAGTTATTGTGCTGTAGAAGTTTTTTTTTTTTTTTAAGATTTTATTTATTTATTTGACAGAAATCACAAGTAAGCAGAGAGGCAGGCAGAGAGAGGAAGGGAAGCAGGCTCCCTGCTGAGCAGAGAGCCCGATGCTGGGCTTGATCCCAGGACCCTGAGATCATGACCTGAGCCGAAGGCAGAAGCTTTAACCCACTGAGCCACCCAGGCACCCCAGTTTTTTGGTTATTGTTGTTGTCTTTAAAGCCAGTGTCCAGCACATTGGCAGCTTGGATCCAGGTGTCCTTTCTGTTCTGTTACCCTTTTGCTAAAGCCTGCGGCTTCCTTGTGATTCAACTCTGCACTCTCCCTGTGGTCATCGTTCCTGCATTGGTGAGCTAATACTTCCTGGGCACTTGCTGCATGCTGGGTGACAGGACATGGTGTCTGCCCTCCGCAGCGCCCATTTTGGGGAGCGAACAGAAACAAGCAGATGGTGCAAGCTGATTGTAGCCTTGGAGGTAAGAAGTTGGTGCTTTGGGGCGGGGGGGGGGGGTGCTGGCTGTGCGTCATTGAGGTGACACCAGGGAACGTGAGAGTCATTGGTCATTGAAGGTGGAATGTTGTTCATCATAAGGGTTGAGAGGAAACGCTGAGCCAGGGAGAACACCTGGGAAGTGGAGTCAGCGTCGTGCCATGGACGAACACAGGCCTTGATTGAAGAGCCGGCTCTCTCAGCTGGACGGTCTTCTTAGAAGGCTCAGAGCAGAGCCTTGATTTCATCCAAAGCCCAAACCCAGAGCCCAGGTGTGGCACCTGTGCCACCTCTGGAGGCACAGGACCGTCCTGAGGGTCCAGTGGGCTGATAACAGTCGATACAGGGAAGTGTACACTGTATAGTGATTCTGTAAAGGAGTTTTCCTGTGTTCACTTTGCAGCCCACTCATGGGAATGTACGTGTGTGTCACTCATGTCTCCTATGTGCTAGTCTTCTTCTCATGGTGGATGGGTAAACTATGAAAAAGGAAAATGTTTATTACTAAGAATATTAAGCACGTGCAGGGGGTAGGGGATGCCTGGGTGGCTCAGTCCTTAAGCATCTGCCTTCGGCTCAGGTCATGATCCCAGGGTCCTGGGATTGAGTCCCCCATTGCGCTTTCTGCTCAGCGGGAAGCCTGCTTCTTCCTTTCCCTCTGGCTCTCTCCCTGCTCATGCTCTGTCTCTCTCTGACAAATAAATAAATAAAATCTTTTAAAAAAATGAACATTAAACACTCGGGCATATAGAGGGAAAAAAGTATTTTTCTGGCTTTTTGTTTCCCTTTCTTTAAATAATCCCTTGAATTTATTTTGTTTTGATATTATGTGGGCACCAACTCCAGACGGAGGGTTGGATCTCCTCCTTGTCCCTCCCTCATCCCCTGCTTTGTTGGGTTTTTACTCCAGCGGATGAAGCTCTGTCTCTGTGCCAACCATTGTGATAAATCCTTACAGAGATCCTGGCAGGGATGAGGAAAGTCAGGGCCTTCGAGAGATTGTCTGACTTGCTGCTAGCAAGGGGAGGAGGCAGGAGGGAACCCCAGGTCTGTGGAGCTCCCACAGCCAAGCTTTAACCATTGAGCAAGACCACTTCAATTTGAGTTAATTCTTTTGAGCATTTTCTGACACCCCAATGGCACAGAGGTAATATTTACTTTCCTAGAGTCATAAGCGACATCCTCATGTCCCCCACCCATGTGGAACCTTTCTCTTGGTGTGTTTCCAGTATAACCCTTTTGTTAGACCTGTGAGAAGCAAAAGCGCCTCTGGGGTAAGTTTGCCCAGGTTCGGTAAGGCAGGCAAATGCATGGCATGAGCCTTCGACTGGAACTTCCATGGTCTCTGTAGGTAGGTGCCTCTTGGGATGCATTTGCTGTTTCACTGATGTGATTCTCACCGTAGTCTGCTGAGGTAGATGTTACTGGCTTCAGTGTCTAGAGGAAGAGATGGAAACATGTGAACATGAGACTGATGCGAGTCATAGAGTCTTCGGGTCACAGGCACCCAACCCCGGCAGCTCTCTGGAAATTCGTGTTGCTGATGTCCCCTAGTGAGGAAGGCACCTAGCTCTGATTGGAAACTCTCTTTCAGACTCTCAGGCTCTTGCTTTTTTCCACAGTCCCACTTTGTGACCTTTCTGTTGTCATTTTACGTTCCTGGGTTCCATTCTTCCCATCTCTTTCCCCCTTTTCTCTTTCCTGTTCACAGTAACAGGGGAGTTAAGAACGCAGATGCTGGAGCCCACAGCCTGGTCCCAGGTCTGTTGCTCCCCAGCTGTGTGAGGTTGGACAGGTGCCATAATCATGCTCAGCCTCGGTTTTCTGTCTTTGAGGCAGGATAATAACAATACCAATGCTGGAGATTCTTGTAAAGATTAAATGAGTTAATTTAGGTAGGTCTCATGCTCAGAGCAGTATCTGATTTATGATAAGCCTTTTATGTATGTATTAGCTACCATAATTATGAGCTGTTATTATTTATTTCTCAAACATTTGATAAGCCACTGCTGTGTGCCCAACACTGTGCTAGCTAATGGGGTGGATTCCTGGTGTCCCTTTCGGCTCTGATGATGGATATAAACAACCAAACCCTCCATCAGTGGGGGAAAGCACTGGATGGTTAGCTGCAGGGGACTTTCTGACTGCTTACAAATCGTTCTGTGCGAAATGAAGAATGCATTTAGCTATGACTTTCTTTTACTCATCTTGGATTGTATTTTACTACCTAATTAAGAGTAATGGGAAAAAATGGAAGGAAACACATTTGGAGCTTATGTGTGGGTTGAAATTTCTTGAGATGGGAAACAAATTCATAAACAGAGAGACAATAGCGCTACTTAAATGAGAACCTCTGTGGATATCAGGCAATGGAGTAATGCCATTTTGCTGTTTGGGGCAGGGAGGGGGGAAGTTTGAACATATTTGCACATAGCATCCTTGGAGAAAATTGGTCTTGCAAAGAGCAGGATGCATTTGGATATGAAAATTATATGCAGACCACTGTATTAGCATAGTCTTATCTTTCTGTATACCTTTCCACTGCCGCAGGTATCAGAGATAAATTTCCCAACCTCATACAAACCAGATCAAAAGGGAATAAACTGGGGTGCCTGGGTGGCTCAGTGGGTTAAAGCCTCTGCCTTCGGCTCAGGTCATGGTCCCTGGGTCCTGGGATCGAGCCCCACATGGGGCTCTCTGCTCAGCAGGGAGCCTGCCTCCCCCTCCCCCGCCTGCCTCTCTGCCTACTTGTGATCTCTGTCTGTCAAATAAATAAATAAAATCTTAAAAAAAAAAAAGGGAATAAACTGGAGAGGCTTAGTATATTTCTTTTGGAGCTAGCATGTTTAATACCAGTTTCTCCTTGACTGCATTTTGTAGTATTTGGTCATGCATGCTGGAAGGAGCCTGACCTTCAGGGCCAGAGTCTGAACTCCTGCCCTTTTAGTTATAAAGTCCTGGACAACGAGGGGAAAGTAATTGTACCCACTGTGTACCCAAAGCCTGGTGCCGTGGGAAGTACATGGACCTTGCAGTCAAAGTCTCATCTGACGCATCACCCCTCCTCTCTACTCAGCTGCTCAGAACCAGTTTCCTTGTCTGCGAAGCAAGGACCTGCATGCCCTGTGTTGTCAGGCTGTTGTGGGGTTAATAGTGTATCGTGTATTTGGTGGGAATGTAGCATCCCTTTTCATTACAACACTGGAGCCTTTTAAGACCTGTTTTCCTATTGTGATACATAGACTATGTTCAAAGAGTTCATGACCCCTATGGGGACAATTAATGAGTAATAATAAACACAAAAGAAACACCCAGGTATGTACTCTTCAGGCCCCAAAATAGAATGTTGTGGGTCTCTGGAATCTTCCAAAGGGCTCCTCGTTGACAGTGTCTGCCCTCTCCCCTCCCCAGGTAGCTACCAGCCTGAATTTCATGTTGATCATGTTCTGGATGCCTTTCATTTTGCCTGCTTTTGAACTTTATATAAATGGAATCAGATTGGAGCACCTGGGTGGCTCAGTCGTTAAGCATCTGCCTTCGGCTCAGGTCCTGATCTCAGAGTCCTGGGATCGAGGCTCATGTTGGGCTCCGTGCTCAATGGGGAGCTTGCTTCTCCCTCTTCCACTCTCTCTGCCTTTCCCCTTGCTCCTGCTCTCTCTCTCAAATAAATAAATAAAATCTTTTAAAAAATGAAAACAGATCGTACAATATTCTCGTGCTTTTGGTACTCATTGTATTTTTAATTTTTAAGTTTGCTTGATACTGATGCACATACATATGGTTAACTTTCTCTGCTGTGTAGTGTTCTGCTCTAAGAGCATCCCATTATCTTCTCAAGTCACGGTAGGCATTTGGCTGGTGTCTACTTTTTTGCTCTTACAGAATATGTTGCTATAAATATTCTTCTATCCCTTTAATTCTTAAGCTGAAAAGGTCTTTATAGACAATTTAGTCTGATACCTTGTCGCTGCCTAGTTTTGCGTAAAAGGCAGCTGAGGCCCGAGAGGGCCAGCAGATTCCCAAAGTTTCCCAGTTAGGAAATGGCAGCGTAGGGCCAGTAACCATGGTCTTTTGTCCCAGTTTGGCTCATTGCTGTGACTAGACCACACATCTGATGGCTTGTCTTTTTATTTTAAACAACTGCCCATGCTACTGATAACTATAATCTTGGAGTGTTTATTTGGGCTAACTCTTCACCACTCTTCTAAAACATACTTGGCATTTAGTGTTGAGATGATTTCTCCCCATCTCCAAAGGTGGGGCAGTGCTGGCTTCTCTGGGGCCCCGTCCCATTAATGCTGGCCCTGGGCACACCCCATGGCTATGGACCTGCCGGGAAGCTTCTCCTTCTTCAGCAGTGGGAACCTCTGAGACGTGTTTCAATCAGGAAAGGAATCAAAATAGACCCAAAATGGCCAGGGTTGGGGGGGGGGGTACTGCTGAGGAAAGAAGATCTGAATCCTTACGAGGCACTTTCTTAGGAAATGTCCTTTTACTATAAATAGGAATGGATATTCAATTTTAGGCCCCCCTTAAAAAAAAAAAAAGCCAGCCTCTCAAAGACTGAAATTAGATTTGAGGCTGATGGGATGAATATAGGATGGGGTGATTCTGTGCTGTGCTAAGACACGTCTGAAAGTTTAGAGCAGCTGGTGCAATGGAACAGCTGAGCCACAGACAAGTAGCAGCTGATTTTAGCACTTCTTTCTAGATGCCCTGGTTTGTTAACTCTGGCATTTGGCTCACTTGTAAGCTTTCTTCTGGAAGCCCCTCAGCATCTCAGCATCTCCTCCAGCTCTGCCACCGAGGAGATGGGCACCTGTGGGCAGCTTGTTCCTCTTTCAGGTCCCAGTGTCCTGCGTCCTAACATGGTGGCAGTAGGTCATGTTTATGAAGAGTTTATACTGGGCCGGGCACTGTGCCATGGTCATGGGTCATCTTATTTCGTTTCCGCAACACCGCCATGGGGGGAGAACTGTTATGACCCCCATTTTGTGCAGAAATTGCACGCAGAAAATCGAGGTACGATTGGCCCACTGATCCCCATGAAATGGGGGATTTGGAATCTTGTTCTGGGAGAGAACTGTCTGGGCCTCCCTCCTTCATCTTTTGATTTGGGAACTGTTGTATGTTACAGGCACCCCCATTTCTAGACACCCCCTCTACCAGTGACCCTGGCTGTCCCATCATCTGTCAGCCTTGGAGCCACAGGGGAGATTGTGGCCGGGATTCCAAATTCTTGACGGACATTTGTCTGGAGGGAGTGTCCAAGGTTTTTGTCGCCTTGAAGGGGGTGTGCCACCTCTGAAAGTTTAAGAACCGCTGACTTTGATCTTAAAGTCACTAAGACGACAAACCGATGCAACCGGCCATTTGAAGACAAGGAAATAGATCCAATCGGCTTATGGATGAATAAGCATTCAAAGGCTCATATTGATTGGTTTTTAACGATCTGGCCCAATATTTTGAAGTCTTGAAATTGCACTGGAAATTCACTGTGTGGAATTTACCGAAGATACAAAAAGCAGTAACCTATCTTGTGAATTACACAGTATTCAATCCAAATATTTCACCACTGTGTCTTTGCACGGAAAGGTCTCAAAGGAATTGAAAACAGCTTTTCGTATCACTTATTCAGAGATGGTGACAGACACTAGCAGGAAAAGATGAGGGAAAAGGAATTTGGTGTGCTGTAGTTGATGTCATTGAGGAGGTACAGGCCTAACCCCCTCTTAGTAAATTGCAACAGGTTTTAGTTGTTGAATGTTCACAGAAATAAATGGGGACAGGAGTTTACATTTATTGAGCACATATGGCATCAGGCTCTCTTTTAGGGACTCCACCTAGATTAAGCAATATAATGATCAGAATTGCTGTTTAAAGTAGATTGAGAGCTGCCCTTTGTATCTCTGTTGTCTCATCTGTAAAATGGACAGAGTCGAAGGAAAGTATAAGAGCCAGTCTAGAAAATGTCCAATTAATTCTGATGGCAGGTCTCTAATATGGAGCAAATGAATGTATTCATGCTTTGGCATGACCTTCATTATAATTGCTTAACTTGGAGACTGTTGCCTCTCTCTGCAAGGTCCAAGGTAAGGGAATCAGACATTGATTAACTGCCTAATATGGGACAAGTGTCTTTACAAATGTTATTGGTTCTTCAGTACTATCTCACGCATGTATTTATCACGACGTCTCTGATTACTGTAAAACTACCTGTATGACTTCCTCTTAGCCTGTAAGTTGTTCATTCACCTGTGTATTGCTGACCTTTTGCTTTAGTAACAAGCCACCTCCAAATTTCAGTAGTTATTCAAGCTCTCTGCAGCTCTGCTCAGCTTTATTCTGGGAGTCTTTTTGCTTTGGGAACCCAGGCTCCGGGAGCAGCATCATCGGAGCCACATGGTCCTCCCACCAGGGGGCTGAAATGCAAGTGTAAACTGAAGGAACAACATAAGTGCATTTTAAGTTTCTGCTCATTATGGTGGCCAAAGCTAGTCATGTGCCCAAACCTGACAACAGGGCAGGGAATATTCCTTGTTTCCCTTGAGGTGCTGGCAGTAACAGTGCAAAGGGCACAGATGAATGCCCATCTCATCGGGAGGGACGCAGAGAGCTGGGAACCATAGTCCTGGGTACTACCATCTGAACGTTCCTAGAACTCCGTTTTCGTTTGAGAGAAAACCGAAGCCTGGAGATACTGCGTACATACTGGATAACATGATGATGTGATCTGAACTCGTTTTTCTGATTCCACATACGTGCACTTTCCCCATCTGGTTTCCAGCGTCATTCCTTTCTGCTCTGACATGCATACTCTGTTCCTGTAACATGTGGAGTTTTATATAATTTGCCTGAGCGGCGTGTGCAGTCCCATATCGGTGGCTGAAGACACGACGTTAACATGTGCAGTTGCATTTTCCTCTTCCTGTGCCGGTAAGGGCTTACTTCTTTCCGAAAACTCAGGGCATCTGAAAGCAGTGTTTCTCTGGGGCTGCTTGGGGAGCTCCCACTGACCATTCCGTGCTAACCTCTGTCTCCATGTCGTCCTTGCCCCTCTGCATTTTAGGTGCATGGGGACTTTTTTCTTCTCCTGACAACACTGGGAGTTTCTGGAAGACAGAGGGAGAGTGGCTGCTTTTTGCTGATGGGTCCCAATGGTGGGTACAGGGGAGGTGCTGTAAACGTACACAGAGATAATGAACACATGAAGCTTGCTTCCATAGGAATGGCACTTGTCATTGTAGGGGCAGTGATCTTCCGTTCCTTGTACATGTCAAGTCAGGTGGGTTTAAATAATTGCAGAACAAAGGGCCTGGGAAATCCGTCCACTATCATGACTTACATGTGTCCCGTTCATGCATTGTTCTTTCTTTGAAAACTCAGTCGTTTTTCTACAATGTGTTTCCAAAGTGATTTTTATCCCTCTGTTTTCAGGGACAAAATAGGCTCCAATTATTCTCTTTAATTAAGTGGTTTTATTTTATTAATTGTTTCTAACTTACAGAATTCCCTGGAGACCCTTTACATGTTTCCAGATGAAGCCGGGAAGAAAAGCGCATTAATTATACACACAAACTCCTTTTGCCGAATTAAGCATGATTCACAGTGAACATGAAATGACTCGCCCTCCTGAGCTTTCAATCTTGTCATTAGTGATGGCTTGTATCAGTGGTATTGACACGGGCTTATCCAAATTGGATTCTGCAAAGAGTCATTTTAAATTTGCACAAATGTAAGAAGACAGAGTAGTTTGACATTCCATTTTTTTTTTTTAACCGTCTCTTTTGCTGAGTGCCTGGAGCTTTTCTGTTTGTAATACCGATTTAATATTTTATAGTGCTCTCGTGTTTGTAAAACACCAAATTGTTACCTGAACAAGCCACAGGGCAATCCCTGGAGAGAGCTGAGTTTCACAGGAGAGGAGATGCAGCCTTTGCAGTTAAAGTTTATGCCTCAAATCAATACAGCCAGAAAGGGGCAGAGCCTTTTGAGTTACTAGTATCTTTTTAACATCTCCAAGCAGGGATATGGGTGCGTTGTGCTGAAGCCCCTTTCCTGTCATTTTCTGTGGGCATCTATTAAGGAAACTCAGATGTGTGTATGTTATATTGTCAATTCAATAAGCATTGTTTGAGCACCTGTTATGTTCTAAGATGCGCCAATGCAAAAGTACCACATTTTAAAGAAGATTTTATTTATTTATTCATCGGAGAGAGAGAGAGGGAGGGAGGGAGGGAGAGAGAACTAGCACAAGCAGTGGGAGCAGAAGGCAGAGGGAGAAGCAAGCTCCCCACTGAGCAGGGTCCCTGAAGCAGTACTCGATCCCAGGACCCTGGGATCATGACCTGAACCAGAGGCAGATGCTTTTAATCAACTGAGCCACCCAGGTGCCCTGAGAATACCACATTTTTTAAGACATGTACTATGTGCCGGGCACTGTTCACTGAAGGTTGACTCGGTTCATCTTCATAATGACCCTGTGAGGTAGGGTCCTTACTGTTCCCAAGGTGTCCTTGAGGCACAGGAGATTAATTGCTCTTTGCAGGTTATGCAGCTAAAATGTGGCAGAGTTGGGGTTCACTCCAGGAAGTTGGGCGCTGAAAACCAGGCACTTCCCTCTCCAGCTTACTTCTTCCCCAGCCATGGCGTCCTTCTGTTAAGATGGGGATGGCCTCCTGTGGCAGGCGGTCAGAACATCAGAGCCCTATCAGAAGTTGCTGTGGTAGCTCTATGATGGCATCCTGGAAGGGGAGCGCCAGTCCCCCCCGCCCCCGGGAAGCCTGGATACATGGCTTGAGGAGCCTCACTGGCCACCACTGAGCTTTAGTTCCATGAACCACTGTGTTGGAGGAACACATTACATTCCCGAGTCTTCTGTCTCTCCGAAAGGAGCTTCTTGAGACGTGTAGAATATTATAGAGAAATTGCTCACCTTCTGACCTAAAGAGAGAATCCCTTGGGTTGATGGTCCAGATTTCTCATGACTCAGAAGCCATTCTTGGATTCCCTAGTGTTGAGGCATTTCACAGTTCCTTGTTGAGGCATTTCACGTGCGTTCTGCAGGGAATTGGCACTGGGCATGTTGAAATGAAGTGTCCTCTTTGAAGGCCAAGTCTTTCCTCCAAATAAAGCATTGAGATGATTGAGTTTCACTGCCTTTCAAAAGACCGTGTCGTTCAGCAGTATTCATGGGATGCCTCCTACGTGCTGAATGGTATTCTGGGTCCAAAGGATAGAGCAGTGGACGAAAACAATTTCCCTGTCTCTCAAAATGGAGGTTGCATTTCAGCAGAGGCAGTCGGACGATGAATAAAATTAAATGAATCCAACACCAGACAGGGATGAGAGCAGTGGAGAAAAATAAAGTAGGAAGGAGGGCAGCTGCATGTGAAGTTGCAGGGTTTTTTTTGTTTTTTGTTTTTGTTTTTGTTTTTTTTTTTAATAATTTGCAGGCTCCCTGCTGAGCAGAGAACCTGAAGCGGGGCCTCGATCCCAGGACCCTGGGATCACGACCCAAGCCGAAGGCAGAGCTTTAACCCACTGAGCCACCCAGGCAACCCTGAAGTTGCAGTTTTTTTTTTTTTTTTAAGATTTTTATTTATTTATTTGACAGAGATCACAAGTAGGCAGAGAGAGAGGAGGAGAGATCCTGATGCGGGGCTCGATCCCAGGACCCTGGGATCATGACCCGAGCCGAAGGCAGAGGCTTTAACCCACTGAGCCACCCAGGCGCCCCTGAAGTTGAAGTTTTAAACAGTGTGCTGGGACAGGGACCTGAGCATGTGTTTATGGAGGTTTTATTAAAATCGAGTCACGCCTACCACTTCTGTTTAAGACTTATGATTTATCTTCATTGCCTTCATAAAGTTCTTAGGCACAAAGCTTCTCATAACTGGGGCCTGTTGACCTCTCCAGACTCATTTCATACCCCTTCCCCCAGAAACCATGCTTCAGTGGCACTGATCTGCCTACACTTCCAGAAAACACTGCGGCCCTTTTGGTCTTGGTGCCATTGTGTGTGTGCTGTTTCCTGCGGGCAGCACCCTGCCACTTCACCTCAGGAAGCTTGTAGGAACTCCCTCGTCAGTACGCCTCTGTCCATCATAGCACCCTTATTATATCTCACACTATATTGCAGTTGTGTGGGGGGGGTCGTGCCCCTTTTCAGTAGACTGTGGTTTCTTCCTTGAGGAAATGATTTTCCTTTGTCAGTGCTTAATCGACATAGAAGGAAGGAAAGGACATAGATAAGTAGGTGGGTAAGAAAGGAGGAGGAAAGACAGGAGGATAATCCAGAAGGCAGCTAGGAAAAGAGAGAAGTTGTGGAGGGAAGAAGGAAGGGAGGAAGGAAGAAGGAGGAAGGGAAGGAAGAACTATCAAGAGTTCTTTGATCAGGCTTGACAAGGTCAGCATTGTGTTTGAGAGACATCCCTCTGGCCATTGTGGGGAGAGAGTTGTTGAATCCCAGCACTCATCCTCCCCACCTCCCCATCAGCAGATCTTTTTAAGTTATACTCTTGGGTAAGACGGAGTTTTCCATGGCCCCTAGGACTTAACTCTGCCAACAGAAGAAAAGACAGGGCCGAGGGAGGAGTATGTGTCCACAGACTTCACTCACCTGCCGCCCCAGGCCATGATCAATCATGGAAGTCTGATTGAGAATTCTAATCACAGCTTTGCTGTCCTTCAGACCCCAGCTACTGACTGTTGAGTCTCTCCTCATGCCTGCCGCCCCTCTGTAGTTACGGTTGCTCTTATGCATGAGTCTATCATTAGCAGAGAAAGCATGATGGATTGGCTAGGGTTCCCTTCATTCTTAGAACCTGAGAAATGATTCTTTTTTCAGACTCTCAGGGCCTGTGTGGGACATCATCATGAATGAAAGAAGAAAGTAATACAGTATTGGATGTGCCCTTTTGCTGCCACTATGTAGAAAGAGAATGATGCATTATGGGCACCGTGAGTATATGGCATGTGTCTCAGCCCTGCCCCCCAACCCAATGGCAGCTGATGCAGAAAATCATTGCTCACAGTCAGTGTTCCAGCTGAACCTGATGGTTGATGGTTTCATTGAAGATGTCCTGCCCTTTTCCAAACCAGAATAGTCAACAATTTCTAAAATGGAATCTCAAGAAGAAAAATCAACCCCCATGAATTCTTTCGACTTTTGAAATGATCTAAGATGCAAAGGGATTAGGATTGATTGATCTTTATCTTAGAAGTGGGTTCACAGCAGTTCTCTGAACTGTGGCCTCTCTGGATATGAAGCTGTGAGTGTCAGCCAGATACTAGTTTATTTCATTTTTTAATTTGATTCTAGGGCCCTGAGTCTGTATTTAATGCTTCAGTGAGCAAAACAGTTATGTTTGGCTCCAACAAAAGATTGATAGAAGTGATTTTCAGATGTGGAATCAAAACAGAGTGGGGAAAAAAATGTCATGTCTAAATAAAATGCAGTACTTGGAGGCATCATGTGATCTCATAATAAATGAATTCACAGCGCAAAGTTGACATACTTTGAAGGAGAATTTCTTTTAAAAATTTGAGGTGATTCATTTTTATGATTAACTGTGGTAAAAAACAATTACTAGAGAATTTTTAAGTGAAAGGAAAAGAAGCTTTGAGGTGTTTATAGATAACATCCGATTGCTTTCATTTTTATACTTGGCCTTGTGCAAGCTATGAAGTCGTATGTGTGTGAAGCTTGGCTGAAAGCCCTGGTGCTCCGGGGGTGGTCATTCATCCCCGGCTTCATCTGTTATTCATAGTTGGGAAGGGGGAGAAGCAGGGAATTGGAGTAGCCATGGTGAGAAGTCCACCATGTTCAGACTCCGACAGACCTGATTTTGAATTGCTCTGTATGATCTCATGCAGGTCACCTGACCTTCTGGTGTCTCCCTTTCCATTCCCTAAAATCCAGACAAATTGATGTGGAAATTAATACGGAGCCCCCAGCATAGAGCCTTGCATGTACTCAGTCATGGGTTAAAACAGCAATGGGAGGCATATAGTGATTTCATTTTACCAACATTGATGTGTATTTACTCCATGGTCTATTTGAAGCTCTGTACTTCATGCTCTACAAAGACTTGTCACAATTCTCATGGATCTTGTAATCCAGAGAAGAGATGTGTGGACTTACAGGGATGGAAAACAAGGGGCAGAATATGAGTGAACAGAGAGCATCTTCCCAACCTTGTAATCTAGTATAGTGCCCCGTTCATGGAGCTCTTAGAAATACCTGCTGAAGAAGTTGAGTGGAAATGATAAGGAATGGGATGGAAGGTAAAAACAACAACAATGAAAACCCCGTGTGTCCATTCTTCCTGTGTAGCACTTTTCAGAGAAGCAGAGCCAATAGGATGGGTGTATATATAGAAAGAGATTTATTATAAGGAATTGGTTCATGTAATTATAGAGTCTAGCAAGTCCAAAATTTTCAGTGTTGGCCAGCATGCTGGAGATCCAGGAGAGCCAATGGTGCAGATGAAGTCTGAAGGCCATCTGCTGGAGAACCCTCTCTTCCTTGGAGAATCTAGTTTTTCTGCTCTAACTAGGCCTTCGACTGATTGGGTGAGGCCCACCCACATTATGGAGGACAATCTGCTTACTCAAAGTTCACAATTTAAATGTTAATCTTATCCAGAAACACCCTCCATGTTGACATATAAAATTAACCATCACATTCTGGAAGTAATTAATTTTAAACAGATGCATTAAAAAGGCTTTAAGTTACTAGAATGTCTGAGTGTAAATCTTACTCCTTCAGCTCCTGTTTGTATTAACCTTTGGGCAAATTATTTAATTCTGTGCCTTGGTTTCTCTGCCTCTAAAATGGGGGTAATAATAGTGGCTTCTCCACAGAGTGGTTGTGAAATTTAAGTGAAACAATGCAAGGCATTATTATAAGTTCTCTGTAAATGAGAGCTGTGGTTACTGGTAGTATTAGAGATATACAAGCATTTAAGTATAGGGTCACTCTAATCAAGCCTAAACTCTTCATATGGTTTAAAGACCTGTTTTAGGCAGAAGTGTTTTTAGATTAATATTAACACATTTTTGTGTTGCCATTTAAGTTTTGTTTGTCATCCACTGCTCTAAAGTCTTTCACGTGCATTTTCTGATTTAATCTTTATCAGAAGCAATACTGGGTATATTATTGTGCCTATTTCCAGATGACACGTGGAAGCTTAGAGGGGTTATGTGATTTGCTCCAGGCCATACAGAGAGGGGCTGAATGGGTCTCCATCAAAATTCTCCTGGTTCATTTTCCACCTTACTGTGTCTGTGCTGTTGGTTGGGACCGAGCCAACTAGGTCAAGGGTTGCTTCCTCCTTGCATTTGGAAATATGATCATTTCAGGGAGTTCAAATTTGATGGTCTCTGTTTCGTGCAAAGGGATTGCAGGTACTCACATTCTATGCATAATGTTGATTTTTTTTCTCTACTTTGCTTCATTTCCTTTTTGACTATAGCTAGGCTCCGTTGGAAAATGACAGGTGCAAAACAGACCGCATCTTAGCGCGCTCGGTAGCCGAGTCGTTACTTCTGAGTAGGGAGGAATGACAAACACGTGTAGGTTTTTATATAAGCTCGGTGTCAGCAGCCTGGGCTCTTTGCAGCTGAATGGCCCCATGAAAGTCAGTGATGGCCTTGGCTGAGTTCTGCTTGTTTTTACTCACACCAGGGGTCTAGTAAAACTCAAGTTGGTCCCTTCTCTGGGAAAATCCCATAAAAAGATTGTGTGTGTTTGTGTGTAAGTGATGTTTGTGCACACGTGCACATGCACGACGCTTTAGCCTGTTTTCTGTTTCCTGTCTACATCTGCAGCTAACTTGTTATCTTTATCCCTAGTATCACTTTAAAAATTGCTGTACAGGATTCCTGGCAACGCTGTGGTCTTTTATGCCTCTGAGTTCTTCCTGTCTTCAGTGTTTAACTCCCTCCTTTATCTGCCCAGCGAACTCCTATTTAGTCTTCAAAACCTGATTTAAGTGTTCACCCTGTGAAAGATAACCCTGCCTTTCCTCTGTGTCCACAAATGAATTCCTTCCTTCTCCCAGCTCCCCTTAGACTTACTACTACCTTTTTTGGCTGTCCTGATGATGCTGCAGTATGATTCTGAGTGTGGAGCCAATACAATGTAGCGGTTAAAATAAAAGGCTTTGGAGTCTGAAAAATCTAAGTTTGGGTCTCAGATCTGCTGTTTACTAATTTTTGAAACTTGAACAAGTGACACATATTTCTGAAATTGTATTGTTTGTAGACAGCAGATCACGGGGCATCTCTTCAGAATGTTAAGGAGGTAACCGTGAAGCAACTAGCTGAGTACCTGGCCTGTGATGGGGGTGCAGTAAGTGGGGTGCTGGCCCGGCTCCCTCCATACCCTGTCTCTTCTGCCTCCTGCCAGCCTCTGAGGTCAGGGACCTTGTCCTGTGGATTTCTGTATCTCTGACTCCTGCCATATGTGCTCATGGATCTCTAGTAGATGCTAACTGACCTGCATCCATGGAATCATTTTACAAACCCACAGGCTGTGGTTTGCAAAGTTTACCAGAATCGCCCACTGAGGGTACTTGGATTTTATCTTAATGTTCGCGCATGGTACTGCAGCAGCTCTCTGTCTTTGGAGGCCCCTGATGCCAGATGTTTTGACTTTGTGTGGAGTCCCCAGGAATTTGGGATTTACTTCTCTTTTGTTTCCAAAGTCATCGTCCCTTCTTAGTGCCAGTCAGAGGTACAGGTGTGCCTTTGATTGGCTCAGCTGGGCAGGAACTTCGAGTGGCCACCTTACTCCCTGAGAAGCAGCTTACAAAGGTGATCTGAGTACAGAGAAAAGTTCTTCCCTTCAAGTCTGAGGGCCACTTGTTGTGCTTTTCTTGTGCATGTTTCACTACTCAGTTCGCGCGGTCAACCAAGTGTTAGCCCATGGTTGGTTATTACACAGCTTGGGACCTAGAGGAGAAGTCACCTCTATCAGTGGCTGATGATGGCAAGCGAGGAGGAAGTACAGTGGGATGACATCAAACAGATCTGCGTTTGGATCCCGGCTGTGCCCCTTGGAAGCTGGTGGCACCTAAGGGCAGTCCTAAGGCTCTCTGTGCCTTAGCGTCCTCACTGAAATACAAAGAACAAGGGGAAATCCAGCGTCTGCCTCCTAAATATGCTGGTTAAATGACTCGACAGATGTTTAGCTTATCATGAGGCTCAGTGCGTGGTAAGTTCTCAACACAGGAGAGCCGATCGGGGCTGCGATTCAAGATGATGTGTCCCCGTGGGCTAAGGGGAGGAGAACTGGGCTCTTGGCCATGTGGCCGTTTAAGGAATTAGGTCCATTTACAAATATTTGGGCCAATTGCAGTGGCCTTCTGCTGTAGAGGCGAAGGATTCGAGGCCTGTCATTTCTTGCCCATGAATAACTGGATCTGGCTCAGGATGGCTACAAAAGAGTGAGATGCCACTTCCGTGATTGTTAAGGAGAAGAGGCTTCCGCCAGTATTTTAGTCGTAAAAATGTATGTCTTTGTGGCGACCCTTGCACAAAGTACGGACGCACATAGTTCATTTTTGTTCCCCCTGAGGAGGGAGAATCCTCCCATCCTGTGCAAGTCGCAGCTGTGGAGCTCCCGCACAGACACTGAAATAATGCCTGTTGCTTTTTTCCTGGAAAGGGCCTAAGTGGTACGACTATATGTTAATCATCAGTCCTGAAAGGTGTCATTTAGCAGCGGGGGAAATATGTTACTTGGTGCATTAATGGAAAAGAGATTATTTTCAAAAATTTCAAAACCCTGAGGACCCTTTTCAAGGAATTTGCCTTTTTTTTTTTTCCTCTCTTACCCATTTAGAGCAAAGGTACCGCATCTTTCCATGATTTAGAGATAGGGCTGTAAGTCTAGCATAAGAAGCTTAATGTCAGAAAATTAAAGGCAGAAGGTATGATGCTCAGTCCTCGTGGGTGCTGCTGTAGGCTGGGCCACAAAAACCCATTACACGCACATACACACCCACACGCACACACACACGAGACAAAAAAAATGTTTGACCCAAAACGTGGTTGTTTTACAAAGAGGCAGGCTCAGAGAGAGATCATTACCGACACCTGATGATTTGGGATGGAAGACGTCTCAGAGCAGAAAAGAGAGGTGAAAACAAAGACAAACGGAACAAAGACAGGTGGTTTCCAAGGACCCAAGGTCACAGACGAAGAAGGCTTGAAGGGTGCAGGGTCTTTCAAATGGTGAGGAGGGTCAGGGTCGCTTGCCCAGAACTTGGGGCCCTGAAGGTTTCCTGTTCCCAGGAGGGAAGGAAATGGGTCTGAATTTTTTGTCGGCACTCATGGCACCCGTAAGTGTGGCTGGACTTACAGATGGCTGCCCCAAGAGGCAGAGGGACACTGTCGTTGAAGAACAAAAGGGCTAGGCCAGGGGCAGCAGGTCTGGCTGCTTCTCTGGAGAACGGTGGAGTGTTACCGGAGAGAGAAGAGAATTCCAAACCATGGGTAACTAAAAGAGGCCTTTCTAGATGGGAGAGGCCAAGTGACATGGCTCAGGCTTTGTATCATTGCTTTGAGTCAGGCAGGAGGGCGAGAGTTGGCTGCAAATCAGACTGGAGAAGTCGCCGTGGAGAAGGCACTCTTGGATAGTGTGAGAAAGGCATTCGAGTTGGTTTTCTTGGGGATTGGCTGTGGCATGGGGAGTTACATAGGGAAAGGTATGTCACCACCCTGAGTCTCAGCTTCACCTGTACAATAGGGAGAGAAAATCCAGCTGCCCTGTACTTGAGCGCTTACATGAGGCAGTAACTATGGGACATGCACTCCTGGGCCTGACGTGTAAATATTGACTTCAGTTATTTTACACCTGTTCTTTCTCTCAGAAGCCATAGATCAGCGGTTTCCTCCCACGTGTAGGGTCTCCTTCCATCTTCAAACTTGAACCCAGCTGGTCCCCACCTTCAGCTGTCCCTCTGTCTCCTCTGCAGCTCTTTCAGCCCTGGGACAGTTTGGCAGACTTCTTACTGGTGGTGTGTTTCCTACAGTAGACAGTGAGCTTCAGGGGGCAGGGAAACGTCTGTACCCATCTCTCACCGACTCAGCAGCACAAGGGCGGCGCTCCATACATGGGGAGCACATCTGCTTATCTCTGTTAGGCTCTTGTTGAGGTGTCACTGGAGGTGAGTTTATATTCCTGGGCTCCCCCGAATGCCCTTGATTGCTACAGGCAGTAGATCAAAGGACCAGAGGCTCCACCCAGGAGGGTATCTGAGAAGTTTTCAAGTTTTGTTCATTTTCTTGAGGTTACAAACAAGGTTTGCTACCATATTGGTGGAGCGTTGGAGCCCTGAAGCCCGTCCACAGACAGCGGCATGGGAACCCCTCTTTGTACCCTGTGTTCCTTGCTTACCTAGAGCTTGTTCTTTTTTGTACTAACTCAGGCACAATAGGATTGGGAAAGCAGATCTGATACACTTAAAAAAAAAATACAACCTAAAACCAAATTAGAATAGGTCTTTTTGGTTTGCTATGCTATTTTTGTCTCTCGTTAGTGCTGGTAATTAGCAGAATTAAGAACGGGCACTTAAATTGTGGTTTAGACGACAAAACATCTCTAGGAATGAAATTACCATTCAGCTTATATTTTCAGGGAGATCTTGAAATCACTGAAATAAAATGAGTCTGAAGGATGCTATGATGCTGGGGGCTCTGAACTCCGGAGTCGAAGTAGATCATTGAAATAATGATGAAAATCAATGGTGACCACCGTTATCTCATTCATTTGTGCAGCAAATTAGAGTTCATAAGGGGGTTTCATATTGCTAGAATCTTCACAAATTAGAATAGGAAGAGATCATAGAAATCAAATGATGCAACCCCTTCATCTTATGAGTGAGGGCGCTGGGATTTCTTGTTGTTGTTGCTTTAAAACCACTTCAGGGGCGCCTGGGTGGCTCAGTCAGTTTAAGTGTCTAACTCTTGATCTCAGCTCAGGTCTCAATTCTGGGGCATGAGTTCCATGCTGGGCTCTGTGCTGAATGTGGAGCCTACCTGAACAAACAAACAAACAACTGTCCAAATGTCTAGAAAACCACAACTCCTATTACTTTGGGATGGCTCTCCTAGGATGGTGTTGTGTTTCATTACACACATTTCTCATGCATCAGTTTGAACCTGGCCATTTATCTTGTAAATCTAAGTACTAAAACACGGAAGTATAAAAAACCACCGGAAATCTTGTTTTAATTGAGCCATGACTGTCCTACCACACTGTATTAGCTTTAGGTGCACGGCATCAGTCCTACCACACTGTCTGTATTAGCTTTAGGTGCACGGCATCATGCTTTGATCCATGAATACAGTATGAAATGATCGCCAGAATTGGTTCTGCTAATGTTTACAACACACTTATGTATGGTGTGTTTTTTTTTTAATTGTGAGGAGTACTTTTAAGATCAGCTTTCTTGCAACTTACAAATAGACCATACAGTGTTCTTGTTTAGTTTCCGTGCAGTTATCTTATATTCCTAGGACTCATTTGTCTTAAAGCAGGAAATTTGTACCCTTTGCACACCCAGCAGGCCTGTGTCACAAGGCACACAGGGCAGGGGTTCCTATTCCCGCAGTACCAGGTGAGGAAGTTGAGGGTTAAAGATGAGAAACGTTTGGGCTGTGTGGATGTGATGGAGTGGCCTTGGTCCCAAGCTGCTGACTCTAGGTCCCCTCCTGCTTTGCGGGACTCATCTTTGTTGACAGCCTGACCTGCTCAGAGGGACCTTCTCTCCCATTAACTAAGAGAAACCCCCACCCCCAACTTCCCATCTGCCCCATCACTCTCTCTCCTCAACCTGTTTGATGCTGTCATTCTTACTTCTACCCAATGTTCCAGAAGGTCTGCTCAGCTTGGTTTTCTCCACCAGAATGTAAGGTGTGCACACCTCTGTTTTGTGTACCAGTCGAATCTGAGCACCAAAAACAGTGCCTGGGACAGCATAGGCACTCAATAAATATTTGTTAGAGGGTTGAATGAGCGATTGAAGGAGGTAGATAGCATATATAGAGTCATGTAGAGACTTAAAAAAACAAAACAAAACAAAACTCACTGTGTTTTGAGAACTTGACATTAGGTCAGGAAAATGGTGTCTCCACTTCCTCTGCTGTTAAGTGCAGCTTTTAAGTCCTTCCTCCATGGGATACATGTCAGAGGGCTTCCCGTGTCCTGCACACCATTCCAGGTGCCGGGGAACTGCCGTGACCAAACAGATTAGAGATTCTCGTCAGGGGAGAGCTTCCATTTCTGGGACATTGAGAGGACAATAAATACATTAAATAAATTAAATTTTTAAATAAATTTATAAATAAATTTATAAATGTGCATCTGTATGTGTATTGTAATAATTAAAGTGTGAGCAGAAAAGCAGGGGAGAGCTAAGAAGCCTGGTGGTTTCGTTTTGAGTGAGGTGGCCAGGAAGGTCTTTCTGAGAATCGACGTTTCAATATTTGATGAATGGATGAATATTTAACCATTAATTGTTTGTTGAAAGGATGGATGTTTTCAAATACTAATTGTTTCTGCCTCAAAGTATCTGTCAGTAAAGTTACTTTACTTCAAGTACAATGTACAGAAGGCTTTTGAGCTCTCCTCCCTGTGAAAGCAGGTTGGAGCTGCAATGTTCCCTGGATTCCACCTCCATCGTCTCCCTCCTCTTCCTTCGCTTCTTTGAAATTGGTATGAGTGGCCACCTAGGAGCTGACGGTGGTGAAGCCATGATTTCAGCGTTACTCAATCTGGTGAAGCCCTTTTGTGAGGCCCAGGGGGTGAAGCCTGGGCTAGCAGTAGCCTTGAGCTCCAGCCTGACACACCCCTTGCATTTTTGAGCTGAGCTGTCACCTTGGACCAGTGACCTCTCCCAGCCTCAGGGTTTTTTTTTTTTTTTAAGATTTTATTTATTTATTTGACAGAGATCACAAGTAGGCAGAGGGCAGGCAGAGAGAGAAGAGGAAGCAGGCTCCCCGCTGAGCGGAGAGCCCGATGCGGGGCTCAATCCCAGGACCCTGGGATCATGACCTTAGCAGAAGGCAGAGGCTTTAACCCACTGAGCCACCCAGGAGCCCCAAGGGTTTTTGTTTTTAAAACAGTGGTGATAATGTCTGCACCAGCCCATTTCTAACGTGCCTGCCAGTTCCTGACCTACAACAGTAGCGCAGCAAATGTTACTCTCTTTCCCCTTTTGCATCAGCTGCGCATTAAAACAGCCCTTGCTCTGCAGGGAGTAGAGTACAATGCAAGGTGGAAAAGTAAGCAGTGCAGAGTCTTTTCCCACATAGCCCCCTCACCGCCCCCTCCCTGATTGTGGGGGCCTGATGCAGGATCACCATCTCATCCCTTTTAATCAGATTTTCATCATTATGAAGGCTCCGGTAATTACAGTTATTTTTGCCTTACAACTGAACTGCTGTTATTAAAATTCTTTTATTAAATCTTTTTTTTTTCCTTTCCCATTCGGTAGATGAGAGATGATAGAATTTCCGAGTCAGATGACCAGATACTGGATGTTGCTTAGCTGTGAGGCCTTATTGTTGAGATGTAGGAATGGCTCGGGAAAGGTAGTGTTGCTGATTCAGGACTTGCGGGTAATGCCAGAGCCTGGACAGGAGGCAGCGGTTTTTCCGTGGTCTCTGCTGGCTCTCGCTGACTCCTCTTCATTTACTAGTGGGGCGCTGTTTGTTACACGCTGTGCTGTATGCTGAGTGTTGTGCCTGGAGGTCAGACGGTCTGTGTAGAGGCACCTGGCCGGTTGGAAAGAGAGATCCAGCAGGGGGACATAAGTCCCCAAGTCCAGCTCAGTGCTGTGTTCATGATATTCTGCCAAAGTGTCGGGCAAGACCTGTGACCCATTCAGAGTCCAGACTAGAGTATTACTAACATTTATAATAATAAAGATAATCATCCTGAAGACCATGGGGCTCTAAAGTCATACAGCTGGGCCAGGATCATCAAGGAAGACAGGACTGGGTCACTGCCCTCAGGAGCGAACATTCTGCAGGGGTAGTGCGTGATAACAAGTGTCACCGGGCTTCTTACCTGTGTGGCTCCGTGCAAGGGGTGTTTCATGCACACTGTAAAGTCCTGGCAAAGCTTTATGATGACCACAGTGTTACACCTGTCTCACGGTTGACAGAACAAAGGCTTCAGTGTTTTACCTAATCCTAATCCACCCCAGGCCATGTAGTTTATAGGTGGCTCAGCTGGGAATTAAACTCAGGTGTGTGTGTGTGTGTCCCAGAGTCTGATCTGGGTGAAGCACAGGTGTTCCTGGGAGGGAATGCCATCTAAACAGGATTGCAAACTGGGACAGACACATCTGTGCACAGTCCCATCACGAACAAATTACGCTTCTCTTCTTTTGACTGGAACCTTCTCTCACTCTCCCTTGGTTCATCAGGTGATCATGGGAGCCTTCTCGTTTGAGAGGCTGCTAGGTATGCCTAAACCCATGCCATTTGAGCTAATTGTGTACAATTTAGCATTCCCAAAGCACTGACAGTCCTCATTCAAACCAAGTATGAAATTTTTTTGTTTTTTTTTTTAAGATTTTATTTATTTATTTGACAGACAGAGATCACAAGTAGGCAGAGAGGCAGTCAGAGAGAGAGGAGGAAGCAGACTCTCTGCGGAGCAGAGAGCCCGATGCGGGGCTCAATCCCAGGACCCTGGGATCGTGACCCAAGCAGAAGGCAGAAGCTTTAACCCACTGAGCTACCCAGGCGCCCCTCAAGTGTGAAAGTTTTAAAATTAGCTTTCACAGTTTGATTCACAAGCAGCAAATGCAAAACAGCACAGGATTAATTTTTCCAACCATCACCAGGATGGCATAGCTGAGGGCTATCTTAGCTCATTTCCTTTAACAGAGAAGAGGCTGGGCAGAGGCACTCTTCTTTGGAGAGTGACATTCTAGAAGAGATCTCAGTGCTCTGGTTACAAAAAGAAT
Organism: Martes martes; assembly: GCF_963455335.1. NCBI lineage: Eukaryota > Metazoa > Chordata > Mammalia > Carnivora > Mustelidae > Martes > Martes martes. The sequence goes on from NC_137891.1 coordinate 64,344,978, forward strand.
CAGATATGCAAATTACGCAGTGTCTGCATGGGACAACATGGGTGAAGAGCAGGAACTTTGGAATTGAATGGTCTTGGGTTTGCACGGTGGTTCTGTTGATCTTGAGGCGTGGTGTTCTCGCACACTGGTTTTACGAATTACCCTTCTTTTGCCTTGATTTGCCTCATTGTAAAACGGGGATAATGTTTCCAAATGTCTGAAAAGCTTCTGGTGAGGGTAAAAGGATATGTGCTGTGTCATGGCTTGACATCGTGGCTGACATGTCAGAGGGATCTCAGTCAATCAGAGTTGTTGGTACGAGGATCATCCTTGAGCTTTGTTTTCCTGCAGAAATACACTGTCATAGGGAACTTTCTCTTTAGGTAACATTTACTGAGCATCTGCTGTTTGCTGAGTGCCATGACTGGCATGGGGGACAGGAGGTAACAAAACACAGCCCTGCCATGAGGAAGTCTCAGTGCACAGTCACAGAAGACAACACAGTAATTAGTGGTGAGGGCACAGGGAAGGAGCTTCTGATCCGCCTTGGATCATATCCGCCTTGGATCATGACCACCTTGGTCATAAAAACCTTGGGAAGAAGCAGAATCTCAAAATATATATAGGGAACAGCCAGGGAGGAGGGTTGAAAGTGAGTTCCAGGCAGAGGAAATAGCCCACCGCAAAGGCAAAGAGGTGAGAAAAGCAGCATTTATTCTGGGAACTTTTAGATGGTTCCAAATGGTTGGAACAAACTAGATGTGAGCAAGTTAACCCTGCCTCAATTCCCACATCTGTGAATGGGCATAATAGTGGTGCCCACTTCCTGGGGCTGTTGTCAGGATAAAATGGGCAAGCCAAGGAAAACACTAAAATGATGCCCAGTACGAAGTCCCCAGAGAACATTCTCAGCACAGAGTAGCAGTGAACAGTGTTCCCACAGATTTCATTACCTAAGAGTTACTTAGGACCTTCACAACATAGTGGGTCTTCTATGTTACTGAAAGGGGTTTCTTATACACTGTTCCCCTAAACCTGTTTGATCCATTGGATGGGTGAACATTTCTGTTCTTGGTAATAATCTTTCTCAGGAGTTTTTTACTCTAAGGTTTGGGAAATGCTCTCATTAGATGCAGCAGACGAGATCTGTTTTCTTGTTCTAAAAGAAATTAACGTAGTTGAGTGTCTAACAGCTCCCCCCAAAAAAGAAAATTAAGAAAAATTTCTCCCTGTCTCTCTCTCTTTTTAGGGACCCATTGTCTTACATTATTTGCCCTCGCTTGGCATTTGAATAAAAACTCCCATTCAGAGGGGTCTGAATTTGAAAGGTTACCAAGAATTTCACTTTGTTTATTTTAGAAGGTTTTTGATACCCTGCCAAGCTAATAGTTTTTTTGGTGCAGGTACCTGTGGGTGTGGAGTGGACAGGTGAAATAGGCACAGTGCAGAGCAGTAAGCCCTCTGGCTTTTCTGCCTAGCACTGAAACCAGGGTCCGCCGGCAGAGGATCTCCCAGCAGCCTCCGAGCTGTGGGGCAGTGCATGAGTGAGTGGACCAGGCTGGCTCCGTTGGTCTGAACACAGGGAGGAACCGAGGTGAAAGGGCAGGCAGGGGAGGCATCAGACATCCAGCACGGGGGTTCAGCCAATGCACTCCCATCAGACCGCCCCCATCAGAATCTCTGTGCTCACCAGTTGCGTACCCTTGGGCAAGTTACTGATTTCCAGGAGCCCCAGTGCCTCATGGCTCAGATGTGGGTCAGGAGCAGCAGCCACCTCATGGAGCTGCTGAGCCTTACGGCGTGAAGCTCTTAGGACGGCACCTGGGGAGAGGAAGGGTAGCTTCTCCCGCAGCTGCCTGCAGCTTTTCCCGGCCCCCGTTTCCTGAGATCTTCATGCCCAACACGCAGAACCACTGAGGAGATGGAAAGAAGTCAAGTGAGTGGGTGCCCAGGGCAGGACTCTGCCTAGAGGGACCTCCGAGTGCCAAGTTCGGGTGCTGGTGGCTTGTTGGGAAGCCCTCCCCATCTCCTGCCTCTGCTGCTGCTTCCTCTGCGCATGCGCTTAGGGTGGTTGTGAGCAATGCAGGGTGCAGCGCCTGCCCTCCGTGCAAGGACGCTCTGCAAAGGTTGGCTTTCGTGACATCTGGAACCAGGCTGGCCAGATGTGGCTTGCCTCCTGCAGTGCCCATGGGGGGATGGAAGTAAATGTAGATTGTGTCTCTCTGTAGCCTGGCAAACGGTTACAGTGGCTGCCTTTCCATGGTGGCCGCAGGAATCAATACAGACTGCTGCCTAGTCAATTCAAGTGCAGCGCATCTGATAGACAGACTTTACGGGCCGTGACCCGCAGATGTGGAGGTTTTCCCGGAGCTGTGGCGGCAGGATGGATTTTCACTGTTCACTCCTCATTAGACCCAGGGTGCTTATTTTTCAACACAGAACACATGCAAATTGACAACAGGCACATGCTTTTAAATGTAATCAAGAAGAATGAGCTTGTGTCCCAGCATTAATTTGCCTCAGTTCGGTGTCAGGATACCCAGAGTTTTATGATCTGTTTTTGTCTGGGGTGTCTTCCTTCTTGGAGAAGGGCTTAGGCATACGAAGTGGTGTCTTACCTCTTCTTCATTTTCAAACGAATCATATTGTAGTACGTTTGCAGGAACGCTTACCATGCAAATTCCTTTCCACTTGGGGTAACTTGCAAGATGGGAGGATTTCGTGCCTGCTCTCTGACACCTTCCAAACATGACTGAGTGCCCAACATCGAAATTTCCATCACAGGACAAATCCAGGGAATGAATCCCATGCACCATAGACCCCCTAGTAGCTCAGTCTCTATCCCTGCAAAGCTCAGAGTGATGTCTTCCTGGTGTTCATTTGAAAATTAGTTAAGTGCTACTTCAGAATGCATATCCATTGCTTAAACATTAACACCTTGTGTTGACACTTGACTTTTTGGCACTCAGTGTCGTTTCATCATAACCAGATTGTAAGGGCTGTGATAAGATGTCACGTCTTAATATTTAAATTCAACATGTATTTCTAATCATGGTTTTTAAAAACTCATATACGATCTAATACGGCAGTGTGCATCTAGTGTATGCTCAGCAAATACTGGCTGGAGATTGATTAAAAGGTGACTTTTTTTAAAAAGGAGACTATTTGTACCTTAACTATAGCAGCTCAATTAATGTGTCAGCCTGAAATCGTTGGTCTGTAATCACTTATTCACGCTTTCCTTTCTTAAGTGTACCCTTAGAAATAGCAATTTAGTAATAAGAATGTAACATAGTACTTTGTTAAAGGCTTTGAAATGGTTTATTCAAAAAAGAAGTCATGTGTTTTCCTAAGTCAGCAGGAAGATGGGCAGAAACATTATGGAGATGGACATATCATAGGAAGAACAGTGTGTCAGCATTCATTATCCTATTTGGGAAATGGGGAAACTGAGGCTTAAAAAGGTAATAAGTGGGGTGCCTGGCTGGCTTAGTCAGTTAAGCATCCAACTCTTGATTTCGGCTCCGGTCATGATCAAAGGGTGTGAGATTGAGCCCCGCATTGGACTCCATACTGAGCATGGAGCCTGGTTAAGAGTCTCTGTTCCTCATCCTCTGCCCCTCCCCCTCCCACTGCTTGCATGCTCACTCTTTCTCTTTCTCTCAACAAAATGGTAGTAAGTTCACCAAGGTAATATAGCTTCTAAATATTAGAGTTTATTAACTACTTGTAACCATGTATCTCATTTGTATCTTTTAGTAAACTCATATGGGCATTCTTAGTGACTTTATAATTGAGATTATAAAGGCAAGATGATTTGTCAGCGGCAGGGCCGTGACTAGTACACTGGACTGTGGACCTCAAAGACTGCACTTGAACAATATCCCATTATCACTCCTTGAATGACAATCATGTGAAGATTTGCAGACTTAAATGGAATTCCAGCTATATAAGGCTTAAGCCAGATAGATACCATATATGTGTTCAACCAGGTCCATTTGCCTCATAAGGTTGTATTAGATGCCAACTTCTAATTTTTGAAAAGAAATATTATTTTTTAAAATTTGTATTTATGTGAGAAGAGAGAGAGCTTGAGCATGTGCATGTGCGTTCGCTGGGGAGGGGGGCAGACAGAGAATCATAAGCAGACTCAGTGCTGAGAATGAAGGCTGACCCAGGGCTCGATCTCATGACCCTAAGATCATGACCTGAGCCGAAATCAAGAGTTACACACTTAACTGACTGAACCACCCCACTGCCCCCAAATTTTTAGAAGACATTTTACAAAAATAACTGGGTCTTGTATCCAGTTGCTTGGGTTCAGGCTACCAGATACATACTGAGGATGTAGTGCAAGGACAGTATTGAAATAGTAAAGGACGCATACCTCTTGTTTTGTATATATGCACAGCCACCTTCTACAATAAGCAAGGGGTCTTTGTGTTCCTGACTATATTACAGGATTTAGGTTTTTCAGGTAATACTCAGTTTTTCTGAATTGCGACAAGGAATACAAGTAAGGAAGGGGGATAGAGAGGAGAAAAAAAAAAACATGAACAGGGGGCACCTGGGTGACTCAGTAGGTTAATTGTCTGCCTTCGGCTCAGGTCATGATCTCAGGGTCCTGGGATTGAGCACCGCATTGGGCTCCCTGCTCAGCAGGGAGTCTGCTTCTCCCTCTCCTCCTGCTGTCTCTCTCTCTCTCCCCTTCAAATAAATGAATAAAATCTTAAAAAACAAAAAAAAACATGAACAGAAAGACCTTGAAGTATTGGAAGTTCCTGGTGGAATATGGGTGCTCCCGCTCTGTTGGGGATACTCATGGAAGCCCAAACAGTGTGAGGAGGCACTTCTGTCTCCACTTACTCATTCCCTCTGGTACCCACTAGCACCTGCTCATGCCACTGGCATTGTTCTAGGTCCTGAAGATACATCAGTAGGTCACACAGTCCCTGCCATGGTGAGGTTCGCAGTGCAGTTGGGAGATTTGCACTATAAACAAAATTCATGTGCAAGTTATGTAGTATATTAGAAAGTTTTGTGGAGAAGAAAATAACAGGGAGACAGATTGGCAGCATGTGGGTAGGGTTTGTTATTTTAAATTGGGAAAATGGAAAGTGGCATTTGAGCAAATATGCCAAAGAGGTTGTGGATTCCTGCTCTTACGGTATCTGAGACAGAGGGAGCAGCAGGTGCAAAGGGCAGGAGCGTGCCACGTGTATTTGAAGAATGGCAGGGCAGCCAGTGTGCCTGGAATTGGGCTAGGGAGTGAGAGAATGGTAGCCAAGGAGGTCAGAGAAATTAAGGGAGTTGGGCAGGGTGTTCATAGAGAGCTTTATAATATCGTAATGGAATTCGATGCAATTTTGCAAAAAAATTGGAGGGGAATCTGAACAGAAACGGAGAATGCAGTTGGGAGCTGTTGCAATAATGAACAAGAAAGATGATGGCGGTTTGCTACAGTGTTAGCCTTGCAGCTGGTGAGAAGTCTGGATTTTAGACAGAGTCGCTCAAGTGCTTTTTGAGTTTGTGCTTACGTACCAGGCACTGAGACACAGGACACTGAATAGCTGCAGAATCTGTGTCATTTAGGAGTGAGAAACACGCACTTTCTGCGGGGGGTGGTGAGAGGCAGTGCTGTGTTCCAGAAGGAGACAAGCCTTCGGGGCTCTGGGTCCTATCCCGCCATGTGCTGGGAGGGGGACCTTGAGGGAGGGGCTTCATTTAACTTGTGAGTCTGTTTTCTTAGCTGTAAAATGGGAGGGTGATAGCTGTTTCCTCCTGTACTTACTGCATGTATAAATAACAAATACAAGTTGCTTAGGGAAATTCCCTTAATAAACCGAGGCTACATGGCAAGGTAACATCTAGAGACTTGCTGTTCTGATTAAGATCCCAGACTGAGAAGCCAGACCCCCTCCAACCCTTGTTAACTGTGTAATTGCGGGCAAATTACTTAACCCCTCCATACCTCATTTGTAAAATGGAAAAGGTGAGCCTACTTATTAAGACTGGTATATGGATTAAGTGGGTTAATATGTAAGCCTGTAGAACAATGCCTGGCATGCGGTAATTAACACTGGTCCCCAGCATGGTTGTGAGTTCCAAGGAAGTTCTTCAGAATATCCTTAGATCATTAGCATGTTTGAGTGGCCTTCTACCCATTTCCAGGCCAATTTTTATTTCGATGTTCTGGGAACCCAACATTTTGTGTAAATGGTCAAACAGTTTCGGTGAAACCAAATCCGTGTGCTTGGTTCTCTGTTCACTCGTCCTGTCCCATCGAGAGTACTGCTTTAATTTCTTCTTGGATTAGTCATGTTTACCAACAGCTTGAAAAGTACATCCCAGCCTTCAGAAAGCAAACGATAATAGCTATAACAAGGTATTAGAGGTTGTATCAACTTGTCTTACTTGAAGTTAATGTGAAAAATGTGGAGGAAAAAATAACAAGGGGAAATTTCGAAAATTGGGCAATGATGGTTAAGCAAAATGACATGTGCATCTCTGAATGTAAATCACAACTGTGTTAATGCCTTGCCGGCTGCCTGCCATCCCGAGGTTTTATCACATCATAATGCAGTGATGAGGTATTTCTTTGCTTTTTTAGTTTTTCCACTCGCAGATGCCAACAATGATTATTTGTAATTTCAGAAATAAAGACGCTCCAAAGCAACATCTGTGATTCCATATTTTTCCGTGGAATTCAAAATGCATGTCTTATTCCTATCTGTAACTGGGGAGTATTTGCAGTCAAACATAATTCCTGTATCCTTGATTTAGCTCTGGGCCAGATTGACTAAAAGGTTTTAAAATGGGGCCCGGTGCTCTCAGTATCTGTACTGTGTGGATTCTCAACCTTTTAATCCCCATTTTCTTTAATACAAATAAAAGAGAGTTTATCGGTTGATTCAGATGAGTGGGAGTGTGCCATGTAAATTTCAAGAAATTATGCACTAAATTACAGTACCCATTTGGGGGCTTAAATATCGTTCTCCACTACACAGAACTGGCATGGATTTTATTTTAAATGAAATGGCACACAGTGGCAGGCAATTATTTTTGTTATTGTGTTTCCTACTCTGGCCTCCAGAACCTAAGGACAAAGGAAGGGGATGTTCATTTATAAGTTGACCTTCTGAATTATTCTTGAAATGCAATTGAATCCTCATATCAAGCAAAGTGTAATGCTGTATTTGCCAGTAAAATAGTCATTTGCATTTTTTATTGACAATACAAATTGTGTTTAATCAGGCAGTCGGCATGTTAGCGTTTCCAAATGATTGAAGACCCAGTTTTGTTCAAACTACATCCCATTTGGGGTCAAATGAATTTTGTTCTTTTTAATTATCAGAACCCATAAAGTTGATTTTGAGCAGTATGCTTTTTTCTTTTTTTAATTGGCCATGCCCCATATAGCTATATCTGCTCGTCTCCAAAGAAAGCCAGGAAGCCCTAAGTTCTTAAGTTTACACATTTACAGATGTCAGCCCAGCTTAGAAGAATCGTCAGAAAAGATTTCTGCTGAGTAATGTATTTGAGTGTTGAAAAGACTATGGAGAAATGGACGCGGTCTTGGACCACAGATCACAAGGCTGTTCGTTACCAGAAAGACACTGTCCGTTTCCTTATTTATGAACAGGAGGGACAACAACCTCCCTTCCCTTTCTTGAGGATTTTCACGAGGTTTTATCCTTTGAGAGGCGCCATAGCTAAGGTGGGGGAGAAGCCCAGCTCCCCTTGGCCTAGCCAGGTGGCCTCAGGCAGATTCACTCATCCCTGCCTCACCTTCCTCATCAGGAGAGTGGGAACTGTCCTAGCATTTACTTCCCGCGGCCGAGGTAAATAAGAGTTAATACATAGAAAGCTTAAAACAATGCCTGGCCTTTGGGAATGCTGTTTATGTTTCTCATTATATTATCATCATCCTTCTTAGTATTAATAGTATTTGTGCCCAGGTTTATTGTGTGGATGAAATCAATTCATACTTGTAAAGTACTTAACAAGAAACCTTTGCACGCAGTAAGTTTTACAAGTGTTGGCCATTATTTGTGTTATTTGGGATCTGTCATTTATGAGTGCTCACAGTATGAAAGGCATTAAGTTTAGGGGTCCTTCTAGCAACCTGGGAGAGACAAGGAGTTCTGACTTGACTTTGTGGATGAGGACAAAGACTGAGTGGCTGAGCCCCTTCTGCAGGGGGGAGCTTCAAGCAGGACTTGAAAGCGGGGCAGGCTGACTTCACCTCTGTGTTTCCTTCCTCCCGAGATCAGAGGCCACTCCACACAGGTGTCCTCTGAGCAGCATTCCAGGCTCTTCCTTGTACAGGACCATGCACCTGAGTGTTGCCTCCATACTTACCATGGGGACCTTGGCCAGGCGTCACTACCCCGCTCACACCCACCAGGACATCGTCCACTTGATCTTGTTTTCCTTATTTCTAGGGAACAGGAGTCCAAGGCCTGGGGACCCGTTCCTATTTCATTTTCTCTGCAAAGACTTGCTCTGGCTCCATCCCTCTTCCTACTCTTTTCCAGCCCCATCTCTGTCCCGTTGTTCCCAGTACGATGCGCAGTGCCAGGAGGGTCTCAGGGCAGCAATGCTGACACTGATGGAGTCTTGTTTGTTCTGGAGGAGACAGTGATAATTTAAAATACCAAATTTATTTACATTGGTCCACATAGACAGATCATAATCATAACAAACATTTTTTGAGAGTTTGCTGTGTGCCAGAACGGTTCTAAGCAGTTAATGCACATTAATTTATCTAATCCCCACAGTCATACCAGGCAGTAGGTACTAATACTGTCTGCAGTCTCCAGATAAGTTCCTGGCCCATAGTCTGTAGGGAGCTGGGGCAGCTTTGCGAGGGCAGAATGGACTGATTTCTGTGTCATTCTCCTTTCTTCTTGTCTGTGCCCACAGGGGCCAGAGCACAACTAGCCACGTCCTGTGCTCCTGCAGGGGATATGGGAGAGAGAGGAGGAATACGAAGGGGGAGAAACAGGGGCTTATGGGGCATGTGTGTTTCAGGTCCAGGGTTACAACATTTACCCCTGTGATCACAGGTGACACTGACAACCCCCTGTCAGGTAAGTATCACCCTTCTCACGGTAGGGGTGAGGGTGCAGAGAATCCGAGCCGTTCAGTGATTTGCTTTGTCATCCACTGTCACACAGCAAAGCTGGGATTTGAACCCAGGTCTGTCCAGCTGTGGATCCCATACTTTTGCTTGCATTTAAGTTCTTCCCTCTGTCCCTCCCTCTAGGTTTAGGGTGATGGGGGCAAATCAAATGGACAAGGTACCTGACCTAAAGAGGCTTACCTTCTAGACAGAGAATCGGTCAGTAAACAAACAGATAACCATATAAGCAGAACATTACAGAAGCGGTGAGAGCCCCCGATCTCTGAGGTCCAGCGGAGGTGAAGGAGACAGCCATGAAAAGATATGCGAAGAGCAAGGCAGAGTCCTGGGCAGATGCAGCAGCAAGGACAGGGCTCCAAAGCAGAGGAAAGCGGGGGATATTTGAGGAACAGAAAAAGGGCAGCGTGCCTGGTAGGGGGCAGACAGAGGTCCGATCAAGCAGGGCCTCATAGAAGAGAGTAAGGAGTCTAGATATTTTTCTGACTTCCACGAAATTTAGAATAAAAGCAGCACCGTGACCCTGGGCCATCCATTTAGAGCTCCGAGTCTGCAGCTTTTAGTCTGTTCAGTGTGTGTAATAGTCCCTGCTCTGGGTCCATCTGGGGGATTGTTTGAATATTAGACACAGGGGAATCTAGAGGCACTCTTCAGAAGCCGCAGAGAGGAATGGCTAATTTACCTGACACATTTATCTGTGTAAAAGAGAGGAATTCTCGAAGACTGACTATATAAAAGAAAGGGAGCTGAGCATTGGAATTCCTGAGTGCCGAGTCTCTGGGTGACGAGTAGCGGTCATAACTGTAGTTGGATGAGAATAATAATAGGTGTCCAGTAAGCTCTCACTGTGTGCCTGACTCTAAGCTAAGCTCTTTAAATGCCTTATCACTCAATCCTCATGACACTATAGAAGACATAAATACTATGATTTCCTCCATTTGTCAGCCGAGGGACTGGGGCACAGTGAGGTGAAGTCTCTGTATCCACGGGCTTCGTCATGAAGTGCCGAAAACTCAGTGGCATCTGGCTTGAACAAGCAAGATGTTTCTTTTAATTATATAAAAAGAACCCACCCTGAGAGTAAGTTGATGCCAATAAATCTGCTTAAGAAAGTCATTAAGAACCCAAGGTCCTCTGCCTTTCTGCTTCATCATCTTTACTATGTAGTTTTTTTTTGTTCCTCATGAGCGCAGATTAGCTGCTGCAGCTCCAGTTTTCGTATCTGTATTCCAAGTCAGGAGAGAAGAGGGAGAGTCAAAGGAGATGACCAATTGTGGAAGAGATAAAAGCTTTCAGCTTGTGAGGTTTTGACTTTTGGGGGGAAGGGAAATGTTCATCTACATCTTCTTTGCCTCCAACTGAGGTATACGATCAAACCTAACTGAAAGGAAAGGAAGATTCTGGAATTTCACTTTAAATTTTTTTTAAAGTTTTATTTATTTATTTGAGAGAAAGAGATAGAGAGGGAGAGAGCCTGAGTAGGGGGAGGGGCAGAGGCAGATGGAGAGGGAGACTCTCCAGCAGATGCCCCGTTGGTGCAGAGCCCGACGCAGGGCTCGATCTCACAACCCTGAGATCATGACCTGAGCCAAAATCCAGAGTCAGATACTCACTGAACCACCCAGGTGCCCCAGGAATTTCACTTCATATACTTGAGATGTTGCAGGTTATAGAAGAAGGTATTAGAAAGTGTGTTAGTGAGCTAGGCCCCAGTCACACAGTTAGTAAATGATGAGATGTATTTCACCCGTTCATACCCTTGACCATAATGCTGTAGTATCTCCCTATAGGGGAGAGACTCAGGAATCTTGGGCCTGTTATTTAACCTCTCTGTGCCAATAATTTTCATTTGTTAAATAGAAACAATAAAGAGTTTTTAAATAATAGGGTTTGGGGGAAGATAAAGCAAAGTCCTCATAAAGCAATTGTCTGGCATATAGTTAAGTACACTTAATGTTAACTGTTCTTAACTGTTACATTGTTACATTCTTATTGTTTGCAGTTTCTGTGCCGGCATGAATAGGGAGGGTCAAACAAAATACAACACAGCCTCAGCTTTGTAGGAGCTCACCTGTTCCGACTGTTCATAAATAATAATTTATAGTGTTAAGTTCAGTGCTGGAGCGAGAAGCAGCAGCAGCATAGATGAGGGAGCAATTGTGATTCCTAGGGGATGAGCAGGAAAAGATGAGTGAGAGTGAGAGTCCGGGATGAAAAGATGGGTTTTGAACAGAATGATAGGCTCTTTAGATGGCCAGAGAGGTGAGGCCAGGTTCCCTAGGAAGAGGAGAGGGAAGGATATTTCTTCTTCTTCTTCTTCTTCTCCTCCTTCTCCTTCTCCTCCTTCTTCTCCTCCTCCTTCTCCTCCTCCTCCTCCTCCTCCTCCTCCTCCTCCTCCTCCTCCCTTCTTCTCCTCCTTTCTTCTTCTCCTCCTCCTCCTCCTCCTCCTTTCTTCTTCTCCTCCTTTCTTCTTCTCCTCCTCCTCCTCCTCCTTTCTTCTTCTCCTCCTTTCTTCTTCTCCTCCTCCTCCTCCTCCTTTCTTCTTCTCCTCCTCCTCCTCCTCCTCCTCCTCCTTTCTTCTTCTCCTCCTCCTCCTTCTTCTTTCTTCTTCTCCTTCTCTTCTTTCTTTCTTCTTCTTCTTCTTCTTCTCTTTTTAAGATTTTATTTATTTATTTGAGAGAGAGAGCACAAGCAGGGGGAATGACAGGCAGAGGAAGAGGGAGAAGCAGGCTCCTTGCTGAACAGGGACCGAGATGCGGGGTTCAATACCAGGAGTCTGGGATCATGACTGACCGAAAGGCAGACACTTAACCGACTGAGCCACCCTGGTGCCCCAAGGGAGGGATATTCTTGATAGAGGGAACAGCATATGCTTAGCAGTTGCCACACTACGCAGGGTAACTCTGCACAGCCTGTTAGGGAACTGCATGTATTTCCAACACACTGAAAAGTGGTATGAGGGTCAAGGCCAGCCTGGCAGATGTGAACAAGGCTTTCCAAATGCCTCCTTTATGCTGAGCACTGCCCTAAGCCCTGCCCCGGGGAAGCATATCACATCAACACTCAGTTTTTCTCCTTTGCTAAATGGGGGAAAAAATGAAAGAAGCCCAAATTGTGTTAACTGTCTGCTCTGTGACAGAATCAAGGGTAGATGTTTTGTGGACATTGTCTCATTAAACTTTGAGGTCATTATTACCCTGTCCCATTAACGGGTGAGGAAATTGGGCATGGTAAGAGTCAGCAAGTTGTCCAGGATCACCCAGCTGGTAAGTGGTGCAGCAAGGATTCCAATTTTACTGATTCCAGAACCTGTGCGCCCTGCTTGCTGGACTGCTTCCAGAACCCTGGGTGGTATGAATGAGCACGCTTATGTGTGTGCGTGCGTGCACACACACACACACACTGCTCGTGATGAAATGCAGCACTTTAGGGCCAAATGCAATATAAACATTAAGAGCTGGGACTTTTATTTTATTTTATTTTTAAGAATAAAGGACAGGACCTTGTTTACTACTATAGTAAATTTCCATAAGCTTGTCAGTTCTCTCTCAGCCAAGCTGATCAGCCAGAGTGGAGCTGTCCAGGTTGCTTAAGTGAAGGAGGATGACTTGACTGTAGTTCAGTGTCTTGGCTGTCACCGAACCACCTTCCTAAATATGATCCTTATTGCCCTGCTCACCTCTCTTATAAATACCACAGCAATGAAAGCATAAAACATTAAAAACATCCCCGGGTGACTGCTCTTGCCTTTTGAATTAACACCAGAAATACTCATTTGAGAGATGTGGTTTAACTCGAGTGATATTTTTTGACGGGTTAATGAATATCATATGTTATACTTTAACCTAATATAACACCATCAATTATTTACTTATTTTTATTGATTCACCTCTTCCAGATTATTTAATAGTAGATTTTTCACTATTTGGAAGATTTAATGCTGAGCACTTAGGCACCTTCTTTCTCTGTTAGGGGAGTGTCCTCTGAATATAGAGGCATGTGTATATGTATGGGTACGTACTATTATTATTATTATTATCATTGTTATTACTTGTTTTTGCAAGAGACAAATTGTAAACCATCCTGGAATTAATGAACATGATGCATACACCTTGTAAATCTAAAGATAACAAAGAATTGAACTACTGATGACACCGGAGAAAGGTTTCAAAGGGTCAGGTAAACAAGCCTGCACAATTAGAGGCACTGTTTAAAAATGCAAAAAGCAGAAAGACAGCTCTGGAGAGACTGTGTTTGAGAACGGCTGCCAATATAAAATACAAGGAGTAGCCCATGGAAGCCTATGTATCAGTGACTTTATAGCTAAGAACTAGGAAGCTTGCGTTGTGGGACACAGTGTGTCTGTTCTCAGGGACCCCTGATGGGCCAACAGGAAGACGGGAAGACACATCTGGAAGGCAGGCTGCCTGGGATCCACTTCTCTTGGGATACTCATTAGTTTTGTGACCTTAGGATTAATTGGCCTGCGAAGACAAATCTCTTGACTCGTCTAATTCTCTTTACCCTGGACCCTGGCTGCTTTGTGGGGTGTCATCCTGGGTTGGCTGTGGGTTGTGGAAATGGATACAGTGTATGAATTATAGAATAGCAGACAGGTAGGATACTGGGATGCCAGAAATTGCCTCCTGCAGGGAGATGGAATTTGGGATTCGACATTAATGTGTTGTTGACATTAATAATTTTTCCCAAGGCCCTTGTTTTGATGTCAGCCAATGAGCACTCACCTTAAACTAATATTACTACTAGTAATTTTGTGTGAAGACTAGCCAAAATGTATCTAGTGATTAATAACTTACAAAGTAATATTTAGATAGATTATTTCATCTCTTATACCTTACTGGGCTGTTGTTATTTCAAGCAGGTGCCCAGTGCCCGAGTTTTGTCCTTAGTAGTTTTAAGTCAGGGAGGGAAACAAGAATCCTATCTCAGTCTTCAGGCGGAGAAGCTGGTGGAATGCGGAGAGACCCGGTCGTCAGGAGACCCAAGTGTTGAACGCTGACACCCCCAGCTGTTAGTTTTGTGACCCTAGGCAAGTCATCTAAACTTCACAAAAGCCTTATTGTAATACATATTTTTAAAACATTTGAAATAAACCTAGTGAAGAAAATGATATAGGAGAGTGCCTGGGTGGCTCAGTCCATTAAGCATCCAACTCTTGGTTTTGACTCAGATCATGATCTTGGGGTTGTGGGATCGAGCCCTGCTTTGAGCTTCATGCTCAGCATGGGGTCTGCTGGAGATTCTCTCTCTCTTTCCCTCTCTCTCTGCCCCTCCCCTGCTCATGCTCTCTCTCTAAATTGATAAAAATGTTTAAAATGTCAAGCAATTTTAAAAAAAGAAAATGATATGGGCATAGATTTCATTAATATATATGAAAGTCCTTGTTACTAGGGAATATAGTGCCAATGTGTAAGATTCTTCAAGCCTTGGGATGCCAAGTGGCTGGCCTCTAGGAGACCATGGCCCACCTTGGCAGTGGACATCTCTGCTCTCTTGCAGTTTGCTTTTTCACCAGCCAATGTGCAGCCTCAGAATTTCTTTCCAGATGAAAACTCTCATGCCATCCTAGCCCTGGCCTACGTTTGGGATCCAGACCTACCTGCAACCTCCCTCCCTTTCTTCAGAGGTAGGCATTTCTCTTTGCTTCCAGTGCAAGCAGTCTGGCCCAGAAACACACACAAACCCAGCAGCCACCTCTCAGAAGCTAGGCAGCTGTGTCCAATGCTGCTAGTTAGGTGGCAGCTTTGTGAAAGTTCGCTGTGCAGGCTGCAGCCACCGTCATAGGTAGCAGACAACCTGGTAAGGCCGAGATACGTGTATTTTTAGACCCAAAAGACTCCATAATGTGTGGTTGGCAGTGATTCGATTCCTTCCCTCAAATGTGAGCTGCAGAGGTCCTTACAGGCTCCAGTTAAAAAAATACATCACTGAAGATTGTTTATAAACATTCTAAAGGCAAGGAGACCTGCATTTCAGATCAGTCGGTCTCCAGCATTCATGTTTTTTACTCTTTCATCTCTTTGGCTTTGAGGAAAGTTAACTTGGGCAAAGGAAGTGCTTTGGCTATTCCCATCTCAGGGGCCACGAGGGAGCAACCCAAGCCGAAAAGGTTCCCCGTCCTCTCCTTCCCATTCTGCTTCCGTTCCCTGGCAAGCTCAGCACCGTTTTTCTTCCCGTTCACATTTCCCTTCTCTGGCCGAGGCACCGGTGGTGTGTTCGGACACGTGGTACCTTGTTAGTGATCTCTTAACCTCCTTTTTCCTCCTTCTGCTTTCCGTGGTGGAGCTAATCATTTTGGGGTGCTTTATTGCCAGGTTTGGCAGCAGGTCTGAAGAGGCCCCATCTGGAGCCTCTGCAAGACAGTTTTCTTGTGGGTCAGGTAGAGATGCATTCACACCTTCAGAGAAGTTACCAGTGGATTCCCCCTTGCAAGGCCCCTGGTGCTGAGGAGGTGGGTTTGTGGGGTAAACCCTGGGGAGACCGACGTGTGTTTCTGTCTGCTCTGAGGACCCATACTCCCGATTCCTCCATAGGTCTCCCAAGTGGGATCCTGTGCACATAACCCCACCTAGTCTTCCCTGAAAAGAGGGCTCCGTGTGGAGAAAGACAGGGCAGCACTGCCTGTTATGGACCGAGTGTTTGTGCCCCGTCCCCATTCTGATCTTCATATGGGAAAGCCCTATGCCCTAATGGGATGGTATTCAGAGATGTGATGTTAGGAGGCGGTGAAGTTCAGCTGGGGCCAAAAGGACGGGGCCCTCAGAGCGGAACTGGTGCCCTTGTAAGGGGAGGCACTAGAGAGCTTGTTTCCTCTCCACCACATGAGGACACGACCAGAAAATGCTATCTGCGAGCCAGGAGGAGCATCCTCACCAGAGACTGAATTTGTTGGCACCTTGATCTTGGCCTTTCTAGACTACGGAACAGTGGGAACGAAGTGTGTGTTGTGTAAGCCACCCAGTCTGTGGTCTGTTGTTGGGGCAGCAGACGAAGTTGCTCTCTAAGAAGCTCTGTCTTCTTAGAGAATGTTGAGCAGGACACCATGCACCAGCGCGGGGGGTGAGGGGAGAGGGGAGGGGGACTCCATCTCAGAGAAAATAGCAAAGATCATCACAATGCCAGACCAAGCACTTCTGCCCACAGTGCCTTGGTATGTAGTCACCAAGGACAACAACAGTCACGCAGTGGATGGAACAATAGTATACGCACATAGAGAAGAGACAGAGTGATCAGCTCCAACGATGCGCATCTGTCCCTCAGGACTAGTGGGTCCCCTGGTGGCCAAAGCAGAGGAATTGGCTTAGATACACCCCTTTCTGTCTCAGTAGAAGGACCCTGACCCCTCCCCGATGGAGTCTGAAATATTGAAAGCCAGGGGCACCTACCCTTAAACACAACAAAGGAGAACACGTTGACTCTGAAGCAGGAAACTCTTCCCACGGGCGCCGGTAAGCACAGCACAGACTCTGTGGACCCTGTCTCTTGGTCATGGGTCGGGGAGGGGAGAGGGCTGCGCTGGGGTTGAATAACCACATACGGGCACAAGACTGCCTCTTGCAACAATCACAGTGTGTGTGGTCACATCAAAGCCTCTGACAGAGCTCGGATTGGAGAGAGAACTTAATCCTGGGGACCTTGAACCTAGAGGTCCTGAAGTTGCTGTCCATAATGATTTGGTCAGTTCGTGGGTTGACAAGAGCAAGGTGGACTGAACAGAGCCTGACATTTTGGATATAAAGGGAAATTATGGAAAGGAATAGAATGGTCACCCTATGGTGTAGTGTTAATTATCCCCACATATTTTATTGGTGGACTGAGCTCCCTGAGGAAAGAAGTGTGTCCTATTCCTTGTGCCCTAGGTTAGCAGAAGTGTAGAGCCAAGAGAAAGCTCTGGTAAGTGCCTGCTGAGTAAATGAAATCATTTGCTGGGGATGATAGATTCATAACCTTTAATGCTGGAAAGAAACCAAGCACTTATTTAGTCTAAATTCATTCTAGAAACAAGGCAACAAAGAGACAGGGAAAGTGTCTGGTTGAAGATCCGTGGTGAGCTGGTGATGTGGCTGTTGGTGTTGTAGATTTGAGAAAGAAGAATAAGAAAGAAGAGTAAGGTCCAATACATTCTTGATTCCTTCTCTATTCTAGGGAAGGAGTGTGTTCTCTGGATGGGGCCCTTGTGGGGATGGGAAGAGGAGGGCAGCCAAAGACCTATCCAGCTTAATGAGTTTGCCTGTTGTCTCAGTTTACTTTTGGTAATTCACTTCAACAACTATCATTACCTATTTGCAGCGACTGGCTGGCTTATAGTTCAGGCTGCTGTATCAGGTATTATAATAAACAACGAGCTGCAGACACTTACAGACAACAGAAATTTATTTCTCACAGTTCTGGAGTCTTGAAGTCCCAAGGGAAGTCCCAAGTTCTCAAGGAATCCACCGAAACCCCAGCAGAACTGCACACAGAGCCACCAGAGAGCATCAGGGAGGGGAACACGTGCCCATGCCTTGAAGGTGTTGAGGGTGGCGGGCCAGGGGAGGGGACTGTGCAAGTTTTTCACAGGATGCAGAGTGGGGAGCCATGCCCTCAAGCATAACTGGGATGTTGCTGGGGAGAAGAGACAGTCAAACCAGGGCAAGTCTTGAGCAAAGGCTTAGAGGCTGAGAGGGAGGGTGGGTTTGGGCATGGGGTGGCTATGGGTCAGCAGGAAGGGACAGGAGGGAAGAAAGGACCTTCAGAGCCTCCACGTGGAGGCAGGGAGGCATTCCGGCGGTGACCGGTGCCCATTTCTGAGCCCTCTCCCCTCCAATGCACACTGCTAATGGAATGTTTTTTTATAGACTCCAAGACCCACATTAACACGGTCTACTTTTAATTCATACAATGGGCGAAAATCTCTTGGTTTTATTAACTGCTTCTTTATCTGACTTCACAAATTAGAAAATAAACAGATCAAATGATACCTTTACTACCAATGAATAATTCATGTTCTCTTTGTCTTTTGTCCGAAAAGAAAGCCGGGCAGATCTGTCTTTAAATTAGGATATCTGGTAGATGAGAGAAAAATGTGAGCGATTAACTCCAAATTGAGTTCAGTGTGAATCTCTGAGAGCCGGAGCCCTCCTCTGTAATGAAGTTTAGATTGGTTCACGGAACGGTTCACCTGGCTCCGGTGGAGGGTGGAGCCCAAATTCAGAACATATGAGGGCTATTGACCTATTAATTTGAAATGTTTTAATCTGCATAAAAATGTGTTGTATTAATTGTTTCACATTAACTGAGGCTGACTGTAATGTCTAATTGAATTAGGCTGACTTTTCTCTCTTGTAGCCCTTTGCAGTCTCATTTGCCCCAAACACGGGTAACTCTTCCCCCCTCCATGCCAACCATCTGAACCGGGGTGGGCTGTGTTGCCCCCAGAGAAACCACCCCGGCCATCCTCACAGACCCCACCACAGGGCTGTGTGAAGCGTTCCTCTTTTCTAATTACTCATTTCTCCACCCCATCTCCCTGGCTTACATCATTTTCTTGATAGGTCAAATCTCAGTAAGTAACTTTAACTGCTTACATCAATCTGGGTTTCAAAGAAAGTATTCGAACTGAAAATCTATTTAAAAAACAAGCAAAATGTAATCTTCATTGTTTTACAAACATCCTCTTGAGATCTAACGTGGGTGGCGCATCCTGCTGGACACGGAGGGTATGTGATATAGTTGAACCCGCTTCTGCCCTTGGCGAGGTCATGGTCTGGTTCTGGTGATAGGGTTTCAGTGGAGGAAAAGTTAAGTGATAGTTTGAATCAACACTGCAAGGGAGGGCCCTGGCCAGGTACGCTGGTAAATGAGGGAAGGCATCTGCGGGGACCAAGAAACACTTAAATTTCTTGAATGTGCATTGAGTTTTGTTTTTCTTTCCCATGATTCTGAGGCTACACCCAGTTCTTTGCTGGATCTCATATCTTCCCTCTGTATAACAGAATGAAATCGTACATAGCCTGTTCAGGGAAGCCTTCCTCGGCTACAACCACCATCATCACCCCCTTGTCGGATTAAGTGTCCTCTTCTGGGCCCTCATAGCTCCTGTCAAACCATCATTGTATTTACCTTACCATTTACTTGTCTCTTTCAATCAGCGGGAATGAAATGTTCAACTTGCAGCATCAAAGGAAGCAAGGCTGGAGAGGGAATTGAGGGAGAATTAGACAGTGTATCCCAGGCTAGTGCTACTCAATGGTGTGATGTGAGCCAGCAGCATCAGCCTCTCCTGGCAGTGAATTAAAAATGAAAATCTCGGGGTACCTGGGTGGCTCAGTGGGTTAAAGCCTCTGCCTTCAGCTCAGGTCATGACCTCAGGGCCCTGGGATCCAGTCCTGAGTTGGTCTCCCTGCTCTGCGGGGAGTCTGCTTCTGCCCCTTCTCCCTGCTCATGCTCACTCTGTCTCTCAAATAAATAAATATAATTTTTAAAAAACAAGTGTTAGCATAAGAACCTGGAATGGAGCCTGAGACTGTTAGTAAGAAAAACTGAAAGCATAGCCAACAGTGGTTTCAGGAATAAAGTCATTTTTTTTTTTTTTAAATCCCCTATAGCAAAGAGTCAGAGGTGGGTGGTCCCAAGACCGGTGCAGTAGTTCAAAGATGTTATCGAGGCTCACGTTCTTTCTTTCTGCTCCATGTCATCCTAGATTAATTGCTCCGTGGTCCTCTGAGAGCTGCCATAGGAGCAAGTACCATATGCTCCTATAACTTCACTAAAAACAGAAAGAAACCAGGGCAGCCAGGATAGACCAGAGTGCTTTCATTATTAGTCTTTCCTCTTTTGTCAGTGGTGGTGAAAACAAAAACAAACAACAATTGCCCAGAAGGAACCCCCACAAAGCGAGATACTCCCATCCTAGTTTCTCTTTATTTGCCAGAACTGAATCTTTGCCTCTTCTAGCTGGAATCCGAGGCCAAGAAACCAAGGATCTGACTTTTCAACATCTATTAAGGGAGAGGTGGGCAAGGGGAAAGGGCTTGTAGGTTAAAAAGTGTTCTAATGTCAATGCACTAATGAAAATGTGAGGGTGTGGAGGCTGCAGAAAGGTCACATAAAGCATTCGAACTTGCGGGGGAGAGACAGTTACTTGGTTAGAAATGGGCAACATCCAGAGAAAGGAGCAGGAGAATTGGGAGGGCTTTCAATGCCTTCAGGTTGCCTTATCCTGTAAGCAGGCATCATTCATCAAGTGAGCATTATGGAGGACATGCCTGGATTCCAAACTTGTGGGTAGAAAAATTGCCATGGAAGAGTCACCCAATTATTCTTATTTGCAGCTGCTGATTCTGACCCAGATCTGCCCTCCCTCCCCCAAACCTCACATCCTCAGCTGCTGATACTAGCTCTGGGGAGCGGGACCATGTGCTCTGCCCAGAGGAAGATGCCCATTTCCCTTCCCTCCCTGCCAGTCTCCAAACAAGCTCTTCCTGGAGAAGTGGGAGAGCACGCTCAGTAGTAACAGGTCAGTAATTATCAGCCACCAGAGGGCCTTGCAACACTTATAAAGAGACGAGGTGATTCAATAAGATCTGTCACTCCCCCTGAGAGTTTCCCAGGTGGAGAGGCAGGTGGGGGTCTCCAGTAGTAATGATGTGGAGGCCTTTAACCTGCCCATGTTCCAGGGCATGGGTTGGGGGATGTGGGACAGAAGTGAAACAGGTGGGCATGAAGTCCGCATGGCTGGTGTTGATGGAAGAGCTGTTTTTAATACACGCAGTTGGCAAATCCGGCGACCTTGAGGGGCAAGCAGAGAACCCGTAGAATTGTGATGGTGCGGTCATATCAGAGGGGAAGACACTGTACAAAATCCAAGTCTGGCCCCATCTCCTCAGTCTTTAGACGCACAAGAACTGGAAAAACATTCATTTTTAAAACATATTAATTGGCAAATAAAAGGTTGAAAGTTTAAGAAGGTATTTATCATTTTAAGTCAAAATGCCCTAAATTACTAAGTAATGATTATCTCCAATAGAGAGCAGAAGAATAGAATAAAATCAGTGAAGAAAGCCTTTCTACATCTCCCCGGGCAGCTAGGGAGCACCTTCCAGAGGTAACTGGGACTGATTCTGGAAGGCTGAGTAGGAACTTGCCAGGCTTATAGAGGGACATAAGCAGAGGTCGCCAAGATGAGGTTTTTTTTGTTTTTTGTTTTGTTTTGTTTTAAATGTAGGGCATTGCAGGTCAAGGAAAAGAATCTGAAGGGGATAAAGTTGTAAAATGCAGTGAGCATCTGATATTTTGTTTACCTAAGACTTCTCTCCCCTTTCTCAGGAAAAAAAAAAAAAAAAAATCCCATCTTCTGGAGATGCCTCTGCGCCGCCTCAGTTGCATGGCTGGATTTGAGCTAGCATTCAGCTCCCACCTTGCCGACCCAACTGGCTGGTCTGGGAGCATCCTCCCTGGGATTTTTGAAAGTTGTATCTAGAGCTTTCAGTCCGCTCACCACTGGTGATACACTGAGAGGTAAGGTGAGAGACTTGTTGATGGCTCTGAGCCTGCCATTTCAAAATACTACCGGCTGTGAGAGACAGAAACCCAATTCAAGCACGCATAGATGAGATTGGTATTGATTATAAAATATGCGTGGGGCACTGGGTGGCTCAGTGGGTTAAGCCTCTGCCTTCGGCTCAGGTCATGATCTCAGGGTCCTGGGATCGAGCCCCACATCGGGCTGTCTGCTCAGCAGGGAGCCTGCTTCTCCCTCTCTCTCTGCCTGCTGCTCTGCCTACTTGTGATTCTCTCTCTCTCATATATTTTAAAAAAAATATATGCGTAAGGTAAGCATAGGCTCCCTGGGTCTCATTTCTGTGTTTACAAAAGCAGGCTGTCTGCTTCCGAATGGTGGAAATCAGGATCAACAATGAGTTCCTTATCCCACTTTTCCCTGGGGTTGGGAAGAGGATAGGACACCGAAAAAGAAAAAGAAAAAAAAAGATCGAATAAATAAGGAAATCTGATAGAATGTTACAACTGGGTGTTTCTCAGAAATGTTTGTGTACCTGTAAATGGGCTGGAAATCTTCCTCTCATGCAGATTTGCATTCCAACAAGCTCCCATGTGACACTGAGGCTGCTGGTTCAAAGACCGCACTTTGAGTGACAGAGTGCACAAAGGGCACATCTGAGTTTTGAGGAAGTGGGAAAAGCTGGAGCCAGGTGTGGTGGTGTGGGAAGTGAGTTGTTACTTTCAGTCCAGGATTAGCATAGGCCCCTGGGGTGACCTTTGAGCCCACTTGAAAAAAGCCCTTGCAAGGACATGATTTAAAAGAAGTACGCTCTTTTCTGCTTTAAGCACATCTGCTCACTATGGCTGGGCAACAAATTACCCCCAGACTTTGCACCTTCAAGCAGTGGACATCCGTTCTTCCTGTTTCAGGGGGTGGCCTGAGCTGGGTGCCCTTGCTTGGAATTTCTCACGGGGCTGCCATCAGGGCTTGGCCAGCGTTGCTGCCACCATCTCCAGGCTCCCCTGCTGCAGCGCTGTTTCCAGGCTCACTCCAGTGGCTGCTGGCTGGGCCCAATTCTTCACGGCCTCCTTCAGTTGGTCCCCACAGGGGCCTCACAGGGGCCTTTCTGCAGGGCAGCTCACAAACATGGCAGCTGGCTTCCATCAGAGCAGGCTGACGGTTGGGACATTGAGGCACAGAGAGATTAAGTGATTGCCCCGGAATCACCCAGCTGATAAGTGGCACAGCTGGGATTTGAACCACGTCTTAGAGTTGAGCTTCTGCTCTTTGTCAGGACACTGTACTGCCTGAGCATGCAGGGAGCATGTAGATACAATAGTTGGATTGGTCTCTGAACTCGCTGTAACACTTCATGGAGCATTGATTTATCTCACTGGGTTTAAGCCATTGATTTCCATTTATATTACTTCTCTCCTTCTGTAACCTTCCAAAGGCAGGGGTTTGACTTTGCATCCCTGGCACCAGCTTGCGTTCCTGGCACCTTAGGAAATTCTGGAACACGGTGCCAGCAACCTGGGGTCCAAGAAGAACAGCAAGGCTGGGAAATTCAAGTGACCCTGTGGCCTTTCCAGCTCTGGTCAGGGGAATAGAAATAATGTGTCAGAGTTTAGAAGTCACTGAAACCAAAGTTAAAGATGAATAGAATCACTCATTTCTGATGTGTTTATGTTTGCTCTCCTTTTATTATCAATATCTTCATCTTTCCAGAACTATGTAAAGCTGGTCAACATTCCCCGGAAGGTAAGCTAGCGAGACCGTTAGCTAGCAAAGCTAAATAGATCAATTCAGAGCCACTATTGACATCATAAAGCCCAATTCTTTTTCTCTGTCCTGGCTGGGCACCTTTAAGATATTTATTATTTCTTTCCAACCTGCTGTACTTCTGCAGGGATTCTGAGGTTATCTCTCTCTGGGGCAAGCTTTGGGAGCAAAGATTCAGTTAGTGAATGTGTCCAGAATGAAGTCGCAGACTGACAGTTCCTCTCCAGGTATATTTCAAGTTCATCTCCTGCCTTGTTCCCCCAAGCCCCCATCTCGTGCACTGGACTGACTGTTCCCACATAGATGTGGTAGCTGCTGCCCTTGGGTCTGGCCTCAGATCGTTGCCTTTTCGAGATACCCGATACCCCATTTCTTCCTCTTTTTGGAAACCCTTCTCGGTCTGTGATGTTCAAACTCCACCTTTTCTAAGCATCTGTCCAGGATCTCCCCACCTGCATTTGACTTCTTCATTCCCTACCTTGATCATCCTTCTTTCTAGACTGTTCTTACTAAGACAAGCCTCATATTAGGTATTTGAATGTGTCTGTCTTTTTCATTGGGAATTTTGGAGGACCAGAAATTGTGTGTATGTGTGTGTGTGTGTGTATACATGTGGCTACTCCCACGTACATAAATATACACAATGTCTTTGCTGTCCCATAAGGCAGAATAACAGGTACTCAAAGATACTTTTTCCATTGAATGACCACCCTCTGTCTTCCTGTTCACCGTTTGCCTCCATACATCATGGATGCCTCATTCTGATACCACAGAAAATGTTTGAACACTTCTGCCTTCTAGTCATACAGTTTTTGGATTGTCTCTCTTTCCATTCTTTTAATTTCTAAAATGCTACAGAGTCCACAGCCACCTAGCATCTGCCTGGCCTCAGTTATAGCCAGCGCTCCTCCACTTCCCCCTGCAGTGGGACGAGGACTGGAATCAGAGCAGTAGGACTGATGATGATAGAGGTTTGGTGAAAGTCAATGCACTCCATAGCAGACATTCTCCTGGCAACCCTTCTGTCATTACTCCAGGAATGTTGCTTCCAAGGAGGAAACTGAAGCTCACGGAGATGACGGAGTGTAGCTGGGATTCAAAGCCAGATTTTGCTACCAAATCCCATGTTCTTTCGCCTACCCTTCCCTAAGTCTCCTAAGCCCTGAATGTGCATGACACGGCGCACTCATCAGCCCAGCGACTCTTTACTCAGAAAGAAATTGGTAGCCCCATTATCCACAGAGGGCGAGCTCCACCCAAGGTCCCACCAATGATAGTGGGAGAACCCATGATTCAAGCACAGATGTTCCCCACTCTTCTCTTTCCATTGAACCACACCATCTCCTGACTCCCCAAAATATATATGGGAGACTTTGCGTGTCTTCTTTGTTTCCCAGGGTTGTTGCCCACCACTCGTTTTTTTGTCTTCTAGGCCCCCACCTTAGTTGTGGAGTCTTGGGCCCGAGTTAGGGGTCTCTTACTTTATTAGTTTATCCTTTTGCTGGAAACTCAGAAGCTTCCCGAGGTAAAGCAGGCAACGCATACATAACAAGCAGGTGGTAATAACTGGTCAGGTGGAGGGAGCCTGTGCCCCATCCAAAGGGGCAGCGATACTCACATCCAGTCAACTGTTGCTAAAGACTGTGACCCCAGTGTTCCAGGAGTTCCTGCTTTTCCAGAGTAAGCTGGAATTCTGGATTTTTATCTGAGTTTTCCAAATTTTTAAAATGCGGAACAAGCAAACGAATCATGTGTATGGACCAGATTTCCAGACTGCTGTTTTGTGGCCTCTGCCTGGGGACCTGACTGCCTGCCACTACTTTGCTGTTTTGTGTGATTTCCCTACCCTGTAGAGATCTGGGTTTGTGACCTTGTTTGGGGGAAAGGAGAAGGAAATTAGTACATGAGATACAGATATGGAAAAAGAAATTCAAAAAGTGTTAATATTTGATTTAGAAGATTCATGCTAAAATAAGTGGGGCACATCTAAATTTACATTTAAATACACGTGGGATCCTAATTTAGCGACAAAAAGAATATTAGATTTCCTCAAAATAGAGTTTTCCCCAAATTAGTTATCCCTCTACCTAAATTTTGCCCAAGAATGATCTTTAAATGTATTTTAAAAACATCTAAATCTTAAATATTTTAATAATTAAAAATTTCCAGATCTAATTAAAGACTGCTAAAGAATAATACTAATATTTTATTTTCTATACATGTAGTTTGATAAGCATTTAAACTGTTTAGCCGAATTAGCATAGAACTTACACATATATTAACAACATTTTAATAATGTTGCTCTATATTTTCTGTAAAACTATTGATGATTTTGTTATTTTTAAGTAGAAAGCTATGACTTCATTATAAAAATTTAAAGTTGTCTCACTATTAAGTAAAACTAGCTTTATAGGTCAACCTTTAATTACTTAATGTGGTATTGCTAAATTCAGTCACCTTCCAAAGACTCAAAATTATTGTCTTTCAATCTGTGGAATGCACTTAAGACAGGCATTTAAAATCACTTGTGTGGGGATACGCTTGAAGAAATACCACATTTGTAAACAATGATCTTCCTATTTTTAAAAAAATGTAACTCACTTAATCAAAAATGCAGACATGTTGACAAAATGAATATTTTCTGCCAGACAAATCAGTAATTTCTGGATTTTAATACTTCCTAAGCTGCTCATTTTTAAAAATGTGAATGTGGCTGTAAAGTGTAGTTAGGTATAAGAACAGTCCCGGGACTTCGAGGAGAATGCCAGCCATAAGTGAAACAATGCACTGAGTTTCAACCTGGGTCCACCTCACTCAAGGTCCCCAGCAGCCTACCCACATTGTGCTACTGGGGCTGTGGCCTGTGTTCCCTTGGCCTAAGGCTGAAAGCCTCCGAGGTTATAGCTCTATACACCTAATGCAGTGGGGCAGAGGGGGTTTAATCTAGCCCCACTCGTGTGTGTCTGTGTGTTTTCCTTAATAATAAGTACATTTATGGATTCACTGGGCTCTGTACTTGATGTCCAAGTTATTTTTAATTTCCCCAACAACTCTATAAAGTAGTGAAAATTATTATAACTTTACAAGGAGAAAGCAAAAGAGCAGGGAGAGGGAAGAAAGTAATATGCCCAGGGTCATACAACTAGGAAGTGTTGGGATTTAAATCCAGGTAGTCTAACTGCAGAGTTCACATGCTTAAACCAAAGGGTTAGAATAAAATGCTCATGAGGTAAGGCAAGGAACAAAAATGGCCAAAGCTGCTCAGGGGCAAACACTAGGGAGTGGTGAGGACTGGGGAGCGCAAGGAGGGCAGCACCCCTCTGCTCTAGCCAATTGCTGCCAGGCAGGTGTGTGGCCCCAAGTAGAGTTAGCACATCTGATGTTTTAAGAGGTACTCTAAAAAATCTGGAATTTTAATTTTTAAAATTTATTTACTTAACGATTTTATTTATTTATCAGATAGAGATCACAAGTAGGCAGAGAAGCAGGCAGAGAGAGAGAGGGGGAAGCAGGCTCCGGGCTGAATAGAGAGCCAATCCCAGGACCCTGAGATCATGACCTGAGCCGAGGGCAGAGGCTTTAACCCACTGAGCCACCCAGGCACCGCCCCAAATCTGGAATTTTTAACATGAATCTTCCTCAACTTTTAAACTAGCAAACCTCTGTTACAAATTATGCTGTCTTCACTGTTCTTCGTTCTCATTAAGGGAAGCTCTAGTCAAGGACAGAGATACTGAAAAGACAATATGAGCAATGCATTAAGCTCTGTGAAAAGAAAGCATGTAGATTCTTTTGGGGAGGGACTGGTCTTTCCACAGACAGGACCTGCATTGATCTACACAAGCTCTTTGTGTTACTCTTCTGAAACTGGTATATACTGTTCTTTGTGACACTAAACTAAGCTGCAGGTGCGGGAATGTCTTAGTGATCTGAAGGTCATATCAAGGACATCTCTCCAGTTTCTTTGTCATCTCTGTCATCTGTGGTTCAGCACAGATGAGGGTATCATGATATCATAAACACAGGTGTTAAGATATAACTTGCCCCCATCAACTTAATATCCTGGTTTTGCTTAATTTTCATGTATAAATTTCTCATTTTTGTGCATGTGCATTAATTAGTCTCAGCTGAGAAGTATGATGAACATTTTCTTAGTATTCATTCATTCAACAAACATACAGGCTGAGAAGTATTTAAGAACTTGGAAAAATAAAGTGTTTTATAATTTAAGGAACATTGCTTCAAATCTGATTTGGTCAGATATTGAGCTTTTCTAAATAATACCTAAGATTAAGGAACATTAATTATAAGCAACTTTTGAGACATAGATTTCTCCCTTAGTGTTCTAATACAGCACAACAGTTTAGACATTTTTTTTTAATTGTATTTATTTATTGGACAGAGATCACAAGTAGGCAGAGAGGCAGGCAGAGAGAGAGAGGAGGAAGCAGGCTCCCCGCAGAGCAGAGAGCCCCACTCGGGGCTCGATCCCAGGACTTTGGAATCACGACCCAAGCCGAAGGCAGAGGCTTTAACCCACTGAGCCACCCAGACACCCCTAGTTTAGACATTCTTAAAACAGTGCAGTGTTTTGCAAGAAATGTCATTGTTAACAGCAGTATAACCATGGGACCTGAATGATAGCACTTTGATTTAGAAACAGTCAAAACCTTATTTTTCATAACCTCTATAGCAACGGTTCGGATTCCATTAGTTTGAGTTACTCATCTGAACACAATAGGAACGGTCTTCTTGTTAGAGGAACCAAACTGAGTTCTTTTAGAAGATGTAGGGGGTCGTAACTGGTACCTTAGAGAAACAGGGGCAATGTAATTAGTTATTCTTAAGGAAAAACTTCAGATGAATACATTTCTCTTGGGAAACCTAAGGTTATGAAAAAAATTGCACTGTTTATTTTAAAAAATAAGTTTTGAAGATTATGGATTGTTTATTTCAGAACTTGAACTGTTCAAAATTATCCTTGGCTTAAGTTTGTAAGCAGATTTCAAAATATTCTGGTTTTTTTTTCTTTTAATGATGAGGAAATAATTATTAAAATTTGTTCTAGATTTATAAGTATTTAGAGATAGGTGTTCTATTGTTTAAGAATTCTGTTTGTTTTAAATACAGGTAGGTCCTCAAATTAATGCCATGCTTCAATTCGGCTTTCTAACCATACAGCACATTTTATTGGACTGTGTTCTTTTTCCAGATAGTAACATCCATTTGTAATCATATGATTGAAGATGAAATGTTCAATTTGTACATAAAATTCTAGTTTCTTAGAATACTATGTCTAACTTTTTGAAAATTTAGAATTGGTACTTCAGTTTGGTAGCTACTTATTGAGTATTTTATCTAGTAATTCTATTGGTTATTTAATTAAGAAAAAAAATATATGGGCCAAAGGATTGGAGGAAATCTTCTGGAAGGAAGTGGGCTTTGATCTAGGCCCTGGAGGATGGATTGAAACCTTCCTTCACCACTGCAGTGGCGGCTGCAGTTCTTATCAATGACACTGGTGATTGAAGGGAAATGATTGGAATTAAGAGTATGACTTTGAGACGAGGAATGGCTGAGCGATAATATTTAAAAAGCTATATGAAGTTCTGTAGCAATGATTTATATAATTTTAAACATTATTGCTCATCTACTATCATCTGGTCCTGGGTGATTCCACTGGTTAAAGCATACATCTAGTGCAAGCCAGATCATGCTTGTTTCTTCTTTTTTCTTTTTTTTTTTTTTTTAAGATTTTATTTATTTGACAGAGATCACAAGCAGGCAGAGAGGCAGGCAGAGAGAGGGGGAAACAGGCTCCCCCCTGAGCAGAGAGCCTGATGCGGGGCTCTATCCCAGGACCCCAGGATCAAGATCTGAACTGAAGGCAGAGGCTTTAACTCACTGAGCCACCCAGGTGCCCCTCATGCTTGCTTCTGTCCCAAGGCTATAGACTACACTTACTATCTCAGAAACCTGCAGCACGGGTCATCAAGCAGGTAGCTATTGACAGGCAACAGGAGAAAACCTGCATTAGCCAGCCCAGGAATCTTCTCTTTTGCCTTTGACAATTATTTGACATGGCATAGATACCAGAACAAAAATTCAGTTGGAGTTGCCTTAATATTGTCACTGAATGTATTATTCTAAGTTTTCTGGTAGAGAAGAGAACAGATTCTTTCACTGATTACAGCCTTTTGATGTCGACTAATTGTTTCTCTTCAATCTTGAATGAAATATCTTCCTGTACTTGAAGAAGATAATACAGATGACTATGAGTTATTTACATATAATCATATATTAAGCAGTTGTTGGAAAATTGGAATTCAAAAAAGAACACTGGAGAAATGAAATCGTTATACCCGATGAATTTAACATGTTTTCGTTACGCATCTGTTATGCGTGAGATTCTGGGCTAGATTCTGCAAGAGAACCAGGGATACAGATTTAATCCTGGTCTATAAGAATTTTATCAGTAACGACCATTGCTGACTCAGTATTCAGGAGAACTGCTTCACCATGAAGTCCAGATAATGAGTTAACACATGTGTATGGAGCATGTGCTACGTGTCAGACCGTATAAAATCCAGGACACATTAAGAGTAAGAGCTGTGCCTGGAGAGGACACAGGGGTTAGATCCCAGAAGACGGTGTATGCAAAGGAGATCTATACAATTTGAATATAATTTGATAGGTGTATAATTCTATCCTAAAACTAAATTTTAAACATTTTGAGGGGAAGAATTGTTTCATCTTTTTTCTTTTCTTCCCTTCTTCCTGCTCCATAGTTTTCTCCTCTTCTTTTAGACAGTTTACTTAGTACACTCCTTATGTTGATTGCCCTCCATACAGAATGATATATAATAAAGTTTTACAGATTATGGAAGTATAAGGTTTAGAGTTATTGTAAGGCTACCGAATAGAATTACATGGCTTTTCATGCTTAGATTCCTTATAATTAGTATAATGCATAACATTTTCTTAATAAGTCTTTTATTATGGGTTTTAATTTTTTTATTTTCACTGCTTATGTATCACAGACAGGCTATGATATAAATTGCTCACCTGAAGATTGAGAATTGGCACTTTAACTTATTTTTAGAGTGTCATTTGTAGTCCTAGATAAAACCACATTGTCCCCAACACTTGGTATTGTTAGTCTTAATTATTTCAGTTCCTAGTATTAGTGTATCTTATTTTCATTTTAATTTGATTGTTCCTGATAAGGGATGATCCAAGCTGCTCTTTTAAGTGTTTATCGGCATTTTTGTATCTTCTTTCTGTTCAAATGTTTACCCGTTAAAAAATTGTAAAGTATTTCTTTTTTTATTATTGATTTAAATATTTGTATGTTGTACATAAGGAACCTTTGTCAGACTTACGTATTACAGATATTTTTTCCCCAGTCTGTGGTTTGCCTATTAATTTCCCTAATTAATGGTGTTTCGATGGGGGCAAAACTTAGATTTAACATCATAAAAGGAACAGTTAGCTTTCTGGAGAATGAATGCTTAGGATAATTATTATCGTTATTAACTCCATTGGTCATCTTCAAAGGAGATTTTATGCTGTTTTGAATTCATTAGTACATTGTTTTGGATGTCTGAAGACTGATTCAGGGTTTCAGGGTTTGGGATGTATCCTATGTCCTAAACCCTTATAAGCTCCTGTATTTCTCTCTGTAGTAGTAATACAATAATTTTGGATGAAAAGAAGGTAACTCTAAGTATCTAAATTCCTCCAAATGGTGAAAGGCCATTTCCTACATTTCGTAAGTGAAACTAGTGGGTAGTATGCTAACCAGGCAGACTTTGGTCTGCCCCTGGTAACTGATGGAATTCGTTAGCTGAAAGTAGGTACTCAATTGTATTGTGCTCTTTAATGTGGTCTTAACTTACATGCTATAATTAGATTAAGAGGACAGGATTTTCAGAAAATTTTCTTCTGTAAGCAATATTCTGTTACAGATATAAGAGCTTACTCAAATTCTGTGCTTTGTATTCGTTTCAGGAAAAAGTCCATGCAATCAAATTGAGTAGCCTTAAACAGAAGATTTCTGTGCTCAAAGATATGAGGGAGTGCCATCCTTTTCCAAAGCAGGGCTAGGAACTTTGGAAATCAAATTTAGAAACTGAACATAATTTGGTTTCTGTTTCAGCCTCTGCATGAGGTCTCCTGACCTGACTATCTTAATTTCCCTGTGGGGGAGTGTGGATCTCATAATCCAGTGAGCCATGGGAGAGTTGGTGCTGAGTCAAGCAGGAATTTAATCCAGGCTCCCTCATATCCTGGCTGCTTGACCTTGGAGAAGTTACTTCACTTCTTTGAGACTCAGTTTCTCCATTGTTAAAATTTAGCTAAAATTATATCCAAACTTAGAGGGTTATGGAAACATTAATTGAGTTAATTTATATAACTGGTGAAAAAAATGGACACTGTATTTGTTAAATAATTAATAAATTAATATTATTGCTCTATCTGTGATAGAAATAGTAAGTTTAACGAGTAACCTTAATTATTCTGTACCTGCCTTTCTTTTTCTGTTCATGTGGCAATGGCTAATTATTTCATGTCCCTTTATTCATATGTGTTTTTATTAATTAATTCTTTAGTGAATAGGCATCAAAGCAGTTATGTCTGTCTTTACTTAGCCAACTGAGAATTCAGAGTTGTTTATATTTCTTGCCACTGAGAAAAGGGCCATGCCAGTTTATATGAAATACTCTTGTTTTAGATTTTTTGGTTTAGTATTTAGGCAATTTACTTGTTGATTAAAATAATGTTTAATATTTTTCTTAAACAGTCACAATCCATGTATATATAACATTTTTCATTTCTTTTTTTTTTAAATTTATTTTCCCGTTTATTATTTTTTTTCTTTTAATAAATATATAATGTATTTTTATCTCCAGGGGTACAGGTCTGTGAATCGCCAGGTTTACACATTTCACAGCACTCATCATAGCACATACCCTCCCCAGTGTCCATTTCCCCACCACCCTCTCCCGTCCCCCCTCCCCCCAGCAACCCTCAGTCTGTTTTTTGAGATTGAGTCTTTTATGGTTTGTCTCCCTCCCAATCCCATCTTTTCATTTTTTCTTTTCCTACCTCCCCCCAACCCCCCCGCATTGCATCTCCACTTCCTCATATCAAAGAGATCATATGATAGTTGTCTTTCTCCGATTGACTTATTTCACTAAGCATGATACCCTCTAGTTCCATCCACGTCGTCGCAAATGCCAAGATTTCATGTCTTTTGATGGCTGCATAGTATTCCATTGTGTATATATATCACCTCTTCTTTATCCATTCATCTGTTGATGGACATCTAGGCTCTTTCCACAGTTTGGCTATTGTGGACATTGCTGCTATAAACATTCGGGTGCACGTGCCCCTTCAGAGCACCACATTTGTATCTTTAGGATATATACCCAGTAGTGCAATTGCTGGGTCATAGGGTAGCTCTATTTTCAGTTTTTTGAGGAACCTCCACACTGTTTTCCAGAGTGGTTGCACCAGCTTGCATTCCCACCAGCAGTGTGGGAGGGTTCCCTCTCTCCACATCCTCGCCAGCGTCTGTCATTTCTTGACTTGTTAATTTTAGCCATTCTGACTGGTGTGAGGTGGTATCTCATTGTGGCTTTGATTTCTATTTCCCTGATGCCGAGCGATGTGGAGCATTTTTTCATGTGTCTGTTGGCCATCTGGATGTCTTCTTTGCAGAAATGTCTGTTCATGTCCTCTGCCCATTTCTTGACTGGATTATTTGTTCTTTGGGTATTGAGTTTGATAAGCTCTTTATAGATTTTGGATACTAGCCCTTTATCTGATATGTCGTTTGCCAATATCTTCTCCCATTCTGTCAGTTATCTTTTGGTTTTGTTAACTGTTTCCTTTGCTGTGCAAAAGCTTTTGATCTTGATGAAATCCCAATAGTTCAATTTTGACCTTGCTTCTGTTGCCTTTGGCGATGTTCCTAAGAAGAAGTTGCTGCAGTTGAGCTCAAAGAGGTTGCTGCCTGCATTCTCCTCAAGGATTTTGATGGATTTCTTTCTCACATTGAGGTCCTTCATCCATTTTGAGTCTATTTTCGTGTGTGGTGTAAGGAAATAGTCCAATTTCATTTTTCTGCATGTGGCTGTCCAATTTTCCCAGCACCATTTGTTGAAGAGGCTGTCTTTTTTCCATTGGATATTCTTTCCTGCTTTGTCAAAGATTAGTTGACCATAGAGTTGAGGGTCTATTTCTGGGCTCTCTATTCTGTTCCACTGATCTATATGTCTGTTTTTGTGCCAGTACCATACTGTCTTGATGATGACAGCTTTGTAATAGAGCTTGAAGTCTGGAATTGTGATGCCACCGACTTTGGCTTTCTTTTTCAATATTCCTTTGGCTATTCGAGGTCTTTTCTGGTTCCATATAAATTTTAGGATTATTTGTTCTATTTCTTTAAAAAAAATGGATGGGATTTTGATAGGGATTGCATTAAATGTGTAGATTGCTTTAGGTAGAATAGACATTTTCACAATATTTGTTCTTCCAATCCATGAGCATGGAATATTTTTCCATTTCTTTGTGTCTTCCTCAATTTCTTTCATGAGTACTTTATAGTTTTCTGAGTACAGATTCTTTGCCTCTTTGGTTAGATTTATTCCTAGGTATCTTATGGTTTTGGGTGTGATTGTAAATGGGACTGACTCCTCAATGTCTCTTTCTTCTGTCTTGTTGTTAGTGTAAAGAAATGCGACTGATTTCTGTGCATTGACTTTATATGCTGCCACTTTACTGAATTCCTGTATAAGTTCTAGCAGTTTTGGAGTGGAGCCTTTTGGGTTTTCCACATATAGTATCATATCATCTGCAATGAGTGATAGTTTGACTTCTTCTTTGCCAATTTGGATGCCTTTAATTTCTTTTTGTTGTCTGATTGCTGAGGCTAGGACTTCTAGTACAATGTTAACAGCAGTGGTGATAACGGACATCCCTGCCGTGTTCCTGACCTTAGCGGAAAAGCTTTCAGTTTTTCTCCATTGAGAATAATATTTGCGGTGGGTTTTTCATAGATGGCTTTGATAATATTGAGGTATGTGCCTTCTATCCCTACGCTTTGAAGAGTTTTAATCAGGAAGGGATGCTGCACTTTGTCAAATGCTTTTTCAGCATCTATTGAGAATATCATATGGTTCTTACTCTTTCTTTTATTAATGTATTGTATCACATTGATGGATTTGCGGATGTTGAACCAACCTTGCAGCCCTGGAATAAATCCCACTTGTTTGTGGTGAATAATCCTTTTAATGTACTGTTGGATCCTGTTGTCCAGTATTTTGCTGAGAATTTTCGCATCTGTGTTCATCAAGGATATTGGTCTGTAATTCTCTTTTTTGGTGGGATCCTTGTCTGGTTTTGGGATCAAGATGATGCTGGCCTCATAGAATGAGTTTGGAAATTTTCCTTCCATTTCTATTTTTTGGAACAATTTCAGGAGAATAGGAATTAATTCTTCTTTAAATGTTTGGTAGGATTCCCCTGGGAAGCCATCTGGTCCTGGACTTTTGTTTGTTTG
Organism: Martes martes; assembly: GCF_963455335.1. Classification (NCBI taxonomy): domain Eukaryota; kingdom Metazoa; phylum Chordata; class Mammalia; order Carnivora; family Mustelidae; genus Martes; species Martes martes. Next base: position 64,379,949 of record NC_137891.1, read on the forward strand.
GAGATTTTTGATGATTGTTTCAATCTCCTTACTGGTTATGGGTCTGTTCAGGTTATCTATTTCTTCCTGGTTCAGTTGTGGTAGTTTATATGTCTCTAGAAATGTATCCATTTCTTCCAGATTGTCAAATTTGTTGGCGTAGATTTGCTCGTAGTATGTTCTTATAATTGTTTGTATTTTTTTGGTGTTGGTTGTGATCTCTCCTCTTTCATTCATGATTTTCTTTATTTGCGTCCTTTCTCTTTTCTTTTTGATAAGTTTGGCCAGGGGTTTGTCAATCTTATTAATTCTTTCAAAGAACTAGCTCCTAATTTCGTTGATTTGTTCTATTATTTTTTTAGTTTCTATTTCATTGATTTGTGCTCTGATCTTTATGATTTCTCTTCTCCTGCTGGATTTAGGCTTTCTTTGTTATTCTCTCTCCACTCCTTTAGGTGTAGGGTTAGGTTGTGTATTTGAGACCTTTCTTGTTTCTTGAGAAAGGCTTGCACCGCTATATATTTTCCTCTCAGGACTGCCTTTTTGTGTCACACAGATTTTGAACTGTTGTGTTTTCATTATCATTTGTTTCCATGAATTTTTTCAATTCTTCTTTAATTTCCTGGTTGACCCATTCATTTTTTAGAAGGATGCTGTTTAGTCTCCACGTATTTGCGTTCTTTCCAAATTTCCTTTTGTGATTGAGTTCTAGCTTCAGAGCATTGTGGTCTGAAAATATGCGGGGAATGATCTCAGTCTTTTGGTACCGATTGAGACCTGATGTATGACCCAGGATGTGGTCTATTCTGGAGAATGTTCCATGTGCACTAGAGAAGAATGTATATTCTGTTGCTTTGGGATGGAATGTTCTGAATATATCTGTGATGTCCATCTGGTCCAGTGTGTCATTTAAAGCCTTGATTTCCTTGTTGATCTTTTGCTTAGATGATCTGTCCATTTTAGTGAGGGGAGTGTTAAAGTCCCCTGCTATTATTGTATTACTGTCGATGTATTTCTTTGATTTTGTTATTAATTGGTTTATATAGTTGGCTGCTCCCATGTTAGGGGCATAGATATTTAAGATTGTTAGGTCTTCTTGATGGACAGACCCTTTGAGTATCATATAGTGTCCTTCCTCATCTCTTATTGTAGTCTTTGGCTTAAAATCTAATTGATCCGATCTAAGGATTTGTCACCCCAGCTATCTTCTGATGTCCATGAGCATGGTATATTGTTTTCCACCCCCTCACTTTAAATCTGGTGGTGTCTTCGGGTCTAAAATGAGTTTCTTGTAGGCAGCATCTTGATGGGTTTTTTTTTTTAATCCATTCTGATACCCTGTGTCTTTTGATTGGGGCATTGAGCCCATTAACATTCAGGGTAACTATTGAGAGATATGAATTTATTGCCATTGTATTGCCTGTAAGGTGACTGTTACTGTATATTGTCTCTGTTTCTTTCTGATCTACTACTTTTAGGGTCTCTCTTTGCTTAGAGGACCCCTTTCAATATTTCCTGTAGAGCTGGTTTGGTGTTTGCAAATTCTTTCAGCTTTTGTTTGTCCTGGAAGCTCTTTATCTCTCCTTCTATTTTCAATGATAGCCTAGCCAGATATAGTATTCTTGGCTGCATGTTTTTCTCGTTTAGTGCTCTGAATATCTCATGCCAGTTCTTTCTGGCCTGCCAGGTCTCTGTGGATAGGTCCGCTGCCAATCTAATGTTTTTACCCTTATATGTTACAGACTTCTTTTCCCGGGCTGCTTTCAGGATTTTCTCTTTGTCGCTAAGACTTGTAAATTTTACTATCAGGTGACGAGGTGTGGACCTATTTTTATTGATTTTGAGGGGCGTTCTTAGCATCTCCTGGATTTTGATGTTTGTTCCCTTTGCCATATTAGGGAAATTCTCTCCAATAATTGTCTCCAATATACTTTCTGCTCCCCTCTCTCTTTCTTCTTCTTCTGGAATCCCGATTATTCTAATGTTGTGTCATCTTATGGTGTCGCTTATCTCTCGAATTCTCTCCTTGTGGTCCAGTATTTGTTTGTCTCTCTTTTGCTCAGCTTCTTTATTCTCTGTCAGTTGGTCTTCTATGTCACTAATTCTTTCTTCTGCCTCATTTATCCAGCAGTGAGAGCTTCCATTTTTGATTGAACCTCTTTAATAGCTTTTTTGATTTCATCTTGGTTAGATTTTAGTTCTTTTATTTCTCCAGAAAGGGCTTTTATCTCTCCAGAGAGTGTTTCTCTAATATCTTCTATACCTTGTTCGAGCCCGGCTAGAACCTTGAGAATTGTCATTCTGAACTCTAGATCTGTCATGTTACCAATGTCCGTATTGATTAGGTCTCCAGCCGTCGGTAAGGCCTCTTGTTCTTTTTTTTGTGGTGAGTTTTTCCGCCTTGTCATTTTGTCCAGATAAGATTTGCTTTCTCCTGCTGTGGAATTCCGCTGTTCTTGGTGACTGAAGTTGGTTTTGGATGGGTTTCTTGTTGATCTTCTGGGGGAGGGGCCTGTTGTAGTGATTCTTAAGTGTCTTTGCCGCAGGTGGAATTGCACTGCCCTTGCCAGGGGCCGGGCTAAGTAATCCGCTTGGGTTTGCTTTCCGGATCTTTTGTTCCCTGAGCGCTTTCCAGAGGACGGGAATGAAGATGGCGGCCTCCCAATCTCCCGCCCGGAGGAGCTGAGAGCTTGGGGTTCTGCTCCTCAGTGTGCCTTCAGAGAAAAGCGCCCAACCGCCCCACCTCCCTGGCCTGCGGTCGCGCCTTGAGGAATGCAGTCAATTGCTGGAACCTGGAGAAAAGTGCCCGGTCGCTTCCGTCTCCGTGGCCTCTGGCCGCGCTCCGAGCCCACCCAGCCTGCAACCGGCACAAGGTAACCTCGGGCTGAGAGCTCACTCCTTGGCTTTGTCGCTGTAGCCGGCTTCCCCGCTCTAATACCTGCGAGCTCTGTGGCACTCAGACTCCCCCGGTCTTTCTCTGACCCCGCAGGACCTGGGGTTATGCTGACACCGCCTGGGTTTCCCCCCGTTTTAGCCTCTGGAGCGATGTCTCCCAGTGGAGCAGACTTTTAAAAGTCCCGTTTTTGTGCTCCGTTGCTCCGCCGCTTGCCGGGAGCCAGCCCCTCCCCCCGCTGTCTATCTTCCCGTCGCTTTGGATTCACTTCTCCGCAGGTCCTACCTTTCAGAAAGTGATCGATTTTCTGTTTCTAGAATTGTTGCTCTTCTTCTCTTCGATTTCCCGTTGGATTTGTAGGTGTTCACAATGGTTAGATAAGCTATGTAGCTGATCTCCTGCTACCCGATGTCATCTCAGCCTGCTACTTCTCCGCCATCTTGACTCCTCACATTTCTCATTTCTGAACAAATATTCCAGCGAATGTGGACTTTTCACCCGGGGAGTTCATCATTCATTTCTATCACTTTGGAATGAGAAAGAACCCAGTATGGCCACATCCCATTTATTCTTAACTTAATGAAGTGATACATAAGAAAGCAATTGTTGACACTGTTTATAAGTAATGGTTTTTGATGGCTTCCTTAATTCAGTCTACAGAACAGAAGGGAATATTTAAATGAAAAAGAGAAACAGGGACGCCTGGGTGGCTCAGTTGGTTGGGCGGCTGCCTTCGGCTCAGGTCATGATCCCAGGGTCCTGGGATTGAGTCCCGCATCGGGCTCCTTGCTCAGCAGGGAGCCTGCTTCTCCCTCTGCCTCTGCCTGCCTCTCTGTCTGCCTGTGCTCACTTTCTAAGAAAAAAAAAAAAAAAAAACGGAAGATAAAAAAAAAAAGAAAAAGAGAAACAGGGAACAGAAGAAATAGCAATTCATCTATTCCTTAACTGGCATTTTAAATGATTTCGAGAACTAAAAAATGGGATTACTTGGATCAGTGTTTATTAATTGAAATGGGGTGTGTGTGTGTGTGTGCACGTGTGGATGTGTGAAAAAAATTTGTAATTATGGAGATACTAACAATTCATTTCACCGAATGAGAGATGCAGTAGCTTCATCACTCATCTTCCTGCTTCTGAGCTTGCATCTCATTTTTTATTATCAGAAAGCTACCAGATTCCATCTAAAACATAGGCCAAGTCCTGTCACTACTCAGTTCGAAACCTTCCCCATTGCACTATGAGTAAAAGTCGAAGTTCTCATAATGGTCAACAAGGTCCTATACTCTCCCCTCTCCTTACCTCTCTACTCTCATCCACTACCTCTTTTCCTTCTCTATAAGGTGATACTATTTTTGGCCCCTGCTTACACATGAAGAAACAGAGACCCAGAGATTTCTTAATCTAGCTTGCATCCAGTCCATTGTTCATTTCTGAAACCTTGAATTTCTACTATATGCACAGCATTGGCCTGTTGTTTTGGGTATAAAGGCGGTTAAAATATTGTGTTTATCCCCATCAGCTTCAAGCTAATGGGGGAGAGGGGTGCATAAATTTAATACAATCAAATAGTACATGAGGTACAATCATGAGAAAGTGCACAGGGCATTCTGGAAGCCAGAAGAGCAGAACCAACCCCAACCTAGAGAATTAACGCAAGGCTACCTACAGAAGAGGACCCTGAACCACTGTTAGGGAGGAGTAGAAGTTGACTAAATTTGGAGCGGAGGAGGGCATTCCAGGGAGAGGGCATGGTGAGGACACAGGCACAGAGTACGAAACAAGGTGATAAATGGACACTGGGAGATGGCGGGTGTTTCAGGACCATAAACTTAACACAAGGCAACAAGCGATAAACAGACCGCATCGCCTCTTCCACCCTGGGAAGCAGGCTCTGGAATTAGTTTTACTGTCTCAGGTCCAGGGAACTGGGATGAGCAAGGACACCAGTTCCTGAGTTTCAAGCTGATAACCCACCTCTGCAGTGTGACTCAGCACTATAAAGTCACGTGCTACTTCATTTCTGAATTTTATTCCAGTTCTTTATCAGCTCTAGGGTCCAAATCTAAATCCTATTGCATTTGGAAGAGGCCATGACAATAAAAATTATTCCCCGGTGGGTGCCATTTTCCCTTCCTCCCACCTCCTCTTCTCCCCACTCCATGTCAAAGAGCATCTGTATATACGTATAACTTTCAGACCAATGACAGCGGGGCACATGCTCCCATCTCCCTGAATAATATCATTGCTGCCTGAAGTCTTCTTGTTGGGAGCACTTAGGACTTTCAGACAAACCCCCAATATTGGGTGTAGTTCTGATTAGATTTTAGTTTACTGTTTAGTTTGTTCTTTATATGGTTTGCATTTTCAAGCTCTAAGCCCTGCAAATAATTGCCCTAAACCATGTTAGTAATGTGCACTCAGCCTAGGGACAATTTCATTTACATCCCATTAAGGCTGCTTCTTGAGGATCTAGCATGATTTAAGTGTTCTGAAACAAAGGAAGTACTGGTATTAGAGGGTATTTGCTGTTTTGGAGCAGCAAGCAAATCTATTGCATCTTTGTGGTTATATAACAAAATTCATTAAGTTTTGAATGGACATTAGCTTTTTCTTTGTTATTTTACATAACCCGGGTCAGAAAACAATGCATAAATTTTTGTTGTTGTTATAATTGCTGTTTTCCTGAAAGGGAAGTTTTCTCATTTATCTGCATCCAACTTGCTTCATGAATATTCAGCTGTTGATTGAGCTGCAAGCTAATATCTAGGGAAATGAACTCATTAATAGTATTTTCCTGGCTCCTACTTGGTTCATGAAATATACAGACTATTTATGATATTTCCTATTTCATTTTCCTCTTGGCTTTTGAAACATAGTGGCATTATTGATAATAATTGTTATCCCAGATTTTCAGTTATTTTTTCTCATATTTCTTGAGTGCATAAGCAAAATCTTTCAGATAGTTGCCTTTTTAAAGATTGTTAATGTATTTTTACAAAGCAAATTATGAATAAAAATTATAAATGGCTTAAAGACAAAATAAAGATATTCTACATATTTATACATATATGATGCTAATCCTGTTGTTAATGCATTGATTATCACATGTTGTATAAAAGAGTGATTCTTCTTGAAGGTCTTTCGGAGATTAAATGTACTGTCATTTAATGAGAATAACATCTGGCAAGTATATTTGGTGATATAAAATAAAATAGGAAAAAATAGTAGTTATAGCTAACAGTGATATATTGGTTTTTGATGTAATAGTTGCTTCACAAATATTAATTTATTTAACCTTTGCATGAAGGCTATAAGGATAAATACCATATTATTTTACAGATGTTGGGACTGCATCAGGGAGGTAAATTTACTGGTGAGATGTCTTATATCTAGCTTTTGGTAGACCTGGGGTTTGAATCCAGGCAGACTGACTCCAGAATTCAAACTTTAAACCACTTCACATTCTTTTTTTTTTATGTTGACAAAGTCTGCAAACTGGACTGACTGTTGTCTCAACACCTGTGCATTCCTTCCCCACTGATTTAAAGTACCACTTGCCTCATGGGGCATCTGGGTGGGTCAGTTGGTTAAGCCTCAGACTCTTGATTTCGGCTCAGGTCATGATCCCAAGGTTGTCAGATTGGGCTCCACGTGGGGCTGTGGACCAGCATGGAGTCAACTTGAGGATTCTCTCTCTCCTCCTCCCTCTGCCCCTCTCTCCTCTCCCCTCCTCTCCCAAAAGCATCCTCTTGCATGCTTGCAAGTGCTCTCTTTCTCTATAATGAATAAATTAATTAAAAAAAAATAAAGCGCCACCTGTTTCAAATACAGAATTCCCTCCTACTCTGAGTGTTTTCTGGGCTCTCTTCTGTTCCACTGATCTGTACTAGCCCCAAACTAACTGTTAACATTACTATACATTAGTTCCTTTTAGAAATAGAGTTCAAATAGAATGAAAATGGAAAGGAAGCAGAACTACAGACTGAGAAGTGGATGGTATGTTGAATATCTAGACATGAAGAAAGGAGAGAAGGGGGTATGGTAAGTCAGAAGGGGCGAAAGGATGTTGGTAGAAAAGTCATATGTATCTGAAGGATAGGAATGAACAATTTTAGGAGTTCTGAAGAAAAGGTAAAATAGATACAGAAATTTCTAAATAAAAAACATTCTTTAAATTAGTTCAAGCATACGTGTATCATGAAGCAAATTTAAAAAACCTTTCTTCTCTACCTTGTGGGATTTTATAGTGACCTAGAACAGAGTGTGAAAACAAAACAAAACAAAACAAAAACAAAAACAAAAAGAGGTCTGGATACCAGGCAGAGATGAATCCTTGTGTTGGGATCCTCAGTCATTTTCTGGGTTGTTTTCCAGCATTAAATACTTTTCCTTCCCTTGCTGCTACATTTCCTTTTCATGGGAACTGAATTCTCAAATAACGACTTAACCAGGAATAGTGTTCTGCACTTTAAATTTGGGAAATGACCAGTTTCCTGTGCCAGAGAAAAATTTGTGCTTGAGAATATTATCTATATAGTGTGCTTTGTACTTTCTGCTTAGCCTTTTCTTTCATTGTGCTGTGTTTTTAAGTTATCTGATATCACTGTGAATTCCAGAGCAGCACAATGTGAAGTATTATATTAGAGACACAATAGTCTCCTGGCATCTCTGAATAATATTTGTGCAATATTAAAAATAAGTTAATTGAGCCGGCATTTTATTGAGAAAAAATTTTCACAAGTATGTTCGTATAAGCTTATGAACGGCCCTTGGAAATTCATTTTATCCCATATCGATCACCAACACCGGAAACATACGTTTTTTTTTTTTTTTAAATTAAATTTTTTATTTATTTTCAGCGTAACAGTATTCATTGTTTTTTCACCACACCCAGTGCTCCATGCAATCTGTGCCCTCCCTAATACCCACCACCTGGTTCCCCCACCCTCCCACCCCGCCCCTTCAAAACCCTCAGGTTGTTTTTCAGAGTCCATAGTCTCTCATGGTTCACCTCCCCTTCCAATTTCCCTCAACTCCCTTCTCCTCTCCATCTACCCTTGTCCTCTATATTATTTGTTATGCTCCACCAATAAGTGAAACCATATGATACTTGACTTTCTCTGTTTGACTTATTTCACTCAGCATAATCTCTTCCAGTCCTGTCCATGTTGCTACAAAAGGTGGGTATTCGTCCTTTCTGATGGAGGCATAATACTCCATAGTGTATATGGACCACATCTTCCTTATCCATTCATCCGTTGAAGGGCATCTTGGTTCTTTCCACAGTTTGGCGACCGTGGCCATTGCTGCTATAAACATTGAAGTACAGATGGCCCTTCTTTTCACTACATCTGTATCTTTGGGGTAAATACCCAGCAGTGCAATTGCAGGGTCATAGGGAAGATCTATTTTTAATTTCCTGAGGAATCTCCACACTGTTCTCCAAAGTGGCTGCACCAACTTGCATTCCCACCAACAGTGTAAGAGGGTTCCCCTTTCTCCACATCCTCTCCAACACACGTTGTTTCCTGTCTTGCTAATTTTGGCCATTCTAACTGGTGTAAGGTGGTATCTCAATGTGGTTTTGATTTGAATCTACTTTTATCTTATTAAGTGCCAGCCAAAATTCTGAGATATTTGAAATACCCTTTTTTGTTATTAATTCAGAATGTAATGAAAGGTTCATTATTTTCATCTGATTTGAGCTCTTTTACAAATATTGTGACTTGTAATACATAAAGGAATAGATTTTAATTTTTGTTTTATAATCTCACCTAATGCACCAGGTTTGTTTAATGGTTCTCTGGGTAATATAAAGAGTTGATAGCATTCAGAAGAGCTAGGGCAACTCCAAGAATATTAGTCTTCTTTTCTGTACCTGACTTTTCTGTAGAACTTTTTTCAGATTGGCCTGTCATTTTACTTTATTTTAAACTATTAAATATTTTTTTAATAAAGTGACTTTTTGGCAATAAATTTCTCTTGGCTTATATATTCCAAGTATCATTTGATTCATGATGATCTTGTGTTCCTTGTATTGTTTTGGGTGATTGACGTCTTTTTTCCAGAATGGTCAGTGATACACCAAACTTCAGGAAAAAACCAACTAAATAAATAAGATTAAGAAGTGCCCAATGTTTATAGTCTGCTGTTTTGAAACCCCTCAGAGCTAATCCTTCTCAACCCACCTATAAACACCTACCACACACCTATGCAGATACAGGATGACTCATAGGCAGGGAATGCAGCCAAGGCTCTGAGCCTTGGTTTCCTCATACATTAAGTTAGGTTAAAAATAATAGTACTTTGGGATGTTTGGGTGGCTTAGTTGGCTGAGTCTCCGGCTCTTTGTTTTGACTCAGGTCACTATCTCAGGAGCCTGGGATAAGCCCCACATCCAGCTCTGCACTCAGCACGGAATCTGCTTGATATTCTCTCTCTCTCCCTCTGCCCCTACCCCTGCTTATGGGTGCATGCTCTTTGGCTTTCTCTCGCTCTCTGTCTCGTTCTTGCTCTCTCTCAACTAAATAAATATTTTCAAAAGAGTAATAGTACCTACCTCACAGAGAGGTGAAAAGAATTCACAGAGGTAATTTTGGTCAGCACTTTGCACAGTGTCAGTGCATAATCAGGGCCAAATAAATGCTAACTGGTATTTCTGCCACTACTGCTGCAACCACAGCCATAGTTCTATTACATCTACTGTGGTTTTATTTATTCCTAACACTAGAGAAAAAAGAACTAAAGGGTAAACCCCGCCTCCCATTTTTGCTCCTCTCTTAACAGTAAATCAAGCCAGCTAATGCTAAGTTCAAGACAATTCCTTGCTTTCAAAACAAATAACTCAAGGTATTTTTTTGGGGGGGGGGGTTGCTATTGTTTGTTAAAATATATGTATATTCCATATTGTCTTATAATATTGGATCTTTTCTGCTCAGAATTCCAGGTTTGCCCTCAAATGTGGCTCGTGTCAATCAATCTCTTCAGTCATATTTTTAAACATTTCAGAAATTTAAAAACTAACAAATGCAAAGAAGGTAGAACAAATTAATTCAAGATCAAACTGTAAGGTGTTTATCGAGACTGCAGCCCATCTATAATCCTTGAGAGGACTTAGAGCACAAAGTACTAATAAAAGTTGAACAATGTATGTGGAGTAAGGCCACACTATGGCTTTGATTTCAGTGATCTGCTACATGATCTTGGTATGGACAGAACTCACACAGGCTGATAAAGTAAAAGGACAGGCCCATCTGAAAAAAAAAATGTAAACTTTATGTTAGAATTAACATCTAATGTAATTGTTAATGCCTTGGAAAAACAGATGTTAAGTAAATAGGCTCCAATTTTCTTCGTGCTTTTTCTTCAAGCTTTTTCTCTTCTCATCTGGGGACTTTTTCACTCTAATACTTTAAGACCAAGTGCCATTTTAAAACTTAGAACTCTGGGGGCTCAGTCAGGGGACCATGCAACTTGATCTCAGGGTGCTGAGTTCAAGCCCCACCTTGGGTGTAGAGATTACTAAAAATAAGCAAACTTTGAAAATAAAATCAAATAGAAGTTAGAAGTGTGGAATTAAAAGGGCCGGGTTGGCCAGAGGGAGCCATTTCCTCGTTGACCCTGCCCCTCCCGGAGGAACTTGCTTGCAGGCCCAGATATGGGGGCGGGCCAGGTGGGATGGAGACATCCAATCAGTGGGGCGTGCATATATTTGCTGTGGTGAGTTGGAATTCAATTGGCCACCCGTATTGCTGACTGAGGGTGACTGCGCAGTTTTCCCTGTGTGTTGCAGTCTCATTGGCCACCTGTGTGTGGGCCGGGCTCAACCACCTCTATAAAGGTTAGTCTGTGAGGCAGGGGAGTAGTGATAGTCGTTGGGGTGGTAGTGGTAGCTTAGGGGTCATCTGGTGCATGGGGTTCTTGGGAGCAGCATCATTGGGAGCAGCATCATTGGGAGCAGCATCATTGGGAGCATCGTGGTGGTTGGGAGCGTCATGAGCCTCGCCGGGGGAGTGGCCTCGGCTGGCCTGGCCTGGCCTGGCCTCCCCTCGCTCGGTAAGGGGAGCTGCGTGTCCTCGTGGGTAAGAGCAGCGGCCGGCCGGGCCGGGCCGGGCCTCGCCTCGCCTCGGCTCGCCGGGTAAGGGGAGCAGCCTGGCCTCGCCTCGCCTAGCCTCGCTGGGTAAAGGGAGCGGCTTGGCGTTGCCTGGCCTGGCCTGGCCTTGCCCGGTAAGGGGAGCGGCCTGGCCTCACCTCGCCTCCCCCGATAAGGGGAGCAGCCTGGCCTTGCCTTTCCTAGCCTCGCTGTATAAGGGGAGCCGCCTCGCCTCGCCAGGTCAGAGAAGCAGCCTGGCCTAGACCGGTAAGGGGAGCAGCCTGGCCTCACCTCGCCTAGCCTCACCTCGCCTAGCCTCGCCGGGTAAGGGGAGCGGCTTGGCCTTGCCTAGCCTCGACCGGTAAGGGGAGCAGCCTCGCCTGGCCTCGCCTCGCCTGGCCCGCTAAGGGGAGCCGCCTCACCGGGTAAGGCGAACCTCCTCGCGGGGTAAGGGGAACCGCCAGGGTCGGTGTCCTGGTCCTTGTCGCCTCTTTGTAAGAGACGGCCCCCACTGATTGGTTTGATTTTCGATGCTTGGTGCAAAGTAAAGCTTTGCTTGACTTTCGCTTTGTGTTGGTTTCCTTCCTTTGATCTCGGACCCTAACAGAATGATTACTATTAAAGAAAGCTTTATAAAAGCCAACAGGGCCTTGGCAAAACCTCTAGATTATGTGCTGAAAGTTTAAAGGGCCACAGAGATTTCTAAGTCACAAAAATCAGGAAAATGAATTTTATGTAAATTAGATAACAGTATTAGTGTTGAGAATAAAAAACAATTGCCATTTAGTTTTGGTCTGGGGGGTAACAGGGAATAGTGACGACTGCAGCGAGTGAAGGAAACTTGTGGTTGCTTTTGCTCCAGGCTATTGCTACCATTCAGGAATGTGGAACCTGGGTTGATTTTTTTTTTTTGTTCTCTGTGTTTGAAGAGGGACTGTAATGATTGATTTTTATGTGAATGTTCTTATTTCCTTAAACGGTAGCAGTTGAAACAATATTTTAACCAATTGTGTTACATTCAAAAATACCTCTACTGATTTTGATCTCTGCTTTAGACTTAACTTATTGCCTTAAGTCAATGGAAGTTAAATATCCAAGAAAGATGGTTATTATTAATCTACTTTTATGGGCTGAGCGGTGAGGATGAGACGGTAGGAATTGAAATCACAAAAACACACAAGAGAAAAACAAAAACTTAACAAAATAACAAAAATTGACAAAAACCACACTTCGGAAGAGTTTGCTTTTATTTTGGTATGTTATTGAAATCACTTAATACATTTTCTGATTTTTACTCTCCTTTCAATTTTATGCATCTCCGAGATTCCATTGATCATGGTTTTGGTTTTTCCTTCATCTTCTGTCCATTTTCACTAGTGGCTCTCTAGTCACCTATTAACCATCCTTAAAATCTTGTGCCTTGTATGTAGTTAGAGTACTGATTACATGCTGATCCTTCATGAATTCTTTCCCCTGAGAAGTCCTGAAGAGCACAATTCTGTCATGCTGCCTTTTAACACATTGAGGTCAAATGGAAGACACTAAATAACGTTTTAATTATTCTCAAAATTCTGGGGAAGTTTTAGTCAAGGAAGTTTAAAAAGTATGGTGGTATGGTGAAAAATTGTCTTCGCCTAGATGTTGGTGATGTTAATTTTGAAATAATAGTTGTTTTGAGAAAGAATAAAACATCTTTATGTGGGAAATTGAGTACATATTAACAGACTCTCAACAAATAGGACATAATGAATCCTTTTGGTTCTGAATCATGAAAAAACACCAACCTTCCAAGGGTTTTTTCTCTGGATATTGACATAGTGTTTGGTATCACTGTGATCTTTTTAGGCATCTATCTGAGTAACCCAGGGTGGCATATGTTTTCCTTTAATGGTTTTTAGAGAGATAGATGCCCAAGAGGGTTAGTCTTCAGTGCTACTGTACGAGTGACAAGTGATTTATTATTCTCTCAGTTTTTGGAGTTTTGTATGGGTGGAATGTTGTCATGGCAGTCCAGGGACAAACTAATATCTGTTCCCAAAGATGAAAACATGCTGCCCGTACATTTTCTGTAGCATTATATAGTCTGATGGAGAACAGACATGCAAACTCAAAGTATTTTATAATTGTTGTTCATTGTGTCTGAGTTGAAACTATACAACAAAGGGAGCCTTAAAAAATCCGCTTTGTCTGAAAGGAACTTTAAATATAAACTCTGCCTAATAATTTTATAAAAATGTGGTGGACTTTTTACTTACAATCTACCAAAATCATTGAAATAAGAAGATACATGGAGAAATATGGGACATTGCTAAAGCCCAGGAAGACAGAAAAAATTACTTATTTTTATAAAGTAGCCCAAAGATGTTGATAATGCAGAAGCTTTTAGTCTCAAATTTGTGAATTTCCTTAACAGTGCTATAGGTATTTTGGGATTGTATATACCAGGGGCGCTCCATTGCACCACTGTGGGGGTGCTGAGTCATGGCAACGTGGAGAGACATTTTTGGTTGTTGCAACTGGGATGGTAGTTGCTGTTAGCATGTAGTCAGTGCAGGCCATGAAACTCTTCAACATCCTACATGTACAGGACAAACCCCACAACCAACATTTTTCTGGCACAAGTGTCAAGAGTGTTAATATTGAGATACCCTGGTATATGATGATGAAAAAGAAAAGCGATTGTGTGACATTCTTATATTCTAAGTTGCTGATGATTAGCTATATTCTAATAGCTGGGAAGATAATACACTAGGGGAATTAATACTACACAGTCTGGTGGTCTTTAGAAACAAAGACCCTCTAGTGAAGAAAATATTTTTTACTTATACCACTAAAGTTATTGAGTGCTTACCAAGTGCCAGGCATTGTTGGGAGACACCAGGGAAACCCGAGTGAGCAAAACAGATAGACTGCCTTCACAGAACTCTGGTATGAATGTGGGGGACTAGTAAACAAATACCTAAAATGGGACGTGGAGGAGCAGGTAGTGCCATAGGGTAGATAAAGTAGAGTAATGGGGTAGGTAGGTAATGATGGGGGGTGGGAAAGGGAACACTTAGACTGGATGGCCATGAAAGACCTGAAGCTTAGGAGTGAGTGACAGCAGGAGGCAGCCAGATGAAGAGGGTTTTAGGCAGAGGAAGCAGGTTGTGAAAAGGTGCCAAGGTGGAAGTAGGCGTGGCTTGTTGGGGAGGCTCAGAGAGGTGGCTGTGGTTGGGCCGTGGTCCAGAATGGGGAAGCTGGGATGAGACAGAATAGGAGAGGAGGAAGGGGCCAGATCATGCTCATTTCTTTTTTAGGCTGAGAATATTCCATTGTTTGGATGTATTTATCCATTCACTACTGAAGGACATCTTGGTTGTTTACAACTTTTGTCATTTAGGAATACAGCTGCTATGAACTTCCAGGTGCAGGTTTTGTTATGGATAAATTTTCAGCTCATTTTGGTAACTTCTAAGGAACACGATCACTCAATTGGCGTGGTGAGAACATTTATGGTAAGAATATGCCAAACTGTTTCCCAAAGTGGCTGTTTCAGTTTGCGTTCCCACCAGCAATGAGTGAGAGTTTCTGATTATTCCCCATCCTGCCAGCCTTTGGCACTCTGAGTATTTTGGATTTTGTCCTTTCTGATAGGTGTGTAGTATCTCATTGTTGTTTTAATTTGCAGCTGCCTAATGACACAAGATTTGAACACCTTTCCACATGCTTATTTGCCATGAGTATATCTTCTTTGGGAGGTGTCTGTTCATTTCTGCCCATTTTTTAATTTCATTGTTGACTTTCTTATTGTTGAGTTTTACTTTGTACCTTTTGGATAATGGTTCTTTATCACACGTGTCATATAATTCTTAGGGAAATACTTTCTGGTTTGTGGCTTGTCTTCTCATTCTCTTGTCATTCACAGAGGGAAAGTTTTTAATTTTAATGAAGTCTGGATTGTCAATTTTTTTTTTCATGGATCATGCCTTTGGTGTTATATCTAAAAAAGTCATCACCATACGTGGGGTCACCTAGAAATTTCCCCCTATGTTAATCCTAGGCACTTTATGGTTTTGTATTTTATATTTGGGTCTGATTCATTTTGAGCTAAATCTTCTGAAGGATGTAAGGTCTGTGTCTAGATTTTTTTTTTTTTTTTTGTCTTTTTACATGTGGATGTCCAGTTGTTCCAAGCACTGTTTGTTAGAAAGACTATCCTTTCTCCATTGTATAGCATAGCCTTTGCTCCTTGGTCAAAGCTTAGTTGACTATATTTGTGTGAGTCTGTTTCTGGGCTCTCTCTTGTATTTCACTTACCTATTTGTTCTTTAACCAAATCTATACTGTTTTGATTATGGCTTTATAATAAGCCTTGAAATCAAGTAGTGTCAGTCTTCTGACTTTTTTCTTATTTTTTAGTACTGTTTTGGCTATTCTGAGTCTTTCATTCTCCATATAAACTTATAATCATTCTGTTGATATCCACAAAAGAACTTGCTAGAATTTTGATTAAAGTTGTGTTAAATCAGGTTGGGAGGAACTAACATCTTGACATTACCGAGGCTTCCTATCCATTAATGTGGACTACCTCTCTCCATTTATTTAGTCTTTTTTGGTATATTTTTATCAGAGTTTTGTGGCTTTCCTCCTGTCGTACATATTTTGTTAGATTTATACCTAAGTATTTCATTTTTGGAGGTGCTAATGTAAATGGTATTGTGTTTTTCATTTCAATTCCATTTGTTCATTGCTGGCACAGAGGAAAGTGAGGGAATTTTGTATATTAACCATGTATCCTGCAACTTTGCTATAATTGCTTCTAAGTTCCATCCAGGAGGTTTTTTTGTCGATTGTTTTGCATTTCCCACATAGACAATCATATCATTTGTGAACAAAGACAGTTTTATTTTTCCTTTCCAACCTATATGCCTGTTACTTCCCTTTTTGTCTTATTGTATTAGCTAGGAAATAGAGGACAATGCTGAAAAGGAGTGGTGACAGGAGACATTCTTGCCTTGGTCCTGATTGTAATGGGAAATTTTCTAGTTTCTCACCATTATATATAATGTTAGCTGTAGGGTTTTTTGAAAAGATTTTTTTTAATAATGTTGAGGACATTCCCTTGTATTCTTAGTTTACTGAGTATTTGTCATGAGTGGGTGTTGGAATTGTCAAATGCTTTTTTCTTCATCTTTTGATCAGATCATATGATTTTTCTTTTTAGATTGGTAATGTGATGGATTTCATTAACTGATTTTAGAATGTTGAACCAGCTTTGCATACCTATGGTAAATTCCCCTTGGTTGTGGAGTACAACTGTTTTTAGACATTTGTGGCTTTTATTTGTTAATATTTTGCTTAGAACTTTTATACTTAGAAGAGATATTGGTCTGTTATTTTCTTGTGAAGTTTTTGGTTTTGGTATTAGGGTGATGCTGGCCTCATAAAACAAGTTAGGAAATGTTTCTTCTACTCTTGTCTTCTGAAAGAGATTGTAGAGACTTGGTATAATTTAAATGTTTGGTAACATTTAATAATTATTGTTTTCTTTTCAAGTGTGTGTAGATATGTTTTTATTATTACAGTAAGTTCATTGCTTAGTTTTAGCACCTAGCTTCTCGTACGCTGAATAGGTTTATTATGTTTATTGCATATTGTCTGCCTCCTCCCACTAGAATAAGAGCAGAAATTCTTGACTATTTTGTTTATTGATACGTTTTATATGCCTAAAACAGTGGTTCTCAATGTGTGCTTTGCAGTTTTTTGGGGTTCTGCAAAATCCTTTTGGAGAATATATAAGGTCAAAGCTATTCTCGTGGTAATACTCAGACTTTATTTGCTTCCCCCCCCCCACCCCTACTGTGCTGTTGCTTACACTGGTGGGGGAAAATCAGTCATGTGTAAAACTGCTGATGTTTTAGTGTGAATCAAGCAGTGGCACGAAAATCTACTAGTAGCCACTACATACTTCCTGGTCCTCACTTATGAGGAAGTGACAAGGGGATGCCAATTTCACTTAAAGCTGTAAAAATTATTAGTTTTATTAAGTCCTGACTCTCGAGCATGTGCCTTTTTAATATTCTGTGTGATGAAATGGGAAGTATACCTAGTACTTCTGCTGCATACTCAAATATGGTTGTTTCTAGGGACTAGAATTTGTGATTGAGTTGCTATGGAACATTATATTTACTGGAAATAACAACTGTGAGATAAACTATGTTTCAGTTTCAGGGCATTCGGGCATTTGGCAGATAGTTTTTTTCAAAAAAAGAATGAAGTAAGCTTGTCACCTCAAGGAAAACAACTGATAGTATTTGTTGATGATGATAAATTCAAGTTTGCAAGTGAATTTCGAGTTTTGGAAAATTTATATCTATGAGCTCGATACTTTCCTAATACTTACAGATTTTTTATAATGAGTTGGATACTGATATTAACTGTTGTGGTGTGGGTTTTCTTTGATATTAAATAACAAAATGTGTTAATATCCTGAAGATAAGTTTAACTCCCTGTGAACCATTGCTAAAAAAACTTAGGGCATCAAGCATATGTAATAGATCCCTTCAAACTTCAGATAGATCAGTTGGTTTTAATGCAACAGAGTGTGGAGAGTTCACTGATATGGTTGGTTTCAGATTAAAAATCATGACTACCCTTTAAGAAATGACCACTTACTGAGGTTTGGTGTTGTATTAAAGAAGAGTATCCACAACTTTCTGAAAATGTTATAGCGATGAACATGTCTGTATGACTTTTAAGAGTGATCTACTGTGCGTGCCTGACGGAAAGAATGGGGAGGACGAAAATGAGTTGAAGGAGATAAACTAGTACATCAGAATTATAAAGTAAACTGGTACATTCTGAGAATAAAATTCATCGTGGAGTTTGCCTTACCCTTTGAGCAAGCAGTGGCCCAGATGGACAGACATGGAGGAAGGGAATTGCTGTCTTCTCTCTCTCTCTCTCTCTGTTTTTTTTTTTTTTTTTTAAAGATTTTATTTATTTATTTGACAGACAGAGGTCACAAGTAGGCAGAGAGGCAGGCAGAGAGAGAGGAGGAAGCAGGCTCCCTGCTGAGCAGAGCACCCTATGCAGGGCTTGATCCCAGGACCCTGGGATCATGACCTGAGCTGAAGGCAGAGGCTTTAACCCACTGAGCCACCCAGGCGCCCCTGTCTTCTCTCTCTCATATCCTCATGAGTTTTCTTCCTTCTTTTACTTTCTTGGTAGCACATTTTTAGCTTTCTTAAGCTTTAATTAATATATGGCATTTACCCTGTTTTACCAAATATATGGTAGGGAAAAAACAATACGGGAGAAATTGAAGAGGAGATGAAGAGTTCTGTTCTTGGTGTAGGGAAAGAGAAGCCCCTGACTGCAGCGAATCTAGGAATGTGTTGTGTAATCATTGTTAGGGGAATGCTGGCAAACTGATTTCATGCTAACACACCTGCAAGCTGGAAGGTACAAGTAGGGGCAACTGTGAGCCTTACCTCTTCCAAATGCAACGTAGTCTGTCTTAGCTCACTGGTCTCTGCATCTCCCTAGCCTTCAGACATTATTATGCCCCGTTTATGCAGCCCATATTTGAGGTTCATGGTCCAAAGGGTATCCTCTGGTGTGATGATCAGGAACACCAAGTGGCAGATCCAGAGGTTATTGTGCATAGAGGGAGCTGACATAGGGTTTGAAAATGAAGAAGAAATAACTGAACCCATTTTTGCTGTTGAGACTCACTTACTTGTTTCTCCACAGTCTGTTTCTTTAGTCTTTGGAAGAATGAACTCACAGGAGTGTTCATCAGATGTGGTCTCTAGACCAACTGCATCAGAATCATCTGGGGAACTTACCCAAAGTGCAGATTTCTGGGTCCTCAACTAGTCTGCTGAGTCAGACCTTCTGGGGATAGGGCAATCTGCAATTAGAAGACACTCTTCAAATTTCATGCACAATAAAAAGCTTGAGAACCACTGGCATTACAAGCTTTTTCCAGTACTTATTTTCAACGTATTCATATCAAAGTGAAGATGACCTAATTCTGATGAAACTCTGGACCAAGGGGAATTAATGAATGCAAAGATAAAACAGCGTAGGCAATCCCTCATGTATTTTTGTATTTAGGATATTAATGCTTCTTTGACTGATTGGAGAAAAATTAAATGCTCCAATTACAAAGTCTGAAAGGACTTTGTAGATGCTGGTTGTTACAAGAGGATTCTGAAAACACGTTATTTTTCTTTATCTTAAGGAAGGAAGACTTTCATGTTTTGTCAAGAATGTCAGTTTTCGTGATTTTGTGCTCTAGGCAAACTATCTGAAATCTGACTGAACTGTGTGTATAAAATGAAGCTCTTAGGAAGATAAATGCCTCATCAGAAATGTTAACAATTTCCAGGTTTTCTTTCATATACAGCTAAACAAAAAGTTCCATGTTGTCACAGAGGCTAAGAAGATAAAAAGTCTGGTGAAGATACAGTTTACTTTCTTAGTTTGTATGTGCCTTTCTAACTCATATTTTGATTCATTCGTACTGTCTCCTTACTTTAATTCATGGGCTTCAGAATGTGACTGAGTTCAGCTCCTAGGAAAAGGTTTATAAATGTAGAGGTGAACTTTCAGTTTTGCTTGCATGAGAGGTTACCTGTTTACTGTGTGGACAACACGAAATGTAAACTAGGCGAATACACCACCATGTTATTTTAAGACTAAGTGGAAAGAACTGATGGAGCCTTTTGGATATGAGCGTACAAAACCAAATCTAAAATTAAAAATGAGACTGATAGTGATTAAAATGGGCAAAGTCAGAAAATTTGAAATCTCTTTTCATGAGCAATTTTACTTAACTCTAGATAATAGTTCAAAAATCATATCACGTTTCCAATTAAAAAAACAAAGTGACATCCATTACTTTCTTATTAAGTTTGTTTAATTCAGCTGAATTATTTCATTCTGTTGAGGCTGTTAGTATTGACGTGGCTTTGTAGTTATAGAATGAAACATGAACTGATTGAATCGGGACTAGAGATGGGTTTGAAGCTAATGCTAGGAATGAGGTCCTATGGCTCATTTGTTTTATTTCTTTTAAATAGTTTTGCTTTTCTTTTTACTAATGTTACAGTATGCTCACAGCCAAATATTCTGTGCATAAGGAGGTATACAAAGGTCACTTTAACCACTGCTGCATTTTGATATGTGCTACATATTTTTTCTTAGTATGAATGCACACTGCCATTACACAAGTATATTTATGCCTTTATCCCTGTATGTAATACGTATATGTGCGTACGTATATGTGTGTACCTGTCAAGAAAGCTGTTTGATAAATTTGTTCATGAAACAATATTTTATAGACATCTGTCTATACATATTTCTGTGAAATTTTTATCACATTCCATTTCTAATTATAATTCTGCATAGTATTTTGTAATTTGCATGTACCATAATATAAATGGTTCCCTTATTAATGGGCATTTAGGTCGTTTCCAATGTTTTCACTTTTGTAATTAATATTCCATCTTGTCTGAAAGTTTTCTTGGGATAAATTCATGGAGGTAAGAATTTCTGGGTTAAAGGGTATGCCCATTTAAAAATTTGAGATATATGGTCAAGTTGTTCCCAGAAATGTTGTGCCATTTTATACGCCCCCCCTTTTTTTAGAGATGGAGAGGCAGAGGGAGAAAGAGAATCTTAAGTAGGCTTCACACTCAGCCCAGAGCCTGATGGGTGGCTCCATCTCACAACTCAAAGATCAGGACCTGAGCTGAAAGCAAGAGTTGGATGCTTAACCAACTGAGCCACCGAGGCGCCCCTTTGCCATTTCATATTCTTACTCCAATGTGCTTGAGGGTGATAACTTTGGAACGTTATGAGCAATACTGGGTTTTCTTAATCTCTTAAGTCTTTGTAAATATAGCATGTCAAAAATGGGATTCTTACTTTAATCTTCATTTGTTTGATATAGTATCCAGAGGTTCCCTGGAGACTCTGTGTGCCCTGGGGATTGATGGGCTGTGTAGTCATACCCCAACTTGACTGGTAGTGCTTGAAGTTCTTAAGACAGACAAGGAAATCAATGATTTCACCTGGTTACTAGGTGGTTAATGAGCAATGTTTTGAAGACACAAGCCAGATTTGCTGGATGGAAAGTCACTTCTCCTTTTCCTTCCAAACTTTGTCTTTTAAGACCCAATACAAATAGCTCTTTCTACTCTTTTCTTCCATTGCAAAAATAATAGCTTACTTGGTCATGGATCCAAGCTTAATTAATGACTTACTGGGAAGAGTCCAGATCATTGAAATACTAAGGAACTTTTTTTGCCTACCATAGGGCTTTGGAGAGCCCTGACCTGATCCCAGAAATACAAAATCTGACTTTCTTAAACTTGGGAGGAGGTAGTTAGGAAGGGAAGGGAAATCATTTCATTCCTTCTTGAAGAGTCACTTTCTTTTCTCTCTTTCTCTTTCATTCTCTTTCTATCTTTGACTCTCTACTTCCTTCGCTCAGTCTATCTCACTCTCTCTCAGTTCCAAAGGATCACCTTGGAATTTCTGACCCCCCCCTTTTTTAAAATCAGAAGTCCCATTTTTCATTAGATTTTGGTGTTTTGTGCTTCACAAGACTTAGAAGTTTAGGAAACATTTGACTCCTAACTGTTGACCACAGAACATTGAGATTGTGGTGGATAAATTTAGTTCATATATACATGATTACTTTTGGTCTTGCCCCCAAATTCTGAAGGATATAATTCCCAGGGAGAAACCACTGTGAACCAGGGTTTCACCTTTTACAACAAAACTATTATTCTCAGTAGTTATTGTTTTTTTTTTTAAAGATTTTATTTATTTATTTGACAGAGAGGGATTACAAGTAGTCAGAGGTAGGCAGGGAGAGAGGAGGAAGCAGGCTCCCTGCTGAGCAGACAGCCCGATGTGGGGCTCTATCCCAGGACCCTGAGACGAAGGCAGAGGCTTTAACCCACTGAGCTACCCAGGCGCCCCAAGTTATTGGGTTTTTAAAATCTGGTTTCCTATAAAAAATTTAGTTCTAATGAACACCTTGTTATTTTATTAACCTAATGTTGCCTTCACAATATCTTTTTATTTGTTTCATGCAGGCATTCTTACACCATGAACCAGTGTGCTGCATCAAAAATTGATAAAAATGTAACAGAAGAAACAGTGAAGGTGAGGAGGCACAGTCGGCCCTCAACCCAAGCACACATTCCCTTTTAATTAAAATTTCTTCTGTGGGATGTTACTCTAGACTCTTCAGCTTCTCCTCAGTTCCACTATAAGTTCTGCGCCAGTCACTTGTGTGGGCGACCCTGAGATAAAGGGAAAGAGGGTTTGGGAAAAGAAACAGAGAGTGATGAGGATGGCGTAGAAGACATGGAACAATTTTTTGCCGAGGCCTTTGGACAGTTTGAAAAGAGGAAGAAAAACAAACCCACGACCAAGAACCTCAGTGTCTGTGAGCAGGGGGAACAGAGCCCTAAGTGGGAGCATTGCCAGAGGTGGCTTAGGAAGGGAAGATGTGGACAAATGTGACTTCCAATCTTTGATCACCAAAGAGTAAATGATTTGGGTGGTTCCGTGGTGCAGAAAATGTCTGCATAATGGCTGCAACTCAGAAACACATGTATAAGCCTTTCCTTTTAGGCTGCAGGAAAGGAAAATGATGCAGAGTTTTGTAAAGGGGGAGGAGGTAAATGAAAATTAATTGCACTACTGTTATTATTCATTGAAGCTGCCTAAATTATTATTGATATTTATTTTTGGTGCTGATTTGCTGTTTTATTTTACAAAAAAAAAAAATTCCCATGGATTTTTATAGGCTCCTCTGACTATTTTTTCATAAATTAAAAATGAACTTTCAAATTCTCTTACCATGGGAGCATTTTAGTTTGTGTGCTTTAGGTCGCAAGCAAAAGACACTTATTATTCAAATGAGTTGAAGACACTTCAGCTCTCATTTGGGGACTCCAGACAGAAGAGAAGGTTCAGGACCCTGTGACTCAGGGAGGTCGATAAGATTGCCAGGTTCTGTCTAGCTCTTCACTTTGCCATCCAGGTCATCCACTTTGCCCCAGGGCTGGCTCCTCTCATCCCTGCAAAATGACCTTGTAGCTGTCCAAGCTATCACTTCCAGACACAGCACCTTTCCAGAGGGGAAGCTGTCCATTCCAGGATGCCGTTCCAGAGACCAAAGAAGCCTTTGCCCCCAAAAGCCTGCCAGCAAATCTGCCTGCACTATGTTACCTGCTGCCCATTCTCACTAAAGGGGACTGTCACGCTTGGATTTAGTCACTCGGGCTTTTCCTGAGAGCCAGGAATGGGTTCCTGGTTCCCAGAGCTGTGTAGGAGTAGAAAGGATATCCAGACAAAATTGGTCCTCTGCCCTCTGGGTGGGTGGGAAGGATAAGCATGCCCTGAAATTTTCAGCTTGGAAAGAGAATACTATCCTCTCATGGACTTTTTTTTGACCTGCTTCACTATTGCACTTATTATATTTATTTGTAGATGCTGTTCTCAAACATTGAAGATATCCTTGCTGTACATAAGGAATTTTTAAAAGTCGTGGAAGAATGCCTGCATCCAGAACCTAACGCTCAACAAGAAGTGGGAACCTGCTTTCTTCACTTTGTAAGACCAATTTCTGTTTATTTTAAAAGCTCTGCGCCCCCCCTCCCCCCAGATTTTAGGGTTTAGCTTTTGGCACAGTAGCATGTGAGAACTCAGTGTAGAATTAAAATGTGACACCGAAAGTTTGGGGTCTTTTAAGGCCAATGAAATCTTCCACTGAGAACCAGAAAAGGGGTGAGGGCCTCACATCATCCATTTTATTCAGTGAAGAATAAACAGCCTTTTCTTTTTCCCAACAAGTTAGTTCTTCGCATCCTCTGTAGCTTTGAATCCTAATGAATATTCAGGCTGTTCATAATGAATGGATTTTTATGTTTCTCCCAAACATAGAGCATTTCCCTTTTGAGGCAGAAAATCCTTACTCTTATAATGGCGTGATGAGCCTTTGTGAGTCAGAATGCTCCCTTGTTAATCGGCTGGTGACAAGCCTGCAGGTGAACGAGCCGTGTCACTCTAGGTACACAGATGCCCGCCGGAGTCTCGGTGTTTCTCAAGGGTAGTTTCTCAGAAGGTCGTACTGAGTGGTGCAGAAGAATAACCAGTCAGTCCTCAGTTGTTTCAAATTACACATCATGCTCGTGTAATCATTTCCGTCTTTTCGGACAGGATAGTTGAAATTATTTGTGCAGTTGATTTATAAAGTAAGAAGTCACCTATAAAGCTGTGATCACCAAGACAGCATGGTACTGGCGTAAAAACAGACACATGGACCAGTGGAACAGAGTAGAGAGCCCAGATATGGACCCTCAACTCTATGGTCAATTAATCTTCGACAAAACGGGAGAAAATATCCAGTGGAAAAAAGACAGTCTCTTCAATAAATGGTGCTGGGAAAACTGGACAGCTATATGTAGAAGAATGAAACTCGACCATTCTCTTACACCATACACAAAGATAAACTCGAAATGGATAAAAGACCTCAACATGAGACAGGAATCCATCAGAATCATCAGAATCCTTGAGGAGAACATAGGCAGTAACCTCTTTGATATCAGCCACAGCAACTTCTTTCAAGATATGTCTCCAAAGGCGAAGGAAACAAAAGCGAAAATGAACTTTTGGGACTTCATCAAGATCAAAAGCTTCTGCACAGCAAAAGAAACAGTCAACAAAACAAAGAGGCAACCCACGGAATGGGAGAAGATATTTGCAAATGACAGTACAGACAAAAGGTTGATATCCAGGATCTAAAATGGAAATTATTTTCAGAACTGAAGGGCATTCATAGCAAAAAAAAAAAAAAAAAAAAAAAGTGCTGCTATTTATAGCATTCCACTGATGCTAATTTTCAGAACACCCACCTGAATTCCTTTCTGTACCAAAATGCTATATAACTGATGTTTTATTTAAAAATGCATTAGAATATTTTGTCACAGAAGTCCATTTTTGTTTATTTTTATTTTTATTTAGCCTTTAGAAGGTAACGGTATGTAGTTTCTAGGTCTGTAATTCTGTATGGAGTGGACAGAGCTGCATATGTTCTTTTTATAATCAGGAAATATTTCATAAAGGTAATTAATATTAAATGGAGAGAGGCTCCTTGGCTTAGGAAGATCAAGCCGTACTTTCCTTGGGTATGACTGGAAACGACGCATGTTTGTATCCACTTAATCCAGACTGTTCCTCTTCATGAAGGAATTCACATCTCCTGCCAGCTGGAGCATTTGCTGCCTTAGTCCAGGGCGTCCCATGGGAATCTTGCACTCTGACATCCATCTCCTCAGTAACACACTATGAATCTGTCATCCATGAATTTAGCTAAACTATTTCTGAAGTGTATTTCATTCTGGGTCATACCATCTTTTGAAATAAGTAACTCAATATATTTTTTGCTGGCTATATAAAATAGCACTCAGTGTTGCTTTCCAAATGTATGTCATGGAAATTCCAGAGGGTGTACTTCGGTTCTAATATTTGATCAATACATTTTCTGTGCCTTCCTCTTATTGGAGCTGCTTTGGTAGATACTAATCCTAGCCACTGAGAGAAAAATCTAATGACGGAAGGATGCTTAGAGGCCATGATGGTGAAATTACTCCCTTTTTGAAAGTACCCCTTCTGTGGCAAATACGAAGGTTATTTATTTTGTTCCTACTTGATCACTTTTAGCGAGAGCTATAAACACTAGAAGATCTTTATGTTAATCCTGAATCTGCCTACCACTGCCCATTATGGATTGCCCTTGCAATTTCCACCCAGTGGTCTTAGTTTTGTGTTTCGGAGCTACACAGTGTTGTAAGTCCCATTACACTGTGACAGCTGTCTGAAAGTAGCTACCATTTCCTTACTTTATTATACTAACAAATCATTCTACTTGAAATGACCTCTCATACTTTATCACAGAGAGTCTCATATTAGAGTAGAGTCTCCGAAGTCCATCATTATCTCAGTCACTTGTTGCTGACTATTCTCTTGTTTGTCCGTGTCCCTCCTAAACACAGCTGTCCAGATTGGTGCATGTGAACTGCAGGGTACTAGGTCTCTCTATTCCTGCATGATCAGGCACATGCTTTTCCCTGTTGCTAAAATGCTTTCTTCCCTCACCCTGCCTGGGAATGATGGGTTCATCTCTCTGAACCTTGCTCAGATACTACTTTTTTTTTTTTTAAAGCTGTATCTGAACCCTCTCAGGAAAGCTAAGTACTGTCCTCTGTAATTTGCTACCATTTGGCTCATTGACTTAGTATTGCATACATCATATTGGACTCTAGTTAATATAACCTTTTTTCCCAGATTATTCTTCTTGAATCAGAGAAAATTGATAAATAGTGTGCTTAGATACATACATAGAGTAGAGCTCCCAAAATATAGTAAACACTTTGGACACACAAAGTATGTTCACAAACATCACACAGGTTAATCTTTCCAAGTAGCTACTACCATGACTCTCTCTAACTTACCTTATTCGAATTCACGGAAAGATAAGTTTCGTATCTGTGATGAATATTGCAGTAGCCATGAGAAGGCACAGAAATTGCTTCTTGAACTTAACAAAATAAGAACAATCTGCGCATTTCTTTTGGTAAGTATATATATGACTGTTACCATACGCTGTGATTTGTTGATAGGCTCTCTAAGGAACCAAGGACTAGCGTCAATGTGGTGTAAAAATTACTCATGGGACAATGCTTTAAATATGTCCAGGCTAGGAGACTAGAGTCCCAAAGGACTCTAATCGTAAGCAGGGAGAGTTGGCAGAAGCTCATGGATGGGAAAACACTGATAATGCCCTCTCCTGGCTGACTATAAATTGTTTGTGAGAACCACAGATTCTTAGTGAGAGAAGACATTTATTCCAGAGTTCATCATCGCTTTTATATCCCTCAGCTCCCTAGGGTTTCATTTGCTTTTGCTAAGAGAGCTGTAAGCGGGGCAGTCCCAGGAAGGAAGCAGATCCTGGGGATGCTAGAAAAGAAATTTAAAGATTGACCTTTTTCCTGCATAAATTCCTTACTCACTTTCCACAGAAAGAATAAGAATATATGTTTCATTTCTTCAGGAGAGCACAAAGAAATGCATATTTTGGTAGTCATTTGGACAATTTAGTTGCCAGTGAGGACCACATTGTAAGTGTACAATTCAATAATATTTAGCCAATTGTGGAGTGGAGGAACCATCCTCACTATCCAGTTATAGAGATTTCTAGCACCCTGAAAAGTCCCTCATGCCTGCTCATGGCCCATCTCTGCAACCCCTGTAAACTCTAGGCTATCATTGATTTACTTTCAATCTCCATAGTTTGCCTTTTCTGGATAGTTGTTACAAATGGAATCCTTCAATGTAATATTTTATGCCTGGTTTCTTTTACTGAGTAAAATGTTTTGAGGTTCATCGCCATTGTAACATGTATCCATATGCCATTCATTTTTATTGCTGGATAGTATTCATTGTATGGCTATACCATATTTTATTTATCCATTTGCCGGTTTATGGACTTTGGGTCAGCAAGCAAGTATGATTAATGATGGGCCTTGAAGATCTTTTCAGAGAGAGGTATTAGTATAGAAAAAGGAAATGTCCAGTTTGAACGTTTTATAAGCGTTTTATAAATGATGCTGAGATAAACATTCATGTACAAGTCTTTGTGTGGGTACTTTTATTCTCTTGGATGGATGCTAAGAGTGGAATTGCTAGGTCATAGTAAGTGTATGTTTAAGAAACTGCCAAAATGTGCCATATACACTAGCAATGTACGTTTGCAGTTTCTTTATATCTTTGCAAACACATGGTATTACCAGTTGCAATTATAGCTGGGTTAGTGGATGTGTAGTTTAACTCAAGATGATTTTTATTTGCATTTCTCCCATGACCATTGATATCAGGCATGCTTTCAATGTTCTTATTACACATTCATATATCCTGTTGGTGAAAGGCTTGTTCAAATCTTTTGTTCCATTTTTAAACTGAGATGTTTCTCTTACATTGAGCTATTAGTGTTCTTTATTTTGGATACAGCTTCTGTATCTGACATATAATTTGTGAATATTCCCACTCAGTGTGGTGTGTTTAAAAATGTTATCTTTTGGAAATCAAAATTCTTACATTTTGTTGAAGTAGGATTTATTAAATTTTTTCCATATGAACATATTTTCATTTTATTTAAGAAGTCTGTATTCAGGTTTTATACTTACTTTGTTAATTTTTTTCCCAAGTATTTTGCTCTTTTTGATGCTGTTGTGATCAGAATGATCTTAATATCATTTTTTGGACTGTTCATTGCTACCATATAAACATTTGACTTTTATTTATTTTTGTTTATTGTATATTTTTGTATCATGTGCTTTAAATTCATGTATTAGTTCTAGTAGTTTTTTGGTAGATTCTTTAGGACACTTTACATATAGAATGAAGTCATCTGAGAGTAAAGACAGTTATATTACTTCCTTTTCAATATAGATGTCTTTTTTTCCCCCTGGGTTTTGCACTGGTTAGAACCAGTTTACTATTGATTAGAAGTGATAAGAACAGACATGCCTGCCTTGTTTCTGATCTTGGGGGAAATCAGTCAGTTTTTCATCATGAAGTGTGATGCTAACTGTTGTCGCAGATGTCCTCTTCCAGTTGAAGAAGTTCCACTATATTGATAGTTTGTCAAGAGTTTTTATTGGGACTTTTTGCTTTTTCCGACGTAGGTGTTTAAAGCTATGAATTTTGTCCTACACACCGCATTAGTTTTATTCCATAATATTTTACATGTGTTTTGAGTTTCATTCAGTTATTGAAAAGGTCTAGTTTCCTTCGTAATATCTGTAGTCTATTCTTTATTTAGAGTTTGTCTTGGAAGGCAGTTCTGCATGGGACTGTGTCCCTGCACATTTTCTGAGCGGAGGAGCCAACTGCTTTTGTTCTGGCTGATCTTTAAAGGATGTTTATATCACGATATAAAGGATGTGTATATCAGAAGGTAGAGATATTCTCTTCCTCCTAAGCGGCAGGCAGTCACGCCTGCTGCCCTCATGAGAGATGCATGGTTCTTAGCCTCAGGTCTCCTCTCCTGGTGTCCATGTGCATGGGCCACCTGGTCTTCCTTGTGTTGCGATTTGGGAACTGAGCCTGGGCAAACTGGCCCCAAAATAATGACAATGGCTGCTGCTATTGCTTTAAGGAAAAAAAAAAAAAGTCCTGTAGCTCTGGCCTAGGAGTTTCATGTGTTCTTCCAGCATCCAGAAATCTCTGGCCGGTTGACTTTTGAGCTTGTCGGTAGGGTAAAATCTTAGAATCATCAGTTTTAACATTCTGTTATTTTATTTCCCAAGGTTGGAATTTTCCAGATTTCTTCCTGTAGTTGACTTTTTAAATTTAATTCCATTTTGGTCAGAGAACATAATTAAATCATTTAAATCTTTTTAAATTCATTAAGACATTTTTATGGTTTAGCATATGGTCTGTCCTGGGGTTTTTTGTGTTTTTGTTTTTTCCCTCTCTCTGTATGTTCCATGTGTGCTTAAAAACTATGCATATTCTGTAGCTGTTGAGTGGAATTTTCTATAAATGTTAGGTCAGTTTTGTTCATAGTGTTGTTCTTCTCTTCTTTCTCTTTTCCTCTAGATTTTCTGTCAGTTATTGAGGGTAGGATATTGAAATCTATAGGTATAATTTGTAAATTGTCTGTCTTGCCTTTCAATTATGTCAGTTTTGTTTTGTATGTTTTGGGGCTCTGTTGTTAAATGTATACTCATTGAAAGTGCTTGTATTTGTATTTCTATTGATCATAAAATGTTTTTCTTTGTCCCTATGGATATTTCTTTTCTTAAAGTCTGTTTTGGTTTATTATTATAGCCATGACACTTCTTGTACTGTTTGTGTATCTTTTTCCAGTATTTTACATACAAACTATTTAGGTCTTTGAATCTAAAACATGTCCCTGGGAGACAGTATATAGTTGGATTTCGCTTTTTTAAAAAAAAATTTTATTTTATTTAAATTCAACTAGCCAACTATAGTACATCATTATGGATCTTGCTTTTTTATCCAGCCTGATCATCTCTGACTTTTGATTGGAGTGTTCCATTCATTGATCTTTAACTGAATTATTGATATTGTTGTATTGACAGGTACCGTTTTATTGTTTTTTCTGTATGTGTTTTTGTTGTTGTCCCTCTGTTCCTCCTTTACCTTCCTTAGTGTACTGTTTTATTTCCTCTGTTGATTTTTTTTAACTACTTTTTTGGGGGGGGCAGTGATTGCTCTAAGAGCAATATTCATCTTAATTTATCAAGTCTATTTCCTGAAGTTGGTGGTTGTTCTTTGTTTGTGTTGTTTTGTTTTGTTTGTTTTTTTTTTGTAACTTTCCTGGACTTGATTTAAGAACCTGTGACTCTTGTATGTACAGCTGCTCTCGCTACTCAATTTTTTGTTTTATAATTTAGCCTCCCTTTTTAGGGGGTCACTCCAGTAACTGCTTAACTTAGTTCTGTTGGTGGTTTCTCAGAGGTGACCAAACATCCTTAATCATCTTGTCTATGGATCTGTGTGTTACTTTGAGGGGGGTGGGGAAGACATTCAAAGGGTAGGCAGTTTTCAAGTCAGATCTAGGTTTTTCTTTCCATGGGGACATCCCTTCCCCCTTGGGTCTTTTCTGCAGATGCACAGCCTGTTACCTGCTCCAAAGAGGTCTGTAATCTCAGGCTAACAGAATTGTGGGCATTCTCCATTTTTCTTATAGAGTGTGCTAACTTTATTGACAACGCCCTCGGGAGTGAGATATTTACCCTCTGCTGCCCCACCTGAAAACAGGTTTTCAGGGTCTATCACTATGTCAGGGCCCTTGTGATGGGGCCACTGCAGGAGAGCCACTATGGAAGCACCATTTTGATAGGGCCACTGTGCAGGGTGAGCTGAGGAGGCAGGGGGAAGGTAGGAGAAGCTCTTGTGAGAATGCTATAGACTCCCACCTTTCTTACCTGAAATTTCAGCAATTTTTCATGAATAAACATTTCTTGGTTCTTTTGTTTGACTTCAGTTGATTTCCAGAGCTCTGAAGTTGATATTTTTGACAATTTTGCTGAGGTTACAGTTTTTTTTTTGTTTTTGTTTTTGTTTTTTTTAGGAAGAGGATTTACTGGTCCCTTTTCTCTGCCACAGCCAGAAGAGGCTTCTATGCCACTGAAATTTTAGGGCTTTTTAGGAGGTGTTGGAGCTTCATTGTCTTAGTGAATCCGGTCTGTTCTCAGCACAGTTGACTCTTTGATCCCCTTGATCTAGTTTATTGACTGAATTGTGTCAAGCCATGCCGGTAAAGTCCCAAGAGTGCTGGTTTTTAGATGATCCTGCAGCACAGTCTGGTAGGAAACCTGGCTTTTATAATTCCTGCTCTGGTACTAAGTGACCTCTAATTACCTGAATGACTTTAAGAAATTCATTATATCGCTGGTGTCATTTTCCATCTCCATAAAATGGGGGATAATAACAGTCACCCTTGGGAAGACAGGTAAGAGTTTACAGATTTGGTGATGGTATTATTTGGGTACTTGGATATGCTGCCACAGTTTTCATCATCAGGGAGATCTGTGGGAGCTCATTTAGAAGATATTCTTTCTGGATGCACAGAAAGAGAGTTGGCTTTCATAAGCCAGTCTAAAGTGACAACCCACCTCTGCTATTATGAAGACAGTTCATGATCTGTCCAGTCCTATTAGACAAGGAAATAACAGTGTGTTAAGCAGTCATGAATTTCTTGGGGTACTTCAACCCGGGGCTAGGGAAAGGGGTGGCTGTGTTTATAAGGGGTGCTGACGTATGTAGGGATGCTGAAACATCACTGGAAAATACAGTGAGATGTACATAGTTGTGTTTCATATGGTTCCTCTGGGGACAACACCGTGTGGGGTTGGAAAAAATATGTTGATAAACTGATTGCAATGGGGGATGAAGCCCTCAAAGAGCATGCTTGAGTCAGAACACTTCTTTGCTCCCCTGTCTTCTAAAGTGTCTGGGTGAAGTTAAGGTCATGATGTTAGTTTTGCTGACTCGAATACACTTGGCTAAAGCCAAGTTGCTCACGACAGTCGGGGATGGGGGGCAAATACTGCTACCCCCAGTCTTTTCTTTTTCATTCTTTCCTGCTCAGCTCTTGGTCTCTCTTCACAATGAGTGTAGGACAGTAGTCTCAACCCTTGTAAAATGCTGGTATAAAGGTTGCTAAATTATCAGTATGATATTTGAGGAGCCCTTTTCTCTGTTTATTACAAATTTATCGACTACTTTCTTTCTGCCAGCCACTCTGATAGGCATTGTAGGAAAAGGATTTGGCACAAGTTTCTAATATTTTTCTTTTTTCTTTTTTTTTATTTTTTAAAGATTTTTATTTATTTATTTATTTGACAGAGGGAGAGACAGAGAACACAAGCAGGTAGAGAGGCAGGCAGAGGCAGAGAGAAGCAGGCTCCCCGCTGAGCAAGAAGCCCGATGCAGGGCTCGATCCCAGGACCCTGAGACCATGACCTGAGCCGAAGGCAGCGGCTTAACCCACTGAGCCACCCAGGCGCCCCTCTAATCTTTTTCTTTTTTAAATTGATGCTTAAACTATAAAATAAAGACCAGATGCTTCAGAGGATACAGGCTTTTTTTTTTTTTTCCAATCAGAGTTGATTTTCTCTTCTATTTCATCTCATTCTGATTGCTGCTTTTGAGATTTCTCCATTCATCTTGCCTTTCTGGTGATCATACCTGACCTCCTTCTCAGAGACTGGCTGGCCATTGTCACTGGTGGGGTATTATAGCTAAAAGTGACTTAGCAATCACTTGGTTAAAACATGACAGTTTTACAGGCAGGAAAACTAGCATTCTCAAATCAACCCAAAGTTACATCACTAGTCACTGGTAAGGATGTATAGAACCCAGTTGCCTCCAGGCCCTGCTCTTTACAATACAGCACACCACCACAATTCAGCTACAACACAACTCCCTTTATAAGCAGGATTGATCTGTGTATCTTTGTGTCTATTATTTATTTATCCATCAGTCCATCCACCCATCTGTCCATCCATCCATCCATCCATCCATCCACCTACCCATCATTTATTCCTCCATCTCTATCCTATTTTTCCTCAGACTTCATAGGATAGTATATAAAAATTAATTTCAAAGGTATGTATTTAAAACATATTTTGGTTTCTATAACTAACATGATATGAAGATACTTCTCTTTGTCTTCTGTAAATGTTCTTTGTGATTTCACAGACTCATCTCAAGGAAAGAAGGTATAAAGACAGACTTTCACAAGTTTTTAGCAGAAAATTTTATGATAGAAGAAAATTTCATGGGTTCAGCTTTAAAAAATTGTGATTAATTATTTTTATTTACACTGCAGAACTGCATGTTACTTGGAGGATGGAAGAATACAGATGTTCCCCTGGGAGGATATTTAGTAACACCAATACAAAGAATTTGCAAATACCCTCTCCTTTTGAAGGTATTTTATGTGTTTATTTCACTGTAGTATCTTCCTTGTATCTGCATATTTTGCTTTAAAAATTTTTTCTTTTAAATAATCTGATTTTCTGAAGGAAGGGCAGGTCATAGTTACTTAGGGAAAATAGCTATTTCATCACATATATATGGATTAGGAAACAAATCTTTTAGGAAAAAAGACTTTTAGTGCTCTTTGTAGAAAACTTATCCGTTTGAGTTTTATTTAGAGTAAATGCATTAGTTTCAAGATAGATCCCATTAAAGACCTTATGACAAGTTCATATTGCATATTATCTACAGGGATCGTTATCTTAAGTAAATCTACTATTGTATTTTTTGACTTCCCCTTACAGTGGTGTCTTCTTGATGCTAATGAACTTAAAATGAAAGTTACATAATTTTACAGTTTGGTTTTTGAATCAGTATTACAGGGAATGTTGTGGGTCACATGGGACAATAAATGGTAGGATGTAGAACGACCGTGCTAAGCAAATACTGCCTCTGGATGCATTAATGGTCGTAGGCCATTGCCTCATTACAATGACTAAAAGTGTTATTGTGAAAAACATATTTTAATGTGCTCATTATGCTTGTACTGTAAGAATATGTGAATAGATTAGAATAGCAATTCTGGAAATGGTGCTTCTTGGAACTACAACAGCAGCTTGGGTTGGTGGTTGAGCACAGGAGCTCTGAGTTCAGATCCTAAGTATTCTGCTAACTAGCTGTGTGACTGAACACATAATCTAACTTCTTAAAGCCTTGGGTTTTTATTAATGAAGCAGAAATAATGTTGATGAAATTGTAGCGTATGTCTGCAAGGATGTGTATAACGGATATGTATGTCTGTGTATGTGTGTATATACATATACACATATGGAAAACGTATTGCATAAAAATAGTAATTAAACTTTTATGCAAATCATTTAGCACAGTATGTACTCCGTATATGTTAGCTATTATTATTCATATATATTTGATTCTTTTTTATCTTAATAGATTACTGCTTGCTCTCTACATTTTTAAAATATTTCAATATGTTAGGCACATATTAACTGGTGTTCTTATTGATTTACTTTTTGAGAAACAAATGTAAGGAATTTGAACTTAAAATACATTTTTTTAACTACAACTTCCATGAGTTGCATAATTGGGTTTTTGTGTAAAATTTCTTTGAAAACAATTTCTCCTTATTAAAAAACAAGTTAAAATTGCTTGGTTAAGCCACAGAGGGAAGCTAACATGGGGATCTTCAGTTCTGCAGACTTTTCATATGCTCTTCAGTTCAGGAAGATTGGGGCAAACGTGACTCCTGTCTTTCTGAGAGTCCTTTCAGACTCTTGACTTGGTGACTCAGATCACGTCAGCTATTCCTGGACCTGATTTTGGAATCCCAGGCATTTGTTTGTTTTAAGAGTCAGAAGGGATAGTGATATTAAGAGAAGGATATCATGCTAAGTGTTGTTCTAAATCACTTCTGGATGGGGATGACCACCAGATAGGGTTGGCTGATCTGACCTTTCAAAAGATAGAATAATGGACACGTCCTTGCTTAGGAAGAAAAAGATCAACTCAGAGCTCCTTCGAGAAGTGGAAAGATGACATTTTCCCCCTTCTTTGGATGATTATCTTCACAAAGAAACATGACAAAACTATTTACTTGTGTATTAGATATGTTGGTGTTGATAATTTTGTTGTTGTTGTACCATTGTGCTGATAGTCTCTTTGATTTTGGTTGGTTTTATTTATTCAGAGAAAAACATTAGGGGTTAGGCTGTGTGTTAAACAATCTCTCCGTCATATTTGTGGAACTTGAAATTATTGGTGTGGCCAACCAGTACAGTGTTCATAGAAAGTAACTGACAAAAGAGTATTACTAGTCATTTTTCTTGCTATTTCACATTGTCTACATTCACGTCTCAACTTCACAGATACGCACTGGGCACAATTCCATAGGACCTCAAATCACAGTCTGCAGACTGACTTGACCACTTCACATAATTTACAAATACTTCTGCACTTTAGAATTTTTAGAGAAGCCAGCATATCTCTTTTGTGGATTTGTGATCCAACATAAGTTTTTAAATCTTGCCTTGGGAGCAATGTAATGTGTATTCTTCTGGTGCTAGCTCTGCCGAACGGAGTGTGAACATACTGAATGCAGGGTCAAAGTGTATGGCAGAAGTTTCAACAGTAACAGACCTCAAGAGCATATAACAACTGTACAGTTTCCCACTGGATGTTAAGAATTAAGAAAATTATTTTAAAGACTTGCCCCAGGATTTCTGTAATTGTGTTAGTTATGTGATGATGGCAACTGTAGTAAAGAAACAAATGACTAATTAAAAGCAATGTGGTCACAACTGTCTAGACAGTGGGTGATGTTTAATTTTGTGCTTCTGAACAACAAACAAAACCTTTTAATATATTTAAAAGTCTAAAGATCATGCTTGCTCTGATATCCTGAATGGAAAAAACCATAAAATGCCCAAAAAACCCCCAAAATCAAAACAACAACAAAAAAACCTATTGAGGGGCCTATGACAATTCATTCATTGCAGAAAGTGAAATCGAGTTATTGGTGAAAATAGCATAAATTGCTCCATTAGTGATGGAGTATCATGGAACTTGTAAGTTATTTATTTTGCTAGAGTATAAGACATTATTTAAAAATTTTGCTTTACTTATGGCATGTTTTTGTAGTTTCTCAAAAGTGTATTAGGAAATAAGGCATTGAAATTATTTTTGAAATTATGGGACATATTTATTTAAAGACTTACTGTTCCGCTAAGACTCTAGGAAGACATACAGAGTTCTATTTCTGTTGGAGCAGAGGTCAACCTTATAAACAAATTACATGCAGCAGGTGAGATATTTGACAATTCAAAAGGAGAAATCTAATTTAGTTTTTAAAACAAAATAATTTTAAGGCAAAAAAATTGAAGGAGCTGCAAAATGTGTGCCAGGGTAACGTATATTCATTGATTCAGCCTTTTGTTTTTGATCTGAATTTTAGTGGAGTTTGTGATGTCCCCTCTGAAAGTGGCTCTCACGATCTCTGCAGTTCGCATTTCCTGGTCATTCTGAACCTGCTGTACCAGAAAGCTGAAGATCAAAGGGCGATTTGTTTTTTTGTGTATTAACAGGAGTTGCTGAAGCGGACTCCAAGGAAACACAGTGACTACGCAGCGGTAATGGAAGCCCTCCAAGCCATGAAAGCTGTCTGTTCCAACATAAAAGAGGCCAACAGGCAGATGGAGAAGTTAGAAGTTTTAGAGGAATGGCAATCTCACATTGAAGGCTGGGAGGTACATTCGCTCTACTCAACAATGGAGCTTCAAAGAGTTTTATTATGTCTTATGCTGCGTGTAGAATTGTTAACATTGGATGGAACCATAAATGGTCATTTTCCCAGATAATGCCAGAGAGCTGTAACCATTTCTGCAAAGTGCTGTCATTATTATTTTTAAATATCTTTAGAGTAGCAAGTTAAATTGACTTAACATCAACCTGAAAGCTTTGTCATAGAGCCTTCTAATATTGTGTGGGTTATAAGCTTTGGTATTTCAGTATTTGTGCATCTTGATTATCCTTTTCCCTGCCTTCCTTTGGTCAATAAGTACATAGCCTGAAACCTGGAGAGAGTAAGGAAGGGGAGTTACGCCCCGTATGTGTTCTATGATAGTTATTTTCAGATTCTAAATTAGGTGTTTGATGATGAATTTAATCTTAAGGTCACTTAATCTCTTAAATTGCATTTCTTTTTAATTTTTTTAATTTTTTATTTCTTTTCAGCGTAACAGTATTTATTGTTTTTTCCCCACACGCAGTGCTCCATGCAATCCGTGCCGTCCCTAAAACCCACCACCTGGTTCCCCCAACCTCCCACCCCCCGCCCCTTCAGAACCCTCAGGTTGTTTTTCAGTGTCCATAGTCTCTCATGGTTCACCTCCCCTTCCAATTTCCCTCAACTCCCTTCTCCTCTCCATCTACCCTTGTCCTCCATATTATTTGTTATGCTCCACAAATAGGTGAAGCCATATGATACTTGACTCTCTCTGCTTGACTTATTTCACTCAGCATAATCTCTTCCAGTCCCGTCCATGTTGCTACAAAAGTTGGGTGTTCGTCCTTTCTGATGGAGGCATAATACTCCATAGTATATATGGACCACATCTTCCTTATCCATTCATCCGTTGAAGGGCATCTTGGTTCTTTCCACAGTTTGGCGACCGTAGCCATTGCTGCTATAAACATTGGGGTACAGATGGCTCTTATTTCATCCTTTCTAAATGAAGAAACTGTCTCTGATGTGATTTTTAAGGTCCATTCAAGATGAAAAGTCTTAATGGATTTATGACTCATTAAAGAAAGATTTTTTTAAATGATAGAAAAAGCAAACAAAGAGTGATATTCAGACTCTGTTATATGTTTTCATCCATGGTAACTTTGAATCCCTATTATTTCATGGGGTTAGAGCCCTATTTTTTTTTTTAAAGGTTTTATTTATTTGACAGAGACAGAGATCACAAGTAGGCAGAGAGGCAGGCAGAGAGAGAGGAGGAAGCAGGCTCTCCGCTGAGCAGAGAGCCCGATGCGGGGCTCGATCCCAGGACCCTGAGATCATGACCTGAGCCGAAGGCAGAGGCTTTAACCCACTGAGCCACCCAGGTGCCCCGGAGACCTATGTTATTTTAGTGCTATATAAAGCATAAACTAAAATTTTGTCTTTAAATTGACTTAATTGTGATGAGATGAGCTTTCAACTGGGATCATTTATTTTTATAAAGTAAAGCAATTAAGACATTTTTTAAAGGTATAGAGAAGATTTCAAATGTTTCCAACCAAATAATGTATCACACAAATTCGAGTGGATTGCTTTTTATCTTTAGGACCTTATAATTGACTGATTTGTTTTGTATCTTCAATATGTTGGTTTCCATTTAGATCTAAAATTATATCCATTCAGATTTGCAAAGGAACCTCAAACATTGACCTCTGGGAATTCCCCAGTTTATCCACTCTTCACCATGAAACTTTTCAAATCCAGCTGGGATCGAAGCTTTCTCTTCGTCTATATTCTTTCATTTCAAGTGTCCAGGGTGACCCCACATTTCAGCATGAATGCTACTTATTTCAGTCAGTTAAAATGGTTGTGTGTTTTACAGTTGATTCATGATGATAATTCCTTTCCTGGGGAGCGGTTGTCCTGCTGGGTTGAGAAAAATGGACTGAAGTTTGCTTTTGTCATTCTGTTGTCACTCACGCATTGGAAGAAAAACTGAACGTGCTTTAAATTGCAGGGTTTCTCATTGATATCTGCCAGTCCTCTTCCCAAAACAAAACCTCACAGATTCTTCTCGGTACTCTAGGGGAATGGAATCTGTCATAATTTTGTTCCTCCTCGTGTATATTCTAAAAAAAATTGTATCTACTGCAGAATTAAGAGATTGTTTAAAAAGTTGATATTTCTTGCTCTGAGCTTGCCAGTTACTCAAAGGAAGAATGTGTGTGGATCATGTTCTGTTACTTACAGCCCCTAACAGGGGGTGCCTCAATCTCACCAGCTCTCTGTGTTTACAACAAACAGTTGAAGTGCAAGAGGAAAATGCAGCATCGGGACAGAGGAAACTGGCTGCAGGAAATCAGATACGACTACAGTTCCAGCAGGCACAGAGGAGATCATATGAGTGTCGGGTCCCAAAAAAGGGCAGCAACACAGATTCTGTTTGAGTAGGACTTGAATATAATTGCATAAGACACAGCCAGGCTACTTTGGGGGGTTTTGGGACATTGAGGGAACGCAGCTTGGAGGAAGGCCCAGCTAAGTGGTTGGCAACTTTTGATAAGAACATGATTCCTCATCTCAGTCCACTAGCTTGGAGAGAGGGGGAAAGCTCTTATAATACTCACACCTGGTCTGTTCCTGGAAGATTTGGAGAAACTGCTGATAGGACTCCGATTTGTCCAGGAGAGAGGGGTAGTGTTACAGGATGAATGCAGGCCCTGGGAGGGAAGGAGGATAGTTACAGAGCTTTCTTTGAATTGCAAACAAAGATTACTGCTCAGCTTGCAGACAGCTTTGTGTATGTTTAGAGTAGCTCTAGTGGGATTAGGACATGGCCAAGGGTAGATGTCAGGTGGCATGCTGGCCAAGAACGGAGAGTTCCTTAAAAAGCCTTTGAGGTGTATAAGAAAGCCACTGATTTCTGGACATTGACTTTGTATCCTGCTACATTACTGAATTGCTGTATGAGTTCTAGTAGTTTGGAGGTGGAGTCTTTTGGGTTTTCCATATAAAGAATCATGTCATCTGCGAAGAGAGAGAGTTTGACTTCTTCCTTGCCAATTTGGATACCTTTTATTTCTCTTTGTTGTCTGATTGCTGTTGCTAGGACTTCTAATACTATGTTGAACAAGAGTGGTGAGAGTGGGCATCCTTGTCGTGTTCCTGATCTCAATGGGAAGGCTGCAAGCTTTTTCCCATTGAGGATGATATTTGCTGTGGGTTTTTCATAGATAGATTTGATGAAGTTCAGGAATGTTCCCTCTATCCCTATACTTTGAAGCGTTTTAATCAGGAACGGATGCTGGATTTTGTCAAAAGCTTTTTCTGCATCAATGGAGAGGATCATGTGGTTCTTCTCTCTTCTCTTATTGATTTGTTCTATCACATTGATTGATTTGCGAATGTTGAACCATCCTTGTAACCCAGGGATGAATCCTACCTGGTCATGGTGGATAATCTTTTTAATGTGCTGTTGGATCCTGTTTGCTAGGATCTTGTTGAGAATCTTTAAGGCAAATTAGAGAATCGATTCCATTTACTATAGCACCAAAAACCATAAGATACCTCGGAATAAACCTAACCAAAGAGGTTAAAGATCTGTACTCGAGGAACTACAGAACACTCCTAAAAGAAATTGAAGAAGACACAAAAAGATGGAAGACCATTCCATGCTCTTGGATGGGAAGAATAAACATCGTTAAAATGTCTATACTGCCCAGAGCAATCTATACTTTTAATGCCATTCCAATCAAAATTCCACCAGTATTTTTCAAAGAGCTGGAGCAAATAATACTAAAATTTGTATGGAATCAGAAGAGACCCCGAATTGCTAAGGAAATGTTGAAAAACAAAAATAAAACTGGTGGCATCACGTTACCTGATTTCAAGCTTTACTACAAAGCTGTGATCACCAAGACAGCATGGTACTGGCATAAAAACAGACACATGGACCAGTGGAACAGAGTAGAGAGCCCAGATATGGACCCTCAACTCTATGGTCAAATAATCTTTGACAAAACAGGAAAAAATATCCAGTGGAAAAAAGACAGTCTCTTCAATAAATGGTGCTGGGAAAATTGGACAGCTATATGTAGAAGAATGAAACTTGACCATTCTCTTACACCGTACACAAAGATAAACTCGAAATGGATAAAAGACCTCAACGTGAGACAGGAATCCATCAGAATCCTCGAGGAGAACATAGGGAGTAACCTCTTTGATATCAGCCATAGCAACTTCTTTCAAGATATGTCTCCAAAGGTGAAGGAAATAAAGGCAAAGATGAACTTCTGGGACTTCATCAAGATAAAAAGCTTCTGCACAGCAAAAGAAACAGTCATCAAAACAAAGAGGCAACCCACGGAATGGGAGAAGATATTTGCAAATGACAGTACAGATAAAAGGTTGATATCCAGGATCTATAAAGAACTCCTCAAACTCAACACACACAAAACAGATAATCATATTAAAAAATGGGCAGAAGATATGAACAGACACTTCTCCAATGAAGACATACAAATGGCTACCAGACACATGAAAAAATGTTCATCATCACTAGCCATCAGGGAGATTCAAATCAAAACCACATTGAGATACCACCTTACACCAGTTAGAATGGCCAAAATTAGCAAGACAGGAAACAACGTGTGTTGGAGAGGATGTGGAGAAAGGGG
Source organism: Martes martes (assembly GCF_963455335.1). Lineage (NCBI taxonomy): Eukaryota > Metazoa > Chordata > Mammalia > Carnivora > Mustelidae > Martes > Martes martes. Next base: position 64,421,411 of record NC_137891.1, read on the forward strand.
AACCCTCTTACACTGTTGGTGGGAATGCAAACTGGTGCAGCCACTTTGGAGAACAGTGTGGAGATTCCTCAGGAAATTAAAAATAGAGCTTCCCTATGACCCTGCAATTGCACTGCTGGGTATTTACCCCAAAGATACAGATGTAGTGAAAAGAAGGGCCATCTGTACCCCAATGTTTATAGCAGCAATGGCCACGGTCGCCAAACTGTGGAAAGAACCAAGATGCCCTTCAACGGATGAATGGATAAGGAAGATGTGGTCCATATACACTATGGAGTATTATGCCTCCATCAGAAAGGACGAATACCCAACTTTTGTAGCAACATGGACAGGACTGGAAGAGATTATGCTGAGTGAAATAAGTCAAACAGAGAAAGTCAAGTATCATATGGTTTCACTTATTGGTGGAGCATATCAAATAATATAGAGGACAAGGGTAGATGGAGAGGAGAAGGGAGTTGAGGGAAATTGGAAGGGGAGGTGAACCATGAGAGACTATGGACTCTGAAAAACAACCTGAGGGTTTTGAAGGGGCGGGGTGGGAGGGTGGGGGAACCAGGTGGTGGGTATTAGGGAGGGCACAGATTGCATGGAGCACTGGGTGTGGTGAAAAAACAATGAATACTGTTACGCTGAACATAAATAAAAAATTTAAAAAAAAAAAAAAAAAAAAAAAAAAAAGCCTTTGAGGTGAGAAATCTTGAGCTAGTAAGGTTGGGAAAACAACTCCCTGTCTAGTTCCTTCCCCAAGCTCCTGCAGACCCTTGAGGACCACCTGTGGGATGACACCCTCGCTCCAGTAACTAAAATTTCTTGAATGGGATCTGAATCTGATACACCATGAATTAGCATTATTTTCACCTTAGGTGGATTATTTATTTCAAGTAAGTCACTTAATTATCCAGTCTTATTTTCCCATTAATCAGTTGAAGACTTTTTATAGTAAAATCTGTCAGGTATCTTGCCTATCTAATATTTTGTGCTATAAATTATTGTTACATTCCTTTATGTTGAATTTAGGTAAACAAGTGATTGAAATCTATGGTCCCGAATTAGATGACATAGAGCTGAAGCCTGATTTTCAAGCAGACTTCATCTCTAGTCCAGACTAACCCTTACTTTGGGGATGATGCATCAGACCTCTCCCATGTACTATGTGGGTTATTACAGGAGTCAAACGAAATAAGTGGAAGTGCTATGAATACTGTAAAATCCTATGCAAATGAGTCGTATTTTAAAGCTGTGGTTCAATGGTAGGATTTTACCCTTGAGAAATTCCTATTTGTCTAATACATGCTCCTGACTACTGAAGGTGTTATATCACTTCAGTTAAGGTTAGATAGTTCCAAGTCACAGAAACTAAAAGAAAAATTAATTTAAAAAGATAGGGGGTAGCTCACAGAATCAGTTGAAAAGCTACACTCTCAAGGGTGTCTAGGCAGCCAATGCTGGTAGGTAGGTTCATCAGTACCCTGACTAAAATGGATAGACTCTAATAATTTTTTCTACCATTCTATTACATCACTCAAGATTCAAGATCAAAATCTAAGATTCCTGTAGTCTTGCCTAGGGGAGGACAGAGGTCCTTGTTGGCCAGTCAGCCACTTTCCTTTTGAGGAAAGGCTGATCTTCCATTGTATGCAATCTTGGTGAGCCCTTAACAGTTTGCTGAGGTATTATAATCCCCATTACACAGATTTAAAAAGTGAAGGCCATATAATTTCCTTCAAGTGCTTACAGCTAATGGATGGCAGAATTTAAACCTATATTCCTTGTCACCATGTAATATTGTATCTACTCTTAAAAAAATTAAGCTAATTCTTTAGATTAAGTTGATTGCTTGCCATTTAGAAGTAAATTGACTATAGAAATTAGGTTTTTGTCATCATTTACATAGTGACTGCCATTACAGAAGATCTGTAGTTTAATTGCTCATATTTGAAGTTCTGCCTTTTATTAGTATAATTTATGATATCTCAGTTTTATGTCTTATCCAACATTCAGAGCATTGCACAGGATATTCTACCAAAGGTAATTGTAGGGCAATGATCAGTGTGCTTGGAAAGGAAGTTCATTAGTTGTTTAATCAGAGTCACTGATTCATTTCATAGAACAGGACCAGTCGCTGTCTTGGTCTGCTTTTTGGCTGATTGATAGTATTGTAATGGTAACTCTAATCTTTGGAGTCCTAATGAACTCTATCGACAGGGAGTATCAAAAAGCATTATATCACTTGGTAATTCAGTTTTATATCTGTGATAGCCCTGTTTGGAATAGATCTCTCAAATCTGAAAAAAATCACATTAAAAGGTAAGAGGGAGAATTATTAATATATGAAGGTGCTGGAAAAAATAAGATCAAAATAGTTACTGCATTTTACGAAATAGAAACAGAATAGAAATTTGACACCTCTTGGCTTTCTACATGGAGAAATATAATGGCATAAAACCATTTCAACATCCATTTCCTGCTTTACATATGATTAAGTTTGTGTCTGACAGTATATTGACTTCAAGTCATGTTCTCTTTATGAGTGTGAGTCTAACAGAGGTTGTGGTGAGAATTTTTTTTTTTTAAGATTTTATTTATTTATTTGACAGAGATCACAAGTAGGCAGAGAAGCAGGCAGAGAGAGAGGAGGAAGCAGGCTCCCTGCTGAGCAGAGAGCCCGATGCGGGGCTCGATCCCAGGACCCTGGGATCATGACCTGAGCCGAAGGCAGAGGCTTTAACCCACTGAGCCACCCAGGCGCCCCCCCCCCCCCGCCTTTTTTTTCTACAAGGTGATTTGGTAGATACAAATTTGTCTACTGCCTTGAGACAGAATTGATTTATAGATGGCCCTTGTTACTTAAGGATAGGTGGTTTGGGATGAAGGCCATTGAAAGTCAATCATTGTAAGGGGTGGGTGGGGGGGAAGCTTGATTGGGACTTCATTTCAATAAAATGAACATTTATGTTATTAGTTTTATCTAATATATGACAGAATCTAGGTTAAAACATCAGTTAATAAATTGAATCTCAAAAAGAGTGAACCAAATGCTGAATCTTGCTGGGGGGCATACATTTTATGACATTATATATAAAATGATGTGATATTCTTCATTTCATGTTTAACTTTTCTAGTAGTTTAAAATGATTTTTTGAAAGAATATTCAAATGCTTCATTCATTTTCTCGACACACTCCTTTGATATTGAAACCATTCTCTTATGAGACGCCCACGTAGTTGTCATTCTTGTCAATTGTCTTTTCTTCCACAGTGAGTGGGTGTAGCTCTTGTTAGATCTTCATCTGTCAGTGCTTTGTATATGATTGGGGGAAGTTTCAGAGCCTCCTGTCATCCTTCTTCTTTGCCAAGATGATGCCTTCTCTCTGCAGTCTGTGTTTTTCTGGGATTGACATTCAACATTTAGTTGACCAAGATGAATGGGGTAGACTCTGGTGTTAAGCAGGGAGCGCTGACAATGGGGTCAGATAATTAGTGACTGGTTTCCTATTATAGTGATTTTTTGCCTCCTCATAGCTGCAAAGAATCAGTAATGAACCCTTACATAACATATTAAGAGAACTTGACATAAAAAGATTTAACCTTTCAAATAATCCAGATGTGGTTTAGCAATATAATTTTCACTGGGTCTTTTTCAGAGGTGGGGCTTTGTTCTATTGTTGCAGTGCTTCATAAATCATTTTAATGTTTGAAGACACACTGGAAATTAGAAAAGGAGCCATAAGATAAATACACACGCTGCTGACTGTCTTTTCTGGTTGTTGTCATTTTCTGAAAGCATACTTTGGCACCTAACTAGTGTCCACCTATGGAAATTCATCATATTCCACATTAAATTAAATTAAATTAAATTCTGTAATGGCGCTTTGAATTTACTAGTCGTTCATGTATGCTGACTATATAATTCACACCTGATTATACCTCAAATTGTAGAATTAAAATTATTCAGCTTATTAACAAATTAGATTCTGAATTGTCACCATTTTCTGGCTGGATCTTGACCTCGAGACACCCACAGTGGGAAGGGGAGCCATTGTTGAGGAGTGTTGCTAACATGGACTGCCTCTGGGTCCTGGCTTTAGTGACTGAAGTCATGGTTTGCTCCATCCATTTCAGACTGATCTTTTCACCCTATCGGAAGGTGATACTGAAATGGTGTACTTTGTAAATCTGACAAAGAAAATCCCTAAAGAATGACTGAAACCTGAAACCATGACATGGAATGAACTATAGAGTTAATGATAAAACAAATAATCATACACACACAGCTATCTCTAAGAGTGTTAATTCATGCCAGCTCTCATTTTGTTGACACTCTGTTACTGCAGTGATGCCACTGCATTTAATTCTATGCTTTCATGTCTGTTTCTTCCACTAGTATCGGGAACAGGGGTCATGTCCCAAGCCTTTGCACCTGCTGGGAGCAAGGTGAAGGAGGAGGGATGACATAGATTTCCACAGACTGGACTGGGGAGAGAAGCTTTTGGAAGGAGAGGCACTGGATGAGTAGATTCCCACCCATGGTGCAGTTATTAATGGATGGTTACTTCTCCCCTTGAACTGCCACTCAGCCTTCCTTTCCTGATTTAATAAAAGTGGTCAGGATTAGAACCATCCATGGAACTTCCTTGCTGGGGTTTTGCTGTATTTTAGTTCTATATATATAATTCATCACAGGTGTGATTTTACATGATGAATGTTGCTTCTTAAAGGGAAATGCATGTTAAAAAGGATAAATCATCTAGATAAAAGAAGTACAGTATTTTGGTTATTTTTTAAGGGATTGCTGAGACAGTAAAACTCTGAATCATATGGGTAAACACATTATTTTAAAATATCTTTATTGGGGCGCCTGGGTGGCCCAGCGGGTTAAAGCCTCTGCCTTCGGCTCAGGTCATGGTCTCAGGGTCCTGGGATCGAGCCCCACATCGGGCTCTGCTCAGCAGGGAGGCTGCTTCCCCTCTCTCTCTCTGCGTGCCTCTCTGCCTGCTTGTGATGTCTCTCTCTCTCTGTGTCAAATAAATAAATAAAATATTTTTTAAAAATCTGAATTGAATATGTACATATACATATTACTCTATGGGTAATAGCTTTAGGATAGTTCAAAATTAATGATTTATACAAGCCCTCTTTTTAAAAATAATTCTTTTATACCTTGCCTCTCAAATGTTGGTTTATGGCTCTATGATATATCACTGTACTGTTAAAATAGCTTATTTTCATGGGCAATATTTTTTTCACAGACACATGAAATTCCATCTTTGTAAAAGTATTTCTGTAGGTTTTTTTTTCCCCATAGTGAAATAATCTGCCACCTTCACCATCTACTTGGTGACCCATGAAAGACTGTACAAAACTGATCTAACCAGACTTCTTTCCCTTTCTTTTATCTTCCTTCCTCCTGTCCTCCCTCCATCTTTCTTTCCTTCTTCCTTCCTTCCTTCCTTCCTCCCTTCCTCCTTTTCTCCCTTCCTCCCTTCTCCCTCTCTTCCTCTTTCTTCCTAAAACTTTACAAACAGAGAAGCCAACTTGCTGGAGATTTATACCAGGAAAAAATGTTTAACACATTGTCTGGCATGTTATAGAAATGTTAAAACCCTGTCTTTAGTATTCATCTAGAGAAAAGTGTTTATCATACATGATTGTTCAATGACTAAATATGGAATTGCCAAAGAACAGATTTCTAGATTTAAAAATTAGCATCAATTTTCAAAATGAAGATAAAACACTAACTAGGTTATGTAACATTATTTAGGTTAAGTGAATATTCACCAGTGATGAAATATACCAGAGGTGACCTTGTGGTATATTTGCGACCATGGTAACACGATCAATGCCTATCTGCCCTGGGACTAGGAAGCAGTCAGGACTACCTCAGGCGGAGACCTGTGCTTGCCTCTATCTCCCTGTCAGCAGAGTTGCCATACGATGCCCTTGAGCACCTGGATTCAGGTACTCAAAGCCTCCAAGGCAATTTTACTTAAAGTGTTCCACATGCATCAGCATTTACTGGAATGACCTGGGACCTACCCCAGCTTTACTCAGTTTCAATCTCCGAAGGCAGCACCAGGGATCCTGGGAATTTCAAGAAGCAAATCAGGTGTCTCCCAAACTCTAAACTTTGAGCACCATTGCCCTAGAGGCTTTGCTCTCTTCTGATGATCTGCCTGGCTTGTTTTACTGCTTCCACATTTTTTATATTCTAGTTCACTTGCCTGACGTTGTCATTTTGATAGACTTTCGTGCTCCTGACTCTTACCTAGTAATCTGATGTTCATAGCCATACTTTATTTCAATTTCTTCTGTGAATTTTGTAGCTTGACGACTTTATTTCTAACCCCAGAAACTCTCCTGGGATTTCTAGGTAAATGAAAAAAAATTGCACGTAATTTCAAAATATCATAAATTTCATCTACTTTAAAGATAAAGTTGTGAGGTTTCTGTTTTGTTTTCGCTACAGAGAAAGGTAGATTGATCATGTAAGCAAGGGGAAAATAACCACAACATTATTTAAAAAGAGACGCTTATTAATTGTCTACTTGTACATGGGATGGATTTGAAGTAAGAGGCGTATCATGACTATACAGAAGACTGTATATATACTTGGTCAAGTTTTTAATATTTCTAACATTGTACATCTCTGTAGTTAAAAGATTCTTAATGATTTCTAGTTGCCATTGTCCTAGTAATAAAGCACAGATTCAATCATGGTAAATCAAGGGCACAATGTTTCGTCTTTACCATTTACAGCTTATACACATGGTATAAAGAGAAATGCTATAGGCCATTTAGAAGGAGTTTTTTTAGACAAATGTGTATGTTCAACACAGATTCCTTTAAGTGCGTAAGCAATCCTCTGGGAATTATTTAATGGACATTTCATGTGATAATAGTAGATTACTATTATCTAATACTATTACTATTCCACTCTGGTAGAAGATGGTAAAGGTACCTACCGTACTGATTCTTAAAGCTTGCTGTTAAATATTAAAGACATATCATTACAGTGATAGAAATGTCTCAGTAGGATTTAGTAAAATATAATAAGAGTGATGTTTATATTGTGAGATATGCTTTAAAAGATAACAAGATTGTTGGGCTTGATGTCATTACCCCACAAAGTTTCATTAATAGATTATTAAACAGATGCTTTGGGCTGTTTTTGAAAAGACGTGTTTTACCTCACAGAGGTCAATTATAATATTCTGATTTTTGATCAGGAGCTGGGAGCTAATGGGAACTTATGGTAATGACTTAAACATAATTATGGTAATGAACTTATGGTAATGACTTAAACATAATGTAGTTTTTAAAGATTTTTAGAACATTTTATTTATTTGAAAGAGAGAGAGAGCACAAGTGGAGGGACAGGGAGAGGGAGAGGGAGAGGCAGGTTCCCTGCTAAGCAGGGAGCCTGACACAGGGCTCCATTCCAGGACCTTGGGATCATGACCTGAGCTGATAACAGACAGTTAACCAACCGAGCCACCCAGGTGCCCCAAACGTAATGTATTTGTAATATTAGTAAGGGGTTTGAGAGTTTGCTATGATAGCAATCTAGATTAAATCAAAAGTTGAACTATTTAAGCATACAACAGAGGAAAATGATCTAGAGGCGTTGTTGACTAATGGAGCACTTGGAATTAGTTGTAAGATGGGATTGCCATAAATGTGTTAATACAATCTTATAGAATCAAGATATATATTGTAGGGGTCTGGAGAAATACTGATATCACTACATGATTTATTCGCCAGCTTGCATCTGAGTGATAGTGTTCACTTCTAGAGATGTTCCGTATTGAGGGAGAAGGTTCAGAAGAGATCTTCAGGGATCTTGCAGATCTTTCCATAGTTTGGCTATTGTGGACATTACTGCTATAGACATTTGGGTGCATGTACCCCTTCAGATTACTACATTTGTATCGTTAGGGTAAATACCCAGTAGTGAGAGTGCTGGGTCATAGGGTAGCTCTATTTTAAAAGTTTTGAGGAACCTCTGTAATGTTTTCCAGAGTGGCTGCACCAGCTTGCATTCCCACCAACAGTGTAGGAGGGTTCCCCTTTCTCTGCATCCTCTCCAACATCTATTGTTTCCTGACTTGTTAATTTTAGCCATTCTCATTGGTATGGGGTGGTATCTTACTGTGGTTTCGATTTGTATGTCCCTGATGCCGAGTGATGTTGAGTTCTTTTTCATGTGTCTGATGGCCATCTGGATGTCGTCTTTGCAGAAATGTCTGTTCATGTCTTTTGTCCATTTCTTGATTGGATTATTTGTTCTTTGGGTGTTGAGTTTGGTAAGTTCTTTATAGATTTTAGGTACTAGTCCTTTATGAGATATGTCATTTGCAGGTATCTTCTCCCATTCTGTCAGTTGTCTTCTGGTTTTGTTGACTGTTTCCCTTGCTCTGCAAAAGCTTTTGATCTTGATGAAATCCCAATAGTTCATTTTTGCCCTCGCTTGCCTTGCCTTTGGTGATGTTTCTAGGAAGAAGTTGCTACGGCTGAGGTTGAAGAGGTTTTGCTGTCTGTGTTCTTCTCAAGGATTTTGATGGATTTCTATCTCACATTGAGGTATTCCATCCATTTTGAGTCTATTTTTGTGTGTGGTGTAAGGAAATGGTCCAGCTTCATTCCTCTGCATGTGGCTGTCCAATTTCCCCAACACCATCTGTTGAAGAGACTGTTTTTTTTTTTTTCCATTGGACGTTCTTTCCTGCCTTGTCAAAGATTAGTTGACCATAGAGTTGAGGATCCATTTCTGGGCTCTCTGTTCTGTTCCATTGACCTGTGTGTCTGTTTTTGTGCCAGTCCCATACTGTCTTGATGATTATAGGTTTGTAATAGAGCTTGAAGTCTGGAATTGTGATTCTGCCAACTTTAGTTTTCTTTTCAACATTCCTCTGGCTATTTGGGGTCTTTTCTGATTCCATATAAATTTTAAGATTATTTATTCCATTTCTTTGAAAAAAATTGATGGTATTTTGATAGGGATTGCATTAAATGTGTAGATTGCTTTAGGTAGCATAGACATATTCACAATATTTGTTTTTCCAATCCATGAACATGGAACACTTTTCCATTTCTTTGTGTCTTCCTCAATTTCTTTCATGAATACATTATAGTTTTCTGAGTACAGATTCCTTGCCTCTTTGGTTAGGTTTATTCCTAGGTGTCTTATGGTTTTGGGTGCAATTGTAAATGGGATTGACTCTTTACTTTGTCTTTCTTCTGTCCTGTTGTTGGTGTATAGAAATGCAACTGATATCTGTGCACTGATTTTATATTCTGACACTTTATTGAATTCCTGTATGAGTTCTAGCAGTTTTGGAGTGGAGTCTTTTGGGTTTTCCACATAAAGTATCATATCTGCAAAGAGTGAGAGTTTGACTTCTTCTTTGCCAATTTGTATGCCTTTAATTTCTTTTTCTTGTCTGATTATTGAGGCTAGTATTTCTGTACTAGCTAGTACTATTATGTTTAATAGCAGTGGTGATAGTGGACATCCCAGCTGTTGTGGTGAGCCCTGTGCCTAGAAGGAGTTAACCTGATTGAGCAAAGGTTCTCAGGACTCCTTCAACCAGGGCACACTATGCCAGGTACAGGGCCTATAAATGGCTCTCAGCCACCTTGGCGGGTCTTCCTTGTTGATTGACAGAGGAACAAGTTCTACAGTTTGGCATTGCCAGCAACACGACTGTGTTTATCTTACAGTAACACAGCCGTGTTTATCCTATGCAACTATGAACCAGGACACTCTGACTTTTTAGCACAAGCTCAGCAGCCCAGAGATGGTAGTCAAGGTCAAGTCACATTGCTGTGACTAAGTAAGCTTACAAAAAGATGAACTGATAAACACTATGTGGCACTCTGTGGATAATCATCCTGGTGTCCCTCTCGTCGTCTTTAGCATTCCCTTGCCCCTCGGCCCTGACACCCTTGCCATGCCAGCCGCGACAAGCTGTGTTCCTGACCTTAGGGAAAAAGTTATCAGTTTTTCCCCATTGAGAATGGATATTTGCTGTGAGTTCTTCATAGATAACTTTGATGATATTGAGGTATGTACCCTCTATCCCTAGACTGTGATAAGTTTTGATCAAGAAAGGATGCTGTATTTTGTCAAATGCTTTTTCAGCATCTATTAAGAGTATCATATGGTTCTTGTTCTTTTTTTTATTAATGTATTGTATTACATTGATTGATTTGCAGATGTTGAACCAACCTTGCAGCCGAAGAGTAAATCCCACTTGGTCGTGGTGAATAATCTTTTTAATGTACTTTTGGATCCTATTGGCTAGTATTTTGGTGAGAGTTTTTGCATCCATGTTCATCAAGGATATTGGTCTGTAATTCATTTTGATGGGGTCTCTGTCTGGTTTTGGAATCAAGGTAATGCTGGTCTCACAAAATGGGTTTGGAAGTTTTCCTTCCATTTCTATTTTTTGGAACAGTTTCAGGAGAATAGGTGTTAATTCTTCTTTAAATGCTTGGTAGAATTCCCCTTGGAAGACATCTGGCCCTGGGCTCTTGTTTGTTGGGAGATTTTTTTTTTTTTTTCAAATGACTGTTTCAATCTCCTTACTGGTTATGGGTCTGTTCAAGTTTTCTGTTTCTTCCTGGTTTAGTTTTGGTAGTTTATATGTCTCTAGAAATGCATCCTTTTCTTCCAAATCACCAAATTTGCTGGTGTGTAGTTGCTCATAATATGTTCTTTATAATTGTTTGTATTTCTTTGGTGTTGGTTGTGATCTCTCCTCTTTCATTCATGTTTTTATTTATTTGGTCCTTTCTCTTTTCTTTTTGATAAGTCTGGCCAGGAGTTTATCAATCTTATTAGTTCTTTCAAAGAACCAGCTCCTAGTTTTGTTGATTTGTTCTGCTGTTTTTTTGGTTTCTATTTCATTGATTTCTGCTCTGATCTTTATGATTTCTCTTCTCCTGCTGGGTTTAGGCTTTCTTTGCTATTCTTTCTCCAGCTCCTTTAGGTGTAGGTTTAGGTTTTGTCCTTGAGACTTTCTTGTTTCTTGAGAAGGGTTGTCTTGCTATATTCTTTCCTATCAGGACCCCCTTTGCTGTTTCCCAAAGATTTAGAACAGTTGTGTTTTCATTTTCATTTGTTTCCATGAATTTTTTAAAGAATTCTTTAATTTCCTGGTTGACCCATTCATTCTTTAGCAGTATGCTCTTTAGCCTCTATGTATTTGAGTTTTTTCCAACTTTCCTCTTGTGGTTGAGTTCTAGTTTCAAAGCATTGTGGCCTGAAAATAGGTGGGGAATGATCCCAATCTTTTGGTACCAGTTGAGACCTGATTTGTGATCCAGGATGTGATCTATTCTGAAGAATGTTCCATGTGCACTAGAGAAGTATGTGTAATCTGTTATTCTGGGATGGAATGTTCTAAATATATCTGTGGTGTCCATCTGGTCCAATGTGTCATTTAAAGCCTTCATTTCCTTGTTGATCTTTTCCTTAGATGATCTGCCCATTTCAGTGAGGGGGTTGTTAAAGTCCCCTACTATTATTATTAGTATTATTATTGATGTGTTTGTTTGATTTTGTTATTAATTGGTTTATATAATTGGCTGCTCCCATGTTAGGGGCATAGATATTTCAAATTGTTAGATCTTCTTGTTGGAGAGACCTTGTAAGTGTGATATAGTATTCTTCCTCATCTCTTACTATAGTCTTTGGCTTACAATCTAAATTATCTCATGTAAAGATTGCTACACCAGCTTTCTTTTGACGTCCATTAGTGTGGTAACTTGTTTTCCACCCCCTGACTTTAAATCTGGAGGTGTCTTTAGGTCTCAAGTGAGTTTCTTGCAGACAGCATATCGATGGGTCTTTTCTTTCTTCTTCTTCTTCTTTTTTTTTTTTTTAATCCATTCTGATACCCTGTGTCTTTTGACTGGGGCATTTAGCCTACTTACATTCAGAGTTAACTATTGAAAGCTCTACATTTAGTGCCCTTCTATTGCCTGTGAGGTGACAGTTACTATATATTGTCTTTGTTCCTTTCTAGTCTGTTACTTTTAGGCTGTCTTTGATTAGAGGACCCCTTTCAATATTTCCTGCAGGGCTGGTTTGGTGTTTGCAAATTCTTTTAGTCTTTGTCATAGAAGCTTTTTATCTTTCCTTCTATTTTCAATGACAGCCTAGCTAGATATAGTATTCTTCATTGCATATTTTTCTCATTATAGTGCTCTGATTATATCATGCCAGTCCTTTTGGTCTGCCTGATCTCTGTAGATAGGTCTGCTTCCAATCTAATATTTTTATGCTTGTCGTTTACAGACCTCTTGTCCTGGGCTGCTTTCAGGATTTACTCTTTGTCACTGGGAATTGTAAGTTTTACTGTTAGATGACAGGGTGTGGACCTATTTTTACTGATTTTTTTGTTGTTATTTATTTATTTATTTATTTTTATAAACATATATTTTTATCCCCAGGGTACAGGTCTGTGATTCGCCAGGTTTACACACTTCACAGCACTAACCATTGCACATACCCTCCCCAATGTCCATAACCCCACCCCCCTTTCCCTCCCCCCTCCCCCCCTATTTTTATTGGTTTTGAGGGGGGTTCTCTGTGCCTCCTGGATTTTGGTGCTTGTTCCCCTTGCCCAATTAGGGAAATTCTCTTCCATAATTTGTTCCAAAATACCTTCTGCCTCTCTCTTTCTTTCTTCTTCTGGGATCCCAGTTATCCTAATATTATTTCATCTTATGGTATCATTTATCTCTCAAATTCTGCCCTTGTGGCTCAGTAGTTGTTTGTCTTTTTCTCAGCTTCTTTATTTTCCATCATTTGGTCTTCTAAATCACTAATTCTCTCTTCTGCCTCATTTATCCTAGAAGTAAGAGCCTCCATTTTTTTTTTATTACACCTCATTAATGCCTTTTTCAATTTCAACTTAGTTAGATTTTCATTCTTCTATTCCTCCAGAAAGGGATTTTATTTCTCCAGAAAGGGATTCTCTACGGTCTTCCATGCTTTTTTCAAGCCAAGCTAGCACCTTGATAATCATCATTCTGAAATGTAGTTCTGAGATATTACTGATGTTTGTATTGATTAGGTCCCTAGGCACTGGTACTGCATCTTGTTCTTTGTTTGTTTTTGTGTTTTTTGTGTTGTTTTTTTTTTTTTGTGGTGAGTTTTTGCACCTTGTCATTTTATCCAGATAAAAAAGATGAATGAGAGAACAAAATACTACAAGGGTGGCAATGATCCCAGAAAATTATATACTAACCAAGTCAGAAGAGACTCAAAACTGGGAGGAAAACAAAGGAGGAAGAAAGGAAAAAAAATATACATATATATATTAGACTGGTGAATAGAACAGACAAAATAAGGGTAAACATGATGAAGGATGGAATATGACTGTAAAGATGAAAATTTAAAAAGATTCCAAAAAAGGAATTGATAAGAAGTTTTTTGAAAAAGGAGAGAAAAAAAAGAGGAAAGAATGTGATCAGGCTGGAAAGTAGAACAAAGACATGTGCTAGAATTAGGGTATATTTTGATCTATTAGAAGAATCTGTGTCCCAAAATTTTAATGAAAAAAACCTGTATGTATACAAAAAATAAGTTAAATACAATGAAGGGGTAGAATATGACTATAACAATGAAAATTTAAAAAGATTTTTAAAAAGGTATTGATAAGATAAAATTGTTGAAAATGTTAAAATAAGATAGAGGAGAAATTTTTAAAAATAGAATAAGAAAAGATAAAAAAATTAACTTTCAAAGACTAACGAATCATAGGAAAAAAAGTCTTGAATTCTATGTGTTGCTTTCCCCTAGCTCTGGAGTTCTGCAGTTCTCATTGACTAGTGAACTTGTTCTTGGTTAGATGTTCTTGCTAATCTACTGGGGGAGGGGCCTGTTGCAATGATTTTCAAATGTCTTTGCCTGAGGTGGAATTGCACTACCCTTGCCAGGGGCCAGGCTAAGTCATCTGCTCGTGTTTGCTTTTATTAGCTTTTGTTCCCCGAACACTTTCTGTATAGCTTTGGAGGACAGAATGAAGATGGTGGCCTCTCAGTCTCTGGCCCTGGAGGAGCTGAGAGCTTGGGGGCCCCACTGCTCAGTGCACCCTCAGAGAAAAGCAGTTAATCCCTCTGTCTTCCTGGTCTCCGTCTGCACTCCAAGCTCACCCATCCTGTGACTGAGTTTTTCTGTCTCTGGAGAATGGCCCCATTTGGAGTCTCCAAACCCAGCTGATTTCAGCTCTGTGCTCCTGCGCAGCTCCTCTTGGAGGAGGAAGTGGGGGTTCTGCCCTGATCTGCCCCTTGTGGGGTTCCTGCTGTGAGAATAGTGGCCCAACTATGCCTTGAATCATGGTTCAAGGTATCCCTGAGCTTAGTTCTCCCTCCTTGGCTCTGTCTCTGCAGCCAGCTTCCCTGCTCTGTACCTGGGAGCTTTGCCACACTCAGACACCCCTGGTCTTTTTTTGACCCCGTGGGTCCTGAGACCATACTATCTCTACGAGTGATCTCCTCGCCAGCCCTGCCTAGCCTCTAACAGTGACATCCCTCAGTGGAGTAGATATCTAAAAGTTCCTTTTTTGTGCTCCACTGCTCTCTCTCTTGCTGGGCGCTGGCCCTTCCCCCACAGTCTGTCTTCCCATATGTCGCCTTGGATTCACTTCTCTGCACGTTCTACCTTCTGGAAAGTGGTCTGTTGTCTCTTCTTAGAATTACTGGTCTTCTTCTCTTTGATCTCCTATTGAGTTTGTAGGTATTCAGAATGGTTTGATAACTATCTAGCTGAACTCCTGGGACCTGATGATATTTAAGTCTTTTACTCCTCCCCCATCTTGCTCCTCCCTTGCAGCTACCATTTAATTAGATAACAACTTAGCTTCTTTGTTTTTCTTTTTTGGGCTACCATGAGAAATAATCTAAGGTGAAGTATTTTGTACGTTTTGTAAAATTGTTATCAATAAAACCACTTTCATAACATTGTATAGGTCCTTGTGCAAGAATCAATGTGATGTTTTTCCTTATTTCCATTTTTAATAGTATTATATCGTAATTTTTTTCTGAGGTAGGGATAGTACTTAAGAAATCATTGCCACTGAAATTGGGATTTATATTCGAATTTGATGACAGTTTTTAGTTAATTATCACATGAGGAAGGATATGAAATTGTATAAATTTTTGATAGATCTCTAGTTATATGTCCACCTTTATGATGAAAGATGAAAAAAAGGGAAATGTCTGAAATCTAAAATATTTTGTAATGGATGGTCACCAGAGGGAAGGGGGAAGGGTGAAAGAGGTGAAAGGGTGAAAGAGGTGAGGAGGATTAAGAATACACTTCTCATGATGAGCACTGAATAAGGTATGGACTTGCTGAGTCACTATATTATACACCTGAAACTAGTATAACACTGTATGTTAATTATCCTGGAATTAAAATTATTTTTTTTAATTTAATTTAAATATAAAAACAAGAAATAAAACATGTGTGTAGGGATGCCTGGGTGTCTCATTCATTTAAGCACCTGCCTTTGGCTCAGGTCATGATCCTGGGGTCCTGGGATTGAGCCTGCTTCTCTCTCTGCCTGTTGCTCCACCCGTTTGTGTTCTCTCTGTCTCTCTCTCTCTGACAAATAAATAAATAAAATCTTTAAAATAATAAAGTTAGTAAAAAATAAAAAATAAATAAAATGTGTTTGTAATGCAGATACTCAGCACAATCACATTCTCTTAACTTCCTATTCGGGAAATTTCTTACTGACATGTATGAGTTATCACTGTAATTTAAACTTTTGTAATCAGGGAAACTGTATCAATGATTACTGTGGAAATATGAAATTTACAATTCGTGGTCTGATTTTTAAATATCAAAAACAAAAATAAAAGCATTGAGTTGAGAAAGAATCAGAAATTTATCCCTAGATTTAAAGAGACCAGACGTGTTGAAAACAGCATGCTTATCAGCTATTGACTGAAAACTTTTTTGTTGTTGTTTTTTGTTTTGTCTAACTCAGTGCATTAGTTGTGATAGTTTAGGTTGTAGAAACAAATACACTGCCACTTTTGTAATGGCTCAAAGGAGAGACTTTTGATCAGCTCACACAACACTCCATTGCTTGTGCTCTGCTTCATTGGGCAGCTTTCCTCTGTTCATGCTTCAGGCTTTTTCCATCTGTGGCTCCTCTCAGTGGTTAGTTCTTGTGTTAAGACTTAGTTTTGTCATTAGTCATGACCTTAGCATGCACTCAGTGAAGGCTTATTTAAGGAACGAGTGTGCCTGTGCTAACTTTTACCTTGTGTTAAAGCTGTATGGAAGGTTGCTCTCTTTAAATAGTTTTTTTTTTTCCCTTTAATTTCTTCTTTTTTCTTCTATCCATCCAAGGAGTGGATAAATAAGTTGAGACCTGTTAAAAATTTAGAGAAGTTAATGTACTTTTTGATATATCCATGGAACTCTTTTCCCATACCAGGGGAAGAGAGGAGGGGGAGAGGAGTGTTAGAGATGTGAATTTTTATGCATCAGTTTGAAATCATCTCCTTGTAAAAGAGCATAGGTAACATGTATCATCCATGCTTATATATGCCTACATGTGTAAGAAAGCTAAAAGAAGACCCAGAGTCTCCTAACCACAGTTGTATCTGCTGAGACTGATGAGGAGGAGTCTGGGAGGAAAAGAGACCTCCATCCAGTATATAAATATTTATGGTGTTTCAACTTTTATCCTGTCCATGTATTATATCTTGAAATAAAAACAGACTTTTATTGAGAAAAAGAATTACACAGAAAAGTTTCTGTTAAGTAATCAGACATTGTCTCTCTCTCTCTCTTTTTCTTTTTTTTAACCTAGGGATCCAATATCACCGACACCTGCCATGAGATGCTAATGTGTGGCGTCTTGCTGAAAATTTCTTCTGGAAATATTCAAGAATGGGTGTTTTTTCTTTTTGATAATCTTCTGGTGTATTGCAAAAGGAAACACAGGTAAGGTGATAAACAGGTACTAGTTCAGAAATAACTTATTAACCTTGGAAAATATTTTTTAAGAAAAAAGAAATTATCAATCTCACAGTTTCAACCTTTTCCTCTGTGTTCCTGGGAACTCAGGATCTCCTCAGTAAAATTCACATACTCTTAGCCTGTTTAATGATTCTTCTCGTTACCTTCTTGTAAAACCTGACTGAATGTGACTATCATTCAATAACACTACCTTCCCAGGAAGCTTTTGGAGGAACAAAATTTTTTCTGTTGCTAACCCACATGCCTCGGGCTTTGTAGGAAAGGTGAATATGTCTTCCGTGTTTCCCAGTGCTGTTTTCCAGTCATTTCCTCCCCTTCCTTGGAAATATTTTCCTTGACTGCCCCATCTAGTATAGCCTTTCTCTCTCTCTCTCTCTCTCACTCTGCCCTTTCCCAATCTCACACATGCTCTCTCTCTTTAAAATAAATAAAGAAATAACAAATCTTTCAAAAAAAGATAGTTGTTGTTAATCCCTGCCTTAATGAGCTTTTTTTTTTTAAAAGATGCTTATTACCACATATGAAAATAAATTGTCTATTTTTTTTTAATTATGCTCTTCTAAATTCTTTGTATTTTGCAGCAAGATAGGAATTCATAGAAATAGGTTTTAGGAAGATGTAGAAAAGGCTGTTAATTTTACTTGTATATAACTCATTAAAAAATTATAATGTGCTTCAAGTTCTTTAGGTACAATTGTTTTTATCCATCTTTATTGAGGACTAATTGACAAATAACATTGTAATATATTTTAATTGTACAACATGATGATTTGATATACATCATGAAAGGATTTTGCCCATGAAGTCAATTAACACATCCATCTAGGTGCAGTTATTAAAGGCATCCATTTGAGAATGAGATCTTTTTTTAAATTACAATTGATCTCATACTTATTAATATACATGCCCGCCTTCCAGTGCAAAGCTTTTGCAAGATTAGCCATGTACAATGATGATATCATTTATAGTCTTACGACTTTCCTTGTTAAATTGGTAAACAACAGAAAAGATTTTGTAAAATTAAAATCCTGAAGTTTTTTTTTTTTTAAAGATTTATTTATTTATTTTGAGAGAGAGAGAGAGAGAGAGAGTGAGCAGCGGGAACTGCAAAGGGAGAGGGAGAGAAGCAGACTCTTCCCGTTGAAGTGCAGAGCCTGACATAGGGCTTAGTCCCAGGACCCTGAGATCATGACCTGAGCCCACATCAAGAGTTGGACGCTTAACTGACTGAACCATCCAGGTGCCCCTAAAATCCTAGTTTTTGAGCAAATATCCTTAATGGGTATATAATGTGGACAAAATGCATCGTGACTAGAAATGGAAATACTGCATAAAAATGATTGTCTATTCACTTCCCGAATTGAAGTAGTAAGAATATACCATCTAGTCCCTTCATTTTAGGATACTTCATCCCCTTTAACCAAGTACTGTTGAAGCTCTAAAGATTGTTTAGTGAGTATGAGTAAACTGAACCTTTTCCAAATTTCCACAGTATTTTAACTGCAAAACCTGGGGACTTGATGAATTGAATTCTAGATTTACATTCACAAAAGATAAGAGTGCTGATTAGGAATCTCAGCTCTGGAATTTACTAATGCTATTAATCTCAGGAGAAACTAGTATTTAAAAAAATAATGTGTTGTGTAATAGTTAATACATAAAGCATGATATGGTTTAGTCTGGCTTGTTAATGAGCTCTTTAAGTATTATAATGTATTTTGTTTCCTGCAATTTATATTTTGTATACAATATAGTCTGTGAATTATTTATCTACATGTATAGGAATAGTTTATTCATTTAACTGTTGCATAATATTCCACTGGTTGAATATTATCACAATTAAATTGATAACAACTTAATTATTCACTCTCCTATCAGTGGACTTTAGGTTTTTATTTGTTTGTTTTAGTTTTTCTGCTATTATGAACATTCCTGCAATGTGTATCTGATGACCACTAAAACAATTAATTAGAAGGGAAATCAGAAAATTGGGATATCACATATTCTACATTAAAACATAGAGCAAAATTATTTTCAAAGCGGAAGCTTTTCAGTTGGTATACTTTAATAGAACCACCTTCTGAAGGGACCGATATTGTTAAGCCAAGTGTTAACAATATTGATCAGACACTTAGTGGAATTTCATATTGAGTGTTATTATCTACAGGTCAAGAGAAATTTAAAAGCCTATGCAGAACTCACAAGATCACAAAGTAAATTAATACTTTGGAAAATAGGACCCAGTGATAGATTCCACATCATGATTCTTTGCCTATGAATAAAACTGTTACAATGATTCTTTGCCTGCGAATAAAATTGTTATCTTTGCCTGTGAATAAAACTTTAAAAAAAATGATTGAAGTATGATGTGTCAACTTACAAGAAACTCTCTTTTGCAAGAGACCGCAATAATATGTCCTGCCTGGGAGAATACGCAGTTACCTACAATCTAAACTACTTGGCATTCTTCTCTATCCTGGCTTTCTATGATGCCAACTTACATACTATATGGCCTGAATCCCTAATTGGTAGCATTTATTTAGGGTTATTAGCAAAGGACATGTAGAGGTGACTTTCATAATGAACAAAGGAGTGCAAGATGGTGAAGGCCTGGGGCTGACAAACCCTAATCAGGTTAACTAATCTATTTAATTAGTTTCTTTTAGTAGGGATGAAGGACTACTAAGTTCTGATGAGGCTTTAGACAGATAAGCTAGGAATATATATTCTCTTTCAAGGAAGGAACTCGGACTGGGACAGCACCTTGTGACCCCTCCCTGCACCTACTCCTCCTGCTTCAGGGCTGATATACATCTAACTGCAGGGGTGGGGAGGAGAGGGACACTGAAGTTGGTGAATATTTATGCCTTCACTTTTGCCAGATGTGTCTGTACAGCAAATGTAACAAATGAATAATTATTTCAGTATATTAAATTATTAGGTAGACTTTTGTCAATGAGTCAAATGGAATAGTTTAAGTTAATTGAAATCTTTTGAGTGACTAGGTATTCTTGAATCTTCCTGAATCATTTCTTAGAATCTTTCCTCTTTAATTAAAAAAAACCTGTTTTTATGATAATCTCTCCTGAATGTTCAGTGATTCCACTACAAACACATTTAGCCACGTAATTCATTATTTAAATATTCATCTATAAACATGGATATATTAACTTTGTGTTACAAACATTTTAACATTAAAGACCAGTATTAGACGCACTATACCAAAGTTCTGGAATGTTTCAGACTATTTTAAAAATAAATAAGATCCTTATAAAGCATTATACATGTATTAAGAGACTTACTCAACAAGTATATAGGTCTCATACCATAGAAATAATATATTAGGAATAATATATTCCTAATAAATATAGGAAAATTATTTTCAGCTGTGTACCACTGAACTTAAGAATTTCCAGCACAGTTTCTTTGCAGAGGGATCATAAGTACTAACTGAATTTTATCCAAATTTGAAAAAATGGAAATTACCAGCTAGTTACTGAAAAATGGGAAATGAAAGTGAAAGAAATAAAAGGAAATTTTAAAATAACCAACTTTTAATGTGGAACAGACTTTGATTTGGTACATTGTATGTTTTAAATTGAGCAAAAGCACCTATTTACCCACCCAACTGTATGTTGTTGTTAGTCTGAAGCTTCCATTTGTTTACAAAAGCTAGGACATAAGCCTCATTTGGAAGCACACAAGTAAAAAACACCAAGAGCCTCACAGTTGATATCATTGATGGCATTGGTGTCTTTTTAGGTTTTTTTCTATGGCTAGTTTACATCATATTACTTCAACGCTGTTTTTTATTAAGTTTAGTAACAATGTTTTTGTGATTTCATTCCATTGCAAGACGGTTGAAGAATAGCAAGGCATCTACAGACGGACATCGGTACCTTTTTCGTGGCCGGATCAATACGGAGGTGATGGAAGTGGAGAGTGTGGATGATGTCACGGGTAGGTAATTTGTTTTTTAGAAGGAAAGACCAATAGTAAACTCCCTCATAAGACAGACTTTTCACCTGAATAATTCATCTGTGGTGCATTAGAGCTTAGAAGTATTTTGTTGGGTACAACAGTTGGAGGAGAAAGGCAAGATAAAGGAGAAGACGACTATTGGCAAAGTAGAAGATTATATTTGCTGAAACACAGTAGCATTCAACACAGAGATACAAAGAAATAGCTGAGTAGGAGTGATGTACACACTCACAGTTCCTGGTATCGCCAGCATGAGTGCAGAAAATAAGGGATTCATTTATTTTCTTCAATTATACTACGTTTTATATGTATATATGTGATATTTTTTCATATAATGTGCTCACTGTAGAATATAGAAAACTCTAAATTTGTTTTAACTAATGCCAGTATGCATATAAACATGTCGATTTGCTTGTAGAGGAAGGGTGTTTTGTGTATTTTAAGTGTACATTTTAAGTACTTTATTACTTAAAGATAGTGCATTTTCACACTGCGGATTTGAAGGTACAGACTTTGAAAAGTAAACTTAGCGAATCACGGTTAGTCACAAACATTAAATAAAATGAGGTTAAATAACTTATTTTCTACTTGCAAAAATAAATGGTCATATTAAGTAATATGACAATATACTGGTCTATAATATGAATGGTTAGTAAATTGGATCACATTTTCTCCCCAATGATTTTAATTAGAATTTCAAAGAAATTCTAGAAGAAAAGACAAGATGAAATAAAATATGTTAGTTGTTGCTAAGTGACTTTAATTCCCACATGGAGAAATGCCTTAATAATACCCCATTTAAACATGGGATGAGGCATAGGTCAGCTCCCCGCTACCACATACCTTTGTTGCCATCTCTAAGTCCCAGAGGAGAGAAGAATGTTTATCATCTGTAGGCGCACAAATTTTCAGATGCTCACCTGTGTGCTGTTTCTCTATCCCATTGTTAGCACCCTAAAACATGGTCTAGAACATAAATAGTGAAGCATGATTGCTGCAGGTAAGGGGGAAAGAGGTGCAATGAGCAGAACTCAGGTGTACTCTTCCTGGGAAGCAAGTCATCTTGTGGCGAGGTTCTTCATGGGCTAAGGGAGGGATGGAGGTGTGGAAATGTCTGACCACCTGCACAGCTGAAAATCCCTTTCTGTGCTACAGCTGTCAATACAGTTGCAAATACTCACATGCTAACATGTGGGACCTAGTAGGCTACCTTTCCATGTCGGGATGTACATGATATTTTTTTAGAAGGTGACATTTAATTCATTTAATGCTTTAATGAGAGGACACCAGTGAGATTTAGCAATGTTGTCTGTCTACATGTGAAAAGCTGTCTTGCTTCAGTAACCTGACTCCTCAAGAGAATATCCAAAAGCCCCTGTTGTTCTTGATTTGGGGGGAAGCAAGGCAGAGGAAGGCATACTCAGACCTCCATTCTGTTCCTTCTTGGCCCTGTCTCCCCCTGGTGGAACCACCTGTCCCCTGTTGCTTTAGGCTTCTCTTTGTTTTCTCCCCTTATTATACCTTTCCGTGAGCACACAGCTCCTGGGTCTTACTTCATTCCCTTCCCCCGTATGGTGTGATCATGCCCATTTGTACCATTTGCACTGGTAATCGAAGTGAATTTTGGTAAATTTTGGTGAATTTGACAATGATTCCTATGTTTTGGGAAACGGGGGCACTAAATTAATCTAAGAGGCTAGGGCCTTTGGAGGCATTGGCATAGAATACCATTTTCAGCATATCTGTGTCTAATGTAGGGGAGTGAGAGCCTATGTGGGGTGATGGAGCTTTAACGCAAATGGACTTTGGATTCAATCCCATGAAAATGTTCTTTTAGTGCTGGTAGGATTGTGTACCTTCAGGACTTTGGTTCCTGGGGGATAGGGATGTTAGGGAAACAAGCCTTCAGACCCTGGTAGATATGAATTAGTGGGAAAGACAGGACATTTCAGAATATTTAGTCATAAATTGTCTGATGACACCTCTTGGCACAAACTTCCAAGGCTCATGTTTTGTTGAAATATGATGAAGAATTTACACTTTGTAGTACACAGTTAAGACCTTAATTTGCCCTTAAACACATATACACAGCATGTTGCAGGAATCTCGCTACAAATACTTGTTACAAATTAAAGAAATTTTAGGCTGCAGCTGTATACCTCCCATTTGCTTCCTGCAAAGAAAATTTAGTTTTCTAGTAAGTGTGACTACTTGGTCCTTAGGATAAGTATATATCCTCAGCCAGGACTTGGAATTCAAAAATAGAATTTCTGAAGATGAATAGGATCTTGAATATCAACTAATATACCTTGTTAACATTTCAGATGATGGAAATGAAGCCACATTGAAGTCACGTCCAAGTTTACCCAGCTCGTTGTTATGAAGCTGGGACTGGAGTAAGGTTTCCTTGGTGACCATAGCCATGCCTTGAGCCATGGATCAGGGTTCCATATGGATTTTAAATCTATAGGGGGCAACTGGAGAGCAGTGAAGAAGTAAGGCATCAGTATATAGAGATGAACTTTTGTTGTTTGTTTCTTCTAAGAAATGATCTGTGTGCTATACCAGCTTTTTCCTTTTTTGTTTTCTTGGTCACTTCCATCACAAAATCTCCATTTCTTTTGATGAGCTCAGGTTTTAAGTGTTCTTACTTTGAACTCTATGAATGGGAGCTCTGATGTTGATAGGTCTCTGCAGAGCTAACCAATGTCCATATGCCAAGTCCCTCCCACCCTTGGACCCTGGATAAGTTACATGAGGGATGGCAAACACTGTCAGGCTCATCTGCTCATTGCCAAAACCCAAAACAAACAATGACTATACCATGTTGTGCTGTAAATAATACAAATTGACTAATCAAGATATATTTTTAAGCATGCTTAAAACTTTTTTTTTTTTTTTTTAAGATTTTATTTATTTATTTGACAGACAGAGATCACAAGTAGGCAGAGAGGCAGGCAGAGAGAGAGGAGGAAGCATTCTCCCTGCCGAGCAGAGAGCCCAATGCAGGGCACGATCCCAGGACCCTGGGATCATGACCTGAGCTGAAGGCAGAGGCTTTAACCCACTGAGCCACCCAGGCGCTTAAAACTTTTGATGAAAAGTTTAAATGTTCCCCCGTCTATTTGAATATATTATAAAAATATTAGGTATTTTTGCATACTCTAGGTATAAGTAAAATACTTTTCTAAGTAAAGGACTCCATCAGACACTGATCACATTGATTTAGCTCAAAACTTGCAGAAGAAATAATTGCATTTGGAATGAGACTAAGCTTTTTTAGCCAGTGTGTAACTATTTAAATCTTTTGAAAAATAAACTTGATTATACTTTTACTTATAATGTTTTATAAATTGAATTACATCAGTTGTATCTTAGAATACAAAAAGTTAATGCAATAATGATGTGACATGTAGAAATGTGAAAAATTGTTTGTTTTAATATATCCATGTTATCCATTACTGCTTATGTTGAAGGAAGATGGTAGCCATTGAGTTTGTCTCCAAATTTCTATTCCATCATTCTCTAGACCCAACTCTCATTTTGGCTAATTCTAATTTAATTATTCTTTGAAGATTCTTTCTGAGATATTAGTTTGAACATGATGCATAAAAAGTATCCAACTTAAGATCTAAGTAGGAAAGCTGTTGAACTTTCTGCTGTTAACTTCCTTGGTAATTTTCATACTATATGCTTAGAAATTCATTCAGAAAAGTAATAACAGGTCATTTATATTCTCTCTTAAAAACTAGTTTATTTGTGTAGTTGGAGAGAGGGCAAAATGGTGACCTTTAGAAAATGTGATCTGTAGTGCAGTGTTAGGCAAACCACAAATTTCAATACAGTGGTCAAATTTGAATTGAATAAGATGGAAATTTTTTATTCTTTAAGGTGTTCTTTAGTGTGAATTGATATTTTTAAGGAAATATTTCAGCTGTCATTTTCAACATAAATATTTTAGACCATTTAAAGATAGTAAACACATTGAGTTTTTTAAATTAAATTTTGCTTATTAGAGAAAATTTGGAAATAACAGAGAAATAAATTGAAAATACTAGATAATTTCATCACCTAAAAAGAAGTAAATGAGAATTTTAAAATATTTCCATTTTCTTTTTAAGCATAGATTTTTAAAATGCTTAAAAACATGAACTCTATAGTTTTGTATCCTCTTTTCAGTTAAGTAGAATCATTTTTTGAATTGTAGTCATCTTTATCTTCATGTCTTACCATCCACATAACATATATTTATTGTTAGTTAATCATCAACAAAATAGACAAACCATCATTACCTTAACAACCATACTACTGTAGTATAAGCGCTATTGAATACTTTCTTAATAAAAAAGTAGCATAACTTTACAATGTTGAAAAGACTACCAAGATATATTAGTTCCTTCCTGATACACTTAAATTTTCAATGTTATTAATTTAAAGGAGTGTTCTTGGGAATTGAAAAAAGGTCAGTGAAGTTACTTTTAGTTTTAAAAGGAAAAATCTGTTACAACCTTTAAAAAAAATTTTTTTTGCCGTAAATAATGTCAAATGATTTTGGATGCCAGAAAATCTTCTTATGTTATTTGATAGAATCAAAGATTTATTCCAAAAAGTAATTTTTTTCAGCATTAATTATTCATAATGTGAGTAAATTGTGATTTTTAAAATTTCTCTTAGAAATTTATGCATTCACAACATTGATCATCAGGATAAGGGTTAAATACAATGTTTAGATATCAGTTTCTTGATGTTTTGAATAATACTTTTTGGCAATTTCTTCTGTTTCCTAGCTTGAGTATACAGTACTTGGCTAGCTTCCATCTCATTAAAACTCACACTATTGAAAAGATACCAGTATTTCCACTGAGAGAGTAGTATCAGTTTTAGAAAAACCTCATCTCATTATGTAAAACTATGCTGAATTAAGAGTGAGGAATTTGCAAACTGTATAGCTTCAAAGTAATTAGTGAGTTGTTCAGGGCTGCCCCTTGGATTTTTCTCTTTTTGGAAAAAACATCGGTGCCTGGAGACTGTACAGTTTCGATATTCTACACTTAATGACTGACAATTTTAATTCCATTCCTTTTTAACACTTCCTGTAGAATTATATTTTAGATCCATTGAAGTTTGCAAATTCCTGCATATGGCATTAATAAATTATTCTTTCATTAAAAAATATTTTTAAATTTCTGCTAAGGAAAAGCACTGTTGGGCTTTTCCATGTTTTGTTTGTTTGTTTGTTTTAGGATTTCATTGATTAGAGAAAGAGAGAGGGAGAGAGAGAGCATGGAGGAGAGGGGCAGAGGGAGACACAGACTCCCTACTGAGCAGGGAGCCTGACGTGGGCTCATGCGGCTGGATCCCAGGACTCGGATCATGACCTGAGCTGAAGGTAGATGCTTAACCAATTGAGCCTCCCACACACCCCTTCCATGCTCTGTATGTTACTGTTCTTAATAAATAAGTTGAATGAAAATTTATTTTTTAGAATGAAGTTACTAAAAAATGTGCTGTGATTAAAATTATGAAGTCATTTTTGTATCACTAATTCTTATTTTGAAATAAGTGGTAATTTGGTAACGGATATCATTGTGACATTTATACATTTTGAGGCCTGTTGTATGTATATATACGTTCATGTTTATACATATGTTTAAAACTTATTTATGATTTTTAAAATTAGTGATAGAAAGTGGCTAGCACATAAAGGAACCATTTAAATGGTTCCTTTAAAAAGGAACCAATATCCTTTCAATTTATTTATTTATAAAGATTTTATCTATTTATTTGAGAGAGCAAGCGAGAGAGAGAGAGAGAGAGAATGAGAGAGAGAGGGAGGGAGAGAAAATGAGCAGGGTGAGTGGCAGAAGGAGAAGCAGACTCCCCGCTGGGCAGGGAGCCTGATGTGGGGCTGGATCCCAGAACCCCACCCGGGATCATGACCTGAGCTGAAGGAGACACCTAACCAACTGAGCCCCCCAGGCATCCCCTGTCTTTCCAGTTTAAATTATTAGGTGATATAACCTATTCTTTCAAAATACTATATTGGTGCAGCAATTAACCTATTATTTGACTTGGTAGATGGTTAACAGTCAGTTAACAGTCTTGCTTTCTGTTCATGAAGCAGTGGCCACATGCAATCTCATGCTGACTTGTCTAGTTCTATTTTTTTTTTCTTAAGATGTTACTTATTTATTTGACAGAGACAGATCACAAGTAGGCAGAGAGGCAGGCAAAGAGAGAGAAAGGGAAGCAGGCTCCCTGCAGAGCAGAGAGCCCGATGCGGGGCTCAATCCCAGGACCCTGAGATCACAACCTGAACCGAAGGCAGTGGCTTAACCCACTGCCACCCAGGCGCCCTGACTTGTCTAGTTCTGAGTTTAATCATTTATTTTCCAAGGGAAGTCTGAATGCACAGGTTGTAATGGTTAGGCAAGGCTTCATAAAGGGAAGAAAGAGTTGCTTGAGGCAGAGAGCAGAGCTGGGTAGCTTGATGGGAGTGTCAGCCTGCAGAACAGGTAAGTATTCACAGGACAAGGAGGAAAGCCACAAAGGGTGGCAGGGCCACAGAAGAACGCAGTGGAAAATGGCATTGTTCAGTAGGGTGGGGTCGGTTTAAGGAGAAGCACAAAAGCAAGCTTCCATGTTTTCACTTGGTTCAGTGGTGAGCTACCAAAGGCTTTTGAAGTAAGGAAAGGCCTGATGAAATATTGAAGGAAGAGTCAGCAGGGTGTGGAGAGAGCAAGGCCAGGATCAAATAATCCAGGGAGGAAGGGAAGGGAAGGAAGACCCAGCTTACAGGGGTGACTGGCCCAGGACATTTGGTATGCAGGGTCAAGAGCATCAGCCTGGCACATGAACTTGTGTTCCTCGGTGTTCTATGGGAAGATACATTACGTTCATTTTAAAGTAAGTCTGATATTTTATCACTGCAGGTTGTGTGTGGTTCTTGTGATTTTCTTTACCTGGAGTATGATTAAAAGGGGAGTAGCACTAGTGGGACTGTGGGATCTTTTAAGCGGCAGTGCTGACTTCACTCAGCTAATCTCGGTCTGATTGTGGAAGGGGGGATCCCGAGTCTGAAAAACTGATGCTTGTTTGTGATACTGGCCCTGTAAGGTGACACATTTGTGGAGGAGGGTGTGTAGACATGTACAATTTGATCTTTTTTCCCCACCAATTTATCATGATTTCTCACTTAGTGATTTTTTGTAGGAGTTAAGGCATTAAAGCCATTGATACCCATCTGACATGTATTACTTGGTGCTGCTACTTTGTATAGGATACGAATATGAATTAAATATGTAATGGTAAGAAGGAAAAGGTAAAAATTCCTTTTAAAAACAGACTGTTATTTCCTGATGGGGGAAATCTTTGGATAGTTTGATTCCCTATTTTATCAGAAAGTTATTATTAATGGGATTATGGCATATGTGTATACGTGTGTGTGTGTGTGTGTAATAGACTAACATCTAATATAAGTCTATTCTGACTCATAGATAATTTGGAACTTTTAAAGACCCTGAACTATACAGAATCATTTGAAAATGTGTTTTTGGAATAGTTAATGTGATCAAAGATACTGTATGGTGATTTGGGAGCTAAAAAGATAATGGGGACAAGATTTTGGGGGAATGAGTGCCAATCATGTTAATAAAAAAAAAAATAATAATAAAAAGAGTTAACACGATCTTATACGGCCAAAGTGCTAGTTAGTTACAATGATATGTGAGCGTTCTCCACAGTGCCTGATATACAGGAGAGGCTCGGTAAATTTTCGTTGTGTTCATTATGGCTTTTTCCGTAACAGCACACTTAGCTTAGTTACTAGTTACTAATTATAGACCAAGTTTGAGATTGTTTTTGATTGGATCGGGATCCTTTCATAGAGTGTTCATGGGATCTTGTGATTTCTGTAGGTCCCATGATAAAGCCACCCAATAACTTCCTTTCTTACCCCTACTCTTTCCTTCCCCTGTGCTCCTAATTAATAGCAATACTTACAGTGTGTTCTTTTTCTCATTTTAATTTGGCATATTCAGGAATCTGCTGACATCAGAACAGAGAATGATGCTTTCGCTACATACCAACCAGCTCAACCCATTTGTCAACGACTGACGTTTCCATAAGTGCTCAAAATGTGCCAGACACTGTGCTGAGCTCCTGACATTCATCAGCTCATTTAATCCTGTGACAGCACTGTGGAGTTGATACACTTTTTCCCCCCCATGATTTTACTTATTTATTTGAGAGAGAGAGAGAGAGAAGCAGAGGGAAAGGGACAAGCAGACTCCATGCTGAGTGCAGAGCCCGATTTGGTGCTTGATCCCAGGACCCTGAGATCATGACCTGAGCCAAAGGCAGATGCTTAACCAACTGAGCTACCCAGGCATCCCTGGAGTTGGTATTACTATTTTTGTGCTATTGAAGAAAAAACTGAAGTTTTACTTCTTTTTAAATTTTCTTTCTTTTGGATGGCTTTAACAACTTCTTCTGCCTTAAAATGTACTTTTTAGACTAGATATCCATTTTTAGAATTCCATGCCCCTTGGTTATTTGACTTTAGCCATAAGGTGTTGCTGTTGGTTTTGAAATAAATGGAAAAGTAATTTCCTGACACCTTCTATAGCTTGGCTTCTCTGACCTCTGTGCAAAGTTGAAACCATTCTAAAATGTATCCATTACTTTATGTAAAAGTTCAAATGTTACATTTTTATAACATGAGCACAATAAAATATTTTATTGTAAAATGTTTCTCTGTTTAGTGTTCTCTTACTGATACCACATGGCCAAAAAAACAGTACCAAGCTGGTGCTCTCCTGTGTTATAAAATATCATCCTACTTATCTGTGGCGTGGGGCCCAAAATGGTAAAAGCTGTGGTTTGTTCATCCTCCCTGGCCTTTCACAGCCACAGCAGATGGATGTGGTAGACAGTTCTGATGGGTGGTTTTGTGCTGGAATATTCCTTTTGGATGACAGTTTATTCTTTTTTTAAGATTTTATTTATTTGAGAGAGAGGGAAAATCAGAGAGAGAGAGCACAATAGGCGGGAGGGTCAAAGGGAGAAACAGATGTCCCAATGAGCAGGGAACTCAATGTGGGGCTCGATTCCCAGACTCCAGGAACATGACCTGAGCCAAAGGCAGATGCTTAAGCGACTAAGCCACCCAGTTCCCTCCACTCCCACCCCCCAGATGACATTTAAATACAAGAATGAATTTATTAAAAGCCTTATTTATTTATTTATTTATTTATTTATATTTAAAGTTTTTATTTATTATCTGAGATGGGAGAGAGAGCACAAGCATCGGGAGGGGCAGAGGGAGAGGGAGCAGCAGACTCCTTGCCGAGCAGAGAGCTGGAGGTGTGACTGATCCTAGGACCCCGAGATCATGACCTGAGCCAAAAACAACCAACTGAGCCACCCATGTGCCCCACTAAATAACTTCAAAATTTGAAAACAGTATAGTAAAACTATTGGTGTGTACTAATTTTATATTGCTGCAGAATAATTAACAACACACCTAGTGCCTTGAAACAACACCTATTCATTAGCTCATAATTCTATACGTCAGAAAGAAGTTGAGGTGAGCAATGCTGGGCTGTCTGTTTAGGGTCTCACAAGGTCAAAATCAAGGCCAAAATCAAGGGCTGAGCTGCGGCTGGGCCTTACCTTAAGGGTCTGAGGAAAAATTCACTTGCAAGCACATTCAGGTTCTTGACAGAATTCAGTCCCCCGTGATTGTAAGAGTAAGTCCTACTTCTGTGCTGGCTGTTGGCCAGGACAACTCTCAGAAGCTGCCTGTGTTCCTTGGTACATGGCCCCTCTATCTTCAAAGGCAGCAGTGGCTCACTGAATCTTGTGCTTTTAATTTTTCTCTCACTTTTGTGCCACCAGCCTGAGAAAACTCTCTGCTTCAAAGTGCTCAACTGACTGGGTCAAGCTCACTTGAATAATTTACATATTTTGAGGTCAACTGACTTGGAATTTTAGTTTCGTATCCAAAATCCATTCATACCACTACCTAGATTAGGATTTGGTTACAAAACCAAGGGATGGGATTCTTGATAGTGGGGTGAGAGAACACGTTTAGAATTCCATCTACCATATGGGGTGTGCAGTTTTTGGGGGTTTGCCTTCTTAGAGTTCAAACACACTGGTTTTCTGTGCCTGGAAAGCCATATTCCAGTCTGTCTCTTATATTAAGTCTTTATTATTCTGTTTATTTTGTCTGTTTGCTGTCTTTGGGATCTTGTTGTATTCTCTTTACAGTTAAAACTACTCTAAAGATTTCCCTTTGTGTTTATTAGA
This sequence comes from Martes martes, assembly GCF_963455335.1. NCBI lineage: Eukaryota > Metazoa > Chordata > Mammalia > Carnivora > Mustelidae > Martes > Martes martes. The sequence continues at coordinate 64,452,713 of NC_137891.1, forward strand.
GGTCTCAGTAAGTTGAATAGGTATTATATAATAGGGTTTAGGTAAGCATGAATGAATGGACATGGGTTTTCTAGGATAGAGTAAAATTTTAAATAATTTGGGGCTTTGCATATGTGAAAAAATGTGAAATGTGAAAAAAAAATTTCTTTATATCTGAGGTTCCTTCCAAGGCTGCTTGATGGAAGCATGGTAGAAATAGACTTCTTGGGGAGGCAGGGGTGGGAAAACTCTTTAACTATTTCACTGGATTTCTATTGCAGTGAAATTGTGTCATGGCTCTTGGAAATTGGAGAGATTCACAGAGATTCACAGGCCTGAGGAAGGTGTACACTTAGGACAAGCATTATTAGAAAATGGAATATTCCACCATGGTAATTATTTTGTTAATTACTAAGTTATTCTCTTTGGCCACCAGTTGGAAGCATCTTGATTCCGTTAATCAATCTGGCTTATAGTGAATGTCTACATTATAGGATACTTACGTATTTTTAACATTTCCAGTACCTAATATATATAGAACTGCAGTTCTGGGAATTTTGTAGAGTATGGGTTTATGGTGATATATTTGCTAATTTTAATGTGAATGGCTACAAAACAGGCAGAAATTAGAAATACAGGTAAGTATTTACCTGGGATAGTGGAGGAAGACATGGCAAGTTCTAATTGGAGTATTTGGGGCTGCATTGTGAGGGAAAGGGCCTCATGTAAGGCATTGTAGAATGAGTAGAACTCTGACAGGGCAGAAGGGAAGAAGGACGTCCTTCCCTGAGACATAGGAGTGGGATAGCTCATGGTGGCCTCTTAGGAACTAGCACAAACTCTCACGAGGCAAGGCAGTCTACTTCACAGATGAATATACTGGAGAGGAAGGGTTCGGTGGGAGAGGTAGGCACATCTGATCCCACAAGATCTTAACTCTCTGGCTGTAATATGTTGGGTTTATTCTGAAGGAGATGAGGAGATGGACACTTTTAAGCAGAAAAGTGGCCAGAACATGGCTTTCAAAACGCTTAGGTGCAGCAATGTGGAATGTGGAGTGGAGACGTTGGAGACACTGTGGGGGAGCCCCGTCCATCAGGCAGTCCCCGCCTTTCCCTGTAGTAGGAGGATGACGGCTATGTTCTAGGGCGTGATGACAGTGGCCCATCTGGGAGACTTTGGTGAAGCTGAAGCAGCCTGTTTGAACGCTGTTGGATGTGGGACATGAGGAGTGAAGAGCAAGATCAGGTTACTGTGAGATTTCTGTCTGGTTGACAGGGGTGACTATTCAGGAGAAGGAGCAGGGTGGGAGAGAATAAAGGGTTTTTGTCAGGTTCGTTATAAGACATCCACAGGGGAACACCCAGCAAGAGGTTGAGAATGTATGTGTAAAGCTCAGTGTATACAATCATGGGAATCATTTCAAGAGAGCACCAGTTTCCTGAGAAGATCAGTAACAAAGAAGAAAGCAGTGATAATGGGACTGAGAGGTAAAGCTTGAAGAATTTCTAATGCAAGATGTGGGAGAGGAGAAAAAGAGGGAATTATGAATAAACATAGGTATTTGGCTAAGCTACTTCAATGTTCTTTTTTTTTTTTTTTTTTCAATTAGAGTGGGATGAAACTGAACTAGATTCTCCCAGTTTTCCCTCACCATTCTGGGTGCCCTGTGAATTCTTCCACCGAAATAGATCACTAATCAGACCACTTCTGTCACTTCCAAGGTCCCCACCTTCTTCCCAGTTACAACTTCTCCTTCCTTGCTCCTGCTTTTGTCCACCATCCCTATGACACAGCCTCCAGGAAACAGCTGGAGACCTTTTAAAACAAATGTAAGATCAAAGCATTCTCCTGCTTATAACCATCTACTGGCATCCCATTACACTCAAAAGTCTGGAACCTCTTACTTACTGTGGTCCAGATCTCTTACCATGGCCCACAAGGCCCCACATAATAGGGCCCCTGAATTCCTCTGTGAGTTGGCAAATAATGTTGTACCCAGCTCATTACCCTGTGGCCCCTGTGGTTTTCTGTCTTTTCCTTAAACACTCTGGGATGACTCTGCATTTAGGATCTTTGCTCTTGCAATTCTCATTCAACTATTATTTATTAATTCCTAGTATATACCGGGGACCTTTCTAGGTGCTCGAGGGACAGCAGTGAATAAAATGACAAGAGTCGCAGTATTCATGACTCATGTCTTCAGTGACACTCTGTTAGAATCTCATCCTATTACCATAAACTGTGTTTTTAATTTTTGAAATTTTCTTCATGAACTTATCACTCTCGAAAATTATCATGCTATTTTATTTGTTCAATTATTATTTCTCTCCTTACCTCCCATATTGATTCTGGTCCCCCATCAAAATAGAAGTACTATAGGAACAGGATACCTGGAGTGCCCATCACATGTAGGTGCTCAATAAATATTTGCTCAGTGAGTGAATAAAGGAGTAGTTATATTGTTAGTAAATAGATGATAATAGCGATAAATTGTAGGTGATTTTGTTCTTGATTCTTTAGCACTGTGAAAACACACCACATAGCATCTAGTGTGCTAAAAAACATCATCCAAAAACTTATAAATAAACATGAAAAGATGTTGAGTTAGATGACTTTCCTCTTGGATGCTTCTTTTTCCTTTCTTCTAACCCCAAGCCCAAATGCATATTTGGGTCAAGAAGGGAATATGTGGTGTTTTGTCCCGCAGTTTACTGAAGCTCAAGTAGGTGGACTATAGAGAGGTTTTACATACAATCATAGACCTTCAGAAATCAGGTGATTCCTTTCTCATTTAGGCTACATACTTCCAGGAACTATGTCTTAGCAGTAGAGCAAAGAAGGGAAAATCTATTCATGAACTATTTGTTTATTCCTTTTTTTACTGACTCTTTCCTTCATTCTGTGTTTAAGATATTATGCTACCTATCCTAAAATTATCATGTTATGGCCTTTATTTCTAATGGCCTAGGCCTAATAGTTTAAACCTATCTTTTTACCTTATTCATCAAGCAATCCAGGTGTTGACATATTTCCTTTCAGAAAGGTGGAAATCCACCAGGATGGGATAATTAACTTTTTGCTGAGAACACTGAGAAGGAAAACTGTATTGGTTAACAATAGCTGCTCTAACAAATTTAAACCTCAGTACAGTGGATTCCATTCTAGAAGCTACTTTTTCTCTCAGGTAAAACCAGTCACTAGTGGAGGATGTTGGAGGCACCAGGGTTTTAGTCCTGGGAGAGAGGCTCACCCTCCTTCAGTGCAGTGGTCTTAACGGTCATTTTGAAGGAGGGTTGGAGTTTTGGATTGTTTGTTTTAAATGGGCCTGTACACTCCACGTTTTGCCTTACTTTTGTGTGCATGTCCTTAGATGCAACTCAGTTCCATGACCACTCCTTATTGCAAGAGAAACTTAGAAAAGTAGTGTAGGTTCATGCCCAGGGAAAATAAAAGCTAAATCAATTTGGTAAACAGCGATCCAATGTCTACCACTGAGGTATAGCTCTCAGGTCAAATGAAATCTAGGGAATTATATTAAAGCCAGAGTAGCCATTATATAAACTTGTCGATGTTTTATAGTGATATCAGCATATAATAGTCATAAAAATGAATTGTCACTCCTCCAGTGAACTGCTTTTTACCTTTGTCAAAACCCCATTGGACATATTGGTGTCGGTCTCTTTCTGGGTCCTTGATTCTGTACTACTTATCTATCTTTATTCTGTTCCATTTGTCTATCCCTTCCCAACACAGTTTGGTTACTGTCGCTATAGATCTTGAAATTGGGTAGAAGGATTCTTTCGGTTTTATTCTTTAGCTTTATTTTCTCTTCTTTTTCTAGGTTCTGAAGCTGAGTGCTTATTGTTTTGAGACTCCTTTTGTTTTTAGACAGGGAGAGAGAGAGACAGAGAGAGACAGGGAAGGGGTGCAGAAAGAGAGAGAGATTATTAAGCAGCCTCCATGCAAAGCACCAGCAAAATGCAGGATTCAGTCTCACAACCCTGAGCATGATGATGACGTGAGTCAAAATCAAGAGTTGGACTAACTGACGGAGCTACCCAGATGCTCCTCCACCTTTCTAATGTATGCATTGAGTGCTATAAATTTTGCTATCCATTGATTTAGCTGTGTCCCACAAATTTTCATATGTTATATTTTCATTTTCCTTCAGTTCAATGCATTGAGATTTTATCTTTTAACTTGGATAATCTAGAATGTTACTTTCTAAGAGTTTGGATATTGTTATCTTTCTCCTTTTGATACCTAGTTTGATTTTTATTTTTTTTTAATTTTTAACATTTTAATTCCAATAAATAGATATACAGGGTTGTGTTTGTTTCAGGTCTACAATACAGTGATTCACCTCCCCTACCCCAACTACTGTGAGCTCCTGTTGCCAGGCACTGATTTGCGTTGGAGACTCAGGTTCACCTCCCCCACCCCTAGGACCTTGAGCTCCTGTTGCCAGGCACTGGTTTGCGTTGGAGATGGAACCCTCATAGGGGTTCTAAGCAGTTACTAGTGGCGAGAAGACACAATGGAGTCAAAGCCACAAGGCTCTCTGGAGCCAGCTGGTGGACACCCAAATGACTCCCCACACAGTTCTGGAGCCGCTGTGGGCTGTCCTGGAGCAGCTGTGGGCTGCTGGGTGGGTGGTAGACGAACGTTTGCCACATGTGCCACGAGTCTCTGGGTTTCGCTGGGAGATCCTGGTGTGCACTGCAGTAGTGTTGTTCCTAGTCAAGAGTGGAATCACCTTGAGAAGAAGAAAGGGGCATTGTGGCCAGAATGAAGTATCTGGAAAAGGCATGGAGAAGACCAAACCGGATGCACAACACTGTGGAGCCATCGCATCATCTGAGCAGAAGGCCAGTCCTCTCCCGTTACAGAGTCTCACTCTGGCTGCCCTGAATCAAGATGCCGGGTATTTTTCCGTGGAAAACGCTCCACAACTGCTGAAGGGAGTTCGGGAAAGGCTGTTGAAGGGCCCTCACCAGCTGACTGATGAGAATCCCATCTGTGGAGCAGCCCAGGAAGATGGAGAACCCTCTGCGAGGAAAATACCGGAAGGCTTCAAGGACAGCCGTGCTCTGCAGGGAAGTGCAGACCCGCTGGCTCAGGACCTTGGCAGCTGTGGGCAGAGAGTGCAGGAAGAGGCAGGGGAGGCAGGCAGCCCAGAGCTTCCTGATGGAGGATCGTGGCGGCAGGCCACGGGGGAGGACCAGAGCCAACACCACACCCTAAACCAACTCAGACAGAAGGTGATGCCTCTGCTAGAGCTGCTTAGACATCATCTGGAAGGTGGGGGCACAAGGAGGCGGGTGGAGACTGGCTCCTCCTCCACTGCCCATGTGCCCTCCAGTGGGAGCCACGAGAAAACAGGAAAGCCGTCCAGGGCACTGAAGAAGGCACGTCAGAGGAAGGAAGAGCTCCCCAGAAACAAAACAATCCACCAAGCTGAGCAAGTATCTTGTCACCTTCGAAACACCCTCCTGGAAAGTGAGATTCAGAAGTTGCGCCTGAAGCTCGAGGCAGAGCCTCAGCTAGGCGAAGAGCACATCAGACACCCGGAGAGGAAGATGATGGAGGAGAAGGCTCGCTGCCTGCAAGTGAAGGAGGAACTCGCCAAGGTGCGCAGGAAGGCGGATGCTGCCCACTCGAACTTAGGCCTCCACAAAAAGAGGACCAATGCCCTGCACCAAGAATGGCAGAAAATCGCCTCCTTGCATGACCGGGAGCGCCTCCTGGTGGAGAACAGAAGTGAGGAGAGCCAGAAGGCTGTTGTGTGGGCACAGAGGGAGTTCCAAAGGCTCCAGGCACAAAACCACTGCCTCAGGCAGAAGCTGGCCAACTCTGGGCCCAAGGTCCAGCCTGTCTCCGGGGGGCCTCCTGCTCCTGCTCTTCCGGGCACAGCCTCCAAATACCCTCAAGGGCCTAAGGCTACCCTGAAACCCCAGAAACCCAAGAGGGGAGCAAGGGTGCACTGGCCAGACTCCAAGTTCTCGGGTTCCCTGCAGATCTGATTTCCTTTCCCAGCAGCCACCAACACTCACAACCAGAGCCCAAAAGCTCCTGTGCTTGCCCCTGAAGCCATCCCCATTGCTCCATTGCCTTGAGATCCACCCCATTATTTAACTGATGCTACATATTCCCTAGAGCAGGATGAGTGTGAGAGAATACTTTTCAATGTTAAGCATAAAAAAATATGTATATACCAAATTGCAGTTACGACTGCTACTGAGAATTGATTTTATTAAGGGATTATATGCCAAGCAATTAAGGATTGTAAGTGTCTTTTACTCATCACTTAATTGTCCCAATAACCCAGTGTGTCCTCTATTACTGAGGTTCAGGGAAGGTAAACAACTTGCCCCAGGATCACACAGCTAGTGAATTCCAGAGCTCCTGTTCCAAACCAGGGTTGTCAATTATCAACTGCTGTGCAAATAGCTTCTACTCCTCCTCCTCCTCCTCCTCCTCCTCCTCCTCCTCCTCCTACTTCTTCTTCTTCTTTTTTTGGGAGAAGGGGTGTAAGGTGTCAGGTTTTGTTTTGTCCTCAGCCAGTTTTCTGCTCCCTCCTTATTTTCCCCGGAACAATTTTGACCCTTAAATCTTTAAGGTAGTTGAAGGTGGAAGGTCTCATCTTCTGTAACTTCTTCCTGCTGAATAGGGGTGTAGAGTTGTCCCTACCTATGCGGGTCGACATTGATCAGTTGAGGAATGTAGGGGAGTTACGAAAGACGGAGGCAGCTGAATCCAGCGCTGACAGTGAAGAAGTCCCTGTGTGTGGTAAGGATCATCTATAACAATATTCTGATTACAGAGGATTACTGGCAAGTGGGAGAAAACCTCTCAAGAGACGAGGGGAGGTCGTGGTGTGCACCACAGTGGTGTTGTTCATAGTGGAGAGTGGACTCAGCTTAAGAAGAAGAAAGGGGCATTGAGTCCAGAATGAAGTATCTAGAAAAGGCACGGAGAAGACCAAAGCGGACACACAAGCCTGTGGAGACGTCGCATCATCTGAGCTGAGGGCCAGTCCTGTCCCGTTACAGGTTCTTGCTCTGGCTGCCCTGAATCAAGATGCCGGGTATTTTTCCGTGGAAAACGCTACGCAACTGCTGAAGGGAGTTCGGGAAAGGCTGTTGAAGGGCCCTCACCAGCTGACTGATGAGAATCCCATCTGTGGAGCAGCCCAGGAAGATGGAGAACCCTCTGCGAGGAAAATACCAGAGGGCTTCAAGGACAGCCGTGCTCTGCAGGGAAGTGCAGACCCGCTGGCTCAGGACCTTGGCAGCTGTGGGCAGAGAGTGCAGGAAGAGGCAGGGGAGGCAGGCAGCCCAGAGCTTCCTGATGGAGGATCGTGGCGGCAGGCCACGGGGGAGGACCAGAGCCAACACCACACCCTAAACCAACTCAGACAGAAGGTGATGCCTCTGCTAGAGCTGCTTAGACATCATCTGGAAGATGGGGGCACAAGGAGGCGGGTGGAGACTGGCTCCTCCTCCACTGCCCATGTGCCCTCCAGTGGGAGCCACGAGAAAACAGGAAAGCCGTCCAGGGCACTGAAGAAGGCACGTCAGAGGAAGGAAGAGCTCCCCAGAAACAAAACAATCCACCAAGCTGAGCAAGTATCTTGTCACCTTCGAAACACCCTCCTGGAAAGTGAGATTCAGAAGTTGCGCCTGAAGCTCGAGGCAGAGCCTCAGCTAGGCGAAGAGCACATCAGACACCCGGAGAGGAAGATGATGGAGGAGAAGGCTCGCTGCCTGCAAGTGAAGGAGGAACTCGCCAAGGTGCGCAGGAAGGCGGATGCTGCCCACTCGAACTTAGGCCTCCACAAAAAGAGGACCAATGCCCTGCACCAAGAATGGCAGAAAATCGCCTCCTTGCATGACCGGGAGCGCCTCCTGGTGGAGAACAGAAGTGAGGAGAGCCAGAAGGCTGTTGTGTGGGCACAGAGGGAGTTCCAAAGGCTCCAGGCACAAAACCACTGCCTCAGGCAGAAGCTGGCCAACTCTGGGCCCAAGGTCCAGCCTGTCTCCGGGGGGCCTCCTGCTCCTGCTCCTGCTCCTGCTCTTCCGGGCATAGCCTCCAAATACCCTCAAGGGCCTAAGGCTCCCCTGAAACCCCAGAAGCCCAAGAGGGGAGCAAGGGTGCACTGGCCAGACTCCAAGTTCTCGGGTTCCCTGCAGATCTGATTTCCTTTCCCAGCAGCCACCAACACTCACAACCAGAGCCCCAGAGCTCCTGTGCTTACCCCTGAAGCCATCCCCATTGCTCCTTTGCCTTGAGATCCACCCCATTATTTAACTGATGCTACATAGTCCCTAGAGCAGGATGAGTGTGAGAGAATACTTTTCAATGTTAAGCATAAAAAAAAAATTAAAATACCCAATTGCTGATATGACTGCTACTGAGAATAGATTTTATTAAGGGATTATATGCCAAGCAATTAAGGATTGTAAGTGTCTTTTACTTATCACTTAATTGTCCCAATAACTCACTGTCCTCTATTACTGAGGTTCAGAGAGGGTAAATAACTTGCCCCAGGATCACACAGCTAGTGAATTCCAGAGCTCCGTTTCCAAACCAGGGTTATCTAATTATCAACTGCTGTGCAAATAGCTTCTAAACTACTACTACTACTACTACTACTACCACCACTACTACTACTACTACTTTTTCTTCTTTTGAGAGAGAGAAAGGGAGAAGGCACACACACATGCATGTGGGAGAGGGGCGGAGAGAGAGAGAGAGGTTCCTGGACAGGCTTCCCACTCAAGTGCAGAACCGGACTGGGGCTGGATTTCACAGATCATGTGATCACGACCTGACCGAAATCAAGAGTCAGACGCTGAACTGACTGAGCCACACAGGCACCCTTGTGCAAGGAACTTCTAGGCAGGGTGCTGTAAGGGGCCCAGAGGGGCTTGATAAAATTTCCTCCTAGTTCACGTTCTAGTAAGGATGCAAAGATTATAGTGGTGGCTAGCTGAGGTAAAGTCCCACCAAAGTATGGAGGGCAGCCTTTCAGGGTCTCCAACGATTCCCATCTTGGGTACACCTCGTTTGGTGTTCCATACTCTACCTCTTGAATGTAGTCAGGAACTACTGACTCACTTCTCCAGGACAGAATACGGTAAAAGTGATAGGATGTCAGTTCTGAGGTTAGTTTACAAAAAGACCGGTCTCCTCTTGGGCTTGCTCTCCCTCCCTCCCTCCCCCCCTCCCCCCTTCCCTCTTCTGTTCCCAGGGAAGCCTGCTGCTTGTTGTGGGCTGTGTTATGGAGAGGCCCATGTGGCAAGGAATGAATATTGCTTGCTTACAGCAATGGAGGACCTCTGGCTGCTAACAGCCCCCTGAGTGAGCTCAAAAGCAGATTTTGCCCCAACAAGCCTGGAGATGACTGAAGATCCAGATGACACCTTGCCTGTAGCCTTGGGAGAGATCCTGAGCCACAGGTACCTGGCTAGTTGTCCCTGGATGGCTGGCCCACAGACCATATCAGGTTATCATGTTGTTTTAGGCCCTTTGGTTTGGGGAAACATTCAAGAAAGACAGCAGTGTGAAGCCAAATGATTGGTTTCTGACCCATCCCCCTCTCCTGGGGTTGAAATTCCAGGGATATCAAAAGAGATGGGAGAAACTCCTGAGAGATTAGGGGAAACAATGTCAGAAAGAGGACCTCTATGCTGTTGGCCATGTATCTCTCTGAGAGGACATCCCCTCACTTGATCCTCCCGTGCCAATATGTGGCCAATGCAGGAGGAGACAACTGGCGGTGAGGTACAAGTCGTCTGAGAGCACTCGACCCAGCCCCGTAGAGCCTCCTAGAAGGCAGAGAAGGAGCCCAGAAGTTCCCCGGTGCCCCTAGAGAAGGCACAGAAATTAGAGGAGTTGAAAGCCTGGGACCTGGTCACTGGACTTGTGGGCTAGAGGGGAGATGGCCTGTGGAAGGGACACTGCCTGGAACCCCTCTTGGACCAGACGCCTCCTGTCTGCTTTGGGAGACTGAGGATTAATAAGAGAATGAATTAGTGTAGAAGAGATGGTGTTCTGATGCTTGGCAGGTTTATATTTCTTGAAATTGTTGACATTCCTTTTCTCCTTGTCCCCAAGTCCACCATGAATGGGAAGGGGCCTTCAAAGAAGCAAGATGAGAACATCTCTTACAAGCCTGTCAAGTGTCACTATCCAACCACTCCAGTTCCTTCTACCCTCTTGGCAGCCCCACTGCTTCCATAAGTTGCAGATACAAGTGACCTCTAAGGTTTATTTTCCCAATTTCTGTTTGCTGTACTTTCTCAGACATGAAATTTAAGCGATTAAGTAGAGGAGCACATGTTTCAGCACAGCCTGAAACATGAGAGTGAAAGGGGTGTGGAAAGAGTAGCAGGGACACGGAAACGGCCAGAGTCATGTGTGTGCTTGAAGATGGCCTGGTGAAAGAGGAATGAGGCCTTTTTCATCTTGGGTGAAATGGAACTTAATCTTAATTGATGCTTCTTTTCTTGCTCTAAAGTCAACATCCCTTGATTCACATTCATTATATATGCCTCATCCTTTTTCCATGTTTATACTGTGTTATCCTCTTTCTTGGAAACTTAGCTTGGGTATAGGGTTGCTATATATGGCTGTACAGAGTGTGCTTTGTAAGAGTCCAGGTGGTACCATTTATTTCCTCTGAGATGATTGGAGAAGTCATCTCCCTGAAATCTTTCCACATCATTATCACTGGATTCTCATTATTCCCATTCATTAACTAATATTTGAGGGTTTGTTAAATGCCTGGTATTGTTGTAGGTCCTGAGGATTTACAATGAACAGGATAGTCTCTGCCCTTGGCATTGGTATAGGAAGAGACAGACAACCACATGAACCAGTAAAGTAAGTTTAGGTGTTGTAAAGAAGTTGCACATGTGAGGGTGAGGTAAAATGTTTGGGACATACATTCCTACATCTTTTAACATAAGACTACAGTTTATTAACGGTAGACATTCTATACTTATCCATTTTTCTTCCTTTTCTTTTTGAAATTTAAGAAAGCAGACAATATGTTGTATGTATAACAACAGATATTTAACACAAGGTAATAGAGTTAATTTCTTTTTCTTTAAGATTTTATTATGGAGAAAGAGTTCTTGCATGAGCAGGAAGAGGGGCAGAGGGGAAGGACAGAGCGAGAGGGACAAGCAGACTCCATACAGAGCACAGAGTCTGACACAGCACTTGATTTCATGACCCTGATATCAGACCTGAGCTGAAATCAGGGGTCTCATGCTCAACTGAGCATCACCCAGATGCTCCTAGAATTGATTTCTTATTAGATTTTACTTTTGTCCTACCAGGATGAAATTTTATTTTAGGAGAATATGAATTCCTTAATGCACTGAGTGGGAATGAATTAAAATTTTTTATTATTACATCATATTTATAAAATTGAAGATATGTATGTGGGTATGGTAGTGGCAGGAGGCAGATTTTGCAAATTTAGTACATTTTTGACACTTATGAGGTATATTTTCCCAAGAGTAAGAGCGCTCTCAAAATCACAAACTTCAGCAGGGCACCTAATTTTCCCACAAAACGCAGTGAAATAGAGCTAAAATATTTAAAGGTCTTTTGTGTTCTTAATGGTTCCCTATAAACATAGGACTAAAGAAATTTGTAGGGTTATTTTCTGGCTTTGAAACTTCATATCCTTATATTTCTTCACTTTTATTACCAGTACTAATGGTTGATTTTAAGAATCTTCAAAAAAATACAAGTAAGTTTAAAAATAACCATGGAAGGGGCACCTGGGTGGCTCAGTGGGTTAAAGTCTCTGCCTTCAGCTCAGGTCATGATCCCAGAGTCCTGGGATCGAGCCCCACATTGGGCTCTCTCTCTGCTCAAAAGGGAGCCTGCTTCCCTTGCTCTCTCTCTGCCTGCCTCTCTGCCTACTTGTGATCTCTGTCTGTCAGATAAATAAATAAAATCTTAAAAAAAATAAAAATAAAAATAAATAAAAATAACCATGGAAACCATTGCATTCTGGATGATGAATAGAAAATATCAAAACACATTAAGATGTTGGTCCATGAGGTTGGCTCCATTGACCCATGCTTGGAAGAGGGACCCACTTGATACACTAGACTTATAATTTAAATGAAACCTCTGATAAGAAATCACAATGAATCTTCAACCATTAGAATTACTGAAAAATAGTAAAACTGAGAACGTCAAATCCATAGATGCAAAGGGGCTTTGGTATTATATTATAGATCTATAGCAGGAAAGCAAAATGCAATTGTTTGCTCATCCCTTTATTGTTATAGCATATATGAGATCATTGTGATAAGTGGTACAGAATTTTCCAAGTTGGATATTGTATGAGAAACTGCTCTGGAGCACCACAAATTATATGTTTAGCCTTTTACCATAAATCAGCTGCCTGGTTGGTTCCTAATTTGTCCACAAATTCATAAATGCTCTGAAACTCTGATCCTTTCTTTTAATGAGGGTTGGTAACTCCAACCTCTGAGGACAGAGGTGAGGATAAACTGAGCCAGAGTAATGAGGGATCTTCAGAACCATGAAAATAACCTACCAAAATCAAGATGTTATCATTCAATCAGGTATTGCTGGCTTTAAGTTCCTAGTTTTGCTTCTTGAGCAGAATAAAAACACATGGGAAGCAATAGTTAGTTGAAATGGACATTGTATAAAGGGTTTAACTTACTTCTTTTACAAACCACTGGCAAAAAGCAGGACCAATCCATTCTCTTGCATGAATACCACAGTCTATCCAGACAGCTCTTTTGTAAGTTTGTGACCTTCTGCCCAGCTGAAAACAAGAGCATTCATAGTAACCAACTCAGGCTTTTATTTTTAAAGTCATTGATCAGCATAATTTTTTTTAAAGATTTTATTTATTTATTAGTCAGAGAGAGAGAGAGAGCGCGCGAGCAAGCACAGGCAGAGTGGCAGGCAGAGGCAGAGAGCGAAGCAGGCTCCCTGCCGAGCAAGGAGCATGATGTGGGACTCGATCCCAGGTCGCTGGGATCATGACCTGAGCCGGAGGCAGCCGCTTAACCAACTGAGCCACCCAGGCGTCCCTGATCAGCATAATTTAATAAGATTTCAGTGCAGTTCTTCACTATAGTTTGGGTCATTAGATAGCCCACAAAAAAGATACAGAAATTTCCTATCTATTTCTGAAGTCCAGGCCTGTTTATGCAGAAATAATAAATTTATTGCCTTAATTACAAATCTAACAGGAAAATAGACAAAAAAAGGGCCATCCCTTAAATAAGTTTATTTCTCTTTCTCTTTTAAAAGATTTTATTTATTTATTTATAGCAAGAGCACGTGTGTGAGCAGGAAGAGGGGCTGAGGGAGAGGGAGAGAGAGAGAATCCCAGACAGATTCCACACTGAGCGCAGAGCCCGATTTAGGGCTTGATCTCATGACCCCAAGACCATGACCTAAGCTGAAATCAAGAGCTGGGTGCTTAACTGGTTGAGCCACCCAGGTGCCCCAAGTTTGCTTCTCCTTCAATATCATATGTGATTGTTAAGTAAAAAGCTAAATTCCTCTTCCTCCTAACCCCTCCTCCAAGAGAATCAGAATCACAAAGAGTATTTCTTAAAGCAATAATTATGTTTTTAAAGATTTTTTAAAGGACTTCATTTGAGAAAGAGAGAGAGAGAAAGAGTGCAGGAGCAGGGGGAGGGGTAGAGAGAGAAGTAGACTCCCCAATGAGCACAACGCAGGGCTGGATCCCCGGACCCTGGAATCATGACCAGAGCTGAAAGCAGACACTTAACTGACTGAACCACCAGGCACCCCAGCAATAATTAAGTTTTATTGCTGTACAAAGTCAAATATTATTACAACACAAAATGAGAAAGGAAAGCAAATTGACTTGTAAAATCAAGTGATAGAGTTTTCTTTATAATCTCATTACATCATTATTACTTAAATGTGGTTTTTAACTCAATAACAAATAGGTAGTTGTTAACATTATATTCATAGGGGACCTAGTTGTCATTCATTACTTCACTCAAGTAAAACTTCAGGAAATCCTTTTTTTTTTAATAAGATTTTTTTTAATTTATTTATTTGACAGACAGAGATCACAAGTAGGCAGAGAAGCAGGCAGAGAGAGAAGAGGAAGCAGGCTCCCTGCTGAGCAGAGAGCCTGGTGCAGGGCTCGATCCCAGGACCCTGGGATCATGACCTGAGCTGAAGGGAGAGGCTTTAACCCACTGAGCCACCCAGGTGCCCCAGGAAATCCTTTTTTGATACTGTGCTTGACACTGGAGATTCAAAGATGAAAAGACAAAGAGTTTATATGCTAATAGGGAGGGCAGACATGGGAACAATCAATCATTGTGATATGGACATGCATAAGTTGCTTAGGGAGCATGGGGTGTAATGTCCAATTTTCCCAGAGAATAAAATAAGGCTTTTCAGGGGAGGAACAGTTGAGTAGTTGGGTAAGACTTGAAGCTTGCCCAGCAGACAAGTTGGAAGAAGGGATCTTAAGCATGGAAGAGAATCTGGGCACATCCTCTTTGAAGAACTGTTTTTGGGGTATGAAGAAGAAATGGCAGATGAAACTGGACACAGAGGCAGAGAACACGTGAAATCCCTGGATCTTATATAAAAGAGATAAGGTTTCATCGTGTATTTCATGGGAGAGGGGTATGTCTGTGAGATAGAGAGACAAAGGCACAGATGGACACAAGGTCATGCTGACAGTAGTGACGGATTAGAGTATGAGAGGGGCAAAGACAGGAACTTGAAAGGAACTCTGTACCAAATGCTTTATTGCAATAGTCCATGGAGAAGTGATCCAGAGATAAGTTAGGGCAAAAGTAGAGAAGAAAAGAGAAGGAACTGGAGCAGATCCAAAAGATATTTAGAAGAAAGAATTGTCAGTTCTCAGTGGTAGATTTAAAGGAAGTGGTAAAAATAGAGAAGAAGAATTTAGGAGGATGTTCATGCTTCTTGACTGCAGTCACAGAATGGTGTCATTCTGAGTCCGAGGTGCTTTTGTGAAAATTGAGATGAGAAGGTCAAGGAGGTAATGACATATGAATGTAAAGCTCCAGAGAGTGGACCCCAACTAAATAGAAATTTCCGGAATGATTGTTGAAACCATGGGGGGTGGATGTGTCCATCTAGAGAGGTTGGTAGAGGGAGAGTATAGAGTCTGAGCAGATAGTTCTGGGATGATCAGAACCCATGGGAAGGGCATGGGGAGAGGGGACAGTGAGACAGGAGGGTATGGTCAGAGAAAAAGGAGGAGAACCAACTAGGAGTCATTGTTGGTCTCAGCAAGAGAAATTTTAGAAGATCCATGGGGATGAAGGCCATTGAGTCAAGGTCTGAATGGGAGGTAAGGAAATAGAAACAGTGATATAAGGAAATCTTTTCAGGTGTTTGGCTGAGAAGAGATAAAGAGCTCTGGGTAAGTAGCTAGGAGAGAATGGAGAGAATGTAGGGTCAAAGACTGGGAAGGGCATATACTTTCTTATACATATACATTTATGCAATTTTGCACTGGTTCACCTTAAGTAGCACCAGCTCACAATAATTTTGAATGCCATTATTTTTAAGTGCATCAACAACTCTATGTTAGAAATAGCATTCCCTGGAATACTCAAGGGCAAAAATTAATATGGCCCAAAAATCTAAGGGAAATTATCAGATGATATTAAATATGAGATGCTGCAAAAGACCGTTTCATTTTTTCCCATAAGTCAAACTTGAAAAAGATGAATGTTTACTAAATAAATAAATGCTTTTATACTTACTAATAAAAAAATATATATTTTTACCTTTAAAACATATAGAGACCTTCCCTCATATGATTTTCCAATAGAGAACATGTGAATGAGACCTGAATGAGTTTTATTTAGATGACACATCCAATTTTGAATCTAAAACAAATAAATGAAAACCATGTCAGACTCTCCCAGTTATGGAGCTTTCAGAGAACAAAAGGTAACAAAAGGCAGCAATAAGTCTCAGGCTCAAAGAGCATACATGAGTATAAAACGGAAGAAAAATCAGTTTGGTGTTTTTAATTTTCCTTAAGATAATTAAAATTATATTTTATTTTCTGTCTTTACAAATAGTAGCTTCATGTCTTTATACTGTCCCCTTTTAAATGCATACCTTCTACTACCATTTATCATTAGTAACTTGATGGCAGAGCCCTGTAGAAAATCAATCCATGTGTTCTGGGTTCTTTTTGAAAACAAAAATTATTTCCATTTCCCTCCCAAGTAGTTAAGAGGAAAAGAAATCAGGTTCATGAAAACTATGCAAACTACTTGAAAGGGTCTATTAAAGTCCCATATATTGTAATTTGCCACTGAAAAGAAGAGGCTAAGAAAAAGGCATTGTCTTCTGCATTTAAAGGTTATTCAAGTCACACATCAGAGGGCATACTCTGAATAATTTCCCCAGTAACGGTGATACATTTGCATTGATCCAGTCACACACACTTATCTGTCATCAGAAGAAGGTATATTTGAGATGGATGAATAAGGCACTTAGAAATATGAATGACATTTCTGACTTAAAAGCTTTACAAGAAGTAAGGAAGTCACACAAAAGTATCCCTTTAATCCATGGTGTGCAAGACAGTCTGTGCTGAAAAATTTAGATTTTGAGAAGTACCCAAGCTTTCTTTTCTTTCTATTCTTATTTAGTCTGATGAGCATATACATATATGTGTGTATATATTATATATCTATATATCCTATGTGTATATATGTATGTATATGTATGTAATATCTATAGATATATTTAAAATTTTTTTCTAATGCATTTTATAACACTTCCATGTGCCAAGCTAGCTAAAACCTTCCAATTTTTTCTAATTTCAAGCTTCTAAAACATATGTTGGAACATGAAATATACGAAAATAATTTTGAAAAAGAAAGTCATTATCAAGATAACCAAATATTCTCCTTAGGATATAACAGGATCACATTAATTTTTTTTTTGGATCACATTAATATTATGCCTGACATTCCTTTGCTCAGTTCAGGGGAAGCTGGAAAATCTATGTACTTCTTCATTTATTTATTCTGTCATCTACTACCTACTTGGAGGTTCCTATTTGCTTGCCAATGGGGAAATAGTGGTGAACAAGAAAGAAATGGCTTGCCTTCATTGAACTTGAAGCTTATGAGGAGAGAAAAGCATTAATCAAGTGGTCCTACAATTACATACATAAAAACTATGACAGATATCACATCCATGTACTGTGGGTGCATGTAATATGCTGGGGTTGGAGTGAGGAGTTCTAATTCCATCTTCGAGAGTAGAAACAGCCATCTTTTTGCTTGGGCTGAGATTCAAAGAGTAACTAGGTATTGTCTAGGTGACCAGTAAAGGATATAGTGGTAGGAATGAGGTTGTTGTAGAATAAATAATAGGAAGAATAAATAACAACATGTTTAAAGGCCCTGAGATTCTGCAAATAAGGCTCGGCCTTTGGGAGGTCTCAACTTGTGCAGAAGCTATGTGGCAAGCATCAACGTTCACTCCACCCCCATCCAAATCACTGCCCTCAAACTCTGACTAGATCTACCTTCCATGGCTTTTTAGTTAAGGTTTTCACAACTGCAATTATAGTAGCATTACCTCACTTTTCCATTGCCCTTCCCATGTATTTTGGAGGGGTGGTTTGGGTAAAGAAAATGAAACCCAACTTATGAAGGCTTAATAATGGAAGAGATGATGAACTGAGCTGGCTGGGGCATATAAGAACTTTATATATTCTTCATATGGCCCCTGCCTCTATCTTTATGCTTTTCTCCCAGCTCTCAGACCTAAATGATAAAGATGCATTTACTTAAAAAAAAAAAAAAAAAAAAAGCTCCTCTGATTACATACTTCTTCTAAGGAGTGATAAACTTCATAATTATATCCAGACAGGTATCTTCGATTTCTCTGGGTTCACAAACTGCTTGCCTTTTCCAGTGTGTTCTGAAGATCTTCTATGAGGACCCTGGATTTGAAATGATAGACATGATGCAAACTGAATGGAGATCACATAAAATTTGAAAAGAAAATTATGCATCTATGAAAAAGAGGATAGCAAATATTGACATCTCTAAAAATATCAAATGTTGAGAAAATGTTCTCTTCTGGGAAATAGAAACTATTAAATTGGGTAAAGAACATAAAAGATAAAATTATAGGTAGATGTTCTCAAATGATAATAATTACTACCACTGATTGAACAGCTACAAGAACTGAATGATGGGTATGAGCATTTACATTTATTGAGTACCTATTTAGATACCATGCTATGTACTTCATGTACATGAGCCAAGTTAACCACCCTATAATGTAGATTTTTTGTTACTTCCATTTTACAGACAGAAAAATGAGCCCCCAAAAAGTTAAGAACCTGCCAACATCACTCTGCTAGGCAGTACAGAGCCAGAATTTGAACCTGGAATGTGAACCTGAATTCTAATCTTTAGACTCTTGAGTCCAGTGTGACATTATGAGCCCCAAAACAAGACAACACACCCACAAAAAAAGTTTTCAAAAGTTCAAAAAATGTTCAAATGTTTACAAAATTGAGCCATGGTATATTGTCATTGCATTATTTCCAAAGTGGACAGACCTTCTAAATACAAACAAGTGCAAATTGTTCCACTCGAGGTAAGAGCAATTCCCCACATTTATCACCAGAAAGTTACAAAGCTCTGATGCTGATATATCTGTTTGTTTGGCAGCTCCTGATAGAACTACCATTGTTCCCGTTAGAAAGGCAATATTTTCCCAGGAGTTTCAGTACAAAAAGCTATGCCTCTTAATTGATTAGATTCTTTATCATTTATCATTATCAATTGATAAATAACATGACATATTACCAGTCACATCATGAAATGTCCATTCAGAGAATTGTCGAAATAATTCTAATGGAGAATTGCTCCTACAACAGATTTATCTTAATATTTTCTAGTCAAGTTTACTAGTGTTTTCACCAAAGTAGGAAAATTATAAAGTTTTTCAGTTTCAAGTTGTATGGGATCATTCTAGATGGATATTAACTTCTTTGATGAATAAACTCTTAAACATTTCAGTTTTCTTTTAAAGTCTCCAAGTGTCCTAAGTAGAACTAGTTTTTGGATTCCTTAGTATTTGCCTATCCATTTAGGCTAGTGATTCTTAAGCCACATTGCTTTAAAATTACCTGTGAGCTTTAAAAAAAAATATGCCACACTGGGGCACCTGACTGGCTCAGTTGGAAGAGTGTGTGACTCTGGATCTCAGAGTTGTGACCTGGGGTACCATGTTGGGTGTGGAGATTACTTAAAAATAAAAAAAACTTAAAATACACCACACTGGGCCCTACATAGATAAGAATATTTATGAATAAGTATCAGTCCTTTTTGAAAGCTCACCAAAGTGATTTTAATATACTGTGGAGATCAAATTTAGGCTAACAATCTGGAAACCATGAATTCAGGTTCATTAAATCTAGAAAATCACTGGTATCAGTCCTCTCAAGTTCCATATTAAATGCAAATGAAGAGAATAATAGAATATGGCTGACCCTTGTTTCCTTTTTCCTCTCCTGAGTGTCTGTACTGGACATGGTCAACTGCCTACTCTCCTTATGGACTTCTTGTACCGCAGGGGCTGGGAAGCCGAAACCTACTTTTTCCTGACTCTCTTGCAGCTTTGATTCTGGGTACAGATTTGTAAATGCTGGTAAGATAGGAAGTTAAGAATGAGGCAGAGGCCATCTCCTGCTGTTGCTGTGGCCATGTCAAGGCCACAGAGATGTGACTGTTGAGAGGCAGTCGGCGTTGCTGGACTCAGCACTCCAGTGTCTAGTCACCAGGTTTATAGCATGAGAGGCAGTTATGGTAACAACGGTGGTGGTTGGAGTAGTGCAGTCACAGCTTCTGGACCTTTGGACCATCCCATGAGGGAGAAGTAAATTCTATTTGATTGAAGCTACTGTGTTTGGGGATCTGTTATGGGTTGAATTGTGTCCCCATCTCCCCCAGTTCATATGTTGAAGTCCTAAACCCCAGCACCTCAGAATGTGACCTTATTTGGGACTAGGATTATTGCAGATGTAATTAAACTTTGGTTACCAGGATGCACTCTCATCCAATATGACTGATGTTTTTATAGAAAGAGGAAATTCAGTGTGGGAAGATGAGAAAGTTCTAGAGATGCATGTGCTGATGGTTGTGTAATGTGTATGTACTTAATGTCACTGAATTGTATATTTAAAATGGTTAAAATGGTACATTTTATGTTGCATATACTGGGGAAATCAGGACACAAAGACACACACAGAGGGAAGATATGAAGAGGCAAAGATGACTGTCTACAAACCATGGAAAGAAGCCTGGGACAGATCCTTCCCTCAAGGCCCTCAGAAGGAAACAACTCTGACCACACCTTGATCTCAGTCTTCTAACCTCAAGAATAATGAGACAATAAATTTTTGCCTTTAAAACCAGCCAGTCTGTGGTATTTGTTATGACAGTCCTAGAAAACTAATACAGTTCTCTGTTCAATAACTGGACAGTATCTTAATACTGTCCAATAAAAGACCAATCTGAAAATTAAAATAATTGTTGTGTAACAGTTCTAGCCCCATTTTTCTTGTTAAGTAGTCAACACCATAGATTGATGAGAAGGAGCCCAAAATAGCATTTATAAGTTTTGTATTTTCTAGGTCCTTTATGGCTGATTATTATTCCCACCCTAGTTGCATACACTCCTAGGATAGTGACCAGAGCTATTGAGAAGTTTTCAAATGATGTCAACACTCAGTATAAAACCCCCATCCCAAAGCTTCTAGGGTGGGTCAGGGGGGCTCAAAACTTGGAATTCCACTGCCAATTTTTACAGGTATTTAATTTATAAAATGGTTGATTTTTTTAATAACAGAATGAGTCATCTCATCTGTCATGTCATTGAAAGGGACTGATTACCCAGGGGCCAGACTCATGGGGTCACATTATCTCTGCCTTGAAGATGACTACAGCTATATATTATGTGTAGTTGTACAGAGTTAATAATAATCTTTTGAAAATACCCTAGGCTACAATGATAAAAGTCAATTAAAAATGATCTCTACCTACTGCCCTGTGGAATTTAATCGACTCTTGTGTATTATATTGAGACCAAAAAAATGAATAATTCTAAATGATTGTCCTCCATAAGGAGACAACTGATTTAAAACATTCATTTTTTTTATTCCATTCTCTGTGACAAAAGTGTGATATTTTATTCTATATCAGTTCCACATGACCTATATTTAATGGCAAGAAATAGAGACTTGTTAAAATAACTGATATATTCCCTTCCACTGAATTATAATTAATGAAGCATGTGATTTGTTTCTGAGCACCTATAGATATAATTACCAAGCTCCTTCCTTCCAGACATTTAGAGAATCAAAGCACACCTTTGAAGTTATAGTGATGACTAAAATGTGTTCAATATGAACAATAATTTTATGCACAACTGTGACTCTACCCTGTTCTAGAAGCATGATAAAATACATTTCTGTAAAAAGCATATCAGTACCTTAATAAGGGTGAAATTATCTTTCTGGCAGGGAAGTATTTGTGTGGATGAGGTAGGAATGTCACTGCTACTTTGCACCCTGTGGCTCAGCCTTCCAGAGACTAAGGCTTTTACTATTGACTCACAGAGCCATGAGCCCATCCCAGGCCTTACCAGACATCATCAGTGATCTTTTTTTTTTTTTAAGATTTTATTTATTTATTTGTCAGAGAGAGTGAACACAGGCAGACAGAGTGGCAGGCAGAGGCAGAGGGAGAAGCAGGCTCCCTGCTGAGCAAGGAGCCCGACGCGGGACTTGATCCCAGGATGCTGGGATCATGACCTGAGCCGAAGGCAGCCGCTTAACCAACTGAGCCACCCAGGCGTCCCTCATCAGTGATCTTCCCGCCAGTTTTAACAGTACAACAATTTGCTGAAAAGTTGGAGCAATTCAGGTTAGTCACTTAAGATCATGCCTCTCAGCCCTGAAATCCTAGGTTCCCAAATGAAAGGTATGTCACTCCTTTCCATGTCATTAATTCACTCTACTGCCCTTCTCCCCCACATCCTGCATTGACTCTTCATCACTCCACCACTTCGTTTTATGTTGTGCCTGCTGGAAGCCTGCTTTCACTGTAAATAGACTTCCTACATTCTTAACTCTTCAGAGAGCTCTCTCCTCTCGTATTCTTGCCCTGATAGAATCTGGACTCCCTCAAGGATAGATTCTTTTGTGGCTTTCTCTTCTGCCAATCCACCTATCATGGGACCAGAAGGGAAGGAGGTCAGCATCCTCTCAAACCCACATTTCTCCTTCTCTATCAATCATACTTCTAGAAAAAGCTCATTTGGCCTTTGGCATTGTGCCATTCCTTGTTTCTTTCCTCTAACTCCTGTGTAATCTCTGAAATTACTGTCCCAGGGGCACATTCTGTCTCTTTATCTCTAATCTTGCCAACACCCAAGGAAATTCAAAACTGCTGTATTGATTCTCTGGTGATTTAGTCCATTCATTCTCAACTACATCAGTCTTGGTGATTTACACTCCACTTTAGCCAAACCTTCCACGACTACGCCCTGACTTTTGTCACCAGCCATAAATGTTCTATACCAGAACTCTTAATCTCATCCTACATTCTGTCAAAAATTTCTTCCTTCCATTTCCTTGTTGCCCTCAGTTATGCTATATCTGCATTCCATATAATGATCCTTATACCCTTCTTGATTCTTCCATTTGACTCCATCATTCCTCCTACACTCTTCTCCTTTCCTCTCCAGATTTGACACCATGGATGAATACTTGAGCTAGTATCTCACTAGGAACTCAACTTCCTTGCCATCCTGATCTTTTCATGGTCCTAACCCAATAAAACCTCAACTCTGTATGAGCACTACCATCTCCCTTCTTTTCAACAACCAGTTATTAGTTCTTACCCTAGTTTTTCTCTTGGCAAATTTCTTCAGCCCCCGTTTCTTCCCTTTTGGTAGATAATTTTGCTTCCTATTCCATATAGAAAATTTATCCATTAGTTATTATTTCTTTCAAGTTGTTGACTCTCCTCTTTATAATCGTAACTAGACTTACATTTACCTCTTCGGTCTTACTGGATAAGGTATCCTTCCTAGTGCTCAAACCCATTCTTCCATTGGTGCATTCTATCTTGTACCATCAATGTCTCCTTCCCTAACTCATTCCTCCATTCAGCCTGCAGACATACAAAAATTGCTCCCTACCCCCTAAAATTCCAAATTTCAAGCGGTCATTGATGCTGCATCTCCTTATAGTCACTCCTTATTCTCTACCTCTCTCCTTATTTTAATTTCTAAGAGCAGTAGTCTGCTCTGCTTCTCCATGTTCCCACCTCCTATTCACTTCTGTCTTTCTCTGTCTTCTGCTCCTGACAATTTAATCCCACATTCCGCCACGAGAGTTACCAACACAATTTACATTGCCAAATCCACAGGAAACGGGTCAGTCCTTTTCTTGCTGGATATTACTACACATTTGGCACCACTAATGTTTCTCCCTCTTGAAAGTCTCTTGTTTCTTCTTTGACTCCTGTGACTATCTTCTGTTTGCTTCACTCTTATTATGTAACTATTCCTTTAAAAAAATGCAAATAACCCAAACCAAATACCTCAAGATAACCTGATCTATTTTAATCTATCTACTCCATTGCCCAAGCTAGAAGATTTGGGGCTGTCCTTTATTTCTTCCTTCCCACATCCAACCAAGTGCAGAGTCCAGGGGGTTTTGCCTATTAACTATTTTTTTTTAAATACTCTCCTGGTCACACTACTCTGGTCCTGACTCAATGCCTCACAACGTCTTACTTGGACGATTATTGTAGCCCCCTGTTGCTCTTCCACCCCACTTATATCTGGTTCCCTTACTTCCATCATCCCAGTGTGCAACATCACACACATACATCCTAGCCCTGTGCACATCAGACTTCCCACAACCTAGTCTTCCCTCAACGTCTCCAGCATCTTTTGTTTCTACTCCCAGTTTGTACACTGATAACACTCAAACAATTCAGTTCCCTAAACAGGTAGCATACTGCTTCTTCCCTTTGCTTGCACTGTCCCCTCTGCCTGCAAGTCCCGAGGCTCATCCTGTGCTTAGGTGTCATTGCTCCCGCAAAAAGCTTTATCTCCCCCTTCATTCCTACCCAGTTTCTGGGCATTGTTAGGCTGCTCTCCTTTCATCACACATAGAAGATCTCTGTGGCACTAGGTGGCACTGGCCACCTAGTGTTATTAGTGAAATGATAGAGACTGTCTTTTTTCCACTGTATATTTTTTCCTGCTTTGTCAAAGATTATTTGACCATAGAGTTGAGGGTCCATATCTGGACCCTCTAATCTGTTCCATTGGTCTATGTGTCTGTTTTTATGCCAGTACCAAGCTGTCTTGGTTATCACAGCTTTGTAGTAAAGCTTGAAATCAGGTAATGTGATGCCACCAGTTTTATTTTTGTTTTTCGACATTACCTTAGCGATTCGGGGTCTCTTCTGATGCCATACAAATTTTAGGCTTATTTGCTCCAGCTCTTTGAAAAATACCTGTGGAATTTTGATCGGAATGGCATTAAAAGTATAGATTGCTCTAGGCAGTATAGACATTTTAACAATGTTTATTCTTCCGATCCAAGAGCATGGATTGGTCTTCCAACTTTTTGTGCCTTCTTCAACTTCTTTAATGAGTGTTCTGTAGTTCCTCAAGTGCAGATCCTTTACCTCTTTGGTTAGGTTTATTCCCAGGTATCTTATGATTCTTGGTGCTATAGTAAATGGAATCGGTTCTCTAATTTCCCTTTCTGTATTTTCATTGTTAGTGTATAAGAAAGCCACTGATTTCTGTACATTGACTTTGTACCTTGCCACGTTACTGAATTGCTGAATGAGTTCTAGTAGTTTGGGGGTGGAGGGAAAATTGGACAGCTATATGTAGAAGAATGAAACTTGACCATTCTCTTACACCGTACACAAAGATAAACTTGAAATGGATAAAAGACCTCAACATAAGACAGGAATCCATCAGAATCCTAGAGGAGAACATAGGCAATAACCTCTTTGATATCAGCCACAGAAACTTCTTTCAAGATATGTCTCCAAAGGCAAAGGAAACAAAAGTGAAAATGAACTTTTGGGACTTCATCAAGATCAAAAGCTTCTGCACAGCAAAGGAAACAATCAACAAAACAAAGAGGCAACCCATGGAATGGGAGAAGATATTTGCAAATGACAGTGCAGACAAAAGGTTGATATCCAGGATCTATAAAGAACTTCTCAAACTCAACACACACAAAACTGATAATCATATCAAAAAATGGGCAGAAGATATGAACAGGCACTTCTCCAATGAAGACATACAAATGGCTATCAGACACATGAAAAAATGTTCATCATCACTAGCCATTAGAGAGATTCAAATTAAAACCACATTGAGATACCACCTTACACCAGTTAGAATGGCCAAAATTAACAAGACAGGAAACAACGTGTGTTGGAGAAGATGTGGAGAAAGGGGAACCCTCTTACACTGTTGGTGGGAATGCAAGTTGGTGCAGCCACTTTGGAGAAGAGTGTGGAGACTCCTCAAGAAATTAAAAATAGAGCTTCCCTATGACCCTGCAATTGCACTACTGGGTATTTACCCCAAAGATACAGATGTAGTGAAAAGAAGGGCCATCTGTACCCCAATGTTTATAGCAGCAATGGCCACAGTTGCCAAACTGTGGAAAGAACCAAGATGCCCTTCAACGGATGAATGGATAAGGAAGATGTGGTCCATATACACTATGGAGTATTATGCCTCCATCAGAAAGGATGAATACCCATCATTTGTAACAACATGGATGGGACTGGAAGAGATTATGCTGAGTGAAATAAGTCAAGCAGAGAGAGCCAATTATCATATGGTTTCACTTATTGGTGGAGCATAACAAATAACATGGAGGACATGGGGAGATGGAGAGGAGAAGGGAGTTGAGGGAAATTGGAAGGGGAGGTGAACCATGAGAGACTATGGACTCTGAAAAACAACCTGAGGGTTTTAAAGGGGCGAGGGGTGGGAGGTTGGGGGAACCAGGTGGTGGGTATTAGGGAGGCCACGTATTGCATGGAGCACTGGGTGTGGTGCAAAAACAATGAATACTGTTATGCTGGAAAAAAAAAAAAAGAGTGAAATGATAGGCCAGTGTGGTTCTTCTCCCCTCCTTCATTACACTAGTAAGCACATCAAAGGTGACTATAACTGTGTTACATTTGTGTCTGTTTTTGCAGTGTGAAAAACAGTGCCTGAAACACTGTTGTAGGCACTCAGCAAATAACCTGAATACACCTCTCATTCAGTTCAATTTAGTACTCATGAATTAAGCAAGTGAAAAAGAATGCTTACTTGTACTGGATGTTGGCTCTATAAGAACGCTAACAGGGCTTGGGAACCATTTTGTGGAATATGGACATCAGTAACTGCTCCTTTTGATACATAGGAGATACTGCTGGGCTGCCACAGGTCTACCTGTAGTGCAGGAACCAACCTATAATTCATATTCCGTGCAGGTGGGGAAAGATCTATGTCACAAGGTGAAACATGTCATCTTGTTTACATTCAGAAATACAAACCCATTTTGGATTTAAACTCAATGCTTTCATCAACAGGGTAAAACTCTTACTTGATTTTGATTTAGGTCTCCAAATTATATCATATCCATAATAGAATTTGATCATAATTGACAAGTAACAGTTTAAAGACCAATATACATTAAAGCCACAAGATAAAAATTAGATAAAGCAGTTTTAAGTAAGACTTTGATATGCTTAAAAATTATTACAGAAATACTTGAGTAAGAGAGAGAAAGATATACATTACCTTTTATTTTACTATACAACAAGCTGT
The DNA here is from genome assembly GCF_963455335.1 of Martes martes. Taxonomy (NCBI): domain Eukaryota; kingdom Metazoa; phylum Chordata; class Mammalia; order Carnivora; family Mustelidae; genus Martes; species Martes martes. The sequence continues at coordinate 64,479,653 of NC_137891.1, forward strand.
GGTAGCTTGGCAACATTTGGCAACTTGAAATGGAACACTCTCCAGGTATTTCCTCCTTCCCCAATGCATACCTTTTACCAGTCCCTACTCAAGCTTCACATGGTGATAGAAGCATCCCTTTCTCAGGTTGGACTTTTTAGCAAGGATCTTCTCTCTGAGTTCTTAGAACAACTCATGCTTCTTTCATTCCTTAGTTTCATCTTATCAGAATGTAAGCTCGATTTGGTCACCACCCTATTCCAAATGCCCAGAAGAGTGCCTTGTGTACACAGCAACTCACTGATGCATATGTGGAGACCCCATGTAATATTTATTCTACATTCACCCCATGTTCAGTGTCTTGCAGGAAAGCAAGAGCCAGCAGTGTGTTTGTCTTACTGCAGTGTTCCCAGTGCCTTGGCTGGTGCTTCATATCCAGTAGCTAGTGCTCTGCATTCTTTGAAGGAATTACTGAACTCAGCTGGGAGGGAAGAGGGCCCTATCCTCCCTTCTGGAGTAGCCTCAGGCTACAATTTTCGATTAGACCCAATTTGCCTTTACAGTCCTGTCTCTGTCTTCTCTGTGTTTGGGACTCTCCTCTTCCTGCATTTACAGCCTTCATCTGTCACAGGGCCTTGATCTCTGATCTGGTAAGATTTAGTCACTTGATCCTCACTTAGGTGTCAGTGTCTGCATTCTGGTAGGGAACTCTAGAAGACCAAAAATGCTTTGTGGCTCAAAGAAATAACACCTCTGGTGGTATAATTTAATCTTGAACAGGGTAGAGAGGCATTTGTGTTGGGGACAAAGAGTCTACTTTTTTTTTTTTTTTTTAAGCAGCTGACTCCTCCTCAAAATTGCAAGGGCAAATCTGACTCAGCTCTCATACCAGTCCAACAATCATAGAAAAACAGAAGTGTGGGCTGGAAGGGATGCTGAGAGGTCATTTGATCCATCTGTCAGCCCTTGGGCAAGGATACATGTAGGACTGAACAAACCTGTCCCCAGTAGATGTACCCAGACCACATCTTTTAAGTCTCCAAAAGAGGAGGGTTGACAACATCCTAACATAACTCATAGCCACATTTAAGAAGACCGCAGATCTTTCTCCCCATCCCTCACACTGCAGCACAGCTTCATTTTCTCTTGTTCCATTTTTCAGTAGGGGATGTCTGGTTTCTTGCCTCTGTTAGATAAAGTACATTGGTGTCTTTCGCTTTTCTCTACACGTTAGGTTTTCTGATCCTTTAATCATCTCTGAGACCTGCCTCTAAACCCATTACAGAGACAGTTTTTTGATATTAAGTTTTGCTGCCATCCCTTAATGCCAGTGAAGATGAGGAAATAGTGCTGTATTTGGAGGGTAGAGAGCCATAAGAACCTAAAATAATATGAGTAGCCACTCTGGCAAATTCTTTTATGCATCATTTTCTAGGGTGCATGCTAAAATAAGAATCCTCAACCTGCAGAAGAAAGTAGCTTCCCTGTAGGGAGTTCCGTGGAAGTGACACGCCCCACAGCCTGACCTGGAGTGGGCTTCCTAGGAAACATGCCATCAGACTAAGCAGTTGGTCTATAGGAAACTAACAAAAGCAATTTGCAAAATCGGGAATTGTGTTCTGTTGTGATATTAGGAAAGGAAGTTAAAATGAATTATCAGCTTTTCTCCAGTAAAATTATAGGGAAAGGATACTTGGATACATAACATGGGTATTTCAATCTGGGTGGCAGCACATGCTCATATCAAGATACAGGGGACAGTAAACTCATGTGACATTTGTAAAGTGCTCCTATTTTATAGGTATTTCTGATCCTTTCAATAATGCCTTCAGGTAGGAATTAATGGTAGAGACATTTAAACAATGAGGGCACCTGGGTGGCTCAGTGGGTTAAGCAGCTGCCTTCAGCTCAGGTCATGGTCCCAGAGTCCTTAGGATCGAGTCCCACATTGGGCTCCCTGATGGGCAGGGAGCTTGCTTCTCCCTCTCCCATTCCCCCTTCTTGTGATGTCTCTCTCTCTCCCTCAAGCTCTCTCTTTATCACAAATAAATAAAATCTAAAAAAAAACAAAAAACAAAAAACAAAAAAAGAATGAGAAGACTCAGATTCATAGAAGCAAAGTCAATTTTCCAAGGATACAGAGCTCCAAGATGGTGACACGGGAAGTGCTTAGCTCCAGTGCCTGTATGGTAGGTGTATTTAGGGTTTTCTGATGAAATAAGCAACTTCCAAGTTCTTGACTTAGTGTTTGAGGAGGTTTGGTTTGCAGGTCTCCTACTCTAATTTTTCTTGTCAGGGGTTATTGACCCTATAAATTAATACGCAGGTATTTCAAAGTTGAGATCAGTTTACTCTGGGAAGGTTACCATCATTTCCTTAGGGCCTGATCACATTCAAATGAAGTGATAAACTATCTTTGAATGGCAAAGCTCGGTGAGGGTTTATGATGATGACAACGAAGGATTAGTAGTCTTGTCAGGATGGCCTCAGGTTGTGTGCTAACTACTGCAGGTCTTGGCTGTAAAGAGCCATCTGATAGTCCAAGGAAAGGAGGCTCCTTTCCAGAAACTTCTTGCCCTGAAACCTGGTGGTTGTTCCCATGTTTTCCTTTCCTCAAAGGATTACTAGTCACATATGGTCAGATCTGTTTAAGAGGTGGAAGCAATTTAGGGGCACCAGGGTGGCTCAATCAGTTAACCATCTTGAATCTTGATTTCAGCTCAGGTCTTGATCTCAGGGTTGTGAGTTCAAGCCCATGTTGGGCTCCACATTAGCCATGGAGCTTACTTTAAAAAAAAAAAAAAAAAGTGGAGGGTGGGGGGAGAGAAAGAGAGAGGTGGAGGCAATTTAGTGTGTGATCAAGAGTATGAGTGTGGACTTTGGAATCTGAAGGTCCTGAAATGGAATGCGAGCTTTGGTAGTATTGGCTATGTGACTTCAGGGGAGCTTTTAACATTTCTGAGCCTCAAATTCCTCATCTGTACTATGAAGATAATAAAAGAAACCTACCTACAGTCTTTACTGTAGGATGAGTTGGAAAAAATAGAAGTAAAACAGACAGCAGAGAGTCTGGCATACAGTGAAATCTTAAAAAATATTAGCTATTTTTTTCTTTTTGAAAAGTATATCTTAAAAAAGCTAGAAGTAGTGAAGATAAAGTTTTACTTCAAGTGTTTCTGAGTTAAATGAAGACTATGAGGAGATGATTCCCTTATTCTAACATTAAAACTTACAGACAACTTTAAGGAGGAGAGGAAGCAATAAATAAACCAAGAATATGAGCAAGGCTGGAATGTTTCCTAACACAAGGGCAAACAGCTGGATTTGAAGCCATGATAACCTGCTGGTTAATTCCCTGGACTCTAGAGTCTGACTTCCTACAATTATATTCAAGCTCTCTACAATTAGCATCTGTGTAATGTAGGATGAGTTCCTTCATCTCTTTGGGCCTCACTTTCTTCATCTGTAAAATGAAGATGATAATTGCACTTCTTGGTTGTTACTGTTATGGGATAATAGAAACTATAGTAAATATAATCATTACGAGCATAAATTTTGAACCTCAAGACAGGATGAGTCTGGATCCCAGTTCTGCTGCTTATTAGCTGTGTGACTCTGGGCAACTTACTTCAGCTGACTGTGGTTGTCTCCTCACTTATAAAATGGAGCTATAAATACCATATATTTTATAGATTTGCTAGGCTTAAACTAATCAATACTTATACAATGCTTTATTATTTTTAAAAGATTTTATTTATTTATTTGAAAGGGAGGGAGAGCTCACAAGCAGTGGTGGGGGGTGGGGTGGGTAGAGGCAGAAGCAGGCTCCCTCTCATCAGGGGATGCAATGCAGGACTCCCAGGACTGTGGGATCATGATCTGAGCCAAACTGACTGAACCACCCAGGCACCCCTATAAAACAACACCTGGTGAACAGGGGTCATTTGTTAAATGGTAAATGATTCAAAATTCAAAAATAATTTATTTGCAATGAAAAACTGTCATATTTTAGTCTGACACTAATTTCATGGCTCTTCTGGTCCTTGTGCTGTGTTTACTTATTGGCTTGGTCCAGGCTTCATGGTCCACCTGTCCTTTAGGCCCATGGCTGATTACATACCTGGTGCAGGTATTTGTGGACGTGCAGTCAGTGTCCCCCAACAGTTTCAGAGTGAGTCTTTCATGTGGATATGGGAAGACATCTGGTGTTTCTTCAGCTTGGGAACAGATGGTCTGCCTCCCAGCCTCTTAAAGTAATGCAGAAGCACAAGAGAGGAGAGTCCTCCTCTATATTTACTCTACTTTTTGTTGCTTTGGAAAAGTATTGAGCACTTATGTGTCACATAATATGTTTCTAAGTACGAAACCTCCATATCAAGTTTGTAGTCAACTAGGGTTTAATTTAATAATCATATTAATTACATATTAACACCCATACAATCTTAATGCACAGAAAAGTATCCTCTCTTATTGACCCTTGAGATTGTGTTTTTGGTCTGAATCCATTTAACCTTGTGTCTTCTTTTAGGATTTTTGTCTCTGACCTCTTGTGAAGATTTTCTGACACCCAAGATCAAGTACTGTTGTTATCTGCTTTCATGGAACTTTTAATTACATCTTATTCTTATAGATATTATATTAGTTTTCTAGGGCTGCTATAATGAATTTCAACATCTCAGATGGGTTAAAACAGCAGAGATATAGTCTCACACAGTTCTGGAGGCCAGAAGTCCAAGATCTAGGTATTGACAGGCAATACTCTCTCTGAAGCATCCAGGGGATGTCCTTCCTTGCATCTTCCAGCTTCTGGTGGTTCCAGGCATTCCTTGGCTTCTGGCCACATCTCCCCAATATCCATTTCCATCTTTACATGGTCTTCTCATCTGTGTCTGTATCTTCTCTTCCATAACTTCTAAGGATACTTATCTTTGGATTTAGGAGATATCTGGGTAATTCTGGATGTTCTGAGATGTATCTGAGGATCTAAGGATGTATCTGAGATCCTTAAGTGCATTTAAAAATTCTTTTTTCAAATTAGGCCATGTTCACAATTTCTAGGGGTTAGGGAATAGGCATACATTTTGGGGGTCTACAATTCACCCTATTGCAATGATCATATCAATATCCATTTTCCTATTATCTTCATGAGAACAGAAACTGTAAAATTCTCCCCTTCTGCCCATACCTCAAGTGCTTAAAACCATGCATGCCACAGAAGGCACTAAATATTCTGTAGATGGAATAAATGAAATAATGTATTTTTATCTTTCATTTTTTCAGATATGTGCTCTCTCTAAAATTGCTTGATAGTATTTCTGGATTCTAATTCTAGTTCCTCTTACCAAGAAATTGATAAGGTAGTCCACTTCAATTTTGTCCACTCATCCCACTTCTTGACTCACAAGTGTTTAGTTTTTTAAAAAGATTTTATTTACTTATTTGAGAGAGAGAGAGAGAGATCATGAGGAGCAGAGGGAGAAGCAGATTCCCTGCTAAGCAGGGAGCCCAATGCAGGACTCAATCCCAGGACTCCGAGATTATGATCCGAGGTGAAGGCAGACTTTTAACCGACTGAGCAACCTAGGTACTCCCAACTCACAGGTCTTTAAATTTTAAATTTTCATTAAGTTTAATCTTAGAATATGCTGCTTCTTAGGTCACAGTACTACATACTTTTCTGATGACTGGAGTGGCCATTTTAGCAACACAGTTAAAGAAATGCTTATATTTTATGGTTATTACTGTCTTTGTTCTACTTCTTATGACTTATTAACATTTCAGATACCAGGGGAATGCTGGAAAGGAACTTAGCCAGAGAATATGGTCCCTTACAAACCAAAGGCACTTGGTAGGTTGTTAAAATTCTGGGACTCATTTTACCTAGCTTAATCCTCTCTCTCTTACAAAATGCTAAGTTCTTACTTCCCTAAAGCACAGACTCAATAAGTAGAACAAAGTCTATTTTTTTTAGAAACCTTCCTTCAGCTCTGTTTTCCTTCCATTCCAACCCAATGATTTATGTACTTTTCTAGTTTACTCAAATTTGTGGATGGCTTCTCCCCCTTCCCTATTCTACATTAGTCTTATGTTAGCTTTATTTCTCAGAAATGACGAAATGTACATCAGTCCAATAAAATACAAAATAAGCATGCTGAAAAAAGATTTAATTTATTTGCTTGTTTCGAGAAGGGGTAATCTCAGAATGATGGCGTTAGAAAGAACTAATGGGATTTGGGCTTGTGTTAGGTGATTTTGGATAGGGTTAAGGAACTGAGATTTTCTTTGGTTGAATATTATCAGAATGAGGGGAAATCCATCATTGGATATCCTGATAATTTTATCTAGAAGGTGAAAGGAACAATTGGGGCTATAAGTGATAAAGAAGCAATAGTCATATCAGCAAAAAAAAAAAGGCAGGGGAGGGAGGTTTTGTCATTTTTCTGGTTTGAACAATTTTTTTTTTGTCTTTGTTTAGACATGATCTTAGTGGTCTTGTTTTTATTTTATTTCATGAAGAACACACAATGTTCTTGACTGGTGTTGGTACTCTGTAAAGTGGTCTAATAGGAGAAATCAAGGTTTTGCTGTTACTGTCAGGCTGGCCCTGGCTGCCAGAGCTTCTTTTCCTCATCTCAGGATGACCACTATTTTACTGAGGTCACGTGATAACTAATGGAATGACAAATGAGGGGGTGGGCGCTCCCTGCAATATCTAGCCAGAATGGCTTGAAGGTAATTTGAGTGATAGGGGTGTTGGGGTTATAGAATGAAGGAAGTAGCCTTGTGATGGTCTATCTAGGAGAAATTAGGAACTCAACGACACTGATCCTGGTACCCTGCAACTTTGTAGTACCACATAGTACCACCTTTCTCATGTAAAAGAGTTGATACTACTTAATTCGTGCCCTCTAAGTGAACATTTGAAAACTTATAAGTACTAAAGAAAGGTTCCTTAGAAGAATGAAACTGGACCATTCTCTTATACCATACACGAAGATAAACTCTAAATGGATGAAAGACCTTAATGTGAGACAGGAATCCATTAAGATTCTAGAGGAGAACATGGGCAGTAACCTCTTCAAAATCGGCCACAGCAGTTTCTTTTAAGACACATATCCAGAGGCAAGAGAAACAAAAGCAAAAATGAACTTCTGGGACTTCATCAAGATAAAAAGATCTACATATCAAAGGAAACAGTCAACAAAACAAACAAGCAACCCACGGAATGCAAGATGTTTGCAAGTGACACTACAGCCAAAGGGCTAACATCCAAGATCTATAAAGAACTTCCCAAGTCAACACCCAAAAGACAGATAACCAAGTCAAAAAATGGGCAGAAGACATGAACAGACACTTCTCCAAAGACATACAAATGGCTAACAGACACATGAAAAAATGTTCATCATCATTAGGCATCAAGGAGATTCAAATCAAAACCACACTGAGATGCACCACCTTACACCAGTTAGAATGGCCAAAATCAACAAGACAGTAAACAAAATGTATTAGAGAGGATGTGGAGAAAGGGGAACCCTATTACACTCTTGGTGGGAATGCAAGTTGGTACAGCCACTTTGGAAAACAATGTGGAGATTCCTTAAGAAATTAAAATAGAGCTTCCCTATGACCCTGCAATTGCACTACTGGGTATTTACCCAAAGACACTGATGTAGTGAAAAGAAGGGCCATCTCTACCCCAGTGTTCATAGCAGGAATGGCCACAGTCGCCAAACTGTGGAAAGAATCAAGATGTCCTTCAATGGATGAATGGACAAAGAAGATATGGTCCATATATACAATGGAGTATAATGCCTCCATAGGAAAGGATGAATACCCAACTTTTGTATCAACATGGATGGGACTGGAGGAGATTATGCTGAGTGAAATAAATCAATTATCATATGGTTTCACTTACTTGTGGAGCATAAGGAATAACACAGAGGACATTGGGAGATGGAGCAGAGAAGTGAGTCAGGGGAAATTGGAGGGGGAGACAAACCATAAGAGACTATGGACTCTGAGAAACAAACTGAGGGTTTTAGAGGAGAGGGGAGTGGGGGGTTGGGTGAGCCTGGTGGTGGGTATTATGGAGGGCCTGTGTTGCATGGAGCTCTGGGTGTGCTGCATAAACAATTAATGCTGGAACACTGAAAAGAAATAAAATAAAATAAAATGGAACAAACCCAACCAAGCAAACAAACAAAAAAACCACATTGAGATACCACCTGACACCAGTTAGAATGGCAAAAATTGACAAGGCAAGAAACAACAAGTGTTGGAGAGGTTATGGAGAAATGGGAACCCTCTTACACTGCTGGTGGGAATGCAAATTGGTACAGCCACTTTGGAAAACAGAGTGAAGGTTCTGTTTTTAAACAGAATTAAATTAAATTAAATTAAATTAAAAATAGAGCTACAATCAATGCACAGAAATCAGTTGCTTTTCTATATACTAACAATGTAGATGTAGAAAGAGAAATTAGAGAATCGATTCCATTTGCAATAGCACCAAAAACCATAAGATACCCAAGAATAAAACTACCAAAGAGGTAAAAGATCTATATTCTAGAAACTACAGAATACTTACGAAAGAAATTGAGGAAGAGACAAAAAGATGGAAAAATGTTCCATGCTCCATGGATTGGAAGAATAAATATTGTTAAAATGTCTACACTGCCTAGAGCAATCTACACTTTCATTGTCATCCATATTAAAATGCCATTGGCATTTTTCAAAGATCTGGAACAAACAATCCTAAATTTTGTATGGAACCAGAAAAGACTCTGAATCGCCAAGGGAATGTTGAAAAAGAAAAACAAAGCTAAGGGCATCACGTTGCCTGACTTCATGCTATATTACAAAGCTGTGATCACCAAGACAGCATGGTATTGGCACAAAAACAGACACATAGATCAATGGAACAGAACAGCAAACCCAGAAATGGACCCTCAACTATGTGGTCAACTTATCTTTGACAAATCAGGAAAGACTTAAGTATAGAGAAAAAACTGTTGGTTACTGGAGGGGAGGTGGGTAGGGGAATAGGTTAAATAGGGGACAGGTATTAGGAACATTTGTTGTCATGAGCAGTGGGTGTTGTATGTGAGTGATGAGTCACTACATTCTATACATGAAACTAATATTACACTGTATGTTACCTAGAATTTAAATAAAAACTTAAAAAAAAAAAAGAAAAGAAAATGTGACATGAAAACGTACTATGTTGAGGGGAGAAAATTTAGTTTTTGAATGCTTTCAAATGAACTTGCTATCAACTTAAAATAGAATGTTACATATTAGGCTGTTATGTGTGAGCCTCATGACAACCACAAAACAAAAACCTATAGTAGAAACACAAAAGATAAGAAAGGATTTAAACATAACATTTAAGAAAGTCATTAAACCACAAAGGAAGAGAGCAAGAGAAGAAGAAACAAAGAGGAACTAGACATCCCAAAAAACAGTTAACAAAAAAGGCAATAACTACACACCTATTTGTAAAATTACTTTAAATGTAAATGGACTAAATTCTATAATCAAAAAACCTAGAGTGGCTAAAAGGATGAAACAAGGAGACCCATCTATATACTGTGTAAAAGAACCTCACTTTAAATGTAATGAAACACAAAGCCTGAAAGTGAAAGAATGGAATAAGATGTTCCACACAAATGGAAATCAAAGGAGAGCTGATAAACTTATACCAGACAAAATAAAATTTAAAACAAAGACTGTAATAAAAGACAAATAAGACATTGCATAATGATAAAGAGGTCAGTTTAACAAAGGATGTAACATTTGTAAATATTTTTGCACCCAAATTTAAAACATCTAAATATATAAATCAAATATTAACAGACCTAAAGGGAGAAATTGACAGCAATACAATAATAATGGGGGACTTTAATACCACATTCACATCAATGGATAGATCACCAGACACTTAATGATACTGTATCCTCTACTTCAAAGTTGCTAAGACACTAGATCTTAAATGTTTTCATCTCCAGAATGAAATGGTAACTATGTGATGTGATGGAGGTGTTAGCTAATGTTATAGTGGTAATCATTTTGAACTATGTAAGTGTATCGTATCAACATGTTGTATACCTTAAACTTGTACAGGCCTGTATATCAATAATATCTCAATAAAGCTGAAAATAAAAAGAATGGTGGGTATAGTATGATGTCATTTTTGCAAAAATATGTGTATCCTTATGTACATAAACAAATTGGGAGAACACGAAACTAAGTGGGAGGAAAAAGAGCAATAATTTAAGAAAGACCATTTGTATTCTATAAGAGAATGTTGATTACTGGCAGAGAATACTACCTTTTTCATTAACAAAGCTTTTGCCACCTCCTTATTCCTCTCAACTCTTGCACATTTTACTATATATTTATATTGTTTATTTGTATTTATAACTAATATTTCATTTAGATTATTTATATTACATAATGATTTTTATTATATTAATATTACTCTGGTTTGAAATGTGCCTGTGCTCCAGGGATAGGCAACTGGTAACATCATGAGAAGATGGGCTTAATCTCCTTTGTAATCAGTGAAATATACATTAAGTCAAAATAAAATAATAGCACATAGACCTGAGAGTTACAAACATTAAAGAGTCTGACACACCAAATGGAGTCTGGAGGGTGAAGTGATGTGAAATTTCTTACACTGCTCCTGGAGCACATTGATAGAAACGTTTTGGAGAGCACCTGACAATTTCTCATAAAAAATAAACATGTATTTTTCAATACGTCAATTTTACTCCCAGATATATATCCCATGCTGTATTTCCTAAACAGCTGGTGCCATGGGGCACCATGGAAGAAATGCCTTGAGAATACCACTATTAAGTTTTTCAGACCTAACTACTTAATAAGCAGAACTGTTAGGTATTTGATTTTTTTTTTCACTAGGTAATGTATCAAGGACATTTTTCAAGTAAATACAAATAGATCTATTCCACTGTGTGTGGACACTGATCATTTATTGATGAATTTGGATCCTTAGAAAAATTTTTCAAAAACAGAGTTCATGTACTCTCTGTAATATCTGAAGACAGATTTATTTGCAGTATGTTTTTCTTATATCCCTGAAACTCTTCTGAATTTGAAGGACACAGGCTTTAAGAGATGGTGTATTTCTGGTGTTCTGGTTTTTCCACAGTAGGTAGCTGGGTACTGAATTAGACGTCTCTTCTATGCTGCCTTTCTTATTAAATGACCAAGCTGTTGCTTCTATTCTGTTTTGCATCCAAGGTACTCTGCATTTGAATAAACCATATATATTCCCAGTGTATAATGGGAGGCTTTCCAAAGTGGTATGGCCCTGGTTCTGTTTTTTACTTTATTATTGTTGACATCCTACTCCATCTTTCCCACACTCTGGATAATCTCTAAAGTTCAGGAAAAACCAACAGTGATAAACACACATCAATATAGCCTACCAGCCTTCTAAAGCTGAAATGAATTTCATGCTCTAGTGGCCTAGGCCATAATCAACAGAGGGATACTGGGCTTTGTTGGTATCAACTGACAAGTCAAAGAACCTTGTGTTATATACTCTTTGAGCTCACTGGCTTTGGGATTGTGATTGTGTCTCCTTTTCATCCCTTTAAATAAATGTATGCTCCTATCAGCTGGCCTGGGCTCCAGAAGATTGTCATTACATTCATTATTTATTGTTTGCCTTTCAATTTCTGGTGGTCAAATGGGTACCATGAAATTCTTCTTTTGTTGATCTTTTTTTAAGTGTCATGACTGAGGAAAGATGGACGCTTATAAGAACAAGGCACAGGGACATTTGGAAGTTTTTGAGACTGAACACACTGGAGTTAATAGATGTTTTAGATGTGTATTGGTAAATCTAAGTGCTTGCCTTCCTGGGTGCTCTTTCTAGCTAAACAATGACTTATTCTAGGTTTAATAAGGTAAGATTTTCTTTAGATAATAATAGAAATGGTATCTTTCTTACTCTTATTTCTAGTTCAACTGGAACAAAAAACATCTAGTCATGCAATTTTGTGCATTCTTCATGGGACTAGAGATATGAATGACTGCTTGCCCTTACAACCTCACTTTCACCCCTCTTAGAGTAAATCATCTACCTGGGACAAGAAAATGGCTATAGCAGTGAGAAAGCAAAGAACTAGAAAGATTAGTCATACTGATGGCCAACTGTGGTTATTTCAGGCTTAAGGAATTATTAATTGAAGAATTAAAAGTTTTGAAATGTTCACTGATTAAGATTTTTAAACCAACAAGAAAATTCATTCCTGAAGTGCTAGTTTCATTTGTATGGCTTTAACCCCTGAGCACTATTAAAAAGTTATATTTAGGTAAGAAAAGGAAATAAAAGTCATCCAAATCAGAAAAGCAGAAGCATAACTCTCCATTTGCATATGACATGCTATTATGCATGGAAATCCCTGAAGACTTCACAAAAAAACTGCTAAATAGATTCAGTAAAATTTCAGGATATAAAATTAATATGCAAAAAAGTTGTATTTCTATATACTAGTAACCATCAGAAAGAGAAATTAAGAAAATCTTATTTACACTTGTATCAAAAAGAATAAAATAAGGGAAAAGTCAAGATGGCGGAGAAGTAGCAGGCTGAGACGACATTGGGTAGCAGGAGATCAGCTAGATAGCTTATCTAATCATTGAGAACACCTACAAATCCAATGGGAAATCGAAGAGAAGAAGAGCAACAATTCTAGAAACAGAAAATCGATCACTTTCTGAAAGGTAGGACCTGTGGAGAAGTGAATCCAAAGCGACGGGAAGACAAACCGCTGGGGGAGGAGCTGGCTCCCGGCAAGCGGCGGAGCAATGGAGCACAAAATCAGGACTTTTAAAAGTCTGCTCCATGGAGCGACATCGCTCCAGAGGCTAAAGCGGGGGGAAGCCTATGGAGGGTCAGCATAACCCCAGGTCCCATGGGGTCACAGAAGGACCGGAGGTGTCTGAGTGTCACAGAGCTCGCAGGTATTAGAGCAGGGAAGCCGGCTACAGCGACAAAGCCAAGGAGTGAGCTCTCAGCTTGGGGTGGCTGCAGGCTGGGTGGGCTCGGAGTGCAGCCAGAGGCCACGGAGACGGAAGCGACCAGGCGCTTTTCTCCAAGTGCGAGCTATTGAGCGCTTTCCTCCAGGCGCAACCAGAGGCCAGGGAGGCAGGGGTGGTTGGGCACTTTTCTCTGAGGGCGCACTGAGGAGCAGGACCCCGAGCTCTCAGCTCCTCTGGGCCGGAGATTGGGAGGCCGCCATCTTCATTCCTGTCCTCCAGAACTCTACAGAAAGCGCTCAGGGAACAAAAGCTCCCGGAAGCAAACCTGAGTGGATTACTTAGCCCGGCCCCTGGTAAGGGCAGTGCAATTCCGCCTGGGGCAAAGACACTTGAGAATCAATACAACAGGCCCCTCCCCCAGAAGATCAACAAGAAACCCAGCCAAGACCAACTTCACTCACCAAGAACATCAGAATTCCAGAGAAGGAGAAAGAAAATCTTACCTGGACAAAATGAAAAGGCAGAAAAACTCACCACAAAAAAAGAATAAGAGGCAGTACCGAAGGCTGGGGATCTAATCAATATGGACATTGGTAATATGACAGATCTGGAGTTCAGAATGATGATTCTCAAGGCTCTAGCTGGGCTCTAAAAAGGCATAGAAGATATTAGAGAAACCCTCTCCAAAGAGATAAAAGCCCTTTCTGGAGAAATAAAAGAACTAAAATCTAACCAAGTTGAAGTAAAAAAAGCTATTAATGAGGTGCAATAAAAAATGGAAGCTCTTACTGCTAGGATAAATGAGGCAGAAGAAAGAATTAGTGACATAGAAGACCAAATGACAGAGAATAAAGAAGCTGAGCAAAAGAGAGACAAACAAATACTGGACCACGAGGAGAGAATTCGATAAGCGACACCATAAGATGAAACATTAGAATAATTGGGATTCCAGAAGAAGAAAAAAGAGAGAGAGGAGCAGAAGGTATATTGCAGAGAATTATTGTAGAGAATTTCCCTAATATGGCAAAGGGAACAAACATCAAAATCCAGGAGATGCTAAGAATGCCCCTCAAAATCAATAAAAATAGGTCCACAACTCGTCACCTGATAGTAAAATTTACAAGTCTTAGTGACAAAGAGAAAATCCTGAAAGCAGCCCGGGAAAAGAAGTCTGTAACATACAAGGGTAAAAACACTAGATTGGCAGCAGACCTATCCACAGAGACCTGGCAGGCCAGAAAGAACTGGCATGAGATATTCAGAGCACTAAATGAGAAAAACATGCAGCCAAGAATATTATATCCAGCTAGGCTATCATTGAAAATAGAAGGAGAGATAAAAAGCTTCCAGGACAAACAAAAGCAGAAAGAATGTGCATCAGACTTAACTGAATGTTTTGATGAAATAAAGGTTCTTGGGACCTATTGGCAGAAATACTGATTTCAGGAGTCTTTGGTTGGCACAGGGGAATTTATCTTTTTAAGAAGTTCACTGGGTACTTCTAAAGTAGTTGGTCTGATGACTATGCTTTATGAAAGTCCTCTGCATTTAGGGACTGCTCTTTCAAATAGTCATTAATGATAATAATAAATGTAATGATAGTTTTGAAGATAATGAAATTTTCTCTTACTTTGCACGTCAAGAAACCCTTAGCAATATTTAATCAAATACTCATTTTCAGTGACTCCTGGAGAAAGTTTTAGAGGAAAACTCATCTGGCTGCAAAAAAAAGTGTATACAGGTGTTGATGCAGGGATAGGAACCAAGTTCATTCCCAATTTGTCAAATCTGAATCAAACATACACATTATATGAACTTTTAGAAAATATTCAAATGCAGACAACTCTGTTCTGGGATAATGTGCATTTCGATAATTCAACATTGCTTCAGCATGATTGGTAATTGTCTTAATCTGTTGAGGCTTTGTAACAGAATACCATAGACTAGGTGGCTTATAAACAGAAGAAATTTGTCACAATTCTGTAAGCTAGGAAGTCCAAGATCAAAGTGCCAGTAGATTAGATGTCTGGTGAGAGCCCTGCTTCCTGCTTTATAATGCCATCTTTTTGTTGTGTCCTCACATGGTAGAAGATGCAGAAGAGCTTTCTAAGGTTTCTTTTATAAGGTCACTAAGTCCCATTTATGAGACCTCTACCCTCATCACCTAACCAACATTCCCACAGCCCTACCTCTTAATACTATTATCTTGGAGATTAAGTTTTAACGTACAAATTTTGGAGGGATACAAACATTCAGTCTATAGTGGTCATGCAGGTTACTGTCAAAATAATACCGAATTTGCCTTGGTTTATCCAAGCTTTCCCCAGTGCATTAATCTTTTACGCTGCCAAGCATCAGGAGCTGAACATTAAGTGTAATACTGCACAGGAGCACAGCAAGGCACAAAGGAACTCAGGAATATTCAAATCCCATTCATCCCATATTTTCACTCTTGGCTCTGTTTGGTCACTGGCCTTTGTTGGAAATACCCTTCAGTTTTTGCTGATCCTTTAAAATGTTGCTCTTTTGCTACAAAGCTCAGTGGTCTCAACCCTCCTGTCACCCCTTTCCATCAAGCTACTGTTATTTCCTGCAACAAATGTTTATATTAATGACAGTGGTTATTCATTAGGGATTTAACATACCTTTTAAACTACATATTAATTTTTGTTGTTAGCATTCTGTATATAAAGCTGCATAGGTTTGCTTGGTATGTGGTAAATCCAAAGTTTCTCACAAGCCCTGTCACGGGTAGCATAGTTTTGTAGAATGCAAAATGCTCTGGAATACATGTATTGCATTAGAGAAAAAACACCTATGTTCTGAAGCAAAACAGAAATGCTCATCTACCTGCTCTTTGAAGTCATTTATGTTTTTGTTTTTCTCCATGATGAGGAAAACTGAAGAATGGACAGATACTGGCTTTGGGTTTGAAATCATTAAGTATTGCTTTCCTGCACCACATCAAGGGGTTTGATTTATGAATTACCTAACTTGGTACAGTGGCAGATACACAATTCTTTTTTTTTTCATTTTATTATTTTTTTAAATTTTTTATTTTTTTTCAGTGTAACAGTATTCATTGTTTTTTCACCACACCCAGTGCTCCATGCAATCCGTGCCCTCCCTAATACCCACCACCTGGTTCCCCCAACCTCCCACCCCCTTCCCCTTCAAAACCCTCATGTTGTTTTTCAGAATCCATAGTCTCTCATGGTTCACCTCCCCTTCCAATTTCCCTCAACTCCCTTCTCCTCTCCATCTACCCTTGTCCTCCATATTATTTGTTATGCTCCACAAGTTGGGAATGCAAGTTGGTGCAGCCACTTTGGAGAACAGTGTGGAGATTCCTCAAGAAATTAAAAATAGAGCTTCCCTATGACCCTGCAATCGCACTGCTGGGTATTTACCTGAAAGATACAGATGTAGTGAAAAGAAGGGCCATCCGTACCCCAATGTTTATAACAGCAATGGCCACGGTCGCTAAACTGTGGAAAGAACCAAGATGCCCTTCAACGGATGAATGAATAAGGAAGATGTGGTCCATATACACTATGGAGTATTATGCCTCCATCAGAAAGGACGAATACCCAACTTTTGTAGCAACATGGACGGGACTGGAAGAGATTATGCTGAGTGAAATAAGTCAAGCAGATTGAGTCAAGTATCATATGGATACACAATTCTTTTAACTCAGCTTCAAACAGTATGCCTGTCAGTTGAATATGCTGCTCAATTTCTGTTTGACAAATATACAGTTAAAGACCAAGAATCAAGCCCAGAAATAATACAAAAAACAAGTTAGAGAGATCTTGAAGATCTAAGGTACCCATTAGGGACCTGGAGTTTCTTGTGGCATAATATATAATGAGAATTTTTAAACGACCTTAACCATTTTTGAGTGTATAGTTCGGTAGTATTAAATATATTCACATTATTGTGAAACAGATCTCCAGCACTCGTCTATACTCATTAAACAATTTTCCTCCCCTGCCTCTACTATCACTGTGTAAAATTCCTGACCATTTGCCAATTAAACATGGGGCAAACTGTGTTAATACCTAAAATCAACTTTAGTTTGCAGAGTCATAAAAAATACAGAGACCAGGGGAATTAACTTCCACCAGGCATGAGATAAATCCAGGGAAAGAGAGAAATATTCTCAGTCTTAAGTGTAGAAATGTTGTCAGGATGTACTGTCAGAGTCCCAGGTGTGTCAGCTCATAAGTCCCAGCAAGGAACTCTGGTGGATATTGAGTTGGCCTGAGAACTGGCAACTCTGGGGCATCCACTGCTTCTTTCTGTTGTGGTTAGCAGTGCCATGGCCCAGCAAGCAGAGTTCTCAATGATGGGTGGGGTGCCTTGGCAACGTCTTTCCTATTAAATGGCAATGAGCAAGTCATGAAGTCTAACAGCACTGCAAAGCTCGTGCAACTAAAACAGATGTCCCTCATCCTTGGAGAGTTTTCTCTTTCTGAACAATCTCGGTGAAAAATCCTTTAGGGATATTTAGATGACCTTTTCTTGAGACATCATGCTGCTTTATGCTTTGCTAAATGTCTAATCTGTATAATTATATCAAGGCCTCAAATCTCGTTAGTGTTCTTTGATGTGGATTGCAGATATAACTCACTGCTCCTGTCATGTTTATCTCTGATATGGAACTTCAGACTTTCTTCCATGAATCCCCATCCTCCACCTGGACCCAAGCAAAAGTGTACTGTTCCTTCTCCTCCTTACTTATTCTGCTACCTTCTATTTAATGATATAGCTGGGGAGTCTTCTGACCTTTTCATCCTAGAAGCTATTTGTGGATGTTTGAGGACCATTTTTCTTGTCAAAGATGGTGTTATTTTAGTCTTTTTGGTTCCATATTTTATCAGCAAGACAGGCTTCTGCCTGTATACTTAAATCCCATTTCATGTTTTTTTTAGAAAGAAATAGTGATTTAATTAATGACTATAGAATATAATAATTTTTAGAATAATGATATTGTATATTTATAAAGTACTTGGCTGTGTATAAGTAATTTTTCTTTCACTGTATAGCTTTTTTCAAAAAGCAGTTATTTAGAATGATATATATGTATTTCAGAATGATAGACAAATAACTGTAGAAAAACAACTTACTGAAATGGAGCACATTATTTTCTCCATAAAACCCACTGCTCCTCCATATATTTTTTGAGCTGAGAGGTTTATTATTCACATTATAATGCATCCAAAATCACCCAAAGTATAAATCTAAGTCACCTTTAATATCTCTCCTGGTCTATCTTTCAAATGGTCCTTAAGTAGATTCTCTCTCAAGTATCTCCCTCAAATTCACTCCCATTACCTGCACCTACACCTTCAACATTTCCCTCTTGGTCTATTTCATTATGTTCCTGACTGATATCCCTGGCTCTAATCTCTCCCTTCTTCAATCTGTTTGCTTCCTTAGTTCCTACAGTTACCTTTGTTAAATGCAGGTACATGCTGAGAAATCGCTAACATAATTTATTATGTAGGGGATAAAGTCCAAACACCTTGGCGGTACATCCAAGGCCTGTGGTAATGCATCTTGTCAGCATCACTTCCCCCTCATTTACCCCTGCTCCAGGCATACTGACAGACTTAACACTCTCTGCCTCCAACCCCTGACATACGTGGTTTCCTTTGCTGGAAGGTCCTGGGTTGCTTCCTTACTATCTCCTTTGTTCCCCCAAATGGAGCAAATGTGATTCTGAAGGTAGTTCTTTTGGGGGGGGCGAGGGTGCTATGAGACTTATACGATTTGGGGGACCCAATATAAGAAAAAGAGTCAAAATTATGCATCCTCCTAATTTTGTATAATTACAAAGTAGAGATGGGGCATTGAAAGAGTCCTAGACAAGTGAGGAAGCCTGAAGCTTCACCTTGGTTAGCTTCCTGGTAAATCTGCCTCTGAGTTATTGCTCAATGGCTTATTGAACTATTGCTTATTAAACTTTCTCAGTCTGGCAGAGTGACTAGGATAGTATGTACTGTACAAAAATTTGTTTGATTACAGAGTAAAATCCTACTCAGCTCCAAAGTTGGCTCAGATGTTACTTTTCTACAGTTTTCCTGAATTTCCCCAGTTATTTGATGTTTCTTCTTTTTTCTAGAGTATTTTGTAGACAGATTTAATGTGATACTCTCTACACTACATAGTAGTTGGTTGTTTCATGTGAGTCAGTGTCCTCAAATTTAGCATAGGTCAGAATCAGCTTGAAGAGTTTATTAATCTCACTCCCAGAGTTCCTGACTCAGTAGCCTGGGGGTGGGGTCTAAGGATTTACATTTTTAATGAGTTCCCTGGTGATGCCCATGGCCAAGTTCTACAGCAGCTACACCCCATTCATTCTAAGCACATTCCTGGTTGACAGTAGGTGCCTAAATATGTATATTAAATAGAAAAAGTAGTTAAGCATATTATAAAATTTTAACTTTCCATACTTTTTGCAAGTAACAATTTATAGTCTTATATACATATCTTTAAAAATTGACTTCTCCATTAATAATTAAGGTAATTAACAATATTGAGTAATATGTGGTCTTTGTACTCTTCAATTGCATTTTAAAAAGAAAGAAAAAAAACCAGAATTTTGAAGAATCAGACTGTTCCTTAAATTACATATTTTATATAGTACTCAGAGAAATGTTTAACACCAAATTTACTAGATTCTTAACCTAGATCAGGGCATATTATTTTTCTTATTGCCAAGATAACAAAAGAATAAAAAAAAGACTATAAGATGGTACTTGATTAAAATTATAGCCATGAGATTTTAATATTTAAACATGTTCTATATAGCTAATAAAAATATTTAATATTAAATCACATGGTGTTTAAGCTGTATACAGTGATACTGAGATTAAATTTGGAAAAGCGAAGAAAAATGACAGAGGGGAGGCAGAGCAGAGCACAACATTAAGAAAATTTTATAAGTAACAAAAGAATTTTTCAACAAGAAATTTACTCAACAAGAAAAAGCTTTTAAACATTTAGAGCAGTACTTGGGGCACCTGCATGGTTCAGTGGGTTAAGCCTCAGCCTTTGGCTCATGTCATGATCTCAGGGTCCTGGGACAGAGCCCTGCATCAAGCTCTCTGCTCAGCAGGGAGCCTGTTTCCTTCCCTGTCTCTCCCTGCCTGCCTCTCTGCCTACTTGTGATCTCTCTCTCTCTGTCAAATAAATAAATAAAATCTTTTAAAAAAATGTAGATCAGTACTTGCACCTACAGAAAATAATCAGGAATACACTGCTTTTATTTATCTAAGGATTTAGATGTTTCCTGAGTAAAAGGGAGAAAACAGGAAAGAAGAGGGAGGGAGGGAGAAGTAAAAAAAAAAGAGACTATGAAGAAGCCCAGGCAATTTTATAGTAACATTTCAAGAAAGAATTACCATTTACTACAACAGGAGTAAATGCTTTCTACTTGCCTGAAGATCTGAGATTACTAGGGATTAACGACCGGGACAATATGTTGTGTGTGTCTATGTATGGAGCTGCAGTAGGTCCTGGAGGATGGGAAATGGGCACCACAGCCCAGTGCTCTGGGTGCTCTCTTGGGATGGGACTTGGCATTGGTATTAGAATTGGAAATTTGCAGGTAAGATTTAGAAAGACCATAGACCCCAATTTACTGTTGGGGCCCATGATCTGGAACAGAAGTTTTAAGAAAATTATCCTAAAAATTTAACTTCAACTTTCATAGTAATAGAGAGGTTGGTCACATCTGGTTTGTAAAACAGAATACCCTATGGTTAAGATATTTCTTATTTATGTTGGTTTGGGCAAAGTCTTAGGAGAGTATAGACATCAGTGAAAAGAATCAAAGCTTCCCTTCCCTTCTCTGTTCTGGAGCAGACTCTGGAACAGACCAGTTATAGACTGGGGTTTAATGACATTATTGCTGGGAGAGACTGATAGTAGTAAATGGTAAAGTAGTCCTGTGGCAAAGTGAATCCAAAGGACTTGGGATAAGCTCCACAAATTTGATCAAATTAAAATTTCCTTTTCTGAATTATAATTCCCTTATGGCATTCTTAAAATAGAACCAGAGAATTGACTTACACAATGTTGCATCATGGAAAGGTGGTGACAATGACCAAAAATATTTATGGATAAGTCAGTTTAGTCGGAGAGGGGGCATGAGGCAGGCAAACTTCCTTGGGAATTCTCAGAAATATCTGCAGAGGACTACAACTGGGAAATTTATTTTTTATCTTTTGAAAAAGATTTTATTTATTTATTTATCAGAGAGAGAGAGAGAGAGAGAGCAAGAGAGAGAACATAAGTACAGGCAGAGGGAGAAGCAGGCTGCCCACTAAACAAGGAGCCTGATGTGGAACTCAATCCCAGGACCCTGGGATGGTGACCTGAGCTGAAGGCAGATGCTTAACAAACTGAGCCACCCAGGCATCCTTTGGGCAATTTACTTTTAAGTAAAAATGCAATATTATACATTTCCATCTTGTATGACTGAAACTCTATATCGATTAAACAGCAATTCCCTTATTTCTCCTCCCAGCCTCTGGCAACCACCATTCTACTCTGTGCCCACGAAGCTGACCATTTTAAAAGTCTCCTATGTAAGTGGAATCATGCAGTATTATCCTTCTGTGACTAGCTTATTTTACTTAGCATAATGTCTTCCAGAATCATCCATGTTGTTGTAAATGGCATGATTTTCTTTTTATGGCTGAATGACCTTCCATTGTATGCACTAACATTTTTTTAATCCATTCATCCATCGTTGGACATTTAGGTGGTCTCCACTTCTTGGCTGTTGTGAATAATGCTGTAATGAGCATGGAAGTACAAATATCTCTTCAAGATCTTGATTTCAATTCCTTTGGATATATACCCAGAAGTGGGAAGCTGGATGATATTAGTTCTAATGTTAGTTTTTTGAGGAAACTTCATACTGTTTTCCATAGTGCTTGCACCAATTTACATTCTCACCATTAGTGTACAAGAATTCCAATTTCTCCACATTCTGACCAAACACTTGCTATATCGTTATTTTGATAATTGTCATCCTAACAGGTGTGAAGTGAAGTCTCACTGTGGTTTTGATTTGTATTTACCTGATGATTAGCGTCATCTTTGGAGAAATGTCTAGTTTCTTACTCATTTTTTAAAATTTTTTTTTTTTTGCTATGGAGTTATAGGAGTTCCTTATACTTTAGATAATAATGCCTTATCAGACATATAGTTTGCAGACATCTTCTCCCATTGTGTAGGTTGCCTTTTCACTTTGTTGATTCTTTTGCTTTGCAGATTTTTGGTTTGATATGGCTCTACCTGTCTATGCAGATTAACTTTTTGAAGCTTTTAATTTTGAAATAATTATAGATTCACAAGAATTTGGAAACAAAATGGACAGAGAGGTCCTATGTATCCTTTACTTAGTACGATATTATAATCAGGATATTTTACCAGTTTTTAGGTGGTGAGTGTGTGTGTGTGTGTGTATGTGTAGTTCTATGCAACTTTATCACAGATGCGGATCTGTGTAACTCCTATCACAATTAGGATATAGAACTCTTCTTTCACCACAGGGCTTTGTCTTGCTAACCCTTTATAGCCATACTCACCACCTTACCTCCATCATCCCTAACCCTTGGAAATCACAAATCTGTCCTCTGCCTCTATAATTCTGTTATTTAAAGAATATTACATAAATGGTATAATATAGTATGTAACCTTCTGGGATTGGCTTCTTTCACTCAGCACAACTCCCTTGATATATAACCAAGTAATTACATGTATCAGTAGTTAGTTCTTTTTTATTGGTGTGTAGCTCCCCATGGCATGGATGTATTACAATTTGTTTAAGTATTCACCCACTGAAGACACTGAGCTTTTTCCAGTTTGGGGCTATTATAATAAAGCTTCTATTAACATTTATGTACAGTCTTTTTTAAAAAATAGATTTGAGAGAGAGAGAGAGTGCGTGACTGTGTGTGTGTGTATGTGTTGGGGGAGAAGTAGAGGGAGGGAATCCTCAAGCAGATTCCCTGCAGAGCGTGATACTGGCCTAATCCCAGGACCCTGAGATCATAAACTAAGCCAAAACCAAGAGCTATATGCTCAACCAACAGAGCCACTGAGGTGTTTCCCCCCTTTTTTTGAGAAAGAGAGAGAGAGGGTGAAGAAGGTCGAGGAAGAGAGGGAGAGAGAGAATCTAAAGCAGGGGCCATACCCAGCATGGAGTCACACAAAGGGCTTGATCTCATGACCCTGAGATCATGACCTGAGTTGAAAACAAGAGTTGGGAGCTCAACCTACTGAGCCACCCAGACACCCCTGTACAGCCTTTTGTGTAGACATAAATTTTCATTTCCCTAGAATAAGTGTCTAAGAGTGCAATATCAAATACTCATAAAAGACCACTTGACCCTTATCTAAAAATAACTTCTATTCCCATATTTGACATACAGCATGTAATTTTTTTTTAAAGATTTATTTATTTATTTGAGGGAGAAAGAGAGTGTGTGAGAAAAAGAGAGATAGAGGGAGAGGGAGAGAGGGAATCTCAAATAGTGTCCCTGCTGAGCACGGAGCCTGATGCAGGGTTCAATCTCACGACTCTGAGATCATGATCTGAGCAGAAATCAAGATTCTGATGCTTAACCAACAGAGCCACCCAGGTGTCCCTACATTTTTTAAACTTTCATTTAAAAAATTGGGAAAGGGTGCCTGGGTGGCTCAGTGGATTAAAGCCTCTGCCTTCGGCTCAGGTCGTGATCCCAGGGTCCTGGGATTGAGCCCCACATCGGGCTCTCTGCTCAGCAGGGAGCCTGCTTCCCTTCCTATCTCTCTGCCTGCCTCTCTGCCTACCTGTAATCTCTGTCTGTCAAACAATTAAATAAATAAATAAAATCATTTTTAAAAATTGGGAAAGAGTAGGTACATTGAAATATTCTTTTTATGTATAAGGAGTTGCCTTTATGCACATCTGCAGACCACTGGGATTATGTGAAAGTCTGTCATGCTGCAGATGACGAAATGGTCCAGTGAAGAATTTCAGTCAGCATTTCTGATCATCTGCTGTAAGAAGCAGACTGTTGCTTTAAAAATCAGACTTTATTCCTTTTATCTGCATACCTCAATCACAAAATACGAAAACAGTTTTTTTAAACAAAATGGCTCTTTCCTTTTTCCAAATCCTTTCAAATTAAACAAATATGGTCCTGCAGTTTATAAAGAAATCTCCCCCCCCCCAGCTATTAAAACAACCACGTTTTCAAGTGGCAAATTGGACCAAACAAGGCAGCACATATGTGTAAGGAAATTGAAATTCATAAACAGCATAGAAACAGATTATTTACTAAGGCTTGGAAGACTGGGATTGGTTACAAGGTAAACAAATGTTAATTGCTTAGTAGAAGTTTTGCCTATGGCTTCAGGGTCTCAGATGGCACAGGGATAGAAATATCACTCTATCTCCATGGCTTTTAGCAGAATATGTTACTATGTATACTCAGTATATAATTAGGTCAATATAAAAACAATGATTTATGTGAAACATGTCTTAACACTTCTGAGTAAATTACAAAAGAGTGAATTGGAAGGACAATAAAATCTGAAGGACTTGTTTCTCAATTACATGGCAGAATAATGGTAATTAATGTGGCTAAAATGATAAATTCCATTTTTATTTGAACTTACAAGTAATAAAAGCTGATAATAAATTGAATTAAACTATATAATTTATGAGGCTATAAAATTGTAAAAGGATATTCTATTGTAAAAGGATACTCATGATGATCCTTTATAAAATATGTTTGAATCAATAGTATAATAAACAACTTGAGGAAGGTAATCTTTTAATAATTTATTACTTGCCCATTCTTTGATAAATCTAATGTGTTGTGAGTTTGGTGCTTTCTTGATTGTACCAGGAGGGATCAGTTGAAGATTTTCAAACCTGGCTGACCATAACTTACACTTATCAATTGTAAGATGCATCCCAATTTCAGAGATGATAAAATGTGGAAATATGCACATCTTAAAATTGGTAAAATATGGTAATAAAATAAGCATTTATTGATCATCTACTCTATGTAGGCACATGAAAACTACTGGGCATACAGAAATGAACAAGATACAGTTGATACACTCAATAAATTTAAAGCCAAGTAGGAGAAAAGTAAACAATTTCACAGGTTAAGAGTAATGATCTTATAAGTTCTCTAGTTAATTTTGTTTGAAACACGAGGAGAAACCTTCTGATAGCATCATTTTATAAGGGATATTGATTATACCATAGCTAAAAACTACAACTTGTTTTATGAGCATATGGGGAATAACCTGTAAAAGTCCTTTAATTTATTTCTCAGGCACTTGCAACATCAATCCCTCACAGCCACTTTAAAGTTTGCCTATTTTTTGAGATATTAGAGTGGGAAAAAAAATCATTTTCCTCTTGAGTATCAAGATTCAGAAGTGACCCTATATTCAACACATTCATTTCTCAAATATTTTATCATCTTGCTGTTGAAATAAAATGTAGCATTTTAGTCCCTCAGGAGAACTACTAAAAATAATAATGACTTGGTCTTAAAATAACTCCAAATACAGGGCTTGTGCTCAGTTCAGGTCCCTAAAACGTTGCTGAGTGAACAATACAATCATCTGAGAGACAGAGAGAGAGGCCATGGTGATCTGCAAACCTGAATCCTTGATGTTCTGCAGACTATGCTAGATTCTTGAAGAGGGGTGTGTGTGTGTGTGCATGTGTGCATGTATACTTATTGTGACATAATGTAGCATATTGTGGCAGAGGTGTGTGGCCTTTGTCTCTGGTTCCTGCCACAGAGTTCCTAAAACCCTTGGAGTATACTACCATTTGTGTACTGATGAGGACTCCTGGCTGGAGCTGGGTGCGGGGGGTGTAAATAGCTTTAGGATAGGGACTGGTTGCCAGAAAAACCAACCACATGATTGGCGGTTTCAGCCTTACTCCCTGACCTTTAAGGAACAGAGAGGAGCTTGGAGATTGAATTCAATCCCTAAGGACCAATGATTTAATCAATCATACCTATATAAAGAAATCTCCATAGAAACCCCCAGATGATGGGGTTTGGAGAGTTTCCAAGCTGGTAAACATACTGAGGTGCTGGGAGGGTGGTGTGCTCTGAGATGGCATGGAAGGGCTACATTCCTCATACCCTAATACGTTTGGCTGTTCTCAGTTGCATCCTTTATAATGACCTGGTGATTTAAGTCAAGAACTTCCCTGAGTTCTGTGGGTCATTCTATCAAATTGTCAAACCAAGGAAGGGGTCACAGAACACTTGAATTTGTAGTTGACTGGGCAGAAGTGTGGGCAGCCTGGGAACTCCACTGGTAGCTGAAGTTGGGCCAATCTTGTGGCACTGAGTCCTTAACCTTAAAATCTGTAGTAACTCTGGAAGTGTCAGAATTGAACTCTTGGACACCCAGTTGATATTAGAGAATTGGTGAACTGATGTGGGAGCATGACATGTGTTTGGTGCCAGGGGTAAAACCCACGGACATACTACATTGTGTTCGCCCATTTTCCTGTTCAATTCAGACATTTTTGTTGGAATTGCTTTGGCTAAGGAAGTGCAAGGGGAAGTGGTATGAGTCCCTGCTAGGCAGATCCTTAAAAGCAGTGTTTGGCTCCCTCTCTTCCACCTGTCAAGATGACCAGCAATGTTCTAAACAAAGGCTGTCTCCTTCAGCCTGGGTCCCATTATGAAGACAATGCAGGACAGAACTATGGATGAGCCACGAGCAAGAAATAAACCTAGTTGTTAAGGTTTAGGTAAAACTTGTCTCCATAGCACAACCTAATTTATTGCATTAAAGTTCAAGTGCTATGGAAAAAGGGATTTATTATGGCAGCTAGACCTTATGCAGTTGTGGGAACTGGAGGATAAGTCTATCACAGGGTGTTGCCTCTGACTGCCTGGTGAGCCTGGAGCCACTACAGGTCAGCAGGGTGAGAGGGAGAGGTAAAATGGAATCTGCCTGTCAGCTGCTGTCTCTGACCCCCACTATGTGGGAATCTGCAGAAGGAGCCAACGTCCTGGGCTACATAATTGCAGGTGCACCTGCATGGAACTTGAAGAAGGTGAGGGAGGAGATTCAAGGGACTAGAGAAGCTTCAGGCAGACTGGTGCCCCCATGGACCTAGTGAGGGTGAACTGCTGCAGGTGCTGGCCCCCAACATGGACCTCAGAGCAGGCTGGCTTCTGCTTTACCTCTGTCTTATCTTCAACAATTTCTTTGGCCAATCCTAACTCAGAACTGGGTGGAATTCTGGGAAGTATAGTCCCAGCTTAGTGACACTGACACATACAAAAGTACCACTGCTATGAATACACTCTAGGAAAAAAAAATTGTGCTCTACTATAAGCCAGAGGTCTCTTCTCAGATTCTTACCTGGACTCAGACTTTGGCAAACTGAGAGGGACCATTTTTGAATGTCAAACTCCTTTTGCTTTCTTTAGCACAAGACCCAGATGAAAAAAAGATCAATGGTATGTTGCTTAGGTTCTCTGTTGTAGGACCATATCTGATCCTGGCCATTGAGATTAGCACTTGGACCATGGAAGGAGAATGAGACCCTTTCCTGCTAAGGCCTGAAGCTGAACTTTACTAACCTACCTTTCCCCATATGTCCTTCCCCTCGTCCTGCCAGATCCTACAAGTATGGGGAAAGACAGGATAATTTAAAGAACTTTTTCTCCTGTGAAGTCCCACTTATGGTTCCTTATCTGCACCTTTACATTTGTAATTCTTTGAGGGCTACATTTTATCTCTGACCCATAACAGTATTCTTTGCTTTTGAAGGTAGGGATAAATGGTGAAACTCGGGTGCAGCCAGCAGAGTGTCCCAAAAGAACTTAACTGTACTGCAGTTAATCAGCTGCCAGATTAATGGGGAGTCTCCCTGTTCTATGGAAAGGAAGATAGAGCCTAAGATGTGTTGGGTGGTAGAAGTCTATAGGTAATCCTTAAATAGTATTGGTGCATCTCTATTCCCACCAGCTGATTTGCAGCTAACCAAGAATTAGTCATATTTATTCCTTTCTTTTTTAAGATTTTATTTATTTATTTGACAGAGAGATCACAAGTAGGCAGAAGACAGGCAGAGAGAGAGGGGGAAGCAGGCTCCCTGCTGAGCAGAGTGCCCGATGCAGGGCTCGATCCCAGGACCCTGAGATCATGACCTGAGCTGAAGGCAGAGGCTTAACCCACTGAGCCACCCAGGCACCCCAGTCATATTTTTTTTTTCTTCAGCATAACAGTATTCATTGTTTTTTCACCACACCCAGTGCTCCATGCAATCTGTGCCCTCCCTAATACCCACCACCTGGTTCCCCCAACTTCCCACCCCCCACCCCTTCAAAACCCCTAGGCTGTTTTTCAGAGTCTGTAGTCTCTCATGGTTCACCTCCCCCTCCAATTTCCCTCAACTCCCTTCTCCTCTCCATCTCCCCTTGTCCTCTATATTATTTGTTATGCTCCACAAATAAGTGAAACCATATGATACTTGACTCTCTCTGCTTGACTTATTTCACTCAGCATAATCTCTTCCAGTCCTGTCCATGTTGCTACAAAAGTTGGGTATTCGTCCTTTCTGATGGAGGCATAATACTCCATAGTGTATATGGACCACATCTTCCTTATCCATTCATCCGTTGAAGGGCATCTTGGTTCTTTCCACAGTTTAGCGACCGTGGCCATTGCTGCTATAAACATTGGAGTACAGATGGCCCTTCTTTTCACTACATCTGTATCTTTGGGGTAAATACCCAGTAGTGCAATTGCAGGGTCATAGGGAAGCTCTATTTTTAATTTCCTGAGGAATCTCCACACTGTTCTCCAAAGTGGCTGCACCAACTTGCATTCCCACCGACAGTGTAAGAGGGTTCCCCTTTCTCCACATCCTCTCCAACACACGTTGTTTCCTGTCTTGCTAATTTTGGCCATTCTAACTGGTGTAAGGTGGTATCTCAATGTGGTTTTGATTTGAATCTCCCTGATGGCTAGTGATGATGAACATTTTTTCATGTGTCTGATAGCCATTTGTATGTCTTCATTGGAGAAGTGTCTGTTCATATCTTCTGCCCATTTTTTAATACGATTGTCTGTTTTGTGTGTGTTGAGTTTGAGGAGTTCTTTATAGATCCTGGATATCAACCTTTTGTCTGTACTGTCATTTGCAAATATCTTCTCCCATTCCGTGGGTTGCCTCTTTGTTATGTTGACTGTTTCTTTTGCTGTGCAGAAGCTTTTGATCTTGATGAAGTCCCAAAAGTTCATTTTCACTTTTGTTTCCTTTGCCTTTGGAGACATATCTTGAAAGAAGTTGCTGTGGCTGATATCAAAGAGGTTACTGCCTACGTTCTCCTCGAGGATTCTGATGGATTCCTGTCTCACATTGAGGTCTTTTATCCATTTCAAGTTTATCTTTGTGTATGGTGTAAGAGAATGGTCGCGTTTCATTCTTCTACATATGGCTGTCCAGTTTTCCCAGCACCATTTATTGAAGAGACTGTCTTTTTTCCACTGGATATTTTTTCCTGTTTTGTCAAAGATTATTTGACCATAGAGTTGAGGGTCCATATCTGGGCTCTCTACTCTGTTCCACTGGTCCATGTGTCTGTTTTTATGCCAGTACCATGCTGTCTTGGTGATCACAGCTTTGTAGTAAAGCTTGAAATCAGGTAACGTGATGCCGCCAGTTTTATTTTTGTTTTTCAACATTTCCTTAGCAATTTGGGGTCTCCTCTGATTCCATACAAATTTTAGGATAATTTGCTCTAGCTCTTTGAAAAATACTGGTGGAATTTTGATCGGAATGGCATTAAAAGTATAGATTGCTCTGGGCAGTATGAACATTTTAACGATGTTTATTCTTCTGATCCAAGAGCATGGAATGGTCTTCCATCTTTTTGTGTCTTCTTCAATTTCTTTTAGGAGTGTTCTGTAGTTCCTCGAGTACAGATCTTTAACCTCTTTGGTTAGGTTTATTCCCAGGTATCTTATGTTTCTTGGTGCTATAGTAAATGGAATCGATTCTCTAATTTGCCTTTCTGTGTAAGAAAGCCACTGATTTCTGGACATTGACTTTGTATCCTGCCACATTACTGAATTGCTGTATGAGTTCTAGTAGTTTGGGGGTGGAGTCTTTCGGGTTTTCCATATAAAGAATCATGTCATCTGCGAAGAGGGAGAGTTTGACTTCTTCCTTGCCAATTTGGATACCATTTATTTCTCTTTGTTGTCTGATTGCTGTTGCTAGGACTTCTAATACAATGTTGAACAAGAGTGGTGAGAGTGGGCATCCTTGTCGTGTTCCTGATCTCAACGGGAAGGCTGCAAGCTTTTTCCCATTGAGGATGATATTTGCTGTGGGTCTTTCATAGATAGATTTGATGAAGTTCAGGAATGTTCCCTCTATCCCTATACTTTGAAGCGTTTTAATCAGGAACGGATGCTGGATTTTGTCAAAAGCTTTTTCTGCATCAATTGAGAGGATCATGTGGTTCTTCTCTCTTCTCTTATTGATTTGTTCTATCACATTGATTGATTTGCGAATGTTGAACCATCCTTGTAACCCAGGGATGAATCCCACCTGGTCATGGTGGATAATCTTTTTAATGTGCTGTTGGATCCTGTTTGCTAGGATCTTGTTGAGAATCTTGGCATCCATATTCATCAGTGATATTGGTCTGAAATTCTCCTTTTTGGTAGGGTCTTTGCCTGGTTTGGGGATCAGGGTAATGCTGGCTTCATAAAAAGAGTCTGGAAGTTTTCCTTCTGCTTCAATTTTTTGAAACAGCTTCAGGAGAATAGGTGTTATTTCTTCTTTGAAAGTTTGGTAGAATTCCCCAGGGAATCCGTCGGGTCCTGGGCTCTTGTTTTTTGGGAGGTTTTTGATCACTGCTTCAATCTCGTTACTAGATATCGGTCACGGTCGCCAAACTGTGGAAAGAACCAAGATGCCCTTCAACGGATGAATGGATAAGGAAGATGTGGTCCATATACACTATGGAGTATTATGCCTCCATCAGAAAGGACGAATACCCAACTTTTGTAGCAACATGGACAGGACTGGAAGAGATTATGCTGAGTGAAATAAGTCAAGCAGAGAGAGTCAAGTATCATATGGTTTCACTTATTTGTGGAGCATAACAAATAACATGAAGGACATGGGGAGATGGAGTGGAGAAGGGAGTTGAGGGAAATTGGAAGGGGAGGTGAACCATGAGAGACAACGGACTCTGAAAAACAACCTGAGGGTTTTGAAGGGGCGGGGGGGTGGGAGGTTGGGGGAACCAGGTGGTGGGTATTAGGGAGGGCACAGATTGTATGGAGCACTGGGTGTGGTGAAAAAACAATGAATACTGTTATGCTGAAAAAAAAAAAGTGACACAGTAATTTTCTCAAGATCAGAGGCCTTTCCCTTATGTAACACTACCTCCAAAATATCAACTATGGATAGCATTGGTCATGGGACTGGTTAGGACAAATGTTAAATTAAATGCAATGGTGCTTAATAAAACTTAAAACTGGTAATGAGCGCAGTTGACCAGAACTGAATGATTTAAGTTTCTCAAGATTTAAGATTTCAGGGTCATTAAATAAAAGTGAAGTTCTGAATAAAAAAGAAAAAAAAGTGGGATGTGTTTATTTTTCAATACAGTACATTGATAATGTTCAAAATTCAAAATGTTGAGAGGATATATAGGAAAAAAAACCTCCATCCATTTCTGTCCTGTAGTCACCATTCCCCCACAGAGGATGCCATTCCCCCACCATTCCCCCACAGAGGATGTTACCAGATTCTTATAGAAATATTAGCTATAAATCCAAGGAGGGAGGAAGGAAGGAAAGAAGCTCATAACATATAGATATATATAGATAAATCTCTATGTTCTTTTTTCATTAATTCTAACAAATTGTCCATACTGTTCAGCTACTTGCTTTCTTCATTTAAAATATCTTGGCAATTATTCCATAACAAAACACAAAAATTTTGTCATTCCTTTATATAGCTGCATAGTCTTCCATTGCATTCCTTTCCATAGACTTCCATTTAGTAAGTCTCCTGATTATTAAAATTCCTTCCAATCTCACACTATTACTGTTGAAATGAAGAACTTGATTGAAAAGTCATTTTATATATGGACAAGTAGGATAAGTTCTCAGAATGGAATTCCTGGGTCAGAGAGGATATGTACTTTGATTTACAGATATTTTCCAAATTGCCCTCCAAAGAGTCTACCAATTCTACCAGAAATGTACAAGGATTGCTATTTCTCTACATCCTTGCCAACATAGTGTACAATCAAACTATTTAACTCATTGAGACTTAATGATTTTTTTAATTTTTGTTGATGTAATCTTACTGTTTTTTAAAATACATAACTGACCTATAACATTACCTTCCAGATGTGTATGATTCAGTATCGGTATACACTGCAAAATGAACACAATAAGTATAGTTAACATCCATCACTACACAGTTTCTTTCACGTAATGAGAACTTTTAAGATCCACTATCATAATTTTCAAAAATACAGTACAGAATCTGAAAAACATATTGGAGCTTCTTGTACTATGATTTAGTCACTTTCAAGAAAATGTGGAAATATAAAGTAAAAAGTAGAAAATAGTATTTTAAATGTGGTATTTAAAGTATATATCCATAAAGCATTTGACAGATTACAACATTTGTTCCTAATAAAAGCCCTCAACAAAGTAGATTTAGAGGGAACATACCTCAACATAATAAAGGCCTTATATGAAAAACCCATATCCTACTCAATGGGGGAAAACCCCTCAGGTCAGGAACAAGACAAAGATATCCACTCTCACCACTCTTATTCATAGTACTGGAATTCCTAGCCACAGCAATCAGACAAGAAAAGGAAAAGGCATCTAAATTGGTAAAGAAGAAAAACTTTCACTATTTGCAGCTGACATACTATATATAGAAAACCCAAAAGACTCCGCCAAAAGACTACTAGAACTGATCAATGAATTCAATAAAATCACAGGTTGCAAAATCAATGTGCAGAAATGTTTCATTTCTGTACACTAACAATGAAGTAGTAGAAAAAGATATTAAGAAAATAATTCTATTTACAACTGCACCAAAAATAACATGATACCTAGGAATAAACCTAACCGAAGACTTGATCTGTACTCTGAAAACTATAAAATGCTGATGAAAGAAATTGAAGACAACACAAAGAAACAAAAAGACATTCTACCCTCATGGATTGGAAGAACCAATATCATCAAAATATCTATACTAGGGCGCCTGGGTGGCTCAGTGGGTAAAGCCTCTGCCTTTGGCTTGGGTCATGGTCTCAGGGTCCTGGGATTGAGCCCCATGTCGGGCTCCCTGCTCAACAGGGAGCCTGCTTTCCCCTCTCTCTGCCTGCTGCTTTGCCTACTTGTGATCTCTCTGTCAAATAAATAAAATCTTTAAAAAAATGTCTCTACTACACAATGCAATCTACACATTTAATGCAATCCCTATCACAATACCAACAGCATTTTTCTCAGAACTAGAAAAAGCCTAAAATTTACATGGAACCACAAAAGACCCCAATAGCCAAAGCAATCTTGAAAAACAAAGCTGAGGGTATCACAATTCAGAATTCAAGTTATATTACAAGGCTGTAGTCATCAAAGCAGTATGGTTCTGGCATAAAAATAGACACATAGATCAATGGAACAGAACAGAAAACCCAGAAATAAAACCACAATTATGCAGTCAATTAATGTTTGACAAAACAGGAAAGAATGTCCTATGGGAAAGTCTCTTCAACAAATGGTGTTGGGAAAATTAGATAGCTACATTTGAAAGAATGAAACTGCATGATTTTCTCACACTGTACACAAAAATAAACTCAATATAGAGTAGAGACCTTAATGTAAGACCTAAAACCATAATAATTCTAGAAGAAAACATAGGCAGTAATGTCTCCAACATCAGCTGTAGCAACATTTTTCTAAGTATCTCTCCTGAGACCAGGGAAATAAAAACAAAAATAAGCTATTGAGACTATATCAAAATAACTTCTGCACAGCAAAGAAAACAAGCTAAAAAGCAAACTACAGAATAGGAGAAGCTATCTAAAAATGACATAGCCAATAAAGGGTTAATATACAAAATTTATAAATAACTGATACAACTCAACACACACACACACACACACACACACACACACACACACACACACACACACACATCATCATCATCATCCAATTAAAAAATGGGCAGGTAATATGAACAGACATTTATCCAAAGAAGGCATCCAATGGCCAAGAGACACATGAAAAGATGCTGAACATCACTCATTATCAGGGAAATCATTATCATATCAGGGAAATGCAAATCAAAACTACAATGAGATATCATCTCATACTTGTCAGAATGGCTAAAATTTAAAAAAAAAAAAAACAAGAAATAAATGTTGGTAAGGATGTGGAGAAAAAAAAAAAACTATTTTATTGCTGGTGAGAATGTCAACTTGTGCGGCCACTGTAGAAAACAGTATTAAAAAGTCCTCAAAAGTTAAAAATAGAACTACCTTATAGTTTTATAATCACATTCCTATGTATTTATAAAAAAAATAAAAGTAATAAAAGAGAAACACGCACCCATTATGGTTACTGGAGCATTATTTACAATAGCCAAATTATTGAAGCAGCCAAGTATGCATTGATAGATGAATGGATAAAGAAGATGCAGAATAGATGTACAAAGGAATATTATTCGGCCATAAAAAAGAATGAGATCTTGCCGTTTGCAATGACATAGAGACTGTAATGCTAGCAAAATAAGTTAGAGAAAGACAAATACCATATGATTTCACTCCTATGTGGAATTTAAGAAGCAAATTAGCAAAGGAAAAAAATAGAGACAAGTGAAGAAATAGACTCTTAACATAGAGAAGAAACTGTTGGTTACCAGAGGTGTTAAATCTTCATATTATACACCTGAAACGAATATAATACTGTACATTAAGTAACTATACTAGAATTCAAATTTTAAAAATAAAAAAGTAAATATATTTCCATAGCAGGGGTAGGCATTTCAAAAATACGTGTGGGTTGATGTTTGTAATATTACCAGTTGAACTACAGAGAAGTTCTGCTAAGTGAGAAACTCGTTTTTAATGAGATGTTTAAATGTATGTTACATATGCCAGCAAAGCCAGTCTATTACACATTATTTATATAGCATTTGCTAAAGTGTGATTGGTACATCTGATATTCCAAGTGAGAACTTATACTTAACTATAAATTATGACACAGATGCCTTGTCCTAGTTCTTTCCATTTACAAAAATTCAGGAAATTCTCAAGATTTTATTACAAACGTGTGTATACATATGCCCAAGACTCACTGTTCTCCTTAAAGAGTGGTGTTCTGATAGAATTCTAAAGTATTAGACCTTGTTCTGCTTTATAAAAAATAATACCATAATATCAGCAAGAGTTTAGTATTTCTTGTATTTTCTCTTGAAAATTTTGTTATAAAATTTTTGTTATAAAATGTGGCTCCCTGAGGAAACATTCTTTTTGGTTATATTAAACTGGAAAGATTAAATATATCTGAATTAGTATTAGTAGATGTCCATATGGCATAAACATTCCCTCTCCCTCGTACTCTTGTAACACCAAACACTTTGGACACCATTTGAACTGGCAAGTAAGAGAAAATGGTTCTTTGATGCTCATAAGGAAGTGTCCTTAAAAATATTGCTTTGTATCATTACTAATTCATTTCAGTTAGCCAGGGTTTGATAACTATTGTGATCAAAGTGTGATTAAAAAGAGATACATGGTTTCTACTACTTCTTTGAAGTCAATCTTTTAAACCTATAACTAATACTTGTTCTTGACATAATATTTTATATAACAACATGACTACAAATTATAATTTTCCAGCAGTATTTTGCAAAGGCACTTCCCTCTAACCTAACATTTCTCAACTATGAGAACCTCCAAAATGCCATCATGGTGCTTTCAAGATTGCAAGTCCTCCAACATGGTAATGCTATTACTGGTTCTACTACTAAAATAAAATAAACATTAAAACATTTTTCACTTCGGTTGGAATGTTTGACTTTTTCAGAATAATTTTATTTAGGGACAAATCAGTATTGGCTCACAATTATTTAAATAGGTTTTATTATTAAAACCAATAGATCAGCAGACAAATATGATTGAAAAGATGAGTTTATTATACTCATAGGTCCCAAGACTGTACATGTTATACTACGGAGTGGTGGGGATATGTAGAGAATCTCCTGGGGTCAGCATGGCTGAGAGTGGGGAGGTAAATTGGCAACTGCCTTTGTTGCACTTCTGCAGTAGGGTAAGAGAGGTAAACCAATTTAGGGTTGGCTTGTTTGGATAATTTCAGCATACTCTGGTCATAAAGGCTGTTCCTGATTGTTCAGTACCTGAGTGTGGGGCAATTAAGACAAGTGTAAAGTGGTCTAGAATTTGAGAGCCCAGGAAGGGACATGGTTAGGGGGTGTAGACTCCAGGTTGGTTGGTTTGTAGTAGGGTAGGACTTCTCCAGAAGAGGTGGGGGTGTTGGGTATAACAACAAAGGAGACAGAAGGTCAAGGCATGGTGACTCAAACATATCAACACACGTCCAGAACGAGGTGCATCCAGCATATGCATGCAGAGCAGATGTCAAAGCATCAGGTTTACAGATAAAAGCAGGTAAAAGCACCAAGTTTATAGAACATTGTTAATGCGCCTGATGTAGTCACTTTTAGCTGCATGCCACCAGCTCTTTGCTATGGTGGTTTGACCATCGTGGCACTTACCAATTACTCTTGGTATTTTTTACATATAATTATATATGTATATGTAGTTATATATGCATATGTAATACAAAAAATTATATTTTAAAATAAATTCTTAGTCAATGTGATTAGCATAAAATACACTGATGTTAAAATATCACAATATAATATGGACAATTATGCTAATTCAGATAATCAGATAAATATTTTCAGGATTTTTACCAAATTCTTAAATTGCAAACGTTTGAATTTTTAAAAATGGTATGTAATACTTTATATTGGTTCTAGTACTCAAAGAGATTTTTCTTTTTCTTTTTTGGCAATTTAAGTTTTCCATACATATAGTGTGTTAAACATAGTAAAGAGCTTATAGAGAGTAGCAGTCATTGAAAGAAAAATATAGAGATTTAGAAAAATAAGGTGAAAACAAAGAGGGAGATAAACTGTAAGAGTCTATAGGAAACAAACTAGGGATTGCTGGAGGGGAGGGTGGGGGGAGAACGGGTAACTGAATGATTACTTAATGGGCAGGATGAGCTCTACATGTTAAATGTAACTAATAAACCACGAAATTCTACCTCTGAAACAAATAATACATTATATGTTAATTAAATTGAATTTAAATAAAAATGTTTGAAAATATTTATTTAGGAACAAATTATTTTTTAAAAAGTAAATCATGTATATGAGCCTCTTAATGTATTATTAAATTCAGTTGCTAATATTCTCTTTGTGTGGTGTCTTTGGTTTTGGTATCAAGATGATGCTGGCCTCAAAATGAATTTTGAAGTGTTCCCTCCTCATCTATTCTTTGGGAGAGTTTGAGAAGAATTGGCCTTAATGGTTCTTTAAATACTTGGTAGAAGTTAATAGTGAAGCCATCTGGTTGTGAACTTTTTTCCTTGGGCAGCTTTTGATTACTGGTTCTACATCCTTTGCTAGTAATTATTCTGTTCAGGTTTTCTATTTATTCATGATTCATTTTGGGTGGGTTGTATGTTTCTAGGAATTTATCAGTTTCTTCTAGGTTGTCCAATTTTTTTGGTGTACAGTTGTTCATAGCAGTGTTCTATGATTCTTTGTATTTCTGTGATATCAGCTGTAACATTTCCTCTTTCATTTCTGCTAACATCCATCTTCTCATATAAATAAAAGAAAAAAAGAAAAATCATTTTCCTCTTGATGAGCACTCATAAGGTGTACTCTCAACAACTTTATGTATCATATAGCAGTGTTAGTTGTAGCTAATATGTTGTACATATAACATGTACTTATAACTAGTACATATAACCTGAAGTTTGTCTTTTCATTGCATTCCTCCAATTTCCTTTCCATGCCCCACACCTCTGGTAGCTACTAGTCTGATCTCTTTTTCTATGAGTTTGGTTTTGTTTTAGATTCCACACAGAAGTGACTTGATACAGTATTTGTCTTTCTCTGTCTGATTTATTTTACTTAGCATTGTCTTTAAGATCCGTCCATGTTTGCAAATGGTAGAATTTCCTAGCTTTTTATGGCTGAATAATATTCCATTGAATAAATATATCACAATTTCTTTATCCATTCATACACTGATGAGCACTTATTTCCATCTTGGCTATTGTAAATAATGCTGCTGTAAATATGTGGTTGCAGATATCTTTTGGGGTTAGTGTTTTTGTTTCCTTTGGATTTATTCCTAGTGTAGAATTGCTGTATCATATGCTAGTTCTATTTTTAATGTTTTTAAGAACACTCCATACTGTTTGCCATAGTGGCTGCACCAATTTACAACCCCCCCAACAGTGCACAAGTGTTGTCTTTACTCCACATCCATTGCAGCATTTGTTATCCCTTGTCTTTTAGGTGGTAGTCATTCTACTAGGTGTGAAATGATATCTCAGTTTGAATTTGCTTTCCCGTAGTGCCTAGTGATGTTGAGCATCTTTTCATGTACCTGTTGGTCTTTCATATATGTTCTTTGGAGAAATGGCAATTCAGGTCTTTTCTCCATTTTTTGATTGGGTTATTTTTATGTTACAAAGTTGTAAAAGTTCTTTATATATTTTGGATACTAACCCCTTATCAGATATATGGTTGGCAAATATTTTTCCCATTTCATAGACTTTCTTTTCACTTTGCTGATGGGTTTTTGTTTTTGTTGTGCAAAAACTTTTTAGTTTGATGTAGTCTCACTTATTTTTTAAATTTTGTTGGTATGCTTGATGTGTCATATCCAAAAAATGTTTACCAATGTCATGTTAAGAAAGTTTGTTTCAGCGTTTTCTTCTAGGAGTTTCATGATTTCAGATCTCACATTTAAATCCTTAATCTATTTTGTATTAATTTTCGTGAGTGGTATAATATACAGCTCCAGTTGCATTTTGTTTTATGTACGAATACCCAGTTATCCCAGCATCATTTATTGAAAAGACTGTCTTTTCTCCATTGAATATTCTTAGCTACCTTTTAAATATTGGTTGATTATATATGATTGGCTTTATTTCTGGGCCCTCAATTCTGTTTAATTCATCTATTTGTCTATTTTTATGCTGGTACTGTACTCTTTTGATGACTACAGCTTTACTCTATAGCTTGAAATAAGGAAGTGTGATGCCTCCTTCTTTGTTTTTTCTTAAGATTTCTTTGGCTAATCAGAGTCTTCTCCCATATAAATTTTAGAAGTGTTTTCTCCTGTAAAAATGCAGTTGGAATCTTGATGGAGATTGCATTGAATCTATAAATAGCTTTTGGTAGTATTGATATTTTAACATTATTCTAATCCATTAACATATGATAACTTTCTATTTCTTAGTGTCTTCTTTGATTTCTTTCATCATCAATGCCTTGTAGTTTACAAAGTAGAGATCTCTCACCTCCTGAAATGTATTCCTAAGTATTTTGGGTTTTGATGCTTTTGTAAATAAGATTGATTTATTTCATTTTCAGAAAAAAAATAAATTAGTATATAGGATTTGGAATATTCTGTTGAATAAGAGTGGTAAGAGAGGGTAACCAGTGTTGTTCCCGGTCTTAGAAGAAAAGTTTTCAACCTTTCACCATTGACTGTGATGTTGTGGTCTTGTCATATATAGTCTTTATTATTCTCAGATGTGTTCCTTCTATACCTAAATAAAGATTTTTGATCATGGATAAATGTTGAAATTTGTCAAATGCTTTTTCTGCATCTATTGAAATGATCATGTGATTCTTTTTTCTCATTCTATTAATGTGATGTATCACACTGATTTATTTGCATATATTGAAACATTCTTATGTCCCAGAAATAAATGCCTCTTGACTGTGGTGTATAATATTTTTAATGGGCTGCTGATTTCAGTGTGCTTGTGTTTTATTGAGAATTTTTCATCTACATTCTCAGGGATATTGGCCCATAGCTTTCTTTCCTAACAGTATCCTTTTTTGGTTTTGGTATCAGGACAATGCTGGCCGTGTAAAATGAGTTTGGGAATGTTACTTCTTCTTAGATTTTTTTGAAAGAGTTTCAGAAGGATTGGTATTAATTCTTAAATTCTTAGTAAATTCAGCAGTGAAGCCATCAGCCCTAGGCTTTTATTTGTTGTGAGATTTTTTATTAATAATCTAATCTTCTTATTAGTAATGGTGTTTTCCAGGCATTGTATTTCATTTGATTCAATTTTGGTAAGTTATATGTTTCTAGGAATTTTTCCATTTCTTGTCCAATTGGTATATAGTTGGTATATAGTTATTCATAGTGGCCTCTGATGATCCTTTGAATTTCTGGGGTATGAGTTGCAATGTCTCCTTTTTCATTAATTTGTTGATTTGGATTTTTCCCATGGTTACTTTTGCTAAGGGTTTGTCCATCTTTTTTTTTTTCCTTCTAATTTTTTTTTTTTTTAAATTCTACTTAGTCAAGACACAGTACAGTATTGGTTTCAGGAGTGGAATTCTGGATTCATCACTTACAGCACTTAATGCTCATCACAACAGGTGCCTTCCTTAATACCCATCACCCCTCTAGCCCATCCCCTGCCCACCTCCATCAACCCTTGGTTTGTTTTATATCTTTAAGAGTCTCTTATGGTTTGTTTCCCTCTCTTTTTCCCCCTCCCATATGTTCATCTGCTTTGTTTCTTAAATTCCACATTTATGTGAAATCATATAGTATTTATCTTTCTCTGACTGGTTTAACTTAGCATAATACACTCACTCCATATCATTGTGAATGGCAAGATTTCATTCTTTTTGATGGCTGAGTAATATTCTTCTTTTTTTTTTGCTGAGTAATATTCTATCATGTATTTATACCACATCTTCCTTATCCATTCATCAGTTGATGGACATTTGGGCTCTCTCTATAGTTTGGCTATTGTTGACAATGCTGCTATAAACATTGGGGTCCATATACCCCCGTTGAATCTGTATTTTTGTATCTTTCTGTAAATAACTAGTTGTATAATTGCTGAGTCATAGGATAGTTCTATTTTTTAACTTTTTGAGGAACCTCCATACTCTTTTCCAGAATGGCTGTACCAGTTTGCAGTCCCACCAACAGTGCAAGAGGTCCCCCCTTCTCTGCATCCTTGCCAGCAGTTGTTCCTGTATATGTCTACAGATTCATTTGGTATA
The DNA here is from genome assembly GCF_963455335.1 of Martes martes. NCBI lineage: Eukaryota > Metazoa > Chordata > Mammalia > Carnivora > Mustelidae > Martes > Martes martes. The sequence goes on from NC_137891.1 coordinate 64,521,078, forward strand.
CAGTTATTCAAATCTACTCTTTTTTTTTTAAGTCTTGCATATTTTTTTAAGATTTTATTTATTTATCAGATAGAGATCACAAGTAGGCAGAGAGGCAGGCAGAGAGAGAGAAGGAAGCAGGCTCCCTGCTGAGCAGAGAGCCCGATGTGGGGCTCGATCCCAAGACCCTGGGATCATGACCTGAGCTGAAGGCAGAGGCTTTAACCCACCGAGCCACTCAGGCACCCCAAATCTACTCTTTCTATATTGAATTTATGTCTGGATGATCTATCCATTGTTGACAATGAGATATTAAATTTCCCAATTATTATTTCATTATATTTATCCTTTTAGATCTCTTAATGTTTGCTTTATTTATCTAGGTGCTCTAATACTGGGCACATAAATATTTATAATTGTTATATTTTCCTGATGTATTGACTTATTATATTATGATCTTCTCTGTCTCCTTTAAACATTTTTAGTTTAAAGTCTGATGTGAGTATAGGTACTCCTGCCTTTTTTTGGTTACCAGTTGCTTGAAATGTCTTTTTCCATCCCTTCAGTTTCAAGTTATGTTTGTCTTTAAGGTTAAAGCGAATCTCTATAGGTGGCATATGGTTAGATTTTTTTTATTCATTCAGGAATTGTGTCTTTGAGTTGAAAAATTTGATCAGCTTACATTTAAAGTAATAATTGATAGGTAAGGACTTACTGTTGCCATTTTGTTAATTGTTCTCTTGTTGTTTATAGAGTTGCTGTTTCTTATCCTGTATTTTTTGTTTTGATCTCTTCTCATATCAGAATGCTTTGACTTCTTTCTCATGTTCATGTATTACTACAGGATTTTCCATTACAGATACCATGAGGCTTACATAAAGTATCTTGCACTTACATACACATTTTAAATTGATAAAAACTTAACTTTGATAGAATTTGTAAACCATACCCTTGTAATCCACCTCTACCTAATATTTGAGATTACTGTTCTTAAACTTTTCAAGTTATTTTTATTTGTTTATTTATTTATAATTCCAGTATGATTAAAATGCAATATTAGTTTCAGGTATATAATATAGTGACTCAACAATTTTATATATTCTTCAATGTTCATCATAATCAATATACTCTTAATGCCCTTTAACTATTTTAGCCATCCCCCCACCAACCACTCCTCTGATAATCATTGCTTTGTTGTCTGTAGTTGAGAGTCTGGTTTTTGGTCTATTTCTTTCCTTTGTTCATTTGTTTTGTTTCCACATATGATTTAAATCATATGGTATTTGTCTTTCTCTGATTGATTTCACTTAACATTATATATTCTCTAGCCCCACCCATGTTGTTGCAAATGGCAAGATATCATTCTTTTTATGGCTCAGTGATATTCCATTGTATATATACCATTTCTTCTTTATACATTCATCCATCAGTAGACATTTGGGTTGCTTCTATAATTTGGCTATTGTAAGTAATGCCACCATAAACATAGGGGTGCATATATCTTTCTGAATTAGTGTTTTCATATTCTTTGTGAAAATGCCCAGTAAATACCCAGAATTATCAGACCATATTGTAGTTCTATTTTTAATTTGTTTAGAAAACTTCCACACTGTTTTTCACAGTGGTTGCATCAGTTTGCATTCCCACCAAAAGTGCAGGAGGTTCCTTTTTCTCCATATGCTTGCCAACACTTACAGTTTTTTAATTAGCCATTCTGACAGGTGTGAGGTGATGTCTCATTCTGCTTTTGATTTGCATTTCCCTACTGATGAGTAATGTTGAGCATCTTTTCATGTGTCTGTTTGCCATCTGAAAGTTTTCTTTAAAGAAATGTCTGTTCATGACTTCTGCCCATTTTGTAATTCTATGATTTAGGTTTGGGGTATTGAGATGTACAATTACTTTATATCATTTTGGCTACTAATGCCTTATCAGATAATCCATTTGCAAATATTGTCTCCCATTCTGTATGTTTCCTTTAGTTTTGTTGTTTGTTTCCTTTGCTGTGCAAAAGTTTTTGTTTGGATGTAGCCCCAATAGTTTATTTTTGTTTCTGTTTCCTGTGCCTCAAAAGACATATCTAGAGAAATGTTTCTGTGACCAGTGTCAAAGACATTACTACCTGTGTTCTCTTCTAGGATTTTTATGGTTTCAGGTCTCATATTTAAATCTCTAATCCATTTTGAGTTTATTTTTATGGGTTATTTGAGAAAGTGGTCCAGTTTCATTCTTTTGCAAGTAACTGTCCAGTTTTCCCAACACCACTTATTAAAGAGACCATCTTTTCCCATTGCACATCCTTTCCTACTTTTTCATTTTTCTCAAGTGCACGTGGAACCTTCTCCAGAATAAACCACATACTGGGTCACAAATCAGGACTCAACTGATACCAAAAGACTGAGATTATTCTCTGCATATTCTCAGATCACAATGCTTTGAAACTGGAGCTCAATCACAAGGAAAAGTTTGGAAGGAACTCAAACACCTGGAAGCTAAAGACCACCTTGCTTAAGAATGCTTGGATCAGCCAGGAGATCAAAGAAGAACTTAAACAGCTCATGGAAACCAATGAGAATGAAGACACTTCGGTCCAAAACCTATGGGATACAGCAAAGGCAGTCCTAAGGGGGAAATAAATAGCCATCCAAGCCGCCCTCAAAAAAATAGAAAAATCCAGAATACACCAGCTGTCTCTACAGCTTAAAGAACTGGAGAATCAACAACAAATTAAACCAACTCCATACATAAGAAGGGAAATAATCAAGATTAGAGCAGAGATCAATGAGGTAGAAACCAGAGATACAGTAGAACGTATCAATGAAACTAGAAGCTGGTTTTTTGAAAGAATCAATAAGATCGATAAACCATTGGCCACACTAATCCAAAAGAAAAGAGAGAAAGCTCAAATTAATAAAATTATGAATGAAAAGGGAGAGATCACAACTAACACCAAGGAAGTAGAAACAATCATCAGAAGTTATTATCAACAGTTATATGCCAATAAGTTAAGCAACCTAGATGAAATGGATGCATTCCTGGAAAACTGTAAACTCCCAAAATTGAACCAGAAAGAAATTGACAACCTGAATAGACCGATATCTAGTAACGAGATTGAAGCAGTGATCAAAAACCTCCCCAAAACCAAGAGCCCAGGACCTGATGGATTCCCTGGGGAATTCTACCAAACTTTCAAAGAAGAAATAATGCCTAGTCTCCTGAAGCTGTTTCAAAAAATTGAAGCAGAAGGAAAACTTCCAGACTCTTTTTATGAAGCCAGCATTACCCTGATCCCCAAACCAGGCAAAGACCACACCAAAAAGGAGAATTTCAGACCAGTATCACTGATGAATATGGATGCTAAGATTCTCAACAAGACCTTAGCAAACAGGATCCAACAACACATTAAAAAGATTATCCACCATGACCAGGTGGGATTCATCCCTGGGTTACAAGGATGGTTCAACATTCGCAGATCAATCAATGTGATAGAACAAATCAATAAGAGAAGAGAGAAGAACCACATGATCCTCTCAACTGATGCAGAAAAAGCATTTGACAAAATCCAACATCCGTTCCTGGTTAAAATGCTTCAAAGTATAGGGATAGAGGGAACATTCCTGAATTTCATAAAACCTATCTATGAAAGACCCACAGCAAATATCATCCTCAATGGGAAAAAGCTCACAGCCTTCCTGTTGGGATCAGGAACACGACAAGGATGCCCACTCTCACCACTCTTGTTCAACATAGTATTAGAAGTCCTAGCAACAGCAATCAGACAACAAAGAGAAATAAAAGGTATCCAGATTGGCAAGGAAGAAGTCAAACTCTCCCTCTTCGCAGATGACATGATTCTTTATATGGAAAACCCGAAAGACTCCACCCCCAAACTACTAGAACTCATACAGCAATTCAGTAATGTGGCAGGATACAAAGTCAATGTCCAGAAATCAGTGGCTTTCTTACACAGAAAGGCAAATTAGAGAATCGATTCCATTTACTATAGCACCAAGAAACATAAGATACCTGGGAATAAACCTAACCAAAGAGGTTAAAGATCTGTACTCGAGGAACTACAGAACACTCCTAAAAGAAATTGATTATATGGTCAATTAATCTATAACAAAGGAGTCAACCATATGCAAATGAGAAAAAAAATAGTCTTTTCCACAAATGGTTTTGGGGCAACTGGACAGCTACATGCAAAAGAAATAAATGGACCACTTTTTCACACCATACACAAAAATAAACTGAAAATGGATTAAAGACCTCAATGTGAATCTTGAAATCTTAAAAGTCCTAGAAGAGAACACAGGCAGTAATTTCTCTGATATCAGCCATAGCAACATTTTTCTAGGTTTGCCTCCCAAGTTAGCAAAGAAAATAAAGTAAATTAGGACTACATCAAAATAAAAAACTTCTGCAAAGCAAAGCATAAATCAGCAAAACAAAAGACACCATACTGAATGGGAGAGGACATTTTTCTTTTTTTTTTTTAATTTTATTTATTTATCTTTAATTTCTTTTCAGTGGTCCAGAATTCATTGTTTATGCAGCACACCCAGTACTCTATGCCATCCATGCCCTCCATAATACCCACCACCAGGCTCACCCAGCCTCCCAGCCCCCTCCCCTCCAAAACAGTGTTTGTTTCTCAGAATCCACAGTCTCTCATGGTTTGTCTCCCCCTCCAATTTCCCCCAACTCACTTCTCCTCTCCATCTCCCCATGTCCTCTGTGTTATTCCTTATGGGAGAAGACATTTTCAAATGAGGTATACACTAAGTGATTAGTATCTAAAATGTATAAAGGACATAGACCATGAGAGACTATGGACTCTGAAAAACAATCTGAGGGTTTAACACTGTACATTAAGTATACTGGAATTAAAAATATTTTAATAAAAAAATGAAGCATTATGAGGTAATTGAGTGTCATGTCTTACAACTTAAGATTCCAAAGCAGAGTTTGAAAAAGTAAGGAATGATATTCACCTTGAAATATAGTGAAACGAGAAAAAAACAACAAAATACTTCAAAAGGAGGAAGGCGGCAGCAAAAATAGAGTGGGAAACATAATCTATTTCCATTTAGTGGAGCAATAAAATTAATAGATTATTTCTCAGTAGAAGCAATGTAAGCAAGAAGTCAGTGGGATTGCAGATTTCAATTGTCAAATAATCAGAACAACCAACACACACTGTCAAATGTCAAAACTAAAACTGTTTAGTAACAAGTTTGATGTCTTTTTTTCTAAGGGAAGATCACTGGATTAAAGGAGTGTGATGTTTCACACACAATGGGGGGCTTTTTCTGGGGCATTTTGGGCAAGAGCAAGTTTTATAGAGCATTAGAAGAGGCTATGTGGAAATAGTATGCTTGGCTTGGAGGTCGGAGATTTTCTTATTAGGCTAGCAGGACCTCTTTTCTTGGGTAAGGTAAGCTAGCTAAGGCTGAGTTGGAGGAATATGATTGGTGTGTGTTAGCTTTCCTTTAAGGTATTTGAAGTAAGCACAGACTGAGGTTTAGATTTTTGATATGGGCTAGACCACTGGAACACATTCCATTTTGTGGGCCCCAACACAAAAATTAACTTTTTGAAGCCAAACTCCAAATACTTACCCAGCAAAAATAACAAGAAAAAGGATAGAATGTGTCAAAACTGAAATAATTCATCAGCAACACTCACTAAAGGAAATGTTAAAGGATCTTCTTCAGAAGAAGGTATAATTTTCTAATGGGAAAAAATAGAACCTAAAAAGTCAGTCCCCAGAGTGACAAGAATATTAAGAAAAAGCATCAAAGAATAGGTGAGTTAATTAAAAAGCACTTGGGGGGTGATTAAAAAAAGAAACTCTGAAGTAAAAAAACAATAGAAAAGACTGTTCTAAAAATCAGGAATTGTTTTTAAGGGTGCTAGCAGCTTTTGTTTCTTAATCTAAGTGTGGCTACATGGATTTTCACTTTGTCATAATTCTTAAACTGTGTGCTTCTTTGGGCATTATATGTTATAGCAAATGTTTTTTTTTTATTTTTTTAAAGACTTTATTTATTTATTTGACAGAGAAAGAGAGATCGCAAGTAGGCAGAGAGTCAGGCAGAGAGAGAAGAGGAAGCAGGCTCCCTGCTGAGCAGAGAGTTCAATGTGGGGCTCGATCTCAGGACCCTGAGATCATGACCTGAGCCAAAGGCAGCGGCTTAATCCACTGGGCCACCCAGGCACCCCTAGCAAATGGTTTTTTTTTTTTTTCTTCCAATTTTTTATTTATTTTCAGCGTAACAGTATTCATAGTTTTTTCACCACACCCAGTGCTCCATGCAATCTGTGCCCTCCCTAATACCCACCACCTGGTTCCCCCACCCTCCCACCCCGCCCCTTCAAAACCCTCAGGTTGTTTTTCAGAGTCCATAGTCTCTCATGGTTCACCTCCCCTTCCAATTTCCCTCAACTCCCTTCTCCTCTCCATCTACCCTTGTCCTCTGTATTATTTGTTATGCTTCACCAATAAGTGAAACCATATGATACTTGACTTTCTCTGTTTGACTTATTTCACTCAGCATAATCTCTTCCAGTCCTGTCCATGTTGCTACAAAGGTTGGGTATTCGTCCTTTCTGATGGAGGCATAATACTCCATAGTGTATATGGACCACATCTTCCTTATCCATTCATCCGTTGAAGGGCATCTTGGTTCTTTCCACAGTTTGGCGACCGTGGCCATTGCTGCTATAAACATTGGGGTACAGATGGCCCTTCTTTTCACTACATCTGTATCTTTGGGGTAAATACCCAGCAGTGCAATTGCAGGGTCATAGGGAAGCTCTATTTTTAATTTCCTGAGGAATCTCCACACTGTTCTCCAAAGTGGCTGCACCAGTTTGCATTCCCACCAACAGTGTAAGAGGGTTCCCCTTTCTCCACATCCTCTCCAACACACGTTGTTTCCTGTCTTGCTAATTTTGGCCATTCTAACTGGTGTAAGGTGGTATCTCAATGTGGTTTTGATTTGAATCTCCCTGATGGCTAGTGATGATGAACATTTTTTCATGTGTCTGGTAGCCATTTGTATGTCTTCATTGGAGAAGTGTCTGTTCATATCTTCTGCCCATTTTTTAATATGATTATCTGTTTTGTGTGTGTTGAGTTTGAGGAGTTCTTTATAGATCCTGGATATCAACCTTTTATCTGTACTGTCATTTGCAAATATCTTCTCCCATTCCGTGGGTTGCCTCTTTGTTTTGATGACTGTTTCTTTTGCTGTGCAGAAGCTTTTTATCTTGATGAAGTCCCAGAAGTTCATCTTTGCCTTTATTTCCTTCGCCTTTGGAGACATATCTTGAAAGAAGTTGCTATGGCTGATATCAAAGAGGTTACTCCCTATGTTCTCCTCGAGGATTCTGATGGATTCCTGTCTCACGTTGAGGTCTTTTATCCATTTCGAATTTATCTTTGTGTACGGTGTAAGAGAATGGTCAAGTTTCATTCTTCTACATATAGCTGTCCAGTTTTCCCAGCACCATTTATTGAAGAGACTGTCTTTTTTCCACTGGATATTTTTTCCTGTTTTGTCAAAGATTATTTGACCATAGAGTTGAGGGTCCATATCTGGGCTCTCTACTCTGTTCCACTGGTCCATGTGTCTGTTTTTATGCCAGTACCATGCTGTCTTGGTGATCACAGCTTTGTAGTAAAGCTTGAAATCAGGTAACGTGATGCCGCCAGTTTTATTTTTGTTTTTCAACATTTTCTTAGCAATTCGGGGTCTCTTCTGATTCCATACAAATTTTAGTATTATTTGCTCCAGCTCTTTGAAAAATACTGGTGGAATTTTGATTGGAATGGCATTAAAAGTATAGATTGCTCTGGGCAGTATAGACATTTTAACGATGTTTATTCTTCCCATCCAAGAGCATGGAATGGTCTTCCATCTTTTTGTGTCTTCTTCAATTTCTTTTAGGAGTGTTCTGTAGTTCCTCGAGTACAGATCTTTAACCTCTTTGGTTAGGTTTATTCCCAGGTATCTTATGTTTCTTGGTGCTATAGTAAATGGAATCGATTCTCTAATTTGCCTTTCTGTGTAAGAAAGCCACTGATTTCTGGACATTGACTTTGTATCCTGCCACATTACTGAATTGCTGTATGAGTTCTAGTAGTTTGGGGGTGGAGTCTTTCGGGTTTTCCATATAAAGAATCATGTCATCTGCGAAGAGGGAGAGTTTGACTTCTTCCTTGCCAATTTGGATACCATTTATTTCTCTTTGTTGTCTGATTGCTGTTGCTAGGACTTCTAATACAATGTTGAACAAGAGTGGTGAGAGTGGGCATCCTTGTCGTGTTCCTGATCTCAACGGGAAGGCTGCAAGCTTTTTCCCATTGAGGATGATATTTGCTGTGGGTCTTTCATAGATAGATTTGATGAAGTTCAGGAATGTTCCCTCTATCCCTATACTTTGAAGCGTTTTAATCAGGAACGGATGCTGGATTTTGTCAAAAGCTTTTTCTGCATCAATGGAGAGGATCATGTGGTTCTTCTCTCTTCTCTTATTGATTTGTTCTATCACATTGATTGATTTGCGAATGTTGAACCATCCTTGTAACCCAGGGATGAATCCCACCTGGTCATGGTGGATAATCTTTTTAATGTGCTGTTGGATCCTGTTTGCTAGGATCTTGTTGAGAATCTTAGCATCCATATTCATCAGTGATATCGGTCTGAAATTCTCCTTTTTGGTAGGGTCTTTGCCTGGTTTGGGGATCAGGGTGATGCTGGCTTCATAAAAAGAGTCTGGAAGTTTTCCTTCTGCTTCAATTTTTTGAAACAGCTTCAGGAGAATAGGTATTATTTCTTCTTTGAAAGTTTGATAGAATTCCCCAGGGAATCCGTCAGGTCCTGGGCTCTTGTTTTTTGGGAGGTTTTTGATCACTACTTCAATCTCGTTACTAGATATCGGTCTATTCAGGTTGTCAATTTCTTCCTGGTTCAATTTTGGGAGTTTATAGTTTTCCAGGAATGCATCCATTTCATCTAGGTTGCTTAGCTTATTGGCATATAACTGTTGATAATAGCTTCTGATGATTGTTTCTACTTCCTTGGTGTTAGTTGTGATCTCTCCCTTTTCATTCATAATTTTATTAATTTGGGCTTTCTCTCTTTTCTTTTGGATTAGTGTGGCCAATGGTTTATCGATCTTATTGATTCTTTCAAAAAACCAGCTTCTAGTTTCGTTGATACGTTCTACTGTATCTCTGGTTTCTACCTCGTTGATCTCTGCTCTAATCTTGATTATTTCCCTTCTTACGTGTGGAGTTGGTTTGATTTGTTGTTGATTCTCCAGTTCTTTAAGGTGTAGAGACAGCTGGTGTATTCTGGATTTTTCAATTTTTTTGAGGGAGGCTTGGATGGCTATGAATTTCCCCCTTAGGACCGCCTTTGCTGTATCCCATAGGTTTTGGACCGAAGTGTCTTCATTCTCATTGGTTTCCATGAATTGTTTAAGTTCTTCTTTGATCTCCTGGTTGATCCAAGCATTCTTAAGCAAGGTGGTCTTTAGCTTCCAGGTATTTGAGTTCCTTCTGAAATTTTCCTTGTGATTGAGCTCCAGTTTCAAAGCATTGTGATCTGAGAATATGCAGGGAATAATCTCAGTCTTTTGGTATCGGTTGAGCCCTGATTTGTGACCCAGTATGTGGTCTATTCTGGAGAAGGTTCCATGTGCACTTGAGAAGAATGAGTTTTCTGTTGTTTTAGGGTGGAATGTTCTGTATATATCTATGAGGTCCATCTGGTCCAATGTGTCATTCAATGCTCTTATTTCTTTATTGATTTTCTGCTTCGATGATCTGTCTATTTCTGAGAGAGGCGTGTTAAGATCTCCTACTATTAATGTATTCATATCAATATGACTCTTTATCTTGATTAATAGTTTTCTTATGTAATTGGCTGCTCCCATATTGGGGGCATAGATATTTACAATTGTTAGATCATCTTGGTGGATAGTCCCTTTAAGAATGATGTAGTGTCCTTCTGTATCCCTGACTACCGTCTTTAGTTTAAAATCTAATTTATCTGATATGAGAATCACTACCCCGGCCTTCTTTTGAGGCCCATTGGCGTGAAAGATGCTTCTCCATCCCTTCACTTTCAGTCTGGGTGTATCTTTAGGTTCAAAATGAGTCTCTTGTAGACAACATATGGATGGGTCCTGTCGTTTTATCCAATCTGCAACCCTGTGTCGTTTTATGGGTGCATTTAGGCCATTCACATTGAGAATGATTATTGAGAGATACGTTTTTATTGACATTGTGTTATCTTTGAAGTCTTTCTTTCTGTCGATTGTCTCTATATTTCTGTTCAATGCTATTCTTAGGATTTTTCCTCTTTTATAGAAACCCCCTTAATATTTCCTGCAGTGTCGGCTTGGTGGTTGCATAGTCTTTCAAGCCTTGCCGGTCTTGGAAACTCTTTATCTCTCCATCCATTTTGAATGTCAGTCTTGCTGGATAAAGTATTCTTGGCTGCATGTTCTTCTCATTTAGTGCCCTGAATATATCTTGCCAGCCCTTTCTGGCTTGCCAGGTCTCTGTGGACAGGTCTGACGTTATTCTGATGGGCTTTCCTCTGTATGTAAGGAGGTTCTTTGTCCTAGCGGCTTTCAAGAGATTGTATCTACAATTATGATTCCTCAATTTTACTATGAGGTGCCTGGATGTTTTTTTTTAATTTATAATCTTGGGGGGGGGACCTTTCTACTTCTAGTACATGAACACTTGTTCCATTCGCAAGATTGGGAAAATTTTCATGAAAAATTTGTTCCACTATATCTTCTAGACTTCTTTCTTTCTCCTCCTCTTCAGGGATTCCAATAATTCTGACGTTGGAACGTTTCATGGCATCATTTATTTCCCTGATTCTGTTTTCGTGGCTTCTAAGCTGTTTGTTCCAGGCTTCCTCCTGATCCTTTCTCTCTATCTGTTTGTCCTCCAGATCACTAATTCTATCTTCTGTCTCAGTTACCCTAGCTTTTAGAGAATTTAGATTAGATTGGAACTCATTGAGAGCGTTGTGAACCTCATCCCTGGTGGCCTTCAGCTCTGCCCTAACATTATGAACCTCCTCTCTGGTCGCTTTCAATTCTGCCCTAATCAATTCTGTTTGGTCATCCATGGCTTTCTCCAACCTAGCTATTGCCTGGATAATTGTTAGCCTGAATTCTCTTTCTGACATATTGTCTATGTTGATAGCCGTTAGCTCTGTTGCAGAAGGCCCATCCTCTGTATTTTTCTTCTGTTGGGGATTCCTCCTCCTAGTCATTTTGGTGAGAGATGACTGGACAGATGTAGCTGGATGTATTGACCGTGGCGCAGTCAAGGTGCACCCTGGAACGCTTCTGAGCACTCAGGATTCCCCACCCAAATGAGAGAAAAAAGAAAAGAAAAAGAAAAAAGAGGGAGAGAGAGAGAGACAGGAAAAAAAGGGAAGATAAAAGTGAAGGTTCAGCCCAAATGGGCCCCAGGGTAAGGTTTATGACGTATACGAACAAAAACAGACAAACAAAAAGACTGATAAAAGTATATGACGAGAGAAAATATATATATATATAAGCAAAAAAAAGGAGGAGCCTCGTCAAGAAGAACCCCAAGTATAAGATTTATATACTATCCAGACAAACATAAATACACAGAGACACTGGCAGAAGAAAAAGATGGGAGCATGGTTATAGATTCTCGGTGTGGGCGAGGAAGGTTATTTTGATTCTTCCTGGATGTATCTTGATATCTTTGTTAAAGGACTCAACTTTCCTAAGAAAAAGGGGGATTAAAAATTGGTTCACCTATAGGGGTAGCATTGCTTGGAGAAAGGGGGTTACCTTGAAGTTTAACTCTATATGAATATTAGAAAATAAAAATAAAAAAGGAATAAACTGGACTAAACTAAATTAAAAATTTTTTTTAAAAATTAAGAAAATAGAAAAGCAAAAGAAAAACACATGTGTATGTATCAAAAAAATTCAGGTTAGAAGTTTATCATGGAATTTGATGTACTGGACATCTCACTGTGATGGTAAATAGGTTAAAAAATTATCTATATAAAAAAAGGAAAAAAATGAACCAGAATAGTGGGAAAGAATTAAAAATAAAAGTTGTATCTATGAAGTAGTGGTGGTTGTTCTCTTGTAGTCTTTTTTTTTTTTTTTTCCTGATTTGTTTTCTGGGGGAGGGGGCTGCCACGTGGGTTTTCAGTCAATGATGTTCCCTGAGTTAAGTCCTCCCGACCCCCTCAAGGGGGTGGGCTCTGAGAAAAACGTTTTTTTTTCAGGTTTTTGTTCTCTGGAGGTTTTTATGTTTGTTCACTTCTTTTCTCTCGCCTTGACAGCTTTTGATGGTTTTTGGAGGTTTAGAGGAAAGAAAACTGCACCCCAACCTCCCTCTCAGAGAGAAGCCTCAGTCTGCTCCCCTGCAGATGCTGCAGCCGCTGGGCCGCTGGCAGAGCAGGTTCTGAGTCACGGTCCCTGGGGACGCAGGATCTCCTGCTTGTTCGCAAAACCAAGGCAGCTGTGGCTGTCTGGGCAGCTCCAGACCGCCAGAGAGGTTCCAAGCAGCAATCGCACACTGAGATTTTCCCGCTGGCTGGGGCTGAGAGCTCAGGGCTTGCGCGCACCTCTCCCAGGGGATGGTTTGGGGCGCGGCGCCTCCAGCTCTATCGGCTCTATCGCCGCGTGGGTCTATCACCGCGTGGGTCCCAGAACACCAGGCTGGGCGTTCGTGCACCTCTCTCAGGGGAGGTTGAGGCACGCGAGCATCTCCAGTAAGGTGCGCGTTCTGCTGTCTGGTGTGGCTCCCAGCCCCTCACGGGAGCCGGACTCCACCCGTTCTCGGGCGCACTGGCGGCTCCGGGACAAAGACCAGGTTTCTCCGCCGCACTCTCCGGCTCAGCGCCAGGGGATGCTGCCCTGGGTCTGGGGACTTAAGCCCCTATCCCTATCCGCCCCGATTCCCACAATTTCCCCGCGCGAGTCTTTGCTCTTTTGAGTGCTTTCAACAAGACTCCAAGTTAATGCTGGTCCCCAGATGCCGGGCACTCTCGTATTGGGGTATTATTTTCCAGTCGGTCGCCTCTGGTGGCTCCCTCCCCCTTTTGTTTATCTTCCGATATCAGTCAGACGTTCCCACTCCACTTTACCTGCCCACTGGCGTCTTCTGGCCCCCGTAGAGATCCAGACGTGTATAATTCTGATCTCAGGCTGATTTCATGGGTGATCGGAGTTCTTTGGTAGGTAATCAGCTCACTTTAGGGTGCAGGTTGAAAAGGCGCCTCCTCCTACTTCCCCGCCATCTTGTCTCCCCCTAGCAAATGGTTTTTAATTGACTTTCTCTGCTTCACTTATTTCACTCAGCATAATCTCCAGTCCCATCCATGTTGATGCAAAAGTTGGGTGTTCATCCTTTCTGATGGCTGAGCAATATTCCATCGTGTATATAAACCACATCTTCTTTATCCATTTGTCTGTTGAAGGACATATCGGCTCTTTCCACAGTTTGGCTATTGTGGACATTGCTGCTATAAACATTGGGGTGTATATGGCCCTTCTTTTCACTACATCTGTATCTTTGGGGGTATTAAGGAGGGCATGTATTGCCTGGAGCACTGGGTGCTATACATAAACAATGAATCTGGGAACACTGCATCAAACTAATGATGTATTTTATGGTGACTAACATAACACAATTAAATGTCTTTAAAACTTAACAACATTATGTAAGCCTCTTCTTCTTTTTTTTTTTTTAATTTATTTTCAGCGTAACAGTATTCATTGTTTTTTCACCACACCCAGTGCTCCATACAATCTGTGCCCTCCCTAATACCCACCACCTGGTTCCCCCAACCTCCCACCCCCCCGCCCCTTCAAAACCCTCAGGTTGTTTTTCAGAGTCCGTTGTCTCTCATGGTTCACCTCCCCTTCCAATTTCCCTCAACTCCCTTCTCCACTCCATCTCCCCATGTCCTTCATGTTATTTGTTATGCTCCACAAATAAGTGAAACCATATGATACTTGACTCTCTCTGCTTGACTTATTTCACTCAGCATAATCTCTTCCAGTCCCGTCCATGTTGCTACAAAAGTTGGGTATTCGTCCTTTCTGATGGAGGCATAATACTCCATAGTGTATATGGACCACATCTTCCTTATCCATTCATCCGTTGAAGGGCATCTTGGTTCTTTCCACAGTTTGGCGACCGTGACCAATATCTAGTAACGAGATTGAAGCAGTGATCAAAAACCTCCCAAAAAACAAGAGCCCAGGACCCGATGGATTCCCTGGGGAATTCTACCAAACTTTCAAAGAAGAAATAACACCTATTCTCCTGAAGCTGTTTCAAAAAATTGAAGCAGAAGGAAAACTTCCAGACTCTTTTTATGAAGCCAGCATCACCCTGATCCCCAAACCAGGCAAAGACCCTACCAAAAAGGAGAATTTCAGACCAATATCACTGATGAATATGGATGCCAAGATTCTCAACAAGATCCTAGCAAACAGGATCCAACAGCACATTAAAAAGATTATCCACCATGACCAGGTGGGATTCATCCCTGGGTTACAAGGATGGTTCAACATTCGCAAATCAATCAATGTGATAGAACAAATCAATAAGAGAAGAGAGAAGAACCACATGATCCTCTCAATTGATGCAGAAAAAGCTTTTGACAAAATCCAGCATCCGTTCCTGATTAAAACGCTTCAAAGTATAGGGATAGAGGGAACATTCCTGAACTTCATCAAATCTATCTATGAAAGACCCACAGCAAATATCATCCTCAATGGGAAAAAGCTTGCAGCCTTCCCGTTGAGATCAGGAACACGACAAGGATGCCCACTCTCACCACTCTTGTTCAACATTGTATTAGAAGTCCTAGCAACAGCAATCAGACAACAAAGAGAAATAAATGGTATCCAAATTGGCAAGGAAGAAGTCAAACTCTCCCTCTTCGCAGATGACATGATTCTTTATATGGGAAACCCGAAAGACTCCACCCCCAAACTACTA
The DNA here is from genome assembly GCF_963455335.1 of Martes martes. Lineage (NCBI taxonomy): Eukaryota > Metazoa > Chordata > Mammalia > Carnivora > Mustelidae > Martes > Martes martes. The sequence goes on from NC_137891.1 coordinate 64,536,100, forward strand.
GAACTCATACAGCAATTCAGTAATGTGGCAGGATACAAAGTCAATGTCCAGAAATCAGTGGCTTTCTTACACAGAAAGGCAAATTAGAGAATCGATTCCATTTACTATAGCACCAAGAAACATAAGATACCTGGGAATAAACCTAACCAAAGAGGTTAAAGATCTGTACTCGAGGAACTACAGAACACTCCTAAAAGAAATTGAAGAAGACACAAAAAGATGGAAGACCATTCCATGCTCTTGGATGGGAAGAATAAACATTGTTAAAATGTTCATACTGCCAAGAGCAATCTATACTTTTAATGCCATTCCAATCAAAATTCCACCAGTATTTTTCAAAGAGCTGGAGCAAATAATACTAAAATTTGTATGGAATCAGAGGAGACCCCGAATTGCTAAGGAAATGTTGAAAAACAAAAATAAAACTGGCAGCATCACGTTACCTGATTTCAAGCTTTACTACAAAGCTGTGATCACCAAGACAGCATGGTACTGGCATAAAAACAGACACATGGACCAGTGGAACAGAGTAGAGAGCCCAGATATGGACCCTCAACTCTATGGTCAAATAATCTTTGACAAAACAGGAAAAAATATCCAGTGGAAAAAAGACAGTCTCTTCAATAAATGGTGCTGGGAAAACTGGACAGCCCTATGTAGAAGAATGAAACGCGACCATTCTCTTTCACCGTACACAAAGATAAACTCGAAATGGATAAAAGACCTCAATGTGAGACAGGAATCCATCAGAATCCTCGAGGAGAACGTAGGCAGTAACCTCTTTGATATCAGCCACAGCAACTTCTTTCAAGATATGTCTCCAAAGGCAAAGGAAACAAAAGCGAAAATGAAGTTTTGGGACTTCATCAAGATCAAAAGCTTCTGCACAGCAAAAGAAACAGTCAACATAACAAAGAGGCAACCCACGGAATGGGAGAAGATATTTGCAAATGACAGTACAGACAAAAGGTTGATATCCAGGATCTATAAAGAACTCCTCAAACTCAACACACACAAAACAGACAATCGTATTAAAAAATGGGCAGAAGATATGAACAGACACTTCTCCAATGAAGACATACAAATGGCTACCAGACACATGAAAAAATGTTCATCATCACTAGCCATCAGGGAGATTCAAATCAAAACCACATTGAGATACCACCTTACACCAGTTAGAATGGCCAAAATTAGCAAGACAGGAAACAACGTGTGTTGGAGAGGATGTGGAGAAAGGGGAACCCTCTTACACTGTCGGTGGAAATGCAAGTTGGTGCAGCCACTTTGGAGAACAGTGTGGAGATTCCTCAGGAAATTAAAAATAGAGCTTCCCTATGACCCTGCAATTGCACTACTGGGTATTTACCCCAAAGATACAGATGTAGTGAAAAGAAGGGCCATCTGTACCCCAATGTTTATAGCAGCAATGGCCACGGTCGCTAAACTGTGGAAAGAACCAAGATGCCCTTCAACGGATGAATGGATAAGGAAGATGTGGTCCATATACACTATGGAGTATTATGCCTCCATCAGAAAGGACGAATACCCAACTTTTGTAGCATCCCACTTTTTTTAAGTCCATCTGAGCCCTATAGATTTCAAGACAAAAAGGAATTACTCATTAGCAGAATAACCCTGATGTACTGAGACCCAACACCCTAAATATTTATTTCTTTTAAAATGGAAACAAAAGTTGCTATCAAGTCAAAGGATTCTCTCATTTTCCTCATCTCATGGAGTTCTACATGAAGGTATGGATGATGTCAGTTTACTGCCAAACCTTAGAAGATAAAAATTGGAACATAACAGCTTAACTCAGAGAAAAGTAGAATGAGGTCAGGCCAACAGCACCTCAGTCAGGTATTAAATTATAGCTTCATTTCAGCTTGAAGAGTAACTGTGACTCATTCCTTAGCAGAAAATGAGATAAAGCCCATTGCAAATACCACTTGTCATTTCTTTACCTGCTTGGGAGCTGCGAGAATTACATAAACTAACATTTTTAAAATGTTAAAACTGATCAAAACTGATCTTTGGGTGATCATACTGGAACGAGGTAAGTTCCTATTTTTGATGTTTAATCTGGGTTCTGTGCATTATATCCTCAAACAAAATGCTTTTAGATCCAAGGATCATTTTGTTTTTATGGATTACCCTTCTAAACTTTTAAGGACTTACATTGTTGAAGTGTTTACGATTATGAGACTGACATGCTGCCCACTGGACTTAGAAGGCGGCATTTGAAGTGTTTACAAATCAAGTAGAGAGGGTCATTTTGAGCTTGCAATTACACACATGTACTCTTTACCTCCCAAGTTGAGATGGGTACAGAATTTGTTCCAAACTGTTTTAATTTAAGCAATTCTTCTTAAATTCTTTGAGGAGAAAAATTCAGGAATTCATTTATCTTATTAAATTGTGAACACATTTACTCATGGAAGAGTTGTGTGTTTTATTATACTTCTTTTAGGATTATGGTTTTCCAAGAGGAGTGAAGGATGTTACTAAAAGGAAGAAAGGATCCATAAATTTTAAATGGGTAGCAAATGAAAGTGAGTTACTAAAGCATGTCCATGCATTTTTGTTAAAAAAAAAAAATCTTAATTGTAGGTTCTTTGAAGAGTAATGGGAACATTCAGATCTTTAGTCAGTATTTGCTAAGTTCATCTGTAAGATAACCTGGGGTTGTGGTGTATTTTCAGTGATGCAGCCTGAAAAAGATTCCTAGGCAAATCATGTTTTTCTTTCCACCCTTGTTTTGAGAATAACCAAGGTACATAACTTGAATCACTAAGTGTTATCTCTACAGCCGCTCTTCTAACCCCAGATCAAACTGAATCTGAATCCTGTAATTGTTTGGCTTTGCTTTTCCTTTTCCTCCAAACTATCTCACAGGTCTCTCTCTTTTTGTTTCTACACTGCCCTGCCCCTTGACTCAGTTAAGTCTATGGGTGTCACTAACACCTTTCATCTCTTGGATTAAGGATGTGCTATACATCGCCAAAGAAAATGTATCCTTTATGTATGAATCATGAAAGGTAGAATTTCTATGTGGAAGGGTGTATAAGTGGCATTTTGGCTGAAAAGAGTAAAAAGATGTTGAGAAAATGTCAATTTTTGATATCAGAATGTTGGGCAGTAATGAAGGTTGTGTGGAGTTGAGAGGATGCTGCAATTTATTAAACATGGGTTATCCTTATCAAATTGGTTTGTGGTTCCCTAAAACTCACAAGTGAATGAGGACATGTGCTTGAGTAAGAAAACCAGAATCTGAGAACAGACTGTACAAGAGAATAACAAAGCTCCTCCAGTGCTCAATAAACACATCAAGTTATAGCAGTTGGTAAAAACTTCTGACAAGTTAACATCTGAGTCTGGCCCTTTTGACAGCAAACATTCTCAAAAGTAGGGAATTAATAGCTTACCCTCACCTCCTTTAAACCTTTGCTCAAATACCATCTTTTCAATGATGTCCTCCCTGATCATTTTATTTAAAATTACATTTTATGTCCCTCAACCTTCTTCCCTACTTTTTCCTCTGCAACTTTGACCACTTGATGGGCTGTATTTTATTTATTTATTTATTTATTTATTTATTTATTATTATTATTATTTTTTAGCCTATCTCCCTTCATTAGAATACAAGTTTCATGAGGACAGGGATTATTGATTTTTGTTTACTTCTGTAGCCCTCAGCATCCAGAACAATGCCTACCACATGGTAGTCACTTAATATACATTTTGGAATACATTTATACACCTGTATAAACAAGGCTTAGAGACTGAGACATATGGGACATATTTAGGGAATAGTGGATAAGGAAGTTTGGCTGTATAAATATGTGTAAGTGATAAATTTGGAATAAATTTATAGAGTTTCCTCCCCACTATGAATGACCTAATGAATACCTCTGAGCTCCTTGGTCTGAAGGTTCAGTTTCTATTCACTGATGTATCCCCATAGCCCAGAGTGTGATTCACACATAGTGTGAATTCACACATAGTGTGAATTCACACATATCAAACTATGCTAGCTTTTTAGACTATGATATTCAGTGAGTCCACAGAGTTTATGGTTAGGAGTCCCAGAGATTGGTCAATCTTAGAAGTATTAGCTCTGTTAAAGTAACACCAGCTTTGGCAACAAATAGACCCAGGGTGTGGCCTGGCTCAAATTCAATAGTTTTTTTCTTATTTCAGAGACAGCTGTTCCTTGCTGGTGGGTGGCTTTCTGACATGTGGAGATTTAGGGATGAAGCCGCAATGGAAAGGTAGAGAAGTGACTCCCTAAATCTAAGTCACTTTGCAAACCTGAGAGAATCTTTTTTTTTTTTTAAGATTTTATTTATTTGACAGAGATCACAAGTAGGCAGAGAGGCAGGCAGAGAGAGAGAGAGAGGAGGAAGCAGGCTCCCCGCTGAGCAGAGAGCTGGATGTGGGGCTGGATCCCAGCGCCCTGAGATCACGACCTGAGCTGAAGGTAGAGGCTTTAACACACTGAGCCACCCAGGTGCCCCTAAACCTGAGAGAATCTTAACTGACCTTTTTTGGTTCACAGTGCTTTTTGTTCTTATTTTCTTTTTTTTTGGATATAGAAGTGGTTTGTTGTTGTTTTTTTTTTTCCTTACCCTTTTGTACTCCCAATTTCTTTATACTTCTGCTTATAAATTGGTCACTTCTTGCCTGAACTTAGGTCTTTCTTGTAGTATCTTTCTATAAACAAGAGAAGAACCAACACATGCTAATATTCTGGGTATTTGCAATGACTCTCCTCAGAGCTATAGAAAAATTAGGTATTTTCTTTGTCTTCCAAGTATAGTTGATAGTTTTACCAAATGTTACCAAATGTTTTGTTATTGCGTAATACTGGCCTTTTCTTTCCAGATTGTGATATCTATGATCCTTCCACCTACTTCCCAAATGCTAAGCTAATGCCATATATTTTTGTTTTTGTTAAGGTAGCACTCTGATATACCATCTTTAGTATTTGTGTGATAATGCTAAAAGGTAGCAGAATATGCCACCCCAAAATATGATTGTAAGAATTTAGAACATGCCACCTCAAAGTACACTGCTTTGGTATAGTGATTTTTTTGAGTTGTAGGCACTTTAAAAGAGCAAATAAAGAGAGTGACTTTTTCTTTACTTCCCTTATCAGCCTAAAACCCATCCTCTAAAAGGATGTGTCATAAATCCCCTCACCAGGAGTTTCATCAACAATGGATTTATCACAGGAGATACTAGAAGGTGGTACCACACACAGATAAACCTTGTCACAAACTATCATACCTCCTACCTACCTTTGAAAGGCCCATTCATTGGAGATGCCCAGGAAAAAGTAACCTCAGGATAGCTTACAGTTTAGATTTGAATGACATTTTAATAGAGAAAGGGAAGAGTGAATATAGGCCTCTTACAGGAGAGTAAATCCAGTACACATGTTAACAAACTTCTGGAGTTTTTTTGTTAATTTTTTTTTTTTAATTACAAAGGGTCTCAGCTAAGAACTCAGAAGGGTAGAGAGGAAATTATTTTTTCTCCCTTACAATGCTCAAATATCATGACTCAAATGCAAGAGAAGTTTTTTCCTTGGTTGTATAACAAATGTGGATATTTGAGGGTAGACAGCTTTTTCTCTGTCTCAGGGATCCAGAAATTTTCCATGTCATGGGTTCATCCTCTTGGGCCCTATTATTAATGCCATTCAGGCAGAAGAGAAAATGTTTGGAGGGAAAACTTCCTTCTACAGAGTCTTGGCCCAAGAAGGCCCATGTCACTTTTGTGTATATTCCAATGGATATGCCCAGTTGTATGGACATACTTAACTGAAGGGGAGGTTGGGCACATAGTGCCCTGGGAGATAAAATGCAATTTTGTTGTATAACAGTCTACCATAGAAAGGTCACTGCAGGAATCTCTGAAAGTGCAGAGTACTTACATCCTAATAGGTACACCAAGTTATAGATGTGCATTTTGAACTGTTTATTCGTGGTAAGGTCACATTTCCCTATAATCTCTGATGTTTCCTTTCTGTGTGACTAACAGGCTAAAAATTGGCAAGCATTATTCTACATTTTTCCTTAAGATAACTTTAATTTCTGTGTTTCTGAGCCTTCTTTTTTTTTTGTATTGCTGACTTTTTAAAAAAAATAGAGTGATCTTTAAGATAATAAACCAAAAAAAAATTACATAGCAAATATTTTACATAAATGTAAACATATACCTCTACTTCATAATTATGCAAAATAAAATTTTAGGCATAAGATTTTAAAAAATCATTGAAGAATAAGACAATGAACCCAAGGCAGATAGAACAGAAGCAACAAAAACACATTTCATAATGCTTTAATTGGTCTTGTCTTCCAACCTACTGGTTAAGGCCTGAGTTTCAGAAATCCCACCTTCCTTGCCAAATGGAAACATCCAATTTGGCTGTAACTAATATACATCCACATAACAGACTATTATCTTTCAAAATAATGTAATAAACACATCTCTCACACACACACATACACATGCCCCCATACACACACCCTACTCAACCAGCCTCTCATAAAGATAGCAAGTAATTTGGAATTTTCAAGTTTTCCCACCACTAAAGCACACACATATTAATACCACACACAGAAAAAAAATAATTCTGCTACAGAAATAAAGTAGTTGATGGTTGGCATCATCACAAATCTCTAGTTTATATTTAGTTTCCCCAAATCACACTAAAGATGTGATTTGGGGAAACTATCACAAGTTTCCATTGTGAAACTTGGCTTCCAAGTCACAATGGCTCCTTGAGTACCTCAGATTTAAGTATTTATACCTTGCCTAATGACCCATGGTACGGTAGACATTGTACGGGACAAAGAAAAGCAATTTTAACAATTCAGTTAGAGACTCAAAACCATGATAATCAGCACAGATCATTTTCAGCTGTCTCCAAATGCTTGGAATGTTTTCTCCGTATCTACCCTCTGTACTCCACTGGTGAGTTTTCTCTGCTTCCACTCCACCAGGCTATAAACATCTGAATGTGTATTCCTGTGGACACCCCAGGGAATAGAGATGAGAATGACTCTCCCTGCTTTTAAGGAGTTAATTCACACCAACCAGAGCTCAAGCAAGAGGAAAGTGACTACGTCGACAGCACTCTAGCGGGCTGAAACAAACAGAAGAAAAGTCCATGAAGATGACATTCTCTAGAGCATCAGGATCAGGGCTCAACAGGGGAGAGAGGAGGGAGAGATTGAGAAGGCACAGAGGCACAAAGAACAAGTCCAGTGAGGCTGGCACAAGGTCACTCAGGAGTAGTCTGAACCTTCTGTTTTATTGAAATTACCTAGAACTCTGACTCTAACCCTCTCAAATCAATGCTCCCTTCTCATCCATTGATGCCATTTTTTGACTTAATGGACATTCTCTAGGGACCCTTATTCATAGGTTTGATGAAGAAAAAGATGCTAAATATTACTGGTGAGAGAATTAACTTTTATTACTCATGTCTCTAATATTCCTCACCTGAGATTAAATCCACTAGTGATTGTAGGATTCATAACTTATTTGTAAAATTCATTAAGGAATAAATTATTCTAGGCAATATTCTGAGTCTTGTGAAGCTCAACATTCAGTATGTATCATTAATCTTGACCAACCATGATCATTTGATCTCTTGACCAGTTACAGCTCTTAGACTCCTAAAAGTAATTAGGCAACCCTAAGATTTAGTTATTCTAAAATCACTGCTGTTTTTTCTTTGTAATTGGTAAAGTGTTTTCCCCAGTATTTTAAAAAAAAAAACATATGATAGATAGGATCTGTGATTTGTAGATCAACCTTAGATTTGTTAAAATAGAAATTTTGTAGTCATTGCCAATAGTTCTCCAATCTCTTAGCATCATACCCATTATTCAAATTTTCATATTAGAAAAAATTTTTAAGGTTTGTTCTCAGTTATTTAAATATACTAAGATAAAACATGCTTGGTTAAAACATATTATTAATCAAGAATAATGAGCAGTTTCTTCTAGACCAACTCTAGCCTGCTGGCATCCAGCCAATTTGTCCACCTATCAAAGATTGCCAGTCCCTATATTGGGGCCACGTTTTTCCCCTGCTAGATTATGTTCCATGCTCTGTACCTTCTCTTTTCTCAAAACTAGGATACTGATTCTTAGATCATAGTCCGTTTTCAAAATGTGACTGAAATGTGAAAGAATAGAATACTCATGATCAGATAGCCTCAAAGCAAATGCAATTATCAGGAAAAGATCTAAGAAATATATTTGTGAGACTGTGGGAATTTTAATCATTTTACATTTATACAGCTAGAAAAATAAAATGTTAGAAAACAGGAAACTTCTTTAATCAAGCAAAGTCTTTGTGGCTGTGGCTAATGAATATGCAAAAGCTGCTCTGAATTTTTTTAGGGCAAAGAAAACTGCTATATAGTCATCTCTAATAGCTGTTTTTAGGTTAAAAGAAAGGAATTGATTTGTTAATCAAGTGTATCAGAGGCTTAAAGAGACAGATATTTCTGACTATATAAAAAACCAAAATGACTCCTAAGCAGAATACCTGAGCTCTATTTTCAAGTTAAAATATTTCTGATAATTAACATTATTGTATTCACCGAATTAGTCAACATCCCAAGGCAAAATCTGAAAGTTACGTGAAGCTCTAACACAAGGTGGTGTATCTCAGAGACGGTTCTCTCAAGAAACTTATCGGGCTCTTACAGAAATCCTACTTCCTCCATAAAACTTTAGTAATTGAAAAGATGGATAATTTCCCCCTAACTTACACCCCTGCTATTCCTCGAACCCTTAAACCCATTGTTCTACAGTAATTCTTTCTACTTGTATTTTCATTGTTTTGATCTTCTGAATATTTATTCAGCCCTATTTATGCTCTTGATTAGAATCCAAGTTAGAGTTGTTTTTCTACTTTTAGGCAAGTAGATGAATGAATTAATTTCATTTGTTCATTCATTCAAGATTTGTTGAGTGCCTACTACTGCCAGGCGCCAGGGAAACAAAGAAAAGTCAGAAACAGATCCTATCCAAAGAAGAATGATAAGTAGTATGTTTTAGGTGGTTCTCTATTCTGCAGTTATTTGTTTACATATTGTGTATCCCTTACTGGATTAAGAACTCACTGGATGATCAACTCTTTCTTGATTTCCCCACTTTACAGATTAGAGACTGGAGGCACAGAAAAATTAAACTAGGTAATTTGCTGACACTCCTACAACTAGTACATGGAAAAGTGTGAATATGAACCCAGACAGTACATCTCCAGAGGTCATACTCCTATTAATCACCATGCTAGCTGTTTTCCACATTTGACCTGTACAAGACCTCACATAAATATTCGATAAATGCATTCGGATTGTGATAGTCAATTCCCATACGTCACTTATACTCATTTACATGCTGATGCCCTTCAATCAGTCATCAAGGGAGAACTCAATTCCCTAAAAATGGTTTGGTCCAGGTTTCATTCTCACCAACAGTGACCTCTAAAACCCAGTAAGGCAGCAGCAATCATTCCACATTTATGCAGCTAGAAAAAACTATGGTAGAAAATAGGAAACCTTTAATCAAGTGCAGCCTTGTTGACTGATGAATATGTAAAGGCTGCTCTAAGTTCATGGGTCCAAGAAATGGCACCAAAGTAAAGTCTATACACTTGATAGAAAACCTGTGTATCACCATGAAGGCCCCTCCCTGCCCCTGAAAAAGAACTTCCTCTATTCCTGTATCTTTGATCATGTGGTAAAGCCCTTTAAAGTGGAAACGGTGAGAAATTCACATTTGACAAAACACAAACCATACACTCAAACCTTGTTGTATTTTCCATGTGAAATCATGAGAACAAATGCAAAGGGTGATCTGCAAAGGACAGGGGAAAAAAAAGGGAAACCCAAGGGGTGGGTCAAGGAGTAATGGTCTAAGTCTCAGCTAGGCTATGTTCCTGGGGACCTGACTGTGCATATAATCATTTTAGCACTAGCTGGAGTCACTCTTCTCTTCCATCAATGCCACTGTATTCACCATACACAATTCAGAGATCCATTAAGTCTCAGATCTGCAAGAAACTCATTTTGCTGGGGATGAAATGGAGGAGAAAAGTACTGTAAGCGTAAAGTGACATAAATGCTAAGATATAACATTCCGTAGAATTTGCTGAGGGTCAAAGAATTCAGGGAGAAGTAGATGCTTTAACCTAATCTTTAAAAGGTAGTTGCCAAGTAGACTAAGAAAAGAAGAACATTCCAGAGAAGAGGAATGGCTTGAGAAAAGACACTTAGGAGAGAAACCACAATCAGTTTAGTGTGGCTAAGGTAATAAACACTGAGCCAAGAATAGTGATGGAGCTGAGAAATGTTTGAGAGACAGGTTGGGTATGGTTTTGAAGGGCCCCATGGGTCATGGCAAAGAGTTTGAAGTCTATACCCCAGGCCAGTGATTTATTTCCCTGGCTACATATGGAATTTCACCTAGAGAGGTTTTAAAAATATACTAATATCAACTTCACCTGAGGGATCTAGTCAATCTCTGGCAGTGTGGCCAAGTATAATCTTCCTAGGTGATTTGATGAGCAACCTGGGATGGGAATTACTGCTGTTGACAATGGAGACACCTAAAAGGTTTTAAGTAAAGATGTAACATGATCAATTTTTTATTTCACAAAGATCACCTTGGCTACAGTATGGAGAATAAATAGGAGTCATATGAGAGGTGACATAAAACCAATTTGGGAAACTGGTGTGATTCAAATGGAAGATGATCAGGGCCAGAATTGTGGCAGTGAGAAAGCAGAGAAGTGAGTTGTTGCCATCTTCACCTTGGAGCTGACAACAGACTAGAATGGATATGTGGGTGAAGAAGGATGGGGTGGATTACAAAAATGACCACAGGTTCTTCCCATGTTTTCACAACTTGCAATCATCGCATCCATCCCTTGAATCTGGGCTAGACCTGTGACTTCCTTTGGCTGGTAAAAATTGGCAGAAGTGTTGTAATTGGAGTTCCAAACTTTGATTCTAGGAACTTTGTCAGTTTTCTCTTAGTCTTGGATCCCTGGGATCCCTGAGTCAATAAACCCAGGCAGCCAGCTAGATGATGAGAGACACATGGTCTAATAGTCCTGTCATCCCAGCTCACTGCCTGCCAGCCACTAGAAATGAGTGAGGCAATGACAGGTGATGGCAGATGCATGAACAATCCTGGCAAAGATCATCTTCTATGGGAGACTGTGCTGAATCTGACTTCTTAAATTGTCCAGTCATAAGAACTTTAAATATGGCAGTTAATATCATCCATTAAGAGTGACTACTTTAAAGTTTAAAAGCTAGTCTCAGTAAACCACAAGTGTTGGAGAGGATGTGGAGAAAGGGGAACCCTCTTACACTGTTGGTGGGAACGCAAGTTGGTACAGCCACTTTGGAAAACAGTGTGGAGATTCCTTAAGAAATTAAACATAGAGCTACCTTATGACCCTGCAATTGCTCTACTGGGTATTTACCCCAAAGATACTGATGTAGTGAAAAGAAGGGCCATCTGTACCCCAATGTTCATAGCAGCAAGGGTCACAGTCACCAAACTGTGGAAAGAACCAAGATGTCCTTCAACGATGAATGGATAAAGAAGATATGGTCCATATATACAATGGAGTATTATGCCTCCATCAGAAAGGATGAATACCCAACTTTTGTAGCAACATGGACGGGACTGGAAGAGATTATACTGAGTGAAATAAGTCAAGCAGAGCGAGTCAATTATCATATGGTTTCACTTCTTATGGAGCATAAGGAATAACACGGAGGACCTTGGGAGATGGAGAGGAGAAGTGAGTTGGGAGAAATCTGAGGGGGAGATGAACCATGAGAGACTATGGACTCTGAGAAACAAACTGAGGGTTTTGGAGGGAAGGGGGAGTGGGAGATTGGATGAGCCTGGTGGTGGGTATTAAGAAGGGGATGTATTGCATGGAGCACTGGGTGAGATGTATAAACAATGAATTTTGGGACACACACACAAAATAAAATTAAATTAATTAAAAAAATAAAGGCTAGTCTCAAACTAGGTTGTTTAAACACTAAAACTGGAAAGTCATACAAACAAAAGAAACATAGTCAACCCAAAAATACTATGGCATTGGCCCATGGTCATGTTGTTTACCTAGTTGAGTAAGTAAATAATCATTAAGGTAATCATCATGATAATGCCATAGGTTTTTGTTTGTTTGTTTTTTACTTTTGAAGGAATGTTTTTAACGTATTCCTGTTTTTACCACATATTGCATTGTTTCTCTTAATGTTTTGTTATTGAGTTTACTAATTACCAATAGTCACACAGAGAAAACTATATGCCACATCTGAAATTTATGTTCCTGAAATTTAATCCAGAACTGCAGTTGGACATCTGCCTGGATTATGAGAAACATTTTCTCTCCTTCAAAAATCATGCTAGAGAAAGCAAAAGTAATGTTGCTTTATTATTTTACAAAGACTTCAACAAAAAAGATGGAAATGCTATTTCCTATCCAAAACATACTGACAGATTTAAATTTTGGTTTCTTCACTTTTATCTTTCAATATCATTTATAAGGCTCCTCTGTGTACAGGTAGCTCACCAACTCACTGGCTGTTGAAGCCCATCTCATTAGATTTTATTGCTTAATTGCCACAAATTTAGCCTCTCTGTTTTATTATTTCACCATTTCCCTGGGAGTGTTTTTTGTTGTTGTTGTTGTTCAGTGTGCCAAAGGGCAGAAATCAAGGTGTGAGCTCAGACTGTGGTCTCATTTGGGACTCAGGATCTTTTTACATTCTCCCCAGTGCTGGTGAAATTTGTTTCTTTGAGGCTATAGACTGGGGTCTGTCCCTGCTTTCCCTCTAGTCAACCAGGAACAGCTCTCAGCAACTAGAACCCCCTGCAATTTCTTGCTACATGGCAGTTCTCAGCAGGGATGTTTCATTTCCTCCCAGGGCAGCAAGAGTGCATTTCTCTGACTTCCTCTTTTACAACCAGCTACAGAAAACATTATTTCTCCTTGATTAGGTCAGGCCCACCTGGACAATCTCCCTGTTAAAATGTCAAATGATTTGGGACCTTCCTTACTTCCTTACATCCGCAAAATGCTTTTACAACAGTACCTAGACTAGTGTTTGATACGATCCCTGGGAGAAGGTGTGTATATACCAGGGTCAAGAAACCTGAGGGCCATCTCAGAATTCTGCCTACCATAACCATGATTAAGAGATATAATGGCACCATCAGTTCCTAATGAAGATGGGGACAAATGACTCCAATAGCATGAATTCTATCACCCATCTTCTTTCTCACAAGTTTCCCAATCAATAAACTGTCCAGTTGGATGTTAGACCTTTTAAAGGTACAAGGACCCCAAGTATTCCAAAGCTCCTGTAGATTCAAGTGTATGATCTGTGTGAGTACCAAGAATTAGAGAACTACCAACTTCACCACAGTACTGAGGAGGGAGGGTCATAAATGGGAAAGGCAGCTGTGAATATCACATACAAGAGAAAGAGAAGGGATGGTGCAGTTTTTCCCCATGGAATTTCATGGCTCTTAGTTTAAAAGACATCCCACTCAGTGGTACTTGACAAACCCAACTAATTTTTGAGGCTGTGTTTTAGTTTGAAAAATGTCAGACTTTTGGCTACAGGACAGTTTTTAATCTGATAGCTCTCTGAATGAGAAAACTAGAAACAGAAACATCATTAATTTTTCTTTTAACAGAATCTGTAAATTCTACATAGAGTTTTGTGATCTTACATAAAGCATCTGTATTACTTCAGAGCACAAAAAACTTATGAAGAAATGTAGGCAGAGCACAGTGTTCAGACCCTAATTTTACTCACCTTCAAACTGTCTCCCTTCCATCATAACTTTATTTAAATCATGGCTATGCTTTTAATTAACAATTTAATTGGTTGGTGCTTTCTCAACCCATTTCTCTGGAGGTATGATTTTCTGTTTAACTTTCTTGTTTTAATTCTTCAGCAAAACCATAAAATTTAATTTGGAAAGTAACCAGCTTTGTAACAGTGGTTCTAGGTCTAATTAGCTATGCTGTGACCGTACCTTCTCAGATTTCACTCAACAATGCATAGATTTTTTTGCATTTGTGTCTGTTTCAGAGAAGACATTGTGAATTTAGAGCCAAAGCATGTATCCCACTCACTTTTCACTTTTCCAAACATGTTTAGTTACAGTCAAACAAGTCAGAAAAATTAACTTAAAGTATCTGTATATGCTTTTAAACTAAGAGCCATTAAAAGACCAGGATGAAGGGTTGTTACCATGTGTATGATTCTCCTACTGCTTTTCTAATTCTGTCGTATTTCTGTTGCTTTTCTATCACCTCAGAGAAAATTACCACAAACTGAGCAGACATTTACCATCTCATAGTTCTGATGGGCACAAGTCCAGGCACAGTTGCCTCGATTTTCTCTTCAGGGTCTCACTGAGCTAAAAGCAAGACACCAGCTGGGCTATGATTTCATTTGGACCTCAGGGTCATTTTTCAAGCTCAGATGTTTGTGGCAGAATTCAATTCCTTATAGTTGTAGAGCTGACATCCCCATATCCTTGCTGCTTATCAGCTGAGGGTGGCTCTCACCTCCTCAAGCCCAACAGCATTTCTTATCACATGGCTCCAATGGACAGTTCACAACGTGGCAGTTTGATTCTTCTTTGACTGCCAGGAAGAGCACTTCTTTGACTCCTTTCTCTGTCAACAGCTGGAGGAAATACTTTTTTTTTTTTTTTAAGATTTATTTATTTCAGAGAAAGAGAGAAGGAATGAAGGGAGTGAGAATCCCAAGCAGAGTGTGGAGCCCAGTGCAGGGTTAGATCTCATGACCCTGGAGATCACGACCTGAGCCAAAATCAAGAGTCAGACAGTTGACTGACTAGGCCACTCAGGCAACCCGGAAATGCTCTGGTTTTTTTTTTTGTTTTGTTTTTTAGGATTTTATTTATTTGACAGAGATCACAAGTAG
The DNA here is from genome assembly GCF_963455335.1 of Martes martes. Classification (NCBI taxonomy): domain Eukaryota; kingdom Metazoa; phylum Chordata; class Mammalia; order Carnivora; family Mustelidae; genus Martes; species Martes martes. The sequence goes on from NC_137891.1 coordinate 64,551,125, forward strand.
GCAGAGAGGCAGGCAGCAAGAAAGAGAGGGAAGCAGGCTCCCTGCTGAGAAGAGAGCCTGATGCGGGGCTCAATCCCAGGACCCTGAGATCATGACCTGAGCCGAAGGCAGAGGCTTAACCCACTGACCTACCCAGGCAACCCAACGCTCTGCTTTTAAATGGCTCATCTGATCAGGTGAGGTCTACCCCAGGTTATCTCTCTTCTGTCACATAATGTAATCTATCAAGGAAATGACTATTCTATCGTATTCATAGGCCCTGGCCAGACTCGGAAGACATATTATGCAGGGTGTATACACCCGGGGGCAGAAATTTTGGTGCCATCTTAGGATTCTGTCTACCACACTGTTCTTTAGGGAAAGGCAGCAACTAAAAGCTCCCTTTCCCTTGCAGGCAGTGCATGGGGTGTGCAAAGGAGCTGTTAACAACAGTGCCAATTCTATTTCATCAGCTCCACAGGGCTTAGGATGATAGACAGTCATCTTTTTCTTCTCTGCAGGCTGCTTTCTCTGCCTGGCCAGAATCGCTGCTTTCAGTGGTACATGTGGATCGCTCGATGAAATCATTTGAATTCAAAATGACATCCAGTTAACATGATGCTTTTAGACAGAAATGTATTTAAGCTCAGTGCTTCAAATTTCAACCCAATAACACTATTTCTTTGGTAAAAAGAAATGAAGAAATGTGCAGAAAAATTAACACAGCAGGCCTGAAACTCCTGTTCTTAGAAAGCCCTACTGGCAAGTGTGGCCATTAGCTGGCATCTGGAAACTTAGCGTGAGAGGATCCTTCCTGATATCTGAGAAGGGTGGTTCTACTGCACACCTTAACTGTGCAAACAAGATAGCTCATGCTGAACACCTGCTTTCCCCTGGAGAATCTGGAATTTTAGTATGTTCTTGGCAAAGGGGGCCTACATGACTAGGCCCCAATAAAAACCTGGGGCACTAAGTCTATAATGAGCTTCCCTGGTGTTATCATGACTCCTTGTTGGGACCATCCTGTGGTAATTCCACAGGAAAACAGTTCTTGGAAGCCTGTGCCTGGGTTTCTCCTGGACTTCATGTCATTGGTTTTTCTCATTGCTGGTTTTGCTTTGTATCTGCTTGCTATTATAAATCAAAACTGTGAGTAGGATTTTCGGCTGAACTGTGAGTCTTGCAAATCTCTGAACCTGCAGGTGGTATTGGTGACTCAAGGAATAAATTAAATGAGAACATGACAATGTACACGTGGAGTCTAGGCTCCACTGCCCAGCAAACTTGGCCTTATTCCTCTCCATTGGGAGAATGATCAGAGTAAACAGACTGGAGGCAGAAGGCAGACTTCACGTGGCTTCTAGAGGGTTTGGAGCTGTCTCCAATGTGTGCTCCAATGCCACACTGTGACCCAGGGCAAGTTACTTAAATTCTGTTTCTCCTAATTTCTTCAGCTGTAAAATAGCAATAACTGTACCCCACCTCATAGAGTTGTTAAAAGGAAACAATTTATAGGAAGCACTCAGAGTGACTCAGAGTGGTGTGAAACCACTAGAACATTGTCAACATTCTGATACCAACCCCCTTGCTTCCCTTCATTATTCTCCCCTCTTTCTCATCAGTCCCCTTTCCTTGCCTTCTCGTAGTTGTGCTTTAAACTCCTTCACATCCAAACCATTTCCTCCCCTCAGATTACTAACTTTCCTCAAGAACTAAATGAAAATATGCAGGATTTTTTAGTGTATACAGAAGTGCGTACAGAAAAGGTTACAATATAATGTGTTCTCTTCAGTGTCCACAATCCCTTCTATGCTCAATGTCATTTTTGTTCCATCTACTATGATTTAGAAGAGTTTTTAAGTAACCCTCCCAGTCTTCACTGATGAAATTTTATTACTTTTGCTAATGATGAGTACTTATCACATATAGAACTCTGCTATTTTATTTTTATGACTTTGTAAGACCTACCATGTAAATATGTTTACAAATGTTGTGTGTGTTTTAGGGGGGGCATTCTTTCACAAATACTTTTTCCCCAATACTTGGTTAAGCATATTTGTTTCCTGAGATACTGGATTTCATGGTATAAAGTAGCTATTTTATTTTTTCCAATGCTGTATCTAAAAAACAATTTTAATGGAGATGGGAGCTTCTACCTGAAAACTGCTTTGTTTCTTTGCAAATGTTGAGTCCCTGATGGGCTGTATAGATAGTTTCAGATATTGCTGCTGAAAAGACTATGCTGGGGTTAATGATCATAGGAAAGTTCATGTCAGTATCCTGAAGCAGAGATTCCTTTGCGAAGAAGAGGTTTAGGAAATGTCTGGTGAGCAGCCTCTCTGGTATCAGATACAATCACGATTTGGGGTGAGGTCCTCCTGCATTTTCACTTTGGGCCCTTGTATAGAGACCCAAGCTTAAATTGAACAACGTGTATGGCATGTGTAAAAGCTAGGAATGAGGAGAAAGAAAGGAAATGAATAAATTCCAAGTTCCATACTTCATTTATAAGTACATTCAATATTTGAAGGAAAGATGTCAAAGAGAAAAATCAAGCCAACAATAAAAGACCAAAAATCTGATAATTACAAATATCTCCAGAAGCCACTGAGACTATCCCTCCTCTCTTTTCCTCCTAACACTTTCTCTAGGTAGGACTGTCCTACAGACATTTAGGACACATGTTTTTCTACCGCATTTTGGAGTTTAAGGAGGCCTTCTTGGTAATCTGTTTTGCTAACCATTAAAAAGAAGCTAAACCACCCCATATTTTATGGCCCTGCCTCTGTTCTTTGTAGGCCTAGAAAAGAGCCCATCACTACACCTTTCATCATAAGTTTCTAGCTAAAGCTAACACTCAAGTATATGCAGTATTAGGGAGATAAGAAACTCTCTATCTCTAAAATCCACAAAATTCACCCAAGATTGAATAATCAGAGTCCTTCAACCTCTGCCAACAGAATTTTCTTATCAGACCCACTGAAACATATGAAAATTAATTAACTTGAATTTCTTTTCCTTTCCTCAATTCACTTCTGCTTGAATTTAATTAGAATGGAAGTATAGATGATCATCAGGAAAATTTTAAGAAGGAAAAGTGAACTCTGGAAAATTGTAAACAAAATTCACTCATTCATTAAAAACAGCAAAAAACATTTACTGAACTTGTAGGATATTCCTGACACTGCCATCACAGCAATGAGAGAAGTATACGAAAAGCTCTCTCATGAAGCCTACATGCTACTAAGGGAATGAAGTCATAAATAGATAATGGGTAAGATACATCATCTTTTGAGTAACTTTAACTTATCTTTTAAAAGCTCTTTCAAGTTATCGCTTAGCATTTTTCCCCCTTGGCTGATTAATTCCACTTATTCAACTCCCATCAGCAAAGCCCTGGAAACACACTATAGGCATAAGGGATAAGTGAGTGGAGGCTCCCTTACCTTAAGTTGGTGGTATAGTTTCTTCAGTGCATTTGCTGCTTCTTCTGTATTGGGAGTAAGTCTAATCACCTTATCACTGTAAGATAGGGGGGAAAATGGTGTTATTTACCTTTCAAAAGGAAGGATTTAGTCAGCTTTATATGCTTACCTTTTAAAAATCTAACTTTGCAGTTAGGAAGAGTAATAGCATAACAATGGACTGAACCAATACCAGCAATACTTGGACCAACAGGTATTTTAACCAGTTATTTTTATTCTCAGCTCACATTTTTATTGTTGTTTTATAAAATTCATTTATTTATTTGAGAGATAGAGAGAAAGGGGAAGGGAGTACAGAGAGGGAGAGTATCTGAAGCAGACTTCCTGTTGATCATGGAACCTGATCTCATGATCCTGAGATCAAGACCTGAGCTGAAATCAAGAGTCAGAGGCTTAACTGACTGAGCCACCCAGGAGCCCCACATTGGTCTTTTTTCCCCCTACCTTAAGATTATTGGTTTTTCCATCAGTTTTTAAAGATTAAATATTCAAACTTAAGCAGAGAAAAGCCAAAAACACAGGAACAATGGTAACAGGGACAAGGACTTTTATGAATAGCTCAGAGCAGATACCAAATAAGAAATTTCTGATGATAGGAGTTAACACACTCTTTTTAAAAACTTAATGATGAAGAGGCACCTGGGTGGCTCATTTGGTTGGGCAACTGCCTTCAGCTCAGGTCATGATCCCAGAGTCCTGGGATCAAGTCCCACATTGGGCTCCCAGGTCCATGGGGAGTCTGCTTCTCCCTCTGACCATCTCCCCTCTCATGTTCTCTCTCTCTCTCTCTCTTTCCTGCTGAAAAGGACTGTGACTTTCAATAAGAGATCATATGAAATCTATATACTATGGAAAAGTGCTGGTTCAGATTCTTCCTACACTAAGAACAGTAAAGATAAGCTCATCTCTATTGGCCATCTTATTTCTGTAGTACAGAGCTTCCCAAGTGCATATGGGGTCAAACTGGAGGGCCACCAACAGTTTCATGTGTCCCACAAGATATGAATGGCCATAAAAATTTTTAAGTGATAAAAATTTAAATTTTTTTACTGCTTAAAATTGTACCACAGCTGAAATTATATCTGAACACTCTAAAATTTATTTCAGTAAAGATCTTGGATTGTTTAAGAAGACTAGATGAGGTAAATACCCAGTAGTGCAATTGCAGGGTCATAGGGAAGCTCTATTTTTAATTTCCTGAGGAATCTCCACACTGTTCTCCAAAGTGGCTGCACCAACTTGCATTCCCACCGACAGTGTAAGAGGGTTCCCCTTTCTCCACATCCTCTCCAACACACGTTGTTTCCTGTCTTGCTAATTTTGGCCATTCTAACTGGTGTAAGGTGGTATCTCAATGTGGTTTTAATTTGCATCTCCCTGATGGCTAGTGATGATGAACATTTTTTCATGTGTCTGATAGCCATTTGTATGTCTTCATTGGAGAAATGTCTGTTCATATCTTCTGCCCATTTTTTAATACGATTGTCTGTTTTGTGTGTGTTGAGTTTGAGGAGTTCTTTATAGATCCTGGATATCAACCTTTTGTCTGTACTGTCATTTGCAAATATTGCACTACTGGGTATTTACCCCAAAGATACAGATGTAGTGAAAAGAAGGGCCATCTGTACCCCAATGTTTATAGCAGCAATGGCCACGGTCACCAAACTGTGGAAAGAACCAAGATGCCCTTCAATGGATGAATGGATAAAGAAGATGTGGTCCATATACACTATGGAGTACTATGCCTCCATCAGAAAGGACAAATACCCAACTTTTGTAGCAACATGGACGGGACTGGAAGAGATTATGCTGAGTGAAATAAGTCAAGCAGAGTGAATTATCATATGGTTTCACTTATTTGTGGAGCATAACAAATAATATGGAGGACAAGGGTAGATGGAGAGGAGAAGGGAGTTGAGGGAAATTGGAAGGGGAGGTGAACCATGAGAGACTATGGACTCTGAAAAACAACCCGAGGGTTTTGAAGGGGCGGGGGGTGGGAGGTTGGGGGAACCAGGTGGTGGGTATTAGGGAGGGCACGGATTGCATGGAGCACTGTTTGTAGTGAAAAAACAATGAATACTGTTACGCTGAAAAGAAATAAAAAATTTAAGAAAAAAATCTTTCCTAAAATAAATAAATAAGTAAAAGTTTTGCTGATACCAATGTGTTCAGTAAAGAATAAAAAAAAAAAGAAGAAGAAGAAGACTAGATGAGTTGTGCTATCTGTCAGAGAGTTCTCTCTATAGTGGTGACTTCCCCCAAAGGTGTGTTAGACAGCAGTTATTATTTGTAGTTATGTCATGATGAGGACAGGTTGGAAAGCAAGCTCTAGTACATAATAAGCAAAACTGGTTCAATGTGTTTTGCATAGAGTGTAGGATTAATATCCTAATATGTTTTGCATAGAGTGTAGTTATTAAGTATTTATTAATAGATTGGTATAAAGGAGATCATTGAGGATAATTGGTTTCTAGAGGAAATGTAAGAGTTCCCTGTACTAAAGAGAGTGGAACAGGGATATTTTTCATAACCCTCTACAGCATTTTACAATGACTGAAGATAAAATAGATTATTAATACTACACACAGAAACACACACACACAGAGCACCCTCAAAAACTCTAGCAGTTCACCCACAACTTATCTCTTCAACCTCAAAGGTATACTGGAGTAAGAATGGAATATGCATACTTTTCCATGGTTTTACTACTTAGATGAATAGCCGTGTCCAAGGCTAGGTAAGATTAATATGAAAGTCATTGAATCCCAAGGGAGACTTCCAGATTTGTTGTAAATTATTGGTTAAGGCTGTGCGTTCATTTCCAATCACTTTAGCTTTGTTATTTCAAATGATCCTGTTTTATCTTCTTTACCTATGCATTTAAAGGCCCTTGGCTTGTTGATAATTTAGTATGCTTCGGGCATTACTGTCCTAATGGGTCATTTTAGTTTCCTCAAAATCACACAAAAGCACCCCTGAGCATCAATGCCATGAAGTCTATTTTTCCAGAAAGAATAAAAGAAAGCAGTGGCAAGGAACAAAATCATCAAGTCACTGTGAAAGAACTCCAAATATGACCTTTAGAATCTAAATGTAATTTACACCTTTTTTCTTTTTCATTTCTAGTACACAGTTCTCTGTCCTTTATTTTTCCTGGATTCATCATATCCTGGCCTCTCCCACCTGACCCAATATAATTCTTGGCAGAGAAAGGCAACTCCACTGGGTGATACGGTTGTTTCTGAAGGATGGATCACTTGACAGCTTGCTGATAAAAACCTCCATCTGGGACCCTATCAGCTCCTCAAGAGTGCAAAGAATGCAATCTGTAGCTGTTTCAGTCATAGGAAGATCTTTTTTTTTTTTTTTTTTTTAATGATGGATAATTCAACCTGGCAATTCGTTCCTCTTGGTGAGCATACGATAAAAAGGTGACCATGCCTAGGATAATTTACCTCTGAAAGTGATTACTCAAACCCATGTTTGTCACTTTTATCACAAAAAGTTCACTTCATCACAACTTGTAGAAATTCTCAGGTGTGACTTGAGAAATGTGTTTATTAATGTTTGATTCCTTATCAGAGAGCAGAGAATAAGGAAAGTTATTTAGGAAAACCCATGTAATGTATTTTGTAAATCCATAAATTTTATTAGATTAACCAGTAACCAAAACCAACAAGAGTACCCTATTTAGCATACAAAACCAAATACCCTCCAAATGCCCCATTCGTTCTATCAAACAGAAAGCTTGCTCTCCCTAGACCTGATAGCTAGTCTCTTTTTTTTTCTTTTTTTTTTTTTTTTTCTGAAGTGGCAAACAGTAATTCAGTACTATGAACAGGAAGGTTTCAGCAAGTACAGCAGCTCCTGGAACTCGGAGATAAACTAGCTATGCACATCAAAGGTGAATGGAGAGGCGTTCCTAATAAATGATGCGTTTTTTTTTCAACCGCTAGGTGGCAACATCAATTTAAGGCCCTTTGGCTACACTTCGGGATTAAGTTGAGAGAATCAAAGATCTGCATAGGGGTTAAGTTTAGGGAGCTAACAGCAAGCAGCTGCTCATATGTGTATGTTTTTGTAAATCAGATATTTCTATGGGAACCTATGTAACATTTTCATAGGGAGAACAGATATTTTAAATCACCATTTAAGGATGTTATATAAATGAAGAATATTCCAGATAACTAATCACCCAGTAATTCTATATTCACTCAAGATACACTTAAATTTTATCCTCTTGCCTTACAGGACAAATAAGGTTATGTTGCTATAAGGCTAGCACCATGTTGCAAGTTGATTACTGATCCCAATGCATAGTAGCAACCACATGAATGCTCTATTAAACACGTTTAATCAATTTAAAGAGTATTGTTAAGTGCATAAGGAGAACATATGCACCCAGAGAAGAGTATTTGGCAAGAGAGCGCCTTCTCTAACCTTTTACAATCTGTCTGGGCTTCAGTTTCCTCATCAAAGGAGTGGGCAATAAACTAACTCTGTTGCCTTCACGTTTTAAAGTTCTAAGACTATGCTGCTCAAAGCTGATGCCTGCCATATTTATTGCTATGTCTTGACTGCAACACCTAGGGAAGAATGTGTCTTATGGGCAACTGGAGAGTCCTCAGACTTCTTTGGAAAGAAAAAGATCTGAACCTCCAGATTTTGCCTTCTGGGTCTTGGCACGAACTTTCACTATTTGATTCCATTATTAAACTCTAAATTTCTTTATAAATTACAGAACCAGTTTATAAATCTATGCTTGTAAAAATGAAAATATTACTGCAGATACAAAATAAAGTTCTCCTCCCAGTTCTCTTTCACACCAAACCTCCCATTGTCCACTAGTGGCCATTGTTTATTTTTTGTGACCCATTCCTGACTCTTTTGCATTTACGCATGTGCACACTCACACGATGGTTTCACAGCATTTTGTAATACTAATTTGCTTTTATTTTTTGCTTAACATGTTAACTTTTAAAACACTTTTTAAAATAAATGGCTGGATTTCCATTTGCCAATGTCTTATCTTGGAGTTTATGCCTATATTCATAAGAGAGACATTTTAAAAAATAAACTTTTTATAAACCAAAAAAAGTTTTTTGAATCACTCTTGTTTGATTTTGATATCTGCATTAAGCTATCTTCGTGGAATTTGAAATTTCCCACCTTTGTAATATGCCTTGACAAATTGAATGACACAGAAACTATGTCCCTGATTGTTTTGTAGACTACATCCATAAAATTATTCAAGGTGGGATGAACTCTTCACTTTTTTTTTTGCAGTTGGGGGTTAGATATCTACCTTCTAAATTACTTTGTGGTTTATTCAGTTTTCTTCCAGGCTTTTGGAGTTAATTTTGGGAATTTACACTTCCTGGAAAACCATTTTTCTATATAAATTATAACAAATTGAAATGTCTTATAATTTAAAACATCTTACCTTTATCTGTATCTTTGCCTCTCTTTTATGCCCTAATGTTATTTGTGATTTTAAATATAAATTCTTTATTCAGACTTTCCAATGACTTTATTGATTTTTAAAACTCATTGCTTTTAGCAATGGCCATGGTCACCAAACTGTGGAAAGAACCAAGGTGCCCTTCAACGGATGAATGGATAAGGAAGATGTGGTCCATATACACTATGGAGTATTATGCCTCCATCAGAAAGTATGAATACCCAACTTTTGTATCAACATGGACAGGACTGGAAGAGATTAGGCTGAGTGAAATAAGTCAAGCAGAGAGAGTCAAGTATCATATGATTTCATTTATTTGTGGAGCATAAGAAATAACACAGAGGACATGGGGAGATGGAAAGAAGGGAGTTGGGGGAAATTGGGAGGGGGAGATGAACCATGAGAGACTATGGACTCTGAAAAACAATCTGAGCGTTTTGAAGGGGGGGGTGGGAAGTTGGGTGAGCCTGGTGGTGGGTATTACGGAGGGCACGTATTGCATGGAGCACTGGGTGTGGTGCATAAACAATAAATTCTGGTACACTGAAAAGAAATTAAAAAAATATAACATTTTTAAAAACTTCATTGCTTTTATTGATGTTATATTTGTGTGTGTGTGTGTGTGTGTGTGTATATATATATATATATATATAACTTCTAATTCTATCTTTATGAATTATGTACTTCTTTCTTTAGATCTACTTTGTTACTCATGTTTTAATAGGGAATATTTTTATTGATATTCAAATCTAGTGATTTGAAATCAGGTGATTTCAGGGTTTTGTAAATCAACTTACTTAAATTAAAAAAAAAAGTCACCCATTCCTCCCACACCCCATCCCGTCTCTGATAGCCACCAATCTGTTCTCTGTAAGTTTTTTTTTTTTTTTAGGCTTTATATATGAGTAAGATTAAAGTGTTTGTCTTTCTATGACTTATTTCACTTAATACAAAGCCCTCAGGCTTCATTCTTATCACAAACAGCAAGATCATCCATTCATTCATTGATGGTCCCTGGGTTGTTTCAATATCTTGGTTATTGCATGTAAATAATGCTGCAGTAAACATGGCATGCAGATATCTTTTTGAGTTAGTGTTTTTTCTCTCAATAAACACTCAGAAGTGGAATTGCTGGATCATATGGTAGCTATACTTTTTACAAGAACCTCCATACTATTTCCCATAGTGCTTGTATCAATTTATACTCCCCAAACAGCACACAAGGGCTTCCTTTGTTCCACATCCTTGCCAACACTTTTTGATAAAAAGTCATTCTAACAGAAAGGGGGTGAAATATCATTTTGGTTTTGATTGCATTACCCTGATGATTAATGATGTTAAGGACTTTTCATGTGCTTGTTGGCTATCTGTATATCTTCTTTGGAAAATGTATCTAGATTTTCTGCCCATTTTTAGTGTTTGGCCATGGAAATGTATGAATTTTTTATGGTTTGCATACTAGCTACTCATGGGACAGGTGGTTTGCAAATATATTTCTCCCACTTGGTAGGTTGGCTTTTCATTTTGTTGGTGATTTCCTTTACTGTGCAGAAGCTCCATTTGATGTAACCCCCCTTTGTTTTTGCTTTTGGGATCAGATTTAAAAAATCATCAGCAAGACCTATGTCAAAAGTCTTACTGTCTATGTTTCCTTTCAGGAGTCTTAGGATTTCAGGACCTACATTTACATCTTTAATTCATTTGAGTTAATTTTCATGTATAGTGTAAGGTAATGGTCCAATTTTCCCTACACTATTTATGGAAGAGATGGCCCTTTCCTCATTGTATATTGTTGGTTATTTTCTCATTATTGATTGACATATATGTGTAGGTTATTTCTGGGTGATCTATTTTGTCCCTTTGATGTAGGTGTCTGTTTTTATGACAATACCATGCTGTTTTGATTACTACAGCTTTGTGGTACACTTTGAAATCAGGGAGTCTGATGCCTCCAGCTTTGTTATTTCTTGAAATTACTTTAGCTCTTTGAGGTCTCAGTTCATATAATGTTTAGATTTTTTTTTTCTATTTCTATGAAAAATGCCATTGGTATTTTGATAGGGATTGCACTGAATCTGTAGCTGGCTTTGGGAAGTATGGACATTTTGACAATATTAAACCTTCCAATCCATCAACATGGAATGTCTTTCCACTTATTTGTGTCTTATTAAAATTCTTTCATTAATGTCTTATAGTTTTCTATAAATACCTTTTGCCTCCTTGGTTAACTTGATTTATAGGCATTTTATTTTTGATGCAGTTGCAAATGGGATAACTGTCATTTTTAGTTTCTCCGTAGTGAAGAGTTATTTTGAGGAATGTCAAATTCTACAAATTCCTTTTGGTATGTTTAATTATGCTATTTAGATCTTCTATCCTTATTGTCAAATTTGACAATTTTATTTTTTAAAGATTTTATTTATTTATTTGACAGAGAGGTCACAAGTAGGCAGAGAGGCAGGCAGAGACAGAGAGGGGAAGAAGGCTCCCTGCTGAGCAGAGAACCCGATGCGGGCCTTGATCCCAGGACTGAGATCATGACCTGAGCCGAAGGCAGAGGCCCACTGAGCCACCCAGGCGCCCAAATTTGACAATTTTTTATAGAGTTTTAATATACCTTTTGTGATTTGGGATTTGTCAGTTTAACTTAAAAACTCCTAATTCACATATTTTGATGATTTGTAGATATATATATATAAGTTCATGACTAGTGTATCTTCTAGATGGACTAAAGCTTTTATCCTAAAATGTCTCTAGAAAAATACTTCTATAGCTCATTTAATTCTGTTTAAATTGCTTTTTTGCCAAATGATTGGCTGGGACAGTTTTGCCTAGGTCTTTGTTTTTTTGTTTTTGTTTTTTTTCTTTTTTCTTTCTTTTTTTTTTTTAACAGAGGAGTTTCTTGGAAACATAAGGCTAGATTAAATTTTTTAAAATTTAATAAGATTTTTCTCACTTTTAACTAGAGAATTTTACTTATTTACATTAGTTATATTACCTAATATGTGTGGTTTTTGGTGGTTTTGTTTTTTTTTTTTTTTTTTTTTGGAGCTAGCACAAGCAGGGTGGAGTGGGGGACCCAGAGGGTGGCAGACAGAGAATCTCAAGCAGGCTCCAACGTCATCATAGAGCCCCACTCAGGGTTCAGTCGCATGACCCTGAGATTGTGACCCAAGCCAAAATCAAGAGTTGGATGCTCAACCAAATGAGTCACCCAGGTGTCCCTCTTTTTTATAATGTAAACTTAATATGCATAAAAATGTAAGGCGCATATGTTATCTGGTATTAAACATGTATACATGTGTGGTTTTTATTTTTTATTTGCTATGGGTTCTTGCCTTTTCTCCTTTCCTTCTTTCTTGGAGTCAATTCTCTGCCAATTTTTACCTAGTAGTGTGCAAGCTATGCATCTTATGTCTATTTTTTTTAGTGAATTCTTACAAGTTTTGCAAACTTATTTTAATGTACTTCATGTCTAGAATTAAGGCTTTGTATTTTCCCCCCTTGAACAAGATATTTTTTTCAGCCCTCCTCCCACGTTTTTCTTTTTTGCTCCATGTTTTCTTAAAATCACCTAGATTTTTTGTTGTACATTATATCTAAGTGGTTATCTGAATTGGGTTTCTTCAAAATTCATATGTTGTATGTGCTATGGTGAGTGCTGTGAATTGTGTAAGACTGAAGAATCACAGACCTGTACCCCTGAAATAAATAATACATTATATGTTAAATTAAAAATTGTATGTTGAAGTCCTAAACTTCAGTAACTCTGAATGTGAATATATTTGGAGATAAGGTCTTTAAAGAGGTAATTATTTTAAAATGAGGTCATTGGGTTGACCCCTAATCCTGCTGGACTTGTATCCTTACAAAAGGAGGGAGTTGGGGCACAAAACTGCACAAAGGGGAAACACCATGAAGATACAAGGAGAAGATGGCCATCTGCAAACTAAGAAGAAAGGCCTCAGAAGAAATCAACTGTGCTGACACCATGCTCTCAGACTTCCAGTGCCAGAACTGTGAGAAATTAAGTTCCTATGGCTTAAATCACCCAGTCTGCAATACTGTGTTACCATAGCCCTAGCAAACTAATATATACACTGAAGATGATAGCTTAATGGCCATATCCTCAGTCATTCCTTGATATTTGAATGACTTTAGTCACTTTGTTTCTAAATTCTCCCATCACTGCATACATTAACTATCACAACACTCATTGCATTCACTGTAATTTGTTTAGTGACTTATTTCTTAGTAAGCTCTAAACTCTGTATGAACAAGAACTCAATACTTTTGGTTTATTCTGTGGGAGTCATGTGAAAGTGTCTCCATTGAGTAATCTGAAGCTTAGCTTGTCTTGAGTAGTCTACACATAGGTTTATGTTTCTTTTTTTTAATTAATTATTTTTATTAACATATAATGTACTATTTGCCCCAGGGGTACAGGTTTGTGAATCATCAGGCTTTTACACATTTTACAGCACTCACCATAGCACATACCCTCCCCAATGTCCATAACCCAACCACCCTCTCCACATACCCCCTCCCCCCAGCAACCCTCAGTTTGTTTTGTGAGATTAAGAGTCTCTTATGGTTTGTCTCCCTCCTGATCCCACCTTGTTTCATTTTTTTCCTTCCCTATCCCCCAAACCCCCCACTCTGCCTCTCAAATTCCTCATCTCAAATTCCTCAGGGAGATCACGATAATTGACTTTCTCTGATTGACTTATTTCGCTCAGCGTAATACCCTGTAGTTGATCCACATCATTGCAAATGGCAAGATTTCATTTCTTCTGATGGCTGCATAGTATTCCATTATATATATATATATATATATATATATATTCCATTATATATATATATCTATATAGATAGATAGATATATCTATATCTATCTATATATATATATATATCTCACATCTTCTTTATCAATTCATCTGTTGATGGACATATCTAGGTTCTTTCCATAGTTTGGCTATAGTTGACATTGCTGCTATAAACATTTGGGTGCACGTGCCTCTTCAGATAAATGCATTTGCATCTTTAAGATAAATACCCAGTAGTGAGACTGCTGGGTTGTAGGGAAGCTCTTATTTGCAATTTATCTATCATGCAAAGTGTAAATTAGGAGACCACACCCATACATGGTAGAGACCTGGGTGTCTACTTTTCAGTGATCTCCCATCACCCAGATCTCAAGTGGACTAAAACCTCCCTCCATTTCTCCAGCTATAAGGAGTTTTTCACACTTTGAAGTTCCCTTTCTTTTTATAAACTTGCTTGTAAGCTCTCCATATCTACCTGTTATAGGCATTGGAATCCCAGCCTCAGACTTGGTAGTCCCTTTTCATAGTCCTGACACCAGAAGTACAGAGTATCAGCTTTTTCTTTGCATGTTAGCTGATGCTTTTTGCCTCCAAATATTTGGCATCTGGAAATTTCCCTGTTTTCCTACAAAGTTCAATTACCTAATAAAACAAATGAGAGGGTAGTGAAAGCCCGTACTCTGGAGACAAGTTGCCGGCACTAGCTGGGGGGACTTCAGGCAATGCTTTTCACCTCTCTGTGCCTCAGCCCCTCTATCTATAGACTGAGGTTCCTGGTACTTAGTTCATGGGTTATTGTGAGGATTAAAGGAGGACACATGTTCAGTGCTTAGAAAAACACCTAAAACAGACTAAAGTCTATATAGATGTTTGATCCTATGAAGTTTTTGAACTTTTTGTGTATTTTCACTTTATCCAATATTTATACCTTAGGGTTCCTGACTATAACAACTCTGTCTTCTACGTTCTATTAGACTCTAATACATTGAATAAAATGCATAGATTCTTTTAAGAGGAAGCTACTTGTAGCAGACATCCTGGATATCTTAAGAAAGTCTGACTTGTCCACAGTCTTCCTTTGAGGTATCATTTGCCTGGTATCTTGTAACTCCTTCCCCTGTAACCACACTTAATTTGACATCAAACTTAAAGGCAGCCAGTGGATGATCAGGTGGAATGATAAGTGAGTCCTGCCCAGTTGGGCTCACTCCACTTGACGGTGACTAACTGCTGATCTAGTCAGATCTTGGGGAGTTTACACTCGAAACAACAACAAAAAAAATCATTTTTCAGTATCAGGAGCAAAGGCAGTAGACACAGGTAATAGCTCAATTACCACCATGGCAAGGTTCTCAAGCAGGGATCATAGGCACTGGACACACTGTCCTTTGCAAATGATCTTTTAGGCTCCAGAGGCAGGTTTGGAAATAGTCTCCATTCTTCCTGTGTTTCCTATAATAAACTGCTATCATCTGATGTATCTGGAGCATGACTTTTTTTAAAACCTAACAAATGTACTAGTGCTAAGAATATTTAAACAACAACAACAAAAATCTGATCTCCAAGTCACTGGATTTATCTTCTCCCATCTATTTCCTCTTCAGGTAGGGGGGAAAAAGAGAGTAAGGCTGGATTTTAATCCATGCTCTAATCACTTGACCAAATTGCTTAAACATTTAGAGCCAATGATTCCTAATCCTTAAGTTGAGGAAACAGCAATATATTGTTGCATAAGATTTTTGTGAGATCTGGACACATTTGTTAAAATTACATTTATGCCTGGTATGGCAGTAGGTGCTAGGGATATAGCAGTTTCTGCCAGTGATGGGCTTACACTCATGTTACCAACGAGATATTGTCTGGGAAATGCTTAACTTGTTATAGACTCTCAATGCATAGTAACTTCTGTTATTATGTTTACAGGAAAAGTATATTCTCCTCCTGTAGAATTTCAAGAGCTGAGAGCAGATGTTTCTCCAAGTATGTTCCACTGTGAACATTAGAAACAATAAAACACTATTTTATTATGGATCTATTTAACCTTTTTTTGTTGTTCCTGGTGTTGTTTCTTGACCTTTCCATGGGTATTTGAATCTAATCATTGATCAGTTTCTTAGTTTGGAACTATTTCCTCTCTTCTCAGGCTGGCATCTCTTTATCACACATTAGATGGTATTTTCTACAACAGCTACTGACAAATAGGACACTTTATATAAAATAAAAATGGAAAATTTCAGAATAAGTTCTGTATAGACATTCTATTGGTACAAGCTACACAGTTTTGATACTTTTAAAGGCATAATTTACCCAGATGTAGAAAAGGATATCTAATGCTCTTCTTCAGAGGTATAAGACTATATGACTGTTGTGGATGCTCCTGGGTGCTCCTCCAAATCTATTTTCCCCTTCTTAAGCCCTAACAGAAGGGGTTTGCTCTGATATTTACTCCATACCTTCATTAGGAATGGGTCTTGATCAGCCAATCAGAGCAATCAGTGCCCAGGAAACTTTGTTAGTGTGGAGATTAACATGTGTTATGAATTGGCCAAATCAAATTTAAGGGAAGGATTATTATTTCATGGTGGGGGGGCAGTCATTTTCCTGTCAAATGTAAAGAAGGAAATGAATAACTGTTCGCCACTGGAAGCCTATAATTAGGAAGGGAATGGGCTGTAGAGTGAAGCAGATTTTGCGGACTGTTGAGTGGGGAGAAAGAATGAACCTGGGTCTTCAGTAGTCTTGTTGAATCAAGCAATTAAGCTAGGCCTACCTCTGGACCTCCTGTTATGTAATATAAAAATTTTACTGTATAGACCAGTTTGAGTTAGATGTCCTACTTGTAACCAAAAGGACCCTGCACAATAATGGTGATTTTACTTAGTTATTTTTAAGGAATGCAATAAGGAAACTATGGAATAACTAAATTCACTGTTAAATCAGTCCTCACAGGTGGAAAAACACATCCATGTTCTCTCCTCCCTGAACACCTTTCTCTAAAATACCACTTTGATTTTGATGGCCACTCCGTGTGTGCTTTCAGAAGGGAATATGGACTTCTCTTGATTTAGATCTTGATTTTTCCAATGGATTTACTGATGGACTTCCAGTTCTCAGTTTTTTTTTTTTTAATCCCTACATCAGTGCTGCAATAAATTTCTAATGCACACTGTTAGGGTCTGTGATCAAAGGAACAAGACTGATGCAAAGCGAAAGTCGAGCAAAGCTTTATTTTGCGCCAAGCATCAAAAATCAAACCGACCAGTTGGGGCCATCTCTTACAAAGAGGGGACAACAACCAGGACACCGACCTTGACGACGCCGCTCCCTACTACGCCGCTCCCAACTCCGCTACCCGACGACCACCCTACCCGACCACAACGCCCCTGGTAGCGCTGCTCCCCAGCCACTACCCTACCCAGCCACTACCCTACCCAACCACAATGCCTCCGGCGGCGCCTTTCCCCCACGACTACCCTACCCCACGACTACCCTACCCCACGACAACGTCCCCCCCCCCCCCGCGGCGCTGCTTCCAGACGACCACCCTACCCGACGACCACCCTACCCGACGACCACCCTACCCGACGACCACCCTACCCGACCACAACGCCCTGGCGGCGCTGCTCCCCCGCGGTGCCACTACCCAAGGACTACCCTACCTGACAATGAGGCTCCCGGTGGCGCCGCTACCCTGCGAGTCCGCGAGGCCGCTCCCTGGCCAGGCGGCTCCCCGGCAAGGCAGCTTCCCAACAACCACCACGCTCGGGAGGACCACAACGCTCCCAACGACTACCCCCCACCAACGACTACTACCCCACCCCTCTCACAGACTAACCTTTATAGAGGTGGTTGAGCCTGGCCCACACGCAGGTGGCCAATGAGATTGCAATACACAGGTAAACCGGAACAATCCTAATTGGTCAGCAATATGGGTGGCCAATTGAATTCCAATTCACCATAGCAAATATACATGCGCCCCACTGATTGGATGTCTTCATTCGGCCTGGCCCGCCCCTATATCTGGGGTTTGCAAGTAAGTTCCTCTAGGAGGGGCAGGGTCAATCCAAGCTTACAATGAAATGGCTCCCTCTGGCTAACCAGGCCCTTACACATGCTAACTTTTTGGACAGATGATTCCTATGAATAAGATTGATTTGTGAAAAGGTGCAAGAATTAGAACTCTTACTAGATTCTGCTGGATTATTTTCTGAGGAGTTAGTAGCAATTTCACATTTCCATCAGCACTGTGAGTTGGTTTTTTCCACAGCCTCATCAACATTAGTGAAACTCCAAAAAATTGAAAAATGTTCAACCTTCTATTTGAAAAATGGATTTTTCTTGCTTTAATTTGCACTTCTCTGGGAGTGAACTATACCTTTTTGTGTATGTTGGCTCTTTCTATGCCCTTTTCTGTAAATGGCCCTCTAGGATAAAATAATGTTCTTCCTTGCACCATGTACAAAGAAAATTCCATATAAGGTCCAAAGACAGCAAAGCCAGAAAGGGCGGGGGGGGGGGGCATTGTCTAACTGACATTTTAAACAAGATAAATCTAAAACTGCAGCAAAGGAGGAAGGATTAAGGTAAAGTTGAATTTATACCATTAAAATTATTTATATGGTCTTTTGCCTGACAGAAAAGTCAAAACGCAAATAAATTATATCATATACATGACAGACTTTAACAAAGGATTAATATCCCTGAATATGGTTCTCTCAAAAAGTGGATACAAAATAGACAAAAGGAAAAAAAAAGTGATATTTTTTCCACCCTGTTTTGAAGATTCTTGTGTTTGAAGCGTAGACAAAGTACATGTTTACATCAGATTATTGAATAGGAGGTGTATTTCCTCCTATACAAGGTTCTCCCATAGCCATCTGTTCTCTGCCTATAGAGTCTCTTGGCATTTGGGTCTGATTTCCTCAGGTGGGAGTGTTGCCTTTGGTAAGTCTCACATGCTGATCACATCTTGTTTCCTTTTGTCTTCCTTCCAGCCTTCCCTCTGCAGCGCTGTAGCAAACTCACAGCAGTTCAGCTGCCTTTTAAAGTCAATAGCTAATATTCAGAAAATTCTGTGTACCAGGCAAAGAGCTCTACTGAGTACCATTCACAATCTCAGGTGTACCCTATAATGGGAGAATCACATCCAATTCTACAGTTTAGAAACCAAGTTTAGGAAAGGCACATGTCTTGCTTTATTTACAGCGGAATTTAAAGCACTTCCTTGTAAGTTACTGTAGGTGAGGAACGCCTGAGACAGTTCATGAGAAAGTATTTTGTAGAGTCTCAGGTACTCAATAGTAACCTATCAGGCTAGATTTTCCTTTAAAACTGTGGTTAAAAATAATCTGATCAGCAGAAGCATCACATACCCCTTGCTCCTTACCCCCTACTTGGAGACAGCACGTTTCTCACCAGCTGCCATTTGCTAGAATAGCTGCTTCTAGGAAATCAGCATCATTCAAAGCCCTGCCTTGAACAACATCCTCAGAAAGACCTCTCTGCCTTAATAGTTTTTCCTGAGTAGGTAGCACTCTGCGCTACTTCTCCTTTATAACAATTACAGTTCTAATTAATGTCTGCACAGACTCACTGAAAGCATGAACCACATTTCTTGTGGGATACTTAGTACTATGCTAGGTGCATAGACAAACATTCGAAATGAAAGTCACAGCATTTTATATCATACCCACTGTAAGAATCTAATTGTTACTGTTTGTTCACTATACATTATCTATCTCCCTTATGAAAATATGGGCTTCACAAGAATAGGTGCTTTGCCTTATTTCTAGTCCTTTATATTCTTAACATCTGGAACTTGGGACATATCAGTGCTCAATGAGAATTTGATAAATGGATATTTGTCTCTGTATAGACTGTTGTTGGCTGACTTAATGGAACTTTGAGATTGCCACCTTCCATTTTCAAGGCTCCATGATTGACTGCTCTGAGCACTCCTGGTTTCTACATGCAGTAGCGCTCCCCCACCCCCTCCGCCCTGCCCCCACCCTTCTCCATGATTCCAGTTACCTGCAGTCAACTGGTCTTGAAGCAGATAATCCTCCCACCAAATCATCAGGTAAGTCAGTAATATTCTAATGCTGCCTTCACAATGCTTAGGTCATTGACCCCACTTCAAGGTATCACGTAGGGATGTCATCTCACATCACAAGAAGAGGGAGTACAGTACACAACATTTTGAGAAACCACACTCACCTAACTTGTCATAATATACTATATATAATTGTTCTTTGTTATTGTTCACCTCTTATTGTGCCGAACATATATCCAAATTTATCACAGTATGCATATATATAATGGGCTCAGTGCTATCTGTTGTTTCAGGCCTCCACTGGGGGCCTCGGAACAAACCCTAACAGGTAAGGTGGACTCCAGCATTTGAGTTATCTACAGTTCTATTTAATATTACTATATTATATTACAAAACATACACAAAAATTAAAGGATGAGAAAATGTTTGAGATCTGTTATACCATTTTTTTTTTTTTCTGGGTGACAGAGTTATGCAGAGTTACAGGACAATCAGCCACAAAGTTAGCTGCAAAGCTAATCTTTTGCAATATTCTTTAAGCAAAAGCCTGTGTTTAAAGGCAGAGGTCTCTTTAGTCAAGGTTCTAGAATGTATGAGAGAGGGGCAAAGAAAAATGATTTGCAGGTGATTGAAAAGTGGTTTTATTCAGACATTCTTTTTTCTAGTTTCCAGGTTGAAGTTACTGGTGAGGGAGATAATCAAACATTCATAGATCAGAGGTGAGGTCTACTCAAAAAGTGAGAAGTTCAAAGTACTGAGAAGTCAAATAAAAATTAGGGATGTGGAATTTTATCAGACAGTGGAGTAGCAGCAGAAAATTTATGCAGACAAACTTTCCTTTCAACCCATGCCCCACAGAGACAAGATGAAATAACCCTTAATGTTCAACCTGGACTAGGTTCTGATTATCACTATTATGGCAGCTTTAAAAAGAAATTGATGGTGTAGGAAACTGCTAGCAAATCTTTTTCTGGAATTTCTTCAAGGCATGATGGGTTAGCTCAGTCTCAGAAAAATATATGTAATAGAGGAACAGACTAAAAGCATAATGGAGTCTCCCTCTAGTCATTTCAAATGCATGTCCTGACTCATTGTATTAAATTTCGAATGAAAAAAGATCGAAATACAAATTTATTTGTAGTGTGGTATGGCAACCACAGAATTTCTATTTGAAAATCTACTTAACACAACAGCATGATGCTGGTTGTGCCTGGTATTTTTCCAACCTGCAAAGTCATAAACCCTGCTCCTGTGTTTTCTAGTTTCCTTGGTATCTATGGGACACACAGCAAGGCAGCCGCTTTGGCCATTTAATGCTTCGTTAGAATACTCAATCTCAAATTTTGCTCAGAGCTAAAAAAAATGAGCGTGTTTGTTTTTCTTTTCAGTCATTAGTTTCGTATTGAGTGCTGTATCATTAAATTTACTGGCTTCTGATTCGTATTTGCAATGCTTCTGGAACACTTTTGTCATAACAGAAGCTGAAATCCTTGCGATAGTATTGACTTTTGGAGGGGGGGATACCATGAGGTTTACACAGGTTAAAAATTTCTCTGAATACAAAAGTTGTTCATCCCTCATGTAGAATTAGTAAATAATGTAGGAAGAAAACAGGACTCCCTAATGCTGTCTCTTGGTCATAATAATCACTTAATATTTTAGAGCATATCCCCCACCCGATAGCTAACCATATCATTTGTAAGGAATCATGAACATAAGCTGTTAGTACAGTTTTGTGTCTAGTTTTCTTAACATTTCAGATTGTATCCTGAGCTCTAATATATTAGGCATTTATAATGGGCACAGATTTCATAATATATAAGTAATCCTTCTTGTTGAACATAGATGTAGTGTTCCACATTTTTATAAAATTGGTGATAAACATCTTTCCATCTACTTTAAGTCTTTGCCCACACTTCAGATAATTCCCTTAGAACACTTCTTAGAAATTAAACTGCCAAGAATATTAGTGTTGAAAATAGTTTATGTTGGAGTTTATGTGTGTTCAGGTCTGTCCTCAGCACTTTACATATATGCATTTAGTGTTAGTTCAATTTTACAGAGGGGGGAAACTGAAGCACAGAGAGATTAACTCTCTAAGGTCATAGGGTAAGTGGAAAAGCTGGGATGCTACCCCAGGCGATTTGAGGCTGGAGCTGGTGCTCCTGACCCTTGTGCTGTATGGACTCTCTAATCACTTAGGTAAACATGACCTTGGCAGGTCATCCACATTAGACTTGGAAGTAATAGACCACCTACTTGAACCCCTGGATGCTACAGAAAGTAAGGCCTAGAAAGAGTAAGCGACAAAGTCAAATTGCTGGTAGCAGATCTAGGTTTTGCATCTTGACTCCTCATCCTGCAGTCCAAATACTTGTTATTCCAAGGGTGACCCATGAATCACAGCATCAGCCCCACCTGGGAGCTTGTTAGAAATGCAGAATGTCAGGTTCTACCCCAACCCTCCTGAAGCAGAATCTGCATGTTAACAAGATCCCCTGGTGATTCCTTTGTACATTAAGGCTCCAGAAGCTCTGGCAATACACTGTAAACTTGATAGATCTTGGTATTTCAATGGAAAATCTGCATGTAAACAGCTAGTATTTCCACAGCATGAAAAAAAAAGTCATTTTTCAGTTAGTTAAAGCTTTTATGAGGTTGAAGCATATGAAGCTGCTGTTATTTTAGAGAAAACGTTTAATATTGGCAACTTAGTGTGGCTCAACTTCTGTGGGTGGGAGGATAACAATAATAAAACAGGTATTAGTTTGAGTAGAGATTAGACTTGAAGTGGAAGAGGTTCTTTCTCCCCAGTGAATATACATGTTAGTCAGGAAGAAAACGCAATTAAACAACTACATTGCAAAGTGGTAAGTGCTACAGGACAGCATTCTGAGAGCTTTGGAAGAAGGTAAGTGATGTTCTGGAAAATAAACATGGAAAATCATTTGCTTCTGTTAGTGGCAAAAAAGGCAGGCATACAAGACTTAGTCAAGGTATTATATGGGCTCCTCAGAAGCTTCGCAGAATCGGATTTAAACCAATTGGTTAAGCGTATAAGGTGCTCCACAAAGTTTGGGAGCTACGACTTGCCACTTGAACTAAGAAAACTAAGGACGATGTTGTCCTTTAATGGTCATACTAGATAATGAGAGTTTACAGGTCTCACCATTTAGGGTGTACTATTTTCATGGGCCCCACTTTGGCCATTTCGCTTTTTTTGACGTTAACAGTTTCAGGTTGGGTGAAGTGGAAAACTGGCTTCCATTACAGTATGAATGAAGAGAACAATCTTAGGAGTAATATTTAAAGATGCACTTTTTTTTTTTTTTTTTACTGGAAGCTGTGAATAACCTATAAGCAAGCAGTATGTATAAATATAAAAACCTTGGTTAAATATTTTCCATTCTCAAGTCCTTTTAGGTATCTTGCTGTTCTAGAAATGAGATTGCTATGCAGATTTTGCATCTTTACAGTAGTTGGTTTAGAAATACTTAATTTGGGGGGAGATGGTTGGATTGGTAATAATTCCACTTTACCATCCTTTTCTTACAAGGTTCCTTTTTTTAGAAAGAACTGACCTACCAGTTGTTGGGCCCATAATGAGGTACAATACTGTTCAAAGCAGTCCTAAGAGCCTGAGAAGGAAAGTATTTGAGACCAAAATTGGGTAATCATTGGAGTGATACATGAAATGCATTGAGCAGGGAGAAAGTGACACGAGGGTGGGACAGATCGCACATAGGTACATGCAGGTGGTAGCTTTCAGTATTCCCCACATCCTACCTGCAGGCCTAAGGAGCAAATGGCTTCTAGTTCTCACTACCATCTTTATTTTTATGAAATCTAGTCTGGCAAAACTGCCTGCAAATGTCAGAAGTTTGATTCCTAATGTATTAGTTTCCTTCCTTC
Source organism: Martes martes (assembly GCF_963455335.1). NCBI lineage: Eukaryota > Metazoa > Chordata > Mammalia > Carnivora > Mustelidae > Martes > Martes martes. The sequence goes on from NC_137891.1 coordinate 64,574,843, forward strand.
CTGCCTTCCCCCGCCCTTCCCTCACATCCTTCTAAACTTTTACCAAATCTCCCAAATACTATCTGGGCACTGGGAGGATATAAAAGAAGAGTAAGATCTAGCACCTTACTCTCAACTTGCTTGTAAAACAACTTTCTTCCTGGAAAAGCAAAGATAGGACAGCCACAAAATCTATTAATACCCAGCAGTCCGTGGTGATTGTAAAAAAGGACAGAGTACTATGGGATCACAGAGTGGGGAGCAATCACAGCTGTTGGTGGGATCAGGGAACTCCCACCTGAGGAGTAATGTTTGAACTAGCTCATGAAAGGCAGGCAGGCTCCAGAGAGGGAGAAGGAGGGATTCCCCAGAAATGCACGCCACAGAGACAAAGGCCCAGAGGAGGAGGTGGAGGGGATTTGGGGGATGTTTTGCACTGTAAAGAAAAAGGAAATAAAGGATTTTTTTTTCCTTTTTTTCTTTTTGCAGGGGAGGAGCAGAAAAAGAGTATTCCCTTCAATGGCTCAGCTCCAGCCATGTCATGAGAACCACAGGGTTCTCAAACTTTAAGCTCACATTACCTGAAAGGCTTGTTAAAGCCTATATTGCTAGGTCCACCCCTGGAGTTCCTTATGCGGAGGGGGTTGTGGGGAGGAACATATGTAGCCTGAGAGTCTGCATTTCTGTGACGTTCCCAGGTGATGGTGGTGCTTCTGGTCTGCGAACCCCTGTCCAGAGATATGGCCAACAAGCTCCCATCCCACTTGCTATTTCTTCTGCCTGGAAATTTCTACCCCCAGATAGTCACATGGCTCCTGGCCTCAGTTTATTCTTCTCATTTTTTCTCCTGACACTCTTTATTCCTGGTGTATGCTGTACCTTCATAACCCCTATCATATCTTAACACTATGGTGATTTTTTTAAATCACCCATTAAGATATAAATCCCATGAGGGACAGTTTTGTTGCCTAAAGCAGTGCTGTAATTCCTAGCACCCAAATTTCTGCGTTTCTAGACTTTAAAATACCATTGGGCACATGGTAGGCACTCAAATAGTGTTGATTTGCACCAAAGAATAAAATGCCTAGGAATAAGTTTAATTGACGTGAAAGACCTATACTCTGAAAACTGTAAGACACTGAAGAAACCAAAGACAACATGAACAAATGGAAAGATACTCCATGCTCATGAATTGGAAAAATACTGTTAAAGTGTCTATATTACCCAAAGCAATCTACAGATTCAGTGCAATCCCTGTCAACATGCCAACAACATTTTTCACAGAACTTGCATACTCAAGTTTGTAGAACCACAAAAGACCCCAAAAAGCCAATGCAATCTTGAACAAAACTAGAGATACTACAATCTCAGTTTTCAAGATATGATACAGAACTATAGTGATCAAAGCAGTATGGCAGTGGCATAAAAATGGACACAAGATCAATGGAGCAAAACAGAACACAGAAATAAACCCACACTTATGTGGTCAATTAGTCTAGGACAAAGGAGAAAAGCATATGCAATGGGAAACAGACAATGTCTTCAAGCAATACTGGAAAAACTGGTCTTCTATGTGTGAAAGAATGAAATGGGCCACCTTCTTATACACAGAAATAAACTTAAATGGATTGAAGACCTAAATGTGAGACCTGCAGCCATAAAATTCCTAGGAAAAAATATAGGCAGTAATTTCTTTAATATCAGCCTTAGCAATATTTTTCTAGATAGGTCTCCTAAGGCAAGGGAAACAAAAGCAAAATAAACTATCAGGACTACACCAAAATAAAAAGCTTAGCACAGAGCAAAGGAAACAAAACAAAAAGGCAACCTACTGAATGGGAGGAGAAACTTGTACAGGATAACTCCAATTACATAGTTTAAATAGTAGCCCACTAAGAATACAACTTATCAAAACAAACAAACAACAACAACAACAACAAAAACAAAAAAACAAAAAAATCCAATGATCTGATTAGAAATAGGCAGAGAACCTGAATATACATTTTCCAAAGATGGCAGCAGGTGGCCAATAGACACATGAAAAAATGTTCAACATCACTAATTAGGGAAATGCAAATCAAAAGCACAATGAGATACCCCCTAATATGTGTCACATTGTCTAAAATCAAAAAGGTAAAACAAGTGTTGGTGAGAATGTGGAGAAAAGGGAATCCTCTTGCACTGTTGGTGGGAATGTAGACTGTTGCAGCCACAATCAAGGTTTCTCAAAAAGTTAATAAAAATTAACTTAATTAACTAAATTAACCATAAGACCCAGTAATTCTACTAGAGATCTACTCAAAGAAAACAAACACACTAATTTGAAAATATATAGGCATCCCTATGTTATTCCAGCATTATTTACAATAGGCAAAATATGGAAACAACAAGTGTCTACCAATAGATGAATAAAGATGTTGTACACACACACACACACACACAAAGATATTATTCAATTGTAAAAAAGGGAGGAGATCCTGCCACTTACAACAACTTGGAGAGACCTAAACGTTATTATGCTAAGTGAATTAAGTTAGAGAAAGACCATATGATTTCATTTATATATGGAATCTAAAAAATAAAGCCAACAGAAACAGACTCAAATACAGACAACACACAGATGGTTACCAGAGCAGAGATGGGAAAGGGCGTAGGGAGTGAAAGGGAGTGGGAGATATGGACTTCCGGTTACGGAACGAGTAAGTCACGGGGATGACAGGAACAGCATAGGGTAATAGTCAATGATATTGTAATAGATTCTATGATGACAGATGGCAGCTACACTTGTGGTGAACTTAGCATAAGGTATAAACTTTTCAAATCGCTATGTTGTACACCTGAAACTAATGTAACCATCAACTATACTTTGGGGAAAAAATTAGTGTTGACTTGTTAAAGGAGATATTGTCTTGGAAAGAGAGGTGAGCTTGGGACTCGTATAGATTGAGTCAGAGAGGATGGAAGACAAGATAACTCAGGCCATACACCACATTGACTCCATCTTAAAGACACACATCTTTGGTTTTATTAGTAAAAAGTTTGGGGTCAGGGGTAGTAGGGAGGGAGAGTTAGGTAGAGTAAGAGCTTTAAGTAACTGCAGAGTTTCAGAACAGCTGCTGTGAAGGCCAACTATATTCTAAGGGAATAAACACCCTCATTTAGGGCAGAGGAAAAACCAGTCAGACTATAATTCTCTCTGAAATGCTGAAGTAGTCTTTCTATCTGGTATTATATTAAGAGGATTTCCTACTTGTCACTTGCAGTCATTCCCTTTTCCTGACACACAGAGGCCTGAAAATGCCTATGGGGGAGCCCAGTTCTTCCTGTGTCCTCCTCTTCTGCCCTGTAAGTCAAGGGCATAGAAACAGTTTCCAGCAGCAAATTTTTACTCCAAACAGCCTGCTATACAGGGTTCTCCCAAATCCCTCTAACCTTCCATATGTTTAGCAATTTTGATGCCAAATGTATTGCTACTACATCATACACACATGATATACCTGCCATGGAAACATGATTGATATGGTCAGTCCTATTAGAGTCTCTTAGTATAAGCCTTGTGTCTTCATTATATTCACAAAATCACACAATAGGAACTTAGACATTTAGAGGATTCATAAATTAGTTCCATTAAGAGGGAAATCTAAAAGATAGAGGAGGGATGTGAAAATACAGCAAATGAGGTCACCTGTATAGGTGGTCACAGATTCTTTAAGTGCAAAAATAAGCTCATCTGGTGATAAAATGTGATACCCTAGTTGCAACATTTAGCAACGCTCAATCTAAAACTGAAATGCTATGCAAATACACAGTGTGTGTTTAAAGTCAAGAGTAGAAGAGGGTTGTTGATCTAATGTAGTTGCATTTTCATTCTCCCCCCTTCTCCCCTGCCCCAGTTTTAGATCACTGGATTAAGATCAAAGCCCTCAAGGTTGCTGGAGGGAAAGGATAATTGGATGATGGGTATTAAACAGAGCCCTTGATGTAAAGAGCACTGGGTGTTAAATGCAATTGATGAATCATAAGATTCTATCTCTGAAACTAATATACTATGTTAACTAAATTGAATTTTAAAGATTAAAAAAAAAATTAAGCCCTCAAGAGGCAGAGACTCTTCTGCTCTCTGCTTTGGAGATTCCTAACCCTGCCTGGAACATAGGATTGGTGGTAAGGCGTACGTTGGTACTGCTGGTACTTGGTAAGTGTGGTACGATGAGGGAAGACGGGACTGGAAAGATGGAGAGGATGGTGTACCTCCAGTCCTGAGGGAACTGACAGGAGGAGGGAAAAGGGAAGCCCATTCATTTGGCTGAGACAACATGAAGACATTTTAACAGAACTTTTAATTTCCCAGGAAGATGAAAGGTAATCAGTTTTGTAATAGGTTATCTACATGAGAGACTTTCCAACTAATATTAGACATAATAATATACTTAACACCTATATTATATTCCAATTTATAAATTTTGTAAGAAATTTGTTAACATTAGAAGAAGCACGGTGTAGGAATACTCTGTACAGTAAATCTAAAATTTAAGATTAAGAAAACAAAACTGAGGGGCACCTGGGTGGCTCAGTGGGTTTAAAGCCTCTGCCTTCTGCTCAGGTCATGATCCCAGGGTCCTGGGATTGAACCCTGCATTGGGCTCTCTGCTTAGCAGGGAGCCTGCTTCCCTTCCTTTCTCTGCCTGCCTCTCTGCCTACTCATGATCTCTGTCAAATAAATAAACAAAATCTTAAAAAAAAAACAAAACTGAAAAATCATCTTTTATCAGGTCCTCTATCTACTATGTCTTCATAGGGCTAGGGGTTTTTTTGTGTTTTGTTTTGTTTTGTTTTGTTTTTGGTTTTGGTTTTTTTGTTTTTTAGGAAAGAGGCCAGCTAGCTTCCTATCTCTTCAGACACCTAACTCCATTTCTTACCTATAGTCTTACTCTTATTCCTACCACCTGGCATAAAACATGGTCATACTCCCCTATCTTAAGTAGTAAAAACAAGAACAAAACCCTTTCAACTATTTATCAACTCTCCGCTCTGACTTCATGGATAAGCTTCTTTAAATTATGGTCTACACTCACCGCTATTGTCCTCACATCCCATTTGTTCTTCAACTGACCGTGCTCTGGATTTCCCTCACCATTTCACTAAAAGCACCTCTGATGATAATACAACTGAGATCTAGAATGGCCAAGCCAATGGATATCACTTTGTCATATTTAATGTGACTGGCCTCACCTTTCTTGGATCTTACTCTCCTGGGTTTTTCTCTAGTACTTTCTACTAGTTTCTCTGGCTCTCCCTTCCCCCCATTGTTCTATCTAGGTTTGAGTTCTTTATTTTTAATGTAATGAGTGCTTCCTAGATGCCCCATCCTACACTGGATGGTTTTAAGAAGGCATACATCAGTTCCTGGAATCTATTCCACAGGCTAGATATCTTGAGCTTCAGAGCCATCTATCCAGTTGGGTACTTTATAAATCCCTCAGACTACACAGAGCTGAAGTAGTACTTACCCTCTCTGCAAAGAGCTCAGTTCTATTAATCCTAAGAATCATTTTACACTATTTCCTCCTTAGTCTCCTCTTCAGTTAACCAATTGCGAAAATTCTACCTGTTAAGTATTTCTTTAATTGGTTCTGTCCTTTCCCTTTGATTGTTACTGCCAGAAACCAGGCTCTACCATGTTATTACCATGATCACTATAATATCCCAGGCTTTTGTCCCCAATTATTAGCCTTCAAGTCTTCCCTTCTCAATGATGGGAAAGGGAATTTTCCTTGGGGGGGCAGGGAAAGAAAGTAATCTACATTTTTTTTTGGTAAAATTCTTGACTAGCATCTAATCACCCTTGAGAGAAACCAGAACTTCATGTTATGGGACATAAAGTAGTTCATGACCTTGAAAGCTTACTTCACCTCTCCTACCAAGAGAAACACCCTTTATTTTGTTCATATTTAATTGCTCTCATTTTCTAGATTTGACCAAGTTCTCACCTGCAGTTCTTTGCACAGGCAATATATTCCCTGTGTCTGGAAATCCTTCACTTAATTTCTATTTGTTCTTTATGCCTGAGATGAGGACCATGTTCTTGGAGTCCCAAACATTAAAAAAAATGTAAAATACTTTGCATATTTAATAATTCACCCAGATTTCTGTCTTCTAAAGACTCTTCTCACAACAAAAAAGCCTTTTTTGACCTTTCAGAGGTCTAGATTAAGTGATCCATTCTCTTGCACTCACTCGGCACCAAGAGTTTTCTCTGTGGGCACAGTGATCCCAGAGTTGAAATTGTTTACTTACCCGAGTTCCTCATTACACCATGCACATGGATTGCTCTTTTATCTGTAGTCCCAGACTGGCAGAGGGCCAGATATGCTACAAATATTTATAGAAATGAAATTAAATCCTCCCTCATTAAACACTTCTCAGCCTTGCCAAGGCTGAGAAGTCATTTTACTTCATCCCCAACAACCCTAAGGAATAAGAAAGAGTAAGATTTATGGATTCACCAAGCAGTGTTGTTAACTATAAGGACTACTTCAAACTCAGCTGACCTGGGTTTTAGTCCCACTCCACCAGGTCTACAAATCTTTTTTTTTTTTTTTTTTTGAGTTCTGCTTCCTCGTGTATTAAAGAAAGGGACTGAGCTCTAATTTTGCAGTCTTTCTTTTCTGATTCTATGACTTAAATACCATTTACAGAATAAAAATGCACATTTTGAATCTGTGTGAAGTACACAATTCTAAAAGCCCATTTGGTTGGATTGCTTCTATAGGAGAATGAAATAGAAGGGAAAGTAGATTGGTAATCATTAAATATCAGAGTGACCCCTGAGACAAGCTGATAGTTATTTCCTAGTATGTTTCCCCCAAGCCATACTCACCATTCCCAGGCATTATTTCATAGACTCCCATGCAGCTAAATCTATCTAACTAACTCTGGCCAGTAGGGAGTGATGGTGAAGGATTGTTCTCTTAAAGGAGAGTGACCAACACTTTCCATGGTCCTGCTGGCTGGACCTCAAGAGCTAGACTCACTGAACCACATTTGGGAGTTGAGTGTTGAGCATGGCAGAGACACAGGACAGAGTCCATTTCTCTGGCACTACCAACTATACCTGCTTGTATTTCTACATGAGAAAGAAATTTCTTGTTCAAACCATTGAGATTTGGGGTTGTTACAGAAAAAGAACATACAAAAACAAACCAACAAACCCAACAGTATTCTTAGTAAAAAAATACTAATATTTTATTATTTTCAAAGTACACTGGGAAGATGGTAATTTTGTTGAAGCCATTTTAAAGTTTGCTTGAACCTTTAATAAAATAATTTATGGAATTTACTATACTACCCAGAAGAAGCTACTTGAAAACCTCATATTCTACATTCCACTTTATTATGAAGAAACTAATGCCCAGAGGCAGACTGGAAAAGGTATTTGTTTGGCAAAGCAAATTCTAATCCTACGAACCAGTTATCTACTGAGGGATCATAGTGAAGACTAGAACAGTTCACAAGACAACTTCATTTTCTGATCAGCAGTTCCATTTACACAGACTAAAAGACTTATGCTTTTGTAGCTTTCACAATATAAAATTATATAAAATATAAAATTTTGTAGCTTTCACAATATAAAATTCACTACTTTTCAGGAAGTGGAAGTGATCATGCTTAACAGTATTACCCAGAATGTATCCTGGTGCCATGAAATAAAGTCTTCATTATCAGATTGGGTTCCAAGAAGAGGCCCAGAAGCACATAAAACACTCCTCTTTCTACTAGCTCAGTGGCAGAGGGAATGCTGATCCCTATGCCTGCCTGGGAGATCAGGTCAGAGGAAATAGAGACCTACAGCACTGTATGCTTTTACCAAGCAAAGCAGGAGGCCTCAACACACAGAACAGACTGTGGGGGAATAAAGATTTTGGAATAAACACCTGATAATCAGCACTTAGGAGTTGCCCTTTGAGCTAGTGCATGAGGAAAACTTAAGTTATTCTCCCATTAATAAGGGCCAAGAGCTCAAAGGAACTTTCCAGAGAATACTGAGGAACTATTCTATAAACCACACTGACTTGTGAAGAATAGGTTCAAAAACCAAACTTCAAACCTACTGTACATCTTTCATAATTCCCTAATGCCCCTATAGCTCACACATTCCAATCTATCATTCATGATCTGAGATGGCTCATTCTCGCTTTAGGCCCTTATGATGAATGGGGCCTGCCTTCTTTTGTTAAAGATGGATCAAGGCTGAAGCGCTCCCTTTCTCTGGACTACAGAGGAGTCTCAAGGCTGAAGAAGAGTAAAATAGAGAAAGGAGAACCAGAGAGTCTGATTATAGAGGCCTTGAAAGCCAGGCAAAGGATTTTGGACTTGATGTGGTTAGCAATAGGAAGCCAAAGTAGATTTTTGAGCAAGGGAGTAACACATGCAAAGGCTTATTTTAGTAAGATCATTAGAATGAGAATGGAGTAGAGAGGTAGAGCAGTTAGGAGAAGGCCACCTTAATTTGGGCTATGATAAGGAAATACTGAATATGACTGGTGGCTATGGCAAGGGAGAAGAGAGAGAGGACAAGGAGGATAGTAAGGAACTAAATTTGCAGTCTTGAAATAAGGTAGCTGAAAACTTGAAACAATGCTTATTAAAGAAGGAAACACGGTGAATAAGGCTGAATCCATGATTTACCATCTAAATCAGGACTCTGCTCAGACTAAAATGGGGTATTTCCAATTACTAGGCCAGAAGAGCAGGTGAGAACAGGGCCAGTCTCAGGCAAACAGGGATTTCGAACCATCTTACCTGAAAGGAGTTTTAACTACCACCATAGAAGACAACTCAGATTCCAATGACCACCCTGCTCTTGAACTCTAGCTCTGGGTTTCTAAAAGTTAGACATTAAAAGGAAGCCACCATTGGAGGATGAAAATAAAAAGCTGCGGTTGAGAGACAGAGGAAGAGCCAGAGTGGTAAGTTGGAAAACAAATATGTCCCTGAAGTTCAAGCTGTTCTGAGTCACTGTAATTCTCATAGTTGTCTGCTTTTCAATAGGTCACATCCTGATTTGGCGTCTCTTTGCTTAAAGGTTTCAAGGACCAAACTGCCTTCCTAAAAAACAAACCCTGTTTCCTTCCATTCCTCATTCTCCATATCCGTTTTCCATGAAGACTAGTAAACCAAGGTGGGGGTATGGGGTGTTGGGGGCAACAGGGTTAAGGATGGGGGTGTGGATACTGCATAGACACTGACTATTCAGCATGCACCAGCTGTCTAGTGGGCCATAACCAGCCTTGCACATACATACCTATGGTCGTGGGACAAAGGCAGTCCTTAGAGTTGCTCCCCTGAAAGGAGAAATGACCCCACAGTGACAGAAAAGGAGTCTTCAGCATGTGCAGGGCTGAATGAGGAAGGAGTGTTGTAGTCCTCAGCGGGCACATCCAATACCACTGGGCTCAAGTCCAACAAGGAACCCTAGTGTCAGGAAGCATGTTCACGCTCCTCCCCAACTGAGCTATAGCAGGGCTGAGTGATCAGAACAGCCAAGGCCTGGAATAGATTTCCACTCCTCCCTTCTTGGTTCAGAGCTCACTAATCAATCTTCATGCTCTCTTCATTCCACCCAACATTTATACATTGTCTACTAATGTTATGTGTGGGGTTATTTACTAAACCAAGTTATCAGAGGGCATGGACTCTGTTGGTTAATGTTCCTGGCACAGAGTCATATTACTTGTTGAATGAATGAAGGCACACACCCATGGCCAGTTTCTGTGCTACTTTGTTTTTACTCATCTTCCACTTTCCATCCCTTGTGTTGTCTGCCTGCTTTTCTCATGAGGATTCACCATCAGTGACTCATCACCTAGAGAAGGGAACCACAATTGGACTTCCAGTTTTAGCTACATAATCCACTTCTTTATTACCCTGAAACTATCAGTTCCCCAAACAAGATTAAACCTTCAGTTTTCCTTCAGACCAATTATCTTCTGTATCTTAAACGAGTGACGGAATAGGAAGTAGTTTGTCCAGTCAAGCAGAGCCAGGTTAGAATCCCAACTGTGCCCTTGCAATGACCTTGGGTTAGTTAGCTCTGAAGTTGGATTACCCAGTTGTACCTCATTTAGCTTAACTGTAAAATGGGGATACCCAAAACTGCATTATATTGTTGATAAAGACCTACAAAATTATTTTTACCAAAATGCAAGAAATGGGGCTGCTCCATAATTAACAAAGCCTAAACCTATTAAAGGAGAAAAAGTGAGGTGGTTTAGAATTTTAACCTTGAATTGGCAACAAAGATCACACGAAATAACTATACCACCATGTCATGCCATCAGGTTCTTATTCACTCCAGGACAAGACATGCAGACAGTAGTTCCTGAGGGAAGCAAAGGAATCCCAAACATAAGCAGCATTTGTCTTTCATGATGAGAGAATGGCCTATTCAGTAAGATGAAGTTAAAATCCCCCATTTCTGGTGGGAATGTGCTCAGACACTTCCGGTTTTAAAGAAGCTCTAGGCTTCTACAGTGATGGACAGGTAAGGTGATCTTCAGTTTCTCAAATGTTTCAGCTTTTTTCTCCAACTTTCAGACATCCAGTAATTTATACATTTGGGACTGACTTTTTATGTCACAGCCAAAGGGAAAACAACAATTAATGCTTTCATTGCAGAACAGAAAAATAGTGCAGCTTCCTCCAGAAAAGTTCCAGTTGCAGCAAATTCTAGAAGGAAAAGTTTACTGCCGTTGGCTGTGTTTCCTCTACGTGGTGCTTAGCTCAGTGCCTGCACCTGCTCCGCTGAAGCAGGTCTGCTAACTTGGTCATCATCAAGCACCACACACTGAAATAATTAAGAACAGGGCCCCAGCTGAGTGGAGCAGTGTGGTCCTAGGTCATGTGGGTGTGTCTAAACCTGTGAACTGTGATTATCACATGGCCTGACACCAGACAGGAGAGTCCGTAAAGTCCACAGTGGGGTCAATACCAGTCATGAAACATGGCTCCCTTGTCCAGATCTCCAAAGGCATGACGAACGACAGGATGTGAAGCCTGAACCCTGTGTGTTTAGGAGACTGAAAAGCAACCCTTCTGATGTCTGCCCCTTTTCTCTTTCTCCCTGGAACACAGGGGTGGAAAAATCAGGATTGTATTACCACCTATAGCCCTTATCTCCACCAATGCCTCCTCCCCCATCTTATTGTCCCCAAAACTGAGGACAGGTTTTTTGTATTGTTTTGTTTAAGTTTTCTCTGTAAGCACCATATTCAGGAGAAACAGTAAAGGCAGGGCCTAGATTCTTTATTATTTTTTAAAATTTTATTTGACAGAGAGAGATCACAAGTAGGCAGAAAGGCAGGCAAAGTGGGTGGGGGAAGCATGACCCTGAGATCTTGACCTGAACCGAAGGCAGAGGCCCAGCCCACTGAGCCACCCAGGCGCCCCAGCACTAGATTCTTTAGGAGACAAAAGGGAAGTATTTCTCTTTCCAGGGTCATACTTATAAGTTCTTCTTTACATTATTCCTAGTAAGAACAACTGTGCCTTAACACACTGGACACACCTAGGGGAAAGTTTTTTCCTCAATTGATAATTACAGAAAGATAAAGATTTAAGACCTTGGTTTTCCTCCTCTATAAAAAGCAATTGAATTAGATGAGCTATTTAAGGTTCTTCCCGATTTAAAATGCAATAATGCCATAACTTCCAGATTCAAAGAACAACCCCCTGCAAATCTGAGTAAAACAAATGCTGTAGAGTCCACAGCAAGCCTTTGGGAGAAGAGGTGCAGAGTTCATCTACGTGCTCCTATCCAGTTATACCAGAAAACCTTTCTGGAAGGATATACTTTGCTCTAATAAATAAGAATAGCGTTATCTAGGGTGACTCCCTTTTCGCCCCATGCCAAGGCCTGGTCCTATTCTGGAAGAGGGTGGGAGCCAGCACCTCTCTATACGCTCGCACACTTTTCAAATTTCCCAAAGATTCATAGCCAAGGATTCTGTGCCCCCCAATATTACGTCCAGAACACTAGTTAGAAGAGAAAGTACCATATCTTTCCTTAACTTCTCTACTGAAGTCCTAAGTTTGGTGTAAGAGAGCTGTAATGATTTTCAGTTAGAACGATTCTCTAAAGCTTTCTTGACTACCCCAGGATTAGTTTAATCTCTTCTCTGTGTCCCCCTCTCTAATAACCAGTGTGTTGTCTACGGAAGGGCATAGTACATCGAATTTAAGTATTTGTGTGGTTCCCTCCCAAGGCTGCCTTCTCCTTGAGTGCAGAATAGCACCCCCTTTCACCTTTATGTCACTTCCTTATATCTCCTAGAGGGAACACAATGTTTGCTGAAGCAATGATCAGCCATGTCTGTTGAGTGAATGACGAACCTGAAAAGGGATTCATTCAACATTTATTCTGTGACTTTGGTATCCAAACAGAGGAAGATGGAGGCCCTAGAGCAGTGGATGGTCCCAGGTCTCCTGGTTTTGTTTCTTGTTTGTGTTGTCATTTTTTTCCTTCATGACTTTATGGCCTGGATCTCCTGTCTTTGAAGGGGTGAGGCTGCTCTGCAAGGCATGGCCATGCATCCTGAGGCCATTTCTGACAAGGCCAAGAAAGCCTATGTAACCATGACTGAATTGCTGAAATAAGAGGTTACTGTGTAAATAAAACACTTCATCTCTTTGCATTTTATTATGTCAGAATAATGTATAAATCTGTCATATTCTATCACAACGTTAAACTAGGAATGTTCAGTCTCTGGCTGGGGATTAAGCTCATCCTCAAATCATTCTGAAGAATGGGACCCAGTGAGCATGTTCAGCAAAGGCTCTCCAGACTCTGAGACCAGGGTAATCATTTCCTGGACTATCAAAACCACGAGAGACCCAGGGGACATCCTATAGCTTCCCTCAATATTTCAGATCAAAGAGAAGTTCTCAGCAATAGAAGTCATTCCTAACAATCTTCCTCTGGTTTTCTAAGGACCAGGTTATCTGATCAAACTTCTCCTGGAGTAGATAAGCTCCCATAAAATGAGTGATAAATGGAGTCCATTTAGTAAGTGGGAGGAGAAGAAGGCTTTACAGATGGATTCGAAGATAAAAGTCCCATTTTAAGGCACTGAGAAGGAGTGAATTATTAAACCAGTGGAAGATCTAGAGATGGAAAGATGAGAATTTCTACTTATCAACTATGCCTTTGTCATATTTTAGTTGAAGAGTGAACTTTTTAAAAAGAAATTATTATTACCCTGCAGAGAAACAAAAGGAAACTACAGTTGGGAAAGGAAAATGTCATCTTGATTTGGGTCCATTGTTGTCCATGAATAGATAAATTTTTATTAAAGTATAGTTGACATACAATATTGTATTAGTTTCCTATGTATAATATAGTGATTCAACATTCATATATGTTTTGAAATGATCACCACAATTAGTCTAGTTACCATCTGTCGCCATACAAAGCTAATATGATATTATTGACTATATTCCTTCTGTTGTACCTTATATCCCCATGGCTTATTTATTTTATAACTACAAGATTGTACCTCTTGATCTCCTTCACCTATTTCACTCCCCCTCCCTCCACCACCAAATCTTCCTCTCCTCTGGAAACCGTCAGCCTGTTCTGTTTATCTGAGTCTGGTTTTGTTTGTTTGTTTGTTTTGTTTTTTAGAATCGACATATAAGTGAAGTCATACAGCATTTGTCTTTCTCTGTCTGACTTATTTCACTGAGCATAATACCCTCTAGGTTCATTAATGTCACAAATGGCAAGATTTCATCTTTTAAAAAGATTGTATTTATCCATTTGAGAGAGAGAGAGTGAGAGAAAGCATGAGAGGGGAGAAGGTCAGAGGGAGAAGCAGACTCCCCAGGGAGCTGGGAGCCTGATGTGGAACTGGATCCTGGGATTCCAGAATCATGACATGAGTCAAAGGCAGTTGTTTAACCAACTGAGCCACCCAGGTGCCCAGATTTCATTATTTTTTATGCTCAAGTTATTACTGTTGGATATATATCCACATATTCTTTATTCATTCATCTATCAATGGACGCCTTGGTTGCTTCCATATAATGGCTATTGTAAATAATGCTACAATGAACATAGGGGTATACATACCTTTTCGACTTAGTGTTTTCATTTTCTTTTCTTATATTATGTTTTTTATTTTAATTCCAGTATAGCTAACATACAGTGTTATGTTAGTTTCAGGTCTACAATATAGTGATTCAATAATTCTATACAAATTATTCAGTGCTCATCAAAGTACACGCTTTAATCCCCATCCCCTACTTCCCTTGTCCCCCAGTCCACCTCCCCTCTGTTTCTTGGTCTGTCTCTCTTTTTCTTTGCTTGTTTGTTTTGTTTCTTAGATTCCACATATGAATGAGATCATACGGTATATGTATTTCTCTGACTTATTTCACTTAGCATAATGCTCTCTAGCTCCACCCACGTTGTTGCAAATGGCAAAATTTCATTCCTTTTATGACTCACATCTTCTATATCCATTCATCTATTGATGGGCCCTTGGACAGCTTCCTTGGTTTGGCTGTTGTAAATAATGCTGCAATAAACATAGTGGTGCATGTATCCCTCTGAATTTGTGTTTTTGTATTTGGGGGGTATATACTTAGCAGTGCAATTACTGGGTCATAGAGTAGTTCTATTTTTAATTTTTTGAAGAACCTCCATACTCTTTTCCACAGTGGCTGTATCAATTTACATTCCGACCAACACCATGAGCATTCCCTTTTTGCCACATGCTTGCCAACACTTGTTATTTCTTGTGTTTTTGATAATAGCCATTCTGACTGGTGTAAGGTGACATCTCATTGTGGTTTGGATGTGCATTTTCCTCGTGGTTAATGATGGTGAGCATCTTTTCATGTGTCTGTTGGTCATCTATATGTCTTCTTTGAAGAAATGTCTATTCAGATCTTCTGCCCATTTTTAAATTGGATTCTTTGGGGGTTTTGTTATTGAATTGTAGATTAGATATTTTTAATGTATCTTCCATATCTGAAAGTATATGATGTTGTAGGGAAAGATTGTGCAAAACCCTTTCTTATGTATGTGAATGAGAGCCATGTAGATTTATTTTTGTAAAGATATCTGGAGGAGAAGATAAATGGGTACGGCTGGGCTTTGTAATACAGAGAACCCTCCCATTGCAGTTTCATGTTCATTCTTCAGTGTCTTATTAACATAAACCTATTGCTTGTCAGGTCTCTTTTATAGCCTCTTGCTATTGTTTCAACATGTGAGGAATTAGCAAATGCGATGTTAGGTTGCAGTCTTTCTTGGCAATTCTGTGAGGAATGTTCTGAAGCTTCCTTTAACAATGCATTGCTAATGATTCCCTTGCAACAGTCTTTTTCAGCACCATCAGCTATCTCTTCTTGACCCTATGTTTTTAATCTTTCTCTTGTTAACTCTCCATATTTCTCCCTTCCTTAAATGCAAGCTGACACCTTTCTTTTTCCAGGCTTCTCAAAAGCACACTCTTAACCCTGACAATATGTTTTCCATCCCTACCACCCCAATGAAACTGTCTCTTAAAGATCCATGGTTATTTCCAAGTGAGAAGCCCTTTGTTGTCACTCTGTATTTGTATGTTTTCTAAGGCTATTTATCACCCCCTGTTTGAAACTCTTCTTTCTGTGACTGGGGACATTGTTTCTCCTATTCCTTTCTTTCCTAGGGTTACTTCCTATTTTTTGACTGCTTACAAAGTTGATGTTTCATGGCAGTGTTGGCCTTCTCCTCTTCTTGATGTACTGTGGACAGAAATGGGCTGGAACAATTTTGTGGATGAGACTGGCTTGAGTTAGGTCTGGAAGGGAAGGAAAGATTTGGCTGGACTGAGATAAGAAGGGTTGGGGAAAGGTGGACATTATTATCAAGAAAACATTGTAAGCAAATACAGAGGATGTGGACCTTGAGTTTTTGACACTTGGTACTACTGCCACAGGGGCTGGGCAGATAAATAAACATAGAGTTGCACTTGGTGGTTGAATTAATTATATGCAAACAAGTCAGAGATGCTATGATAGAACATTAAAGGGGAGTAGATTACATGTGCAGGGTGTTATGAGGAAGTGGACATTTAAAGCAAATATGAGAAGGAAACAGCTGTAGCAAGAAAAGGGTGGTGGTGGGAGTATGGGTAGGAACAAGACCATTGCAGCTCAGGCTGTAGCTTAGACAAAGAAGTCCTGTTCAGAAATTACTGTCCTTCTTTATGTCGAGACAGGATAAAGAGAGGGACATTCAGCGTCCTCAGTCTGGCATTCAAGGCCCTTGAGAATGTTTCTACTTTTATCTTCTTCAATATTTCCTTAATACTCTGTATTATCTTTCCTTCCTCTGGGTTGGCTTATATTTCTTTGATAATAATGACCACCTCTCTTCAGCCTTCATGTACTCAATCCAGCCAATCCTTCCATCCCTTCCAGACACAGTTCAAGTCAGTCTCATTTATGAAACTGTTCCAATCCCACTTCTGTCCACAGTCCTCACCTTCCCGGCACTGATACATTCATTCTTGTATACCCTTATATTCTAGTGTATATTGACACTTAATTCAGTAGCACCATTTACTATAAACTGCTCAAGGGCAGTCAGTCTATTGTGTACATCTTCATGGTCCATAGCACCTAGAGTTCTGTTGGGTCTACAGTCAACATCCATTAACAACAAAGCTGTTGGCTTGCCTTTCAGCCCAGTACTCATGGGACCTTTCAGCTGTCAGGGGAGCCCTTTTCTAGAACTCCAGACTTCACCCTTGTCCTTGGCTAGGTCTCTCACAAAGAGAATCTTGCTCACTCAGATGAAAGAACAATTTGAGGACCAAGCTTTATTGATGGACAAAACTATTATAACATTTTTAAACTCTTGTAATTATGTCACAAAGATGTTTTACAAAATTTATGGAGCAAAGCCAAAGTATTTTAATGCAGGAAGGTGGGAACAAGGAGTTGGGTCTGTTGATTCTAAACAGCAGAAGAGACTTCCCTTCTTTTTCCTTCTATTTGTCTTTTTGTTCTTTTCTCTCCCTCCTTCCCCTCTCTTCTCCCTCCTGGCTCCCCTTCCTTCCTGATACCCATCTCCAAGGCTCTCATGAAGAAAGAAGGTAGGGAAAAATAGTAAATAAAAAATACTTTAAATATTATTTCAAATGACAGAGAATGGGTGTTTGTGTTATACCATTTGTAACATTAAGTGTTTTAATGAAAATTAAGAGAAATTTGAGACAGATGGAGCATGAAAGTGAGATTGGAAAGTTTGATTAGAATAAAGTCTAAAGCAATATTTAAGCAAATGATTGAAGAACTACCCTTCCATCCATTTGCCTATGGCAGTGGGAGGTGAAAAAAGACAAAAACAAGTAAGCATGGAAACAAAGTAATGACAGAAAGGCTCAGATATAAACAACACTTAAAAAAAAAAAAAGACTAGGTAGAAGGGGAGTTTCTGATACAACAAAGATCAGGAAAAATAGGGTACGGAACCTGTCCTAAGAGAGAAAAGCTGTGAGGAATGAGGGAAGTCAGGCAGGCAG
This sequence comes from Martes martes, assembly GCF_963455335.1. Lineage (NCBI taxonomy): Eukaryota > Metazoa > Chordata > Mammalia > Carnivora > Mustelidae > Martes > Martes martes. Next base: position 64,592,395 of record NC_137891.1, read on the forward strand.
CAGTGTTTCGTGGTCAGACTACTCATAAAGGCAGAAGGAGGAGGATGTGCTCCTGATGCTAAAAGACAGAGAGAAAGAGTAAATAGAAAAATAAAGGAGCTCTATTCCAATGAACTTATAGAGAGAAATGTGTACTTTGGATATCCCCTAAATTCCAAGAATATACAGAATTTGAATAATACTTCCAATGTGCTATAATTTTTTAAGATGCTCATACAGAAATTAAGAAACATTTTAAGAATCCAAGTTCATGTAATTAAGCTAAAATTTTGGCAAATATGACTAGTTGAGTAATTTTGGTATGATAAACAATAGCGATATTTACTTTAATTTACCAATGTTAAATATAATATAAAAGTGTTTTTTAAATTCTATTTGGGTATGCTTTCTGTAAACTTATACATATTGGTTATAAAAATGTGATTCTGTGTATTTAAAATTCATTAACATTCAATACACTATCTTGAAACACCTGGCATACTAGAAAACACCTTATTTTCATAGGAATTGTGTTTTCTAGTAGGCCAGCTTGAATTTCTAAGATCTTTAGGGAATTTAACAATAAAAAGCCAAATAATGAATTGAAAAATGGGCAAGGGATGTGAATAGACATTTAATAAATATATACAAATGACCAATAAGTACATGAAAAAGATGCTTAACATCATTAGTCACTAGGGGATTGCAATTAAAAGCCACAATGAAATACCACTTCACAAACATTGAGGTGGCTATAATCAAAGGCAGATAATAATGACCGTTTGTGAGAATGTAGAAAAATAGGAACTCTCAGACATTGCTAATACAAATGCAAAATAATGCAGCTGCTGCGGAAAATTGTTTTGTTTTTCTTCAACAATTAAATGTAGAGTTATCATATGATCTAGAAACTCTAACTCCTACGTTCCATTCCAGAAAATCCAATCATATGTTCATATCAAGACTTGTACACATACATTCATAGCAGTGTTATTAATAGCCCAAAGTAGAAAAAAACCCATATATCCATCAACTGATGGAGGTATACATAATGTGGCATATTCATACAATGGAATATTATTTGGCCATACAAAGGAAGGAAATACTGATATATATGGCACCATGGATGAACCTTGAAAACATCATGCTGACTGAAAGGAGCCAGAAACAAAAGGTCATGTGTTGTAGGATTCCATTTATATGAAATGTACAGGATAGGTAAAACATATAGACATACAATAAGTATATTAGCAATTGCTGAGAGTGGGGGAAAGGGGATGGGGTTTTCTTTGGGAGTGATGAAAATATTCTGGGATTGGTTAATGGTGATGGTTGTACAATCTTGCAAATATACCAAAACTGACTGAATAGTACATGTTAAATGGGGAATTCTGTGGTATATAAATTATATCTCAATTATTTAAAAAAAAGATGTTGGGAACTTGAAACCTTAGATTAATTAAAATGAGCTAATCAGTGAATAATCCTGGATACCTAAATCATTTCTAAGTAAGAATACGGAAACACTGATGACTGAGCACACTTTTATGTTTATATGCTTTTGCTTTTAATATGCTACAGATAGGCTTTATCTTTGGTTAAGTTCTGCCACTTTTAGAATGTGTATTAGGCTGTAGCAAGCATGTGTCTATAGACAGTTGTGTTATGTATACTTATGAGTTCTGCTTGTGGCTAAAATGCTGATTTGTGGCAGACTGTTCTCCATTATCCACGGCCAAGTTTTCTCTGTGAAATAGAAGTCAGTTACTTAGATTAAAAGTTATCATTATCAGCCACAGCAACTTCTTTCAAGACATGTCCCCAAAGACAAAGGAAACAGAAACGAAAGTGAACTTTGGGACTTCATCAGAATCAAAAGCTTCTATGCAGCAAAGGAAACAGTCAACAAAACAAAGAGGCAACCCACGGAATGGGAGAAGAGAACCACAAATGACACTACAGACAAAGGGCTGATATCCAAGATCTGTAAAGAACTCCTCAAACTCAACACACACAAAACAGATAATCACGTCAAAAAATGGGCAGAAGACATGAACAGACAATTCTCCAAAGAAGACATACAAATGGCTAACAGACACATGAAAAAATGTTCATCATCATTGGCTATCAGGGAGATTCAAATCAAAACCACATTGAGATACACCACCTTATACCAGTTAGAATGGCCAAAATCAACAAGACAGTAAACAACAAGTGTTGAAGAGGATGTGGAGAAAGGGGAACCCTCTTACACTGTTGGTGGGAATGCAAGTGGGTGCAGCCCCTTTGAAAAACAGTGTGGAGATTCCTTAAGAAATTAAACACAGAGCTTCCCTATGACCCTGCAATTGCTCTACTGGGTATTTATCCCAAAGATACTGATGTGGTGAAAAGAAGGGCCATCTGTATCCCAATGTTTGTAGCAGCAATGGCCACAGTTGCCGAACTGGAAAGAACCAAGATGCCCTTCAACAGAAGAATGGATAAAGAAGTTATGGTCCATATATACAACGGGGTATTATGCCTCCATCAGAAAGGATGAATACCCAACTTTTTTATCAACATGGATGGGACTGGAAGAGATTATGCTGAGTGAAATAAGTCAAGCAGAGAGAGTGAAGTACCATATGGTTTCACTTACTTGTGGAGCATAAGGAATAACATGGAGGACATTGGGACATGGAGAGGAGAGGTGAGCTGGGGGAAATTGGAGGGGGGGGGACAAACCATGAGAGACTGTGGACTCTGAGAAAAAAAACTGAGGGTTTTGGAGAGGAGGGTGTGGGAGGTTGGGTGAGCCTGGTGGTGGGTATTATGGAGGGCATGTATTGCATAGAGCACTGGGTGTGGTGCATAAACAATGAATTTTCAAACACTGAAAATAATTAAATTAAAGGCTTCTTTTGAAAAAAAATATCATTAGTTCTTTCCACAGTTTGGCAATTGTGGCCATTGCTGCTATGAATATTGGGGTACATATGGCCCTTCTTCTTACTACATCTGTATCTTTGGGGTAAATACCCAGTAGTGTAATTGCAGGGTCATAGGATAGCTCTATTTTTAATTTTTTGAGGACTCTCCACACTATTTTCCAAAGTGGCTGCACCCACTTGCATTCCCACCAACAGTGTAAGATGGTTCCCCTTTCTCCAAAGATGCCCTTCAACAGACAAATGGATAAAGAAGATATGGTGCATATACAATGGAATATTATGCAGCCATCAGAAAGGTTGAATACCCAAGTTTTGTATCAACATGGACGGGACTGGAAGATATTATGCTGAGTGAAATAAGTCAAGCAGAGAGAGAGAGTCAATTATCATATGGTTTCACTTACTTGTGGAGCATAAGGAATAACATGGAGGACATTGGGAGATGGAGAGAAGAAGTGAGTTGGGGGAAATCAGAGGGGGAGACAAACCATGAAAGACTGTGGACTCTGGGAAACAAACTGAAGGTTTTGGAGGAGAGAGGGGTGGGGGGACAGGTGAGCCTGGTGGTGGGTATTAAGGAGGGCACATATTGCATGGAAGACTGGGTGTGGTGCATAAACGATGAATGTTGGGACACTGAAAAAATATTATCAGTATGTTGATTGAGACTACTAGGAGCAATAGTAACATAGAAAATATAACAATATATGTACTTCTATTTTCAAGGGAAATACTAATTTTTTCCCTAACACAGTACCTCTTTGTTCCTTTTCCTCTTTTTATTTATTTATTTATTTATTTATTTATTTATTTATTTATTTTGGTTCTTCGGACCCATTTACACCCTGAAGATTTATCAAGGACACCAAAGAGTTTGTTCATGTGGGTTATGTCCACTGATTTTTAACTGTATTGGCAATTAAAATGGAGAACTTTAAAAAATGTGTATTTATTGGTTCATTTGAAGGTAGTAGTGGTGAAAGCCTTGTATTCTGTTTCTTATAAAATTAGTTCTCATGGTCTTGTAAGATTTGTCCTAAAGTCCCAGTATGTTGTAAAATACTAAAAAGCACAATGAAAGGCAAAGCTTGGAATGTAAATGTTATTTGCCTTGGTTTATAATAACTGAGTCTGAAAAGCTATGGAATGCCTTAATAGCTTGGCAAAGTTTGCTCAGTGTTGATGGGATTGATTCCTTGGTTTACTGTTTATTGCTTTCATTATGATATGAAGGGTTAATCTTTCTGTGTTATTTGTTTACATAACAAAGATTGTCTTATCAGAGTAACTTTCTATGCTTTATGTTGACTTTATTACATCCAGTATATTTTTAAAAACAATAAAAAATAAAAGAGAACAAAGAAGCTTCACTTTTGACAGAGTTAATATTTTTACAATTATGTTACATTCTATGTGTATTTCAAAATTCTTTTGTCACTTCAGTTAAATAGGTAGCTAGTATTATTCACAGGCACCCGTGATCTTATCTTAATCAAGTCCGAATCTCCTCCAATAATATTTATTTTTGTCTTCCCCAAACCAAGCTCTCAGTATCGGAAAAAAAATTAAAAAGAGTAAAACTTACAGAATATCTTCTGCACCTAAAACTTCATTTGTGATTTCCCAGGGGGGTTCCTGCAAAATCACAAAGACTAGTTCATTCACCTTGTAAAAAATACTAGAAATGATTAGGTTTCAAAAGAAATCTGTATTCCTATCATGTGTCACATGAGAAGAGTTGTTGAATCAAAAGAGATGTTTATTCTCCCCAAGGTAAAATTTTTTATAAACAAAATATTGTTAAATAATTCAGAAACTGCATCCTGTATATGAAGTTCCTAGGGATTTGTCAATGCTCTTCCTATCCATGACATGTTTCTGCTTGGTGTTATTTTGTCTGATGATATTAGACATGAAACTAAATGCTAAAGTGTTATTACTCATAGATTTCAGTTATCATTTAAAATTCTTATTGGCTATAAGCATGCTTCATTTGGATCTAATATCTTCTAGGCCAGTGACTCTCAGTTGAGGATGTACATCAGATTCATGCTCTAAGTTTTATGATGTACTCCAGACTTACTAGGTCTCTTTACTCGATAGTCTTAGGATATTCTTAATATACTATTTGCATATGTTGGTATGTGTGTTATGTCTCAGGATTATTCTATCTCAAAAGTTTTTCTTCCATATCTTCATTTAATTTTACAAATCAGATACAACATCCACTGACTTCTTTGCAAATAGGCTTACACGTGGTCCTTATAGATATTTACTGAAGCATCTTGAAAGGACGTTATTATCTTGTTTTTCATGCCACATATAAGTCAAATTTGCTTGTCAGTTACACCACTCTTGTTATGAACTTTCACCAGACCTTTCACATTTGAAAATGATCAGCAATAAGTCAGCCACAACTGTTTTGATTTCTGTCATCTGCAGATAGTTTTGTTTTACTCTGATGCTTTTTTGCTGTAGGGATAACAGTTTGAAAAGTCATCAGCAATGACAGAAAATAGGGAGTTTGACCTTCTTTCCTCCTTCAAAACAGGATATGAGCAGCTTTCTCCCAGCTGCTGGCATAACCACTGTCCCTTTTAGTTCCAGGCACACTCCCTTTTCCTTTTCCTGCCCCGACATTTGCCATGTTAATTGACCTTATGCCTCTTCTCTCTTGTGTGGGGACTCTCTTTTTTGCCTGTTTCTTTCATTTCTTGTCTCTCCTATTCCTAATCGTTAGTTCTTTATTCTTTTATCTACCCATTCTGTCTGATCAGGGATCTCTCTCATTCCGTTTTCCTTTTTCTTTTAAATTGCCACCCCAACTTTTAATCTTTGACTCCCTCCAGTAACCTTAGAATCCTCCTTCCAGGGGGCTCGCATCCGATTTCCCTCCTGATTGCATGCACGTTTCTTTCTGTGTGAACTTCTTACTGCATCATAAGCAAACTTTTGTCTTTCCAGAATGCATTTTACCTGCTTGCTAGAGCAGAGAACTTACTCACAAAATTTTATTGAACTATTTCTGAGTTGCTCTGCAGACATGGGATTCCCAAATTGAAAATCAATCCAGCCCTTCCCTAAGTGCTTTAAGTGCTTTTCTGAATTAAAGGAAAGCATCAAATATCCAACCAGCATTTCAACACAAAAGTTAACAGCTGGTATATAAAGAATCTCAGAGAGTCTCTTGTTATCTGAATTAGGCCTTCTTTATTGAACTTTATTTGATACATGCGACTTGGCATAAAACTCACAGCTGCAAGATTTCTAGGAGGGAGGAAAAAATAGTTTGGATAGGGTTACATCAGCTACAGAAGAAATAAAACCTGTGATCTTAATTCTTCAGGCAGTCTGAAGTGGTGGTATAAACTGTTTTCAGAGCTGCTTAGAAAGTGTCACTACAAATTGTCACTGGGGCTGAAGGTGACTCTTCATTGGCTCTTATTTAGTCTTTGCATTCTGGCTTTGCCCACTATTTGGAGGTATAGTCTCACTCTTAGACACATTTTCTTTGCCTTTGTCCAACATTTGCTGAGCAGAGGTAAGTATCTACTTAATTTTGGTATAAGAACCAAAAGTTCTGGTGCAATGAATGAGGAAAACATGATGTAATTATACTTGCCAAGGTAACCCTTGGATAATGAGCAATAAATTTACAATTTGTCAATTGCACAATAATTTCCACTCTCTTTCCCCCACAAACCCTGTTCCTTCCCACCAAGCTTCCTCAACTTAATCATACCAAAAAAGTTTTCTAGATGCTGGCATTGTTCTAAACTAGTGTGTATCCAACTTTGCTGTCCATTCGATTCAGCTGGAGAGCTTACAAAATGCTAATCAGAGTGGTGTGGGTTTTTTTGGGGGGGTGCCTAGGTATCAACTATTTTAAATAGATTCTCAGGTGACTGATTCCAAAAATGCAGCAAAGTTTGGAAGCGATTGTTCTAAGTGATTTATCTATATCTGTTCAGAGTCTTGGCCATTACCACTCTGAGTTATCAGATTATCCCAGATCACGTGGGTTGGTCAATCCAGTACTCACTGTTCATCTCACAGGTCACATTTAACAATTCATCATCCTTAAAATACATATTCTTTTACTTGTCTTCCAGGAAACTGCATTTGCACTGTCATTTTCTCTTAGCCCCTGTTTATGGCTTCCCTTCTTCTCATCCTTCTTATGAGGATGTGCTCCAGAATTTATCCTTGATCATTTCTTATTTATCTTACACTTAACCCCTTGATGATCTCATCTAGTCTTATGGCTGAAAATATTACCTATGAGCTGACAATTCCTATATGCCCATATTGATATTTGTAACTCTGAGTTTTCTTCTAACTTCCAGATTCCTAAACACAATTCTCCATTCAATATCTCGACTTAGATGTCTAATAGTCATAATAATACTGACTAAAAAGCCGAATGTATGGTTCTATTCTAACCACCTGTGCAAAACTAGTCATTTTACGGAAGTTTCCATTTGAGTTGATGGCAATTCAAGTTGCTCAGACTGAAATGAAATAATCCTTGGACGACTCTTTCTCTGAGCACATTGAATCTGTCATGTTGGATCTATTCTTCAAAGTTATCTCCAGAATCCAACCACTTCTGACCACTTTCAGTGTTACCAGCCTGGTATGAGCTGCCACCTCTGTCTCCTAGACCACTGCAAGCATCTTCTCACTGTTCTTGCATCATGTGTCCTTGTATCTCTTCTCAATACAGCCACTGCAGTGATCCTCTAAAGACACAAGTTCAGCTGTGTCACTGCTCTGCATAGCTCTCCATTTAATATATGGTAAAACCCAAGATTCTTATGATGGCTTTCAAGGCCCATGTAATTTAGTTCTTAGTCACCTCCAACCACTCCTCACCTTGCTCACTATGCACAGTTTGGTTAGGCTGAATAATAGTCCTCAAATGTGTCCATGTCTGGATCTCTGGAAACTGTGAATGTTCCTTTATACATATGTAAAGAGACTCTGCAGATAGGATTAAATTAGAGATTTTGAGATGAGGAGATCATCCTGGCTTACCTGGGTAGGCCCAATGCAATCACAAGATTCCCGGTAAGAGGAAGTCAGACTGAATAAATGGAGAGGTGACAATGGAAGAAATTGTAATATGACTTGGGAAAATTTCTAATTCAGCAAACCGTGGTTTTATCATCTACAACACGACCAATATAATACCTACCTCACAGGGTCATTCTAAAGATAAAGTTAGAAACGCTTTACATATTTGCCTTCTGAATTGGTAGGTAAAATTCTCTATTTATATTTCATAAATTTCACCTTACTTATTTTGGACCCAATTTTCACCAGTCTTGGAAAAAAGGCAAATATCTATTTGCCTCTATAGAAGTATTTATTCTATAATTTTAAAAAAGTCTTTTTATTCTCTAATTCAATGAAATAATCATGCAGTTGAGATTTATGTGCCTTCTTGGTGTCCTTTCACCATCATTACAGAAAAGAACTAGACCAGATCAAAACTCCTTAAGCCTCTAAGTAGATTGTCATTCATCTTTAACATTATTTAACCACCTATGAATTCACCTACATTAAGCATGTGAATATGTCCTTGGTTCATGAGGGGTTTTGAGAAGCTTTTAAACTGCATTGCTAAAATCCTGGTATTTGGTATCTGTGAAACTCCTTAACTGCTGCTTAGTTGAGTAATTGTTTCCTTTAGTGAACTCATCTGGTCTCTGTCAGTCATTATGACCACTTTTTTGTGTCCGAAGTATTGGCAAGTCAAAGATAATTTTAGGATTTTGTTAGGTATAGATACAAAGTTTATTTGTTGGTAGTTTCTTGGGCTAATCTTTTTGGAAGAGAGAGGTGTCTTTTTTCTCAAGTCTTAAGATTCTTTATTTCTCTATGATTTCTCACTAATAATCTACCTGGGGCCTTGACTGCACCTGCACATTCCTTTTGTATCCTCTGATATATCTTGGTCTGAAAGTATGGTAATATTTATTGTGACCGATAAACAGTGGTCTTTCACTCTTCTCCATATCTTGGAATTCAGTTCCCTCTTAAATATATTTGACTTGTTTGCATGCTTTGAAGATCTTTTGTCCCAATGAACAAGGCGGAAATTGTTAACATTGTCAGATAATTTTGTACCCCCAGTATGTATGTATGTATGTATGTATGTATGTATGTATGTATTTAATTTTCAAGTAGCTTCCAGGCTGGGAATGGAGCCCAATGCAGAGCTTGAAGTCACAACCCTGAGATCAAGACCTGAGCTGAGATTAAGAGTTGGACGATCAACCAACTGAGCCACCCCATGTACTCTCAATTATTTTTAAGGCGTCAGTTTCATTACAGTACTGGGAGTATTGTTTTCCAAAATGAATACAAGATTGAGTTTCACATAGATGAATTTTATGTTTTTCCCTATAAATTATATTTTTATTCTTTAGAATTCTACTTCTGAAGAAGGCAGGCATCATTTCCCTCCTTGGCTTTATTTTTCTTTTTATAAAAAAAAATTGAAAGCTTCATTTCACTTAACTTTTGGGTTTACAGGATAAGAGTGATTTAGGATTGTTAATATATAGCACTGGAACTGAATTAGTTCCTATATTTTAAGATATTTAGCTTCCTAATATGTGAAAATGTAAAATGTGTACCTGGCGCAATTTCCCAAGGGGAAAAACTGAAATGTGTTGATGTTCCCTTTTTCAGCTCCAGAAATAGCTGCTGTGTGCTCCTTTACCCTGTTTGTGAAACATCAGCCCCTCCCCTACAAGAATCTGAGGACATCAGCTTCATTTATGGAACTAACTTCATTAACTGGACCACTTGGTTTTTACTAAACAATGAATCTATGAAAATAAGAACAGAAATAGAAAATGATTGTTAATCAATTCACTCCAAATTTAATGTTGAGACATAGTTGGCATATTTTATTTTGAATTTCCAGTAAACTGAAAGCAATTTCTTAATAACCTAATACTTCCCCCATTTTTTGCTTCATAAATAGATATTTAGTCATTAAAAAGACTAATTACATAGGTATCCTTCACTCCATGGGAGGGAAACATCTAGAAAACTAACTCTTTTAAAAAGATAACTGATTTACCTTATAAATATGAAAATGTTACCACTGATCTCCCCATTTCTGTTTGTCTCGTTCTTCTGACTGTACTAATGGTTGTAGTGACTAACCTTACTTACCGTGTATTAGGGACTATGCAAAGAACAGGGTGTTCTTATTAGTTGTCATGGAAGCATCATGTGGCAGATATTATTATAATCTTTATTTTATAGAAAAAGTAGTAGAGGCTCAGAAACTTAACAAAAGTTCAGATAGTTATTAGCTGGTGGAGCAAATTTTAAAGCAAGTATGCTTGACTTAGAGGGCTGCCTTAGATACTGTGAATTATAAGCTCCTTAAGGCCAGGAGCCATGTCTTAACTTTCTTGTAATTATCAAAGTCAACACATCATTGCATGTACCAGGGCAGATGTTCTCAGCGCCCTCTTTCTCTCTGTGAAATGGGGTGTTTGAATATCCCTTGTGTAAAATCTGAGAGTCACTGTAACTCTATACATTTCTATCTCACTCAAGAAAGCAAATTGGAATAATCCACATACAACTATAGGGATGACTTTAAATGTGATCTAATTTATAAAGAAGAAAGGAAATTATCCACTCTCTTTAGTAGGTCAGTAATGGTACCATTGATGGTAAGAAATTACTTTATAACTGATGTGTGATGATGCCAGTATTAAAACCCATACCAAGATAGTAAATTCTTAGAGGGCAAGGACTTTGTCTCGCTCATCCTCATGTGGCCTTCTCTAACTTCAAACACACCTGCTGCAGAGGTAAACGCTGTGACACTGGGGGATAGGAGTCCAAAGATAAACTATGGTGGAAACAATGATGTGGGAACAGGTGTTTCTGCTCCATGACATAAAAGTTGCTCTGGTGTATTCCAAGTTTTGAGACAAGAACATTTTCTGACTTTCTAGGAAATGTGTAGTTTCTGGGAGTTGGATGTAGCTAGCAGAATTTATTTCCTGTGAACTGATGTCAAATAGGAAAGAATTTTCCTCACTCTGAATAAGACAGTAGTGACGACTGTAGAAAGGTTGTCATATGTCTATGAGGGCTAATAACAGGGCTTCTCTTGTATTTCAGAGAGATTGTATTTCACTCCTCAAAAGAATTTTGATATGGTGAGCACAGGAAAAAGAGCTGGAGGTCCTTTCTAATATTAGCAGGGTTTAGACTTCAGTGACAAAGTTCTACATAGTTGGTATGTGTTTGGCAGGTTTAGAGGAAGAAGTCGTCCTGGGTCATTGTGCCTTTCCTTTTACATGTGAGTGTAGCTTATAACCCATCCATGACCTGGAGATGAAGTAGGGAGGCAATTTGAAAGGATGACTAGGAAAACCCTAACACCAGCCCTATAGAGCAAGTGCAGATAGATTGTTCCAGAAGTTCTGATAAGGAAATCTGTAAAACCAAAACAGAAATCTGTAAAAAGCAAAAACAAAAACAAACAAACAAAAAAAACCACCCAGAAACCTGTTTAAAAAAAAAATCTTTCGCTGTTATTTACATATTTCACACATGAGGAAATTGAACCCCAGAGGGTTAGGTGATTTGCCCAGAGTTGCTTGGGAGATGAAACTGAATTGCAAAACAAGTTTTCTGACTCCAGACTTACAGTAGAGCAGGGAGTGGGTCTTTGTGTAGAATTTGAAACATAGTAAGTGCTTGGTATATATAAAGCAAGGTACAATTGGGGGATTCCATCTCTAGGCTGTCACTATACTGCATTGCTTCTTACTAGTTCTCACCTTTGTATTATTACTCAGGAGGATACTGAGGCTTCCTCATTATCACTCTAAATCTCAAGGACTTGGAGATGGAAGAAACAGTGGATTTTGTGAGCCATGTGTTGAGCCATGTGCTGACATGACCAGGAAATGGTGTGTGATTGTGCAGCACGAGAACAAAAGATTTGAAAATTTACCAAACTCTAACTAAGGCAATCGAAGCAAAAATTAAGAGGCCAGGCAGAAATAGGAATTTACTTTAGCAAGGGGAAATCTCGTCAAATTTATTATTCCAGATTTGGAGACAGACTATATGAATTGGTCAGGTTGCAGGGGATCTTAACCTGAGTGGACTGAACTATGTTTCATTACAATGGTTTCATTTATAATAATCCTATGTGTTGTTGTAGGCATTTAAAATTACTATTCGAAGGGATTCATGGGCTTTGTCAGACGGCCAAAGGAGTTGGTGGCCAACCAAGTTAATAATTTCAGACCAGTAACATAAAAAAGGGACGCGGAAGGCCAGAACTAGGTGACGGTGCTCATCCTAACCCTGTTTAGAAGAGAGTGTGTCCTGTCAGGCCAGTGAAAGGGACCATATCCAGGCAGAAACCTGCCCATGCTAGAGATGGATGTCGTGAGGTAACACAGCCTGATCCCACAAATTTAAAAATGGACACTTTACCCCTTTTCCTTTGATCTGTTCAAATGAAGAACCCCTTGGAATATGGCCTTTCATGCACCCTGCCTCTTGGGAGACCTCACTCAAGCAGATGTGAATTGCCTGCCACCTGGTGGTGACATTGTTAATGTAAATTATTAGAAGCCAGCATTCTACTCCAAATGTTCACTCTATGTGAATCTGCAAATCTGAAGCCCAACCTTGCCCTGTTGGGGAATTCACCACTCGCTGCCATTTTGTGAGTGACTGGTCGACTAGCTGGCCTTCTCCTGGGAAGTGAGAATCGCTTCCATTGCAAACTACAGGGCGTTTCTACCTAGGAATTGGTAGAGTTATCTTTTGGTTGTTCTTCATAATGAGGTATTTATTAACAATCATAGTCAAAAGAGATTACTTTTGGTTAGCTCACTGATTTACAGGTGGGGAAATCACACAAAACCATAAATCTAAGACAATGCAGTTCCAAGTGTGCATCTACATAAAGGCCAGATCAGGCACCTTGACAACCTAGACTTAAGAAGTGGTGATCAGTGTCACAGAGTCCAATAAGCCTGTAAGGCCCTATATAAGTACAAAGATCACTAATGCATTTCTGGTGCTCAAGGTTGTGTTGATGCAAATATTGCAGTGCTATGCTCAGCAGGAATTAAAATCTATAAGCATTCCTGTTTCTTAAAAGTTACTTGCGGGGTCCCTGGGTGGCTCAGTGGGTTAAACCTCTGCCTTCAGCTCAGGTCATGATCTCAGGGTTCTGGGATCGAGCCTCACATCGGGCTCTCTGCTCAGTGGGGAGCCTGCTTCTCCTTCTCTCTCTTCTCCTACCTCTCTGCCTACCCATGATCTCTCTCTCTCTCTGTCAAATAAATAAATAAAATCTTTTAAAAAAAAAAAGTTACTTGCAATGATTTTCCCAAATTGTGACCAATTTTGTCTTAGCACAATTCTGACACATGGTCCGTATTCAGTTGGTTTGGCAGAGCTGAAATGGAATGCTGCTTTGGTGTTTGAATTTTCTCCAGGCCCTATATCCTTCTGTCATTATCCTATATGTGCAAAAAGAACGTTCCTGATGGGGATGACCTTCCTTTGTACCAATGCGGTTTCAACACAGAACCTGTATTTTGTTTTGTCTTGTTTTGTTTTGTTTTCAAGTTGCAAGGCACAGAGACACACTCAGAGACAGCACCTGCTCAGTGATCTCACAAAAAACATCATCAGGGATAGGAATTTTTGTAAGGATACATAGGGAAATGACACCTGCAATTTCACAGCCAGACACCTAAGGAAGTGAAGTGTCACTCCTGGCTGTTCGGGCCACTGCAGCAGCTATACCTACAACAGGCCTCCATCCCCCTCCCCTCCCCGCTCTCTTAATTACACCGCTATTCTGGACCTTTAGTTTCTATTGCTCTGCTTTATGCCAGGCTACAGCTTCTCTGTCCCCTCCTACTGCCTTCTTCACTGTTCTCTTGCATTCTATAGCACAGTTTGTGTCTGCTCCTGGATGCTTCTGCTGCCTGGCTTCTGCTTCCATTGAGACTTCCAGAGAGAATATGTTATTGGACTGCGTTGACACTCTTTTTTTTTTTTTTTAAGATTTTATTTATTTATTTGACAGAGAGAGATCACAAGTAGGCAGAGATGTAGGCAGAGAGAGAGGAGGAGGAAGCAGGCTCCCTGCTGAGCAGAGAGGCTGATGCAGGGCTGGATCCCAGGACCCTGAGATCATGACCTGAGCCGAAGGCAGAGGCTTTAACCCACTGAGCCACCCAGGCGCCCCTGAGTTGACACTCTTGGGTGCAGCGTGCCTCTGTGGGGTTCTCAGGCTAAACTGGACCATTGGCTGCTGATCACAGGTGTTGGCTCAGACCCCAGGCCCTGATCCCATTTGCTTGTGGCCAAGATGATGGGTCACACAATACAAGATATGAAACATGTGGGTGAGAAAGTTCTGCTGGCTGCTTGGAGGCTGGGGTGGGGGAGGGTTGGTGAGGAAGGCATTTATAATTCAGGGACTGATCATTGCTCTCCCCAAAGCATCAGTGTTTCCTCAGACCAAAGCTTGACTATATCTGACTCCATTCCAGAAGGTAACGTGCAGTTGAGTACACGCACATTTAGGTGTTATTATTGAGAAACTGTGTCCTTAATTATAGACTGCCTGCTGCTAATTTACCGCACCATATGTTCCAAAGCCAGAACTAAAGCTGTCGGTTTCCACTTTGATTCACATGTGGCTCACGATGAATGTTTCCCATAGGACCTGCTGCCCAGTGCGTAGGTGGTGATGGCTCCCTCCAAACCTCTGGATTGTATGAAGTGTTTCATTTGCTTCTGAAATTACCTATTTCGGGACTGACAGAGGAAATAAAAAGCTGGAAAATACTGTTCAGCTGTAAAGTCCATATGCAATGATTTGTTTGTTCCAGCAAAAATGATAATAATGGCAACTCAAAATAATATTCCAGTCTTGACATTTCTCATTTAGAAAGTATGGAATCCTTTAGCAAGAGTGTTTCCTGTTCAAAGCTTTTATATCACCTTCTAGGGATATCTCTTTGGGGGTCAAGTCCTACAGGAATCGTTTCCTGCCCTGAGGAAGAGCATGCTCCTCCCAGCTTCTGCATTCAAGGCTCATTTTAAGCCACGCTCAGTATTGAGTTTCCCCTACACGGGGCTATGCAAATGAGAAATAAGGTCCATTCTCTTCCTCTCTTAGGTGAAGTTAAAACTGTGGCTTAGGGCCTGAGTAAGGCTCTGTATTTCGTACAGCGTTGATGGCAAGATGGAACAGTCCATGCTTCAGGCTATTCTAATCTTCTCCAGTCTGTGTCAAACCAATCAGAGCTCTGAGAAATGGAAGGCTGCTAAGAGGCACCTTAGTTCCTGTGTTTGCCTGAAATTGAGGATACACTCAATCTTTCAAAAGCGATCTCCAAAAAAGGTTATCTTTATTCTGGATTGTGGCCAACTCTTACACCTCAGGGCGAGATCTTACATGCTGTGACTGGAGGGAGAAGGGGTAGAGTTACTTACACTTTAGTTCTTGAAGTTTCCCAGTCTTACCAAAGTATATGCTATTGTCTGGTGGATGATTATTCTTTGTCTCCCAAGGCCTTGGCCAGGTCTGGTTCTAGGAAAGTCTTCCTCTTCTTCCCCTTCACGCTCGTGGGTGGTAATGGTTTTCAGCTGCTGCTAGTCCTCAAGCATGCTTCAACACCTCCTGTTGGTTTCCTTAACCCTGTCTACACCACTGCAAACAATTCCTCACCAAAAACGCTTCCACAAACATACCAACTGATGGTGTTGTCTGTCCAATGCCAGGGCCTTGATGGAAACCTGTAGTATGCAAACATCTTCATAGTAGTATCTTACCATGGGTTTCCAAAGTAGATAACTCCCATTTCCATTCTGGAGATTTATCAATATGGTAACATCTTATGCTTATCAGCTTAAAATAATTTCTTTAGATTTTTAATCGTGTATTTATAAAAAGTCACTATTTTATTTCCAGTTTTTATTCTGGCCCAGATGAAATGAATGCCTTATGGAAGATCATTGTAATTCAATCCCCAAAGGTTTGATCTCCTTTAGCAATACTTTTTCACTAATAAACATTCCTTAATACAAATTAATTGCCTATTTGATTATTACACATTGTGTACTTATGTTGCATAGAACAATATAAAAAGAAGATAAAAATCAAAATTTTGCAGAAAACTGTAATAGAGCAAAAGATGAGCCAATGATGTTGTAAAATTTCAGGAACTAGTTTTTTTATATTCAGAATTTCTGATTGTTATGACAGAGGCTGAACCAATCTCTCCTTTGTAAATCCATTCTTCATTACAAGTTTTCAGGACTTCCTTCAGCTTAGGGCTCCTCTCCTTTCCATGTACCTCAGCTGCAACTAGGGGCTCTGCACTTGGTCCTTATAACTGACTCATGCCCTAGTATTAGCTCTTCCTCACTGATTTTTCCTCTCATACTCCAATGTCTTCAGCCAGGTTGATCCTAAGTGATGGCAGTGTCTACTCCAGTATACCTGTATGCTGGTCTCATCCACCATTCCATGAAAAGAATACATCTTTTGTAAGTAAATCACACACTTTGCCCACATGAACTGTAGTGGGCATCTCACTAATCTCTTGGTCAAATGGTGTTTTAGTATCTCTCTCCTTCCTTCCTTCCAGCCTTCCTTCTTTCCTTCAACACCACAGGGGTGGATAGAGGGATTGGCATATTCTCCATATCCCACTGCCAATTCCAGACCAATCTTCCAATTGAATGATTATGTTTTTGTCACCATTCAGTCACTCGAGGACAAGAATGAAAAAGAGGCCAAAGGATTTGGAATTGTTTTTCTAAACGATGTTGTTCTAGGCTGGATAATGGCCTCCAAAGATATCCAAGTCTTAATCTCTAGAACCCATGAGTGTTACCTCTTAAAGCAAAAAAGGATATCACATATGTGATTAAACTAAGTGTTCTAGGAGAAGATGATCCTGGATTATCCAGGTGGGCCCTAAATTCAATCGCAAGTATTCTTACAAGAAGGAGGCATAACATCTTAGGGAGATTTAACACCCAGAAGGAGGGCAATGAGACCACTGAAGCAAGATGCTACACTATTGGCTTTGAAGATGGTAATGGCCACAAGTCAAAGAATGTGAGAAATGCGGCACTAGAAACTGGAAAAAGCAAGGAAACAGATTCTCCCCTAGGGTTTCTAGAGGGAGCATGGCCTTGTTAACACTTTCAGGCCAGTGGAACCCATTTTGGATTTATGGCCTCCAGAACTATAAAAGAATAGATGTATGTTGTTTAAACCAAGTTTCATACTTTGTTATCATAGTCATAGAAGAATAATACAAATTCTTGAATAGCTTCTAAAACAATTCGGGGAGGTTCAGGGGATTAAAAAGAGATGATATTTTAGCTCTCCCTAAGCACTGCTACTGAATTAATCCCTCTAAAAATATAATACCAATCATATTCCTAACCTTTTTCAAAATCATCTGTAGATGATGATGATGATGATGATTTTTGGTGGAGGGATGATTTTTAAAAAGCCTAATTAGCTTCCTCTACATTCTGGCCACACTTCCTTTTTAGCCATACTGCTCCTTTTTGTCTTTTTACACCAAACCAGGTACACCTCTGTACTGTGCATCCCACATGCAACCCATCTCCACCTCTGGACATTTGATCATCTACCATCTTTAGCTTAGTGGCCCTCGTTGTCATCAAACCATGCCTCATGTGTCCATTAAGGCTTACCCAAATGCCCACATCCTCATGGACTCCTTCCTGGTTCCAAGCAGAAGTTACTCTCTTCTGAACCCCTGAAGTGCTTCCTGCTTCCTCTCTTCCTAACTCTTATTTTGTTTGACATTTCCCCATAGTTGCGGTCCATAATAGTTAAGTACACACATTCTGAAGCCATATCTCCCAGAGTTGAATTCTTATGTGAATATTCACTAAGTGAGTGACCTTGGGCAAGTTACATAATTTTTCTGTGCTTCAGTTTCTTCACCTGAAAAACAAAACAAAACAAAACCAAGGGTCATAATCATGACCCATTAATGGTTATAAAGATTAAAAGAGTTTATGAAATTAATGCCTAGCACATTGAAAATGTTCGATAAAGACCAATTATTGTTTTTATTATGCATTATTTTGTATTTTAATTATAAGTTCTTTAAGAGAAACCCTACATCTTCATGTATCTTTGTCTTCTCCATTGTTCCCTTTACCACAGTATTGCATTAAGCAGGTGCTCAGTAAACTTTAGTTTTAATGAAACAGGCAAGACACCATTTCCTGGTAAGACACGAAAATGTTATCTTCCTCTGAAGGAAGAAATATCACTCTCTTTATTTTATCATGTGCTATATACTCCATTTCTCTGTAACTTGCTTCAACTTCACCTGTGCTACAGGGAGTGCCATCACCAATGGCTTCCTAAATGCTGGATTCGAGGACATGTTGTAGGTCTCACCTTACTGCTAGCCCTTTTCTTTTTCTAGAATCTCTCTTTGCTTTGGTTACTCCACACTCTACCCCTGACTTTTCCTTTTCTGGTCTCTTTGTGGGTTCTTTTTTCTCTCCATGGCTCTAATACTGTGTGCTCAAAGGTTTAACCTGAGATTCTTATTTCTTTTTATTCTACATAATCTTTCTGGGAATCATTGCCACTCATGATTTTTACAACTCCCTAGCTGCCATATATTGATAACTTCCATATTCATACTTTTAAAATAGACATCTCCCTTGAATCTCAGACTCAAAATTCCAGCTGAGTGCTAGATAGCTTATCCTTGATATACCAAAGACATCTCCAATTCCATAACATTTGCCAAGAATAGCACATTACCTTCTTTTCCACTAAACACCCCCTCCTTTTCTATATTTTCATCTCTGTTGGAGACACTACCATTTACTCAGACTCTGGGAGTTAGGCATGGCCCTACCTCTCACTCAAAGCTCATATCTAATCAGTCACTAAGTTTTGCTGATTTCATGAGCTAAGTACCTGTTGGAGTCATTTTCAAACAGCCATCCTTCCTACCAATGTCTTATGTCATGATCGTTTCTTACCTGGGCTTCTGTATGAATATTCTAATATTTCATTTCCCATGCATCTTTTTTCTAATAGCTATAAGAATAGTGCCTAATGAAGCACAAACTTAAACTTTGTCTAGAACTCTACCTAACAGTCTATGAATGGCTCCCACCTGGATCAACTCCCTTTTCTTTTGGCTAACTCTTCCTACAAGACTCAGGCACCATCTCCTGCAGAAAGACTTAGCCGAATTGTGGGTGAGCTGAAAAACTTGGGGTATGTTCTAGAATCTGAGAGCACCATGCAAAACTAAGGAAGGCATTGAATGGGGCCTGGGAGAGACAACTCTCCCATCCCATCAGCAGTGGCCTGATGCATCCTAGGGCTGTCCTAACAAATTCCCATAAGTGTAGCAGCTAAATGACACAAAGAAATTACCTTACAGTTCTGTAGATCAGAAGCCCAAAACAGCTTTCACAGAGCTAAACAAAAGGTTTCTTAAGGCTGTGTTCCTTTCTGGAGGCTCTAAGGGAGAATCTATTTCCCTGTTCATTTCAGGTGGTTGGGAGAATTCTGTTCCATGGTCTTTATTTTCTTATAGCTCTCAACTGAGGAGCACTGAGGTTCTGCTGGCCTGTGGCCCTGTCTCTTCTACAAAGCCAGCAATGGTCAGTCCCCTCTCACACTTCTTATCTCCCCTCTGCCTTCCATCTCGTGTTTTGGGGCCCCCTCCCTCTGCCTCCCTCTTCGGAATTTGAGTTCTTGGGACTAGACTGGTCCACCTGGATAATCCAAAACAGCTCTCCATTTTAAGATTTTTAATCTTCATAATCTCTGCTAGTCTCTTCACAGTGGAAGGTAATATACTCATAGGTTCTGAGAGACAATTTTTTGGCCTACCACACCAGGTTTGAGACAAATGATCAGTGAAAGCCTTAGATCACCTGATTTGAGTTCTCTGTCCACAGGATTCATGATTTGATCATTTTCCTTTGTTTTGTTTTGCTATTTGAATTTCTAACTTTAGCTTTGTGTTTTGAATCCAAGGGATATAGGAAGGGACTGAACTCTGTCTGGCTCATTTAGTGGGTACTTCCAGAAATGTTAGGTGTACAAACATCTCTCTGGGCACTTAGGTAGAGGTCTCATGCAAAAATGCATTGACAGGTGTGCTAGTAATGGTACAGCACCCAGAAGGCTGTTCAGAAGATGACTGGAAATCAATGAACAGAGTTCCATCATTTGAAATTTAAGTCATAAACTGAACATTTAACAAGATTTTTTACCCAAATTTTCTCTATTTTATTAAATTGAACTAGCTGGAAATTAAAATTTTAAATTATTATAAAATAAACCTAGAATTATCCATTACAAAAAACGCCCCAGTCATTTAAAGTAATAAACAATCAAGTAATTTCATGGAAAGGGCCATTATGAAAAATAATTTTTTTCATTATTAACATTCTAGTTGCAACTAAAACTATTAAGCTAAAACAATTGAGTTTTATTTTAATTAGGTTAAACATTTGTTTACAATTATGTTTGATTATAACATAAATATTCTTAATGGGCCTGTTCTTTTATATGAATTAAACTCTTATTGGCTTCAGCCCAAATTTTCAAAAGAATCTGAATTAGCTGATGCTACATCTATGTGTATATATTCTTTTTTAAAATTAAATTAAATTAAATTGTGTGTGTGTCTGTTCCAAAATTCGTTGTTTATGGACCACACCCGGTGCTCCATGCAATATGTGCCCTCCATAATACCCACCACCAGGCTCACCCAATCCCCCACTCCCCTCCCCTCCTAAACCCTCAGTTTGTTTCTCAGAGTCTACAGTCCTTCAGAAGTGAGTTGGGGGAAATCGGAGGGGGAGACAAACCGTGAACATTTAACAAGATTAAATAAACTTCCGAGAAAAGAAACACATTGAATGTATGAATAGTCACAGCAGAAAGGAAGGATTTTTTTTTTTTTTTTTTTTTACATCAAACGAAAACTATTAAACAGAAGACATATTATGTTAGGGGAAATGTTCATTCTTAAGATTATTCTCCAATAGAAATACTTATTTCTTTCCTATAAAAATGATTAAAACATGGGACGCCAGGGTGGCTCAGTGGTTTAAAGCCTCTGCCTTCAGCTCAGGTCATGATCCCAGGGTCCTGGGATCGCAAGCCCCACATCAGGCTCTCTGCTCTGCAGGGAGCCTGCTTCCTCCTCTCTCTCTGCCTGCCTCTCTGCCTACTTCTGATCTCTGTCTGCCAAATAAATAAATAAAATCTTTAAAAAAATGATTAAAACAAAAATAATCGAGCTTATTATTTGTTATATTTATTAGTGTTTATGAATTATTTGCTAGGAAAATATGTATTTAGCAGATTATTTTCTCCTTTCAGAAAATCATTAAGATTCCTTAAATATGACATGTATCTTTACAGGGTTTTGGAAATAATGTACTTTAATTACCTGCCCTCTAGTGACAAAAATAACACACTCATGCCTTTACACTGAACAAAGTGCATGCTTTAGTATCAGGAAATAAAATTATATTAGAGAATTTGGGGACAGGCAATATGAGAAATTCTGACTGTCATTAATGTGTTAAACTTTAGTGTAGCAAATGCCATTTTGGCATTTTATTTTATTCAGAGTTTGGTGCATGACATTAAAATTAGTAAGTAAAAGTCGATATGCTGCTGCTAGCTCTCACTTGGCTATCTTTGACCTGTATCTATAATTACAGGGTATGTACTATAGGACCTGGTAACAACCAGGAAATCAGTAATTTAATATCTTTAATCTTAAGTATCAGAAGTGAAGAAATTTACTAACCCTAAAAGTGACTGCCAATACTATATTCATTTGAATCTTAAGTCTAGGCAGTAGTAAGCTGGATAACTTGCCTGGGAGTTTAAGCCGGAGATAAAAATAATCAAATAGTTGATTGCTATACTAGGACTAAATAAGGTAGAACTTGTGGATTTGATTAAGTACGATGTTAACATTTTTTGGTATTCTAATTACTGACTGCACCGTTGCTTCACTGCCTGAACATTTTGGCATTCCTGGGCCCAGGAATGTATGTGGCATTTGTGCCACGAATTTATCACCAACAAATTTACTGAGTGTCTGTGTTAACCCCATCTTTGGTGTCTGGTGACTAAATTCAAAGTGAAAGAGCTCGGTCATCACACCATACTCTCAGGTCTTGTTGGAGCTCTGGGTTCTTGCATCCAGAAAGGGTGACACTATGTTCTGATGTCATACAAACTGGGTCAATGCTTCGCATCTGTAGAGGTTCTTTAAAACCCATTACCCTACTTCATAGGACATATGTTTAGGGCTGCAGACAGGAACTCGTTTTCCCAGGGATGGAGGTCTTAGGTGGAAGTGGGTACCGCAGGGCCAGCTATTTCTGAGGCCACCCTCTGAGGCCATTACAGTGGTGCTTTACCAGGCAAAGCCAGAATGTCCCTCGAAAGGGTATGAGCTGTCCACCAACTTCCATGTGACTGTCCCTGTGTGGAGAACAGGGTTGAGTGGGATGGCATCCTATGTGAGGTGTTAGGATATGAGTTTGGGACCAGTACACCCCATGCCGAGCTCTCACTCACTGTACATTACCTATATGACTGACTGCATCAGCCTCTCTCTTGTTACAATAGCCTTGTCAGATGGGTGTTATCCCCCCATGTGCAGAGGAGCTAACTGGTGGAAAGACTAACTTTTGGGAGTTACTTTTGGATCTCATGTCTATTGAGCTTCTAAGCCTGACATCTTTCACTTAATACTGATTTTGTTACTTTTTTAAAAACAGAAAATAGTAATTGCTTCATTTTAGGCCTTCAAGACAGAAATTGCCAATGGTATTGTATGCAGTGCATAGAGGAAAACACAATGCACAACTTAAGAAGAAAGACAAAGAAGAGAATTAACATTCTCCAACTAAAAAAATACTAGAAAAAAGTATTTAAAAAAACACTAGGAAAAAAAACCCATTTGAAGCAAGATTTATTATATCCATTTAAGAGATAAAGAAACCGAGGCTCAGAATAATTTTTTAAAGGGAGATAGTAAAAAGTATGGGCTCAGAATCACTTGTTAAATGGCAAAACCAGGGTCCAACATAGGTTTGGCTGTATCTACATCATTTCTACTACACCACATGTATTTTATCTTAAATAGCAATGTAGGTGTAGCTTCCTAATTTCTAGGATATATGAAGAAATGAAATAATTTTTAGTACAATTTTTAAAAAACTAAAAATTATGTTTGTTTTTTGTTTTGTTTTGTTTTAGAAATTTTTGGCCTGACTTTCCTCTCTCTGAACAATTTCCATAACTGTATTTCAAAGATGGAGAAATATTTTAGTAGGACAGGCGTTGTCGTTGAAAGACTTGGAGAAGTAGCTGTTCTGTTCACCTTTCCAGTTATTTGGGGCTTCCTCTAGAATGTAGTCCTTGTTAGCCACTCCCTCTTTTTCGAAGGTGATGGGAAGAGGAGGATTCTTCATAAGAAACAATTGTTTTTGTTGGAGGTCTTGGTAAATGCAGGGGACAGAGGATTTCCCAGTAATGGCAGGAACAATAGTTCACAGAAGAGTGGATGTAGCTCTTCTGAGACTGGGCAGGAATTCTTCTGTGTTGCTCTTGGAAAGGATAAAGAGACAGGAAGAATAAGAGTAAGGGTGTGGAGCTGTTAAGACAAAGCTTAGGATGAGTGGAAGGGACGATGAAACTCCGCCGTAGTGGATGACCAACCAATGTTTGAAGAGCAGTGAGATCTGGGGTGCCTATTGACTCCATTTATGACTCCCCTAGGAAAGCTGTGGTGTGTCCAGGGTGCTTCTGCATGCTTTGGGATATGGAGTCCTTTGGGTCTTCCTGCCCCGTTATGCTCACATTGGAGTCAAAGAGGGACAGAGCAGACACAATTCAAGCATGTTGGTGCCCGGGCTGTAGACAGTACTACGAGAAAGTGACCACTTGGGCATTTGCATAAATTCAAGGGAATTTGTGCCAGCTATACCTAACCACCTTGAAGAAAATGGACCTTGGCCAATATTGCACTACTTTAAATGACTTGTTTTTTGATAGATAACAAAAGAGAGAGGAATCTACCTTATTTACTCAATGTTTAGAAATCTTACTTTTGACCTTTAAAAAATTAGGAATTTTTAAATTTACAGATGAAATGTGCATTTAATCTGAATGTGTAACACCCCACCCCCATCAAAAAGCTATTTTATAAACCTGATGCAAGACATCGTACAATTAATGCCATGTTAGAAGTGAGGGATTATGTGGAAGAAAGACATATGATCTGCTCCAAGTAATCATTGTGGATAAAAAAAAAAAATGTTCAGTAACAAGGGGTGCCTGGTTCAGTGGGTTAAGCTGCTGTCTTCAGCTCAGGTCATGATCTCAGGGTTCTGAGATCGAGCCCCGCATCAGGCTCTCTGCTCAGCAGGGATCCTGCTTCCCCCTCTCTCTCTGCCTGCCTCTCTGCCTACTAGTGATCTCTCTCTCTCTGTCAAATAAATAAATAAATCTTTAAAAAAATTTCTCAATTAAAAAAAATCAATAATTTAAGAGAAAATGTCTAAAGAGGGCCAAGACCAATATTTATTAATTCAGCCAATTAAAAGAATGGCAGACAGTGTTAGTGAAGGGGATAAGAATTAATATTTTGGAATTTTTGTATCTTTACAAATTTTAACTTTATCACAAGGATTCTTTGATGTAGATTTTTATCCCAAGTTTTCAAAAGAAGAAACTAAAAGTAAATTGCCCAGTGCCACATAGCTACCAAATGGAAAAACCAGATATGAATCCAAATCATCCTGACTCCATACTGCCAAGGATTGAGAGTGTAAGTGTGTGGGTTCCCTCACTGTCCTCTGGCCAGTACTCTTGCCAGAGTCAACAATCAACTATGACCCTCTTGCTCTGGAGCTGGGATCTCCCTGGAATTCTCCTCTTTCTGCCAGCCCCCATTTGCCTCTTTCCAGGCAGCCCTCATTGATCATTAGAGTTTGCATTGAACCAAGCCTTCCCTGCCATGCCTTTCCTCACCTGCTGCCTCATGATCCAAGTTCACACAGGATGCAAAGACACGTGGTCTTGAGTAAAGATATTCGTGACCAGAATAGGGCAGTGGAAAATGTACCTGCTCCAAAAGACAAAGATCTCCCTTGAAGGGAGCACTGAATGTTTAGAGAAACTGTGCTGAAGAAGATTCAAGGAAAGAGAAAAGGAGAGACATAAGCCATAGACAGCTTTTCTTAAATCGATTCAAAAGTGGCACAGGAGCAGGAACTGATGGCAGCAGGGACTTCTGCTATATGGACATTTCCCAAGGCTCTTTTCCTGCCAAGAATAGAACATCTGAAAAGTTATTGATTTTTTTTTAATTAAATTTTTTATTTATTTTCAGCGTAACAGTATTCATTGTTTTTTCACCACACCCAGTGCTCCATGCAATCTGTGCCCTCCCTAATACCCACCACCTGGTTCCCCCACCCTCCACCCCGCCCCTTCAAAACCCTCAGGTTGTTTTTCAGAGTCCATAGTCTCTCATGGTTCACCTCCCCTTCCAATTTCCCTCAACTCCCTTCTCCTCTCCATCTACCCTTGTCCTCTATATTATTTGTTATGCTCCACCAATAAGTGAAACCATATGATACTTGACTTTCTCTGTTTGACTTATTTCACTCAGCATAATCTCTTCCAGTTCTGTCCATGTTGCTACAAAAGTTGGGTATTTGTCCTTTCTGATGGAGGCATAATACTCCATAGTGTATATGGACCACATCTTCCTTATCCATTCATCCGTTGAAGGGCATCTTGGTTCTTTCCACAGTTTGGCGACCGTGGCCATTGCTGTTATAAACATTGGGGTACAGATGGCCCTTCTTTTCACTACATCTGTATCTTTGGGGTAAATACCCAGCAGTGCAATTGCAGGGTCATAGGGAAGATCTATTTTTAATTTCCTGAGGAATCTCCACACTGTTCTCCAAAGTGGCTGCACCAGTTTGCATTCCCACCAACAGTGTAAGAGGGTTCCCCTTTCTCCACATCCTCTCCAACACACGTTGTTTCCTGTCTTGCTAATTTTGGCCATTCTAACTGGTGTAAGGTGGTATCTCAATGTGGTTTTGATTTGAATCTCCCTGATGGCTAGTAATGATGAACATTTTTTCATGTGTCTGGTAGCCATTTGTATGTCTTCATTGGAGAAGTGTCTGTTCATATCTTCTGCCCATTTTTTAATATGATTATCTGTTTTGTGTGTGTTGAGTTTGAGGAGTTCTTTATAGATCTTGGATATCAACCTTTTATCTGTACTGTCATTTGCAAATATCTTCTCCCATTCCGTGGGTTTGCCTCTTTGTTTTGATGACTGTTTCTTTTGCTATGCAGAAGCTTTTGATCTTGATGAAGTCCCAAAAGTTCATCTTTGCCTTTGTTTCCTTTGCCTTTGGAGACATATCTTGAAAGAAGTTGCTGTGGCTGATATCAAAGAGGTTACTCCCTATGTTCTCCTCGAGGATTCTGATGGATTCCTGTCTCACGTTGAGGTCTTTTATCCATTTCGAGTGATCAGGAACACGACAAGGATGCCCACTCTCACCACTCTTGTTCAACATAGTATTAGAAGTCCTAGCAACAGCAATCAGACAACAAAGAGAAATAAAAGGTATCCAAATTGGCAAGGAAGAAGTCAAACTCTCTCTCTTCGCAGATGACATGATTCTTTATATGGAAAACCCGAAAGACTCCACTCCCAAACTACTAGAACTCATACAGCAATTCAGTAATGTAGCAGGATACAAAGTCAATGTCCAGAAATCAGTGGTTTTCTTATACACTAACAATGAAAATACAGAAAGGCAAATTAGAGAATCGATTCCATTTACTATAGCACCAAAAACCATAAGATACCTCGGAATAAACCTAACCAAAGAGGTTAAAGATCTGTACTTGAGGAACTACAGAACACTCCTAAAAGAAATTGAAGAAGACACAAAAAGATGGAAGACCATTCCATGCTCTTGGATCGGAAGAATAAACATCGTTAAAATGTTTATACTGCCCAGAGCAATCTATATTTTTAATGCCATTCCGATCAAAATTCCACCAGTATTTTTCAAAGAGCTGGAGCAAATAATACTAAAATTTGTATGGAATCAGAAGAGACCCCGAGTTGCTAAGGAAATGTTGAAAAACAAAAATAAAACTGGTGGCATCACGTTACCTGATTTCAAGCTTTACTACAAAGCTGTGATCACCAAGACAGCATGGTACTGGCATAAAAACAGACACATGGACCAGTGGAACAGAGTAGAGAGCCCAGATACGGACCCTCAACTCTATGGTCAAATAATCTTTGACAAAACAGGAAAAAATATCCAGTGGAAAAAAGACAGTCTCTTCAATAAATGGTGCTGGGAAAACTGGACAGCTATATGTAGAAGAATGAAACTTGACCATTCTCTTACACCGTACACAATGATTTTTTTTTTCTTAATGACAATTTGAGCTCCCAAAAGTCAGAACAAGCAATTAGAGGAACTGCTGCTACCAATGTAATTCTGGCCAGTGAGGAAGATTGTGAGTGGCAGATCTCAAGAGTGACAAATGTGTCTTTCTGTCACTGCCTCCCATTCTGTTGAACTCTTGACATGAAGACTGTGGGGTAGGGTTGGGGCAGAGGTAGGGAAGATACCTTTGGAGCTTGGAGCATTTCACTAGCAGAGATAGGAGGGCTGAAGTGGTATTGAAGGGGGAGGAGAGAGAATATCCAAGACACTTTTAACCTATTTAAGGTATAATAACAGTAATGCTAAGTAAAAGAGGGGCAAACCTCACTGTATTGCCTTTCCTCCTACTCTCCCCAAAAGATCCTGTTGTCTGGACCCAGAATTTAGGATGTGCTGTTGGAAATGATGGCTTAGGTATCTCATGGCCTGGCTTGGGTCAGTTCAGGAAATTATCCACCATTTATTTCCACAAGAAGATACATTCTGAGTTCCAATTAGTCAAACTTTCCAATACATTTTTGGAATGCAATCAAGATTTAAATTGGGAAATGCCTGTAGCTCCTCATTAGCATTCCTCTGTGCCAATGTCTGTAATCCTGTTTAGGATGTAGCTTAAGAAATCATTCAGCAGAAATGAGAAATTCATGTATACTAAAGAAAGTAATGATCTTTCTCAAATTTTAGGGGTACAGGGAGATGCACTGGTTGGGGCTGGTATTTCTGGATTAATAGAGGAGACTAATTCCATGCAAAATAATGCTAGAAGGCCAATTATAATTTCAGAACACTGAATAGCATGTCTATTTTAGTTAAGAGTTTGTATATGTAGCTATGGGGCTGACTTTAGTTCTGTGCTTTTGGAAAGTCCTGAATTTTTTTCTTTGTAAGCTTACCATACATCAATCTCATGCTCCCTCCTTTCACTCACTGGCTCCAATTCCTGTGTTTTTTAGCTTCGACTTTCCCATAGCACATAGCTGTGGTTGTCAAAATCATGTGTTGTGGTTTTAAAAACTCACAAGGAGATGGATAATGTTAAATGCTATGTTTTGTCACATTTACATGCTGGTTTTCCAAGCATTATATTAAAGAAACAAAAGACTTGTTGCTGATTTCTAAACCATAGTTTTTATCATATACTTTTTATTCCCTGCACTTTTACTCTATTTCATCTGACTTCTGCTGATAATCTGTTGTCAATTAAATTTAAATCATATACTTTCTTTTAGTGCTATCTTTGATGGATTTTGCTGTTTCCAACAAGTAAGAATATTGTTCTCCTAAACCTTTCCATTTAGATAACATTGTACTTCATTCTATCGGAAGTATAAATGTCTTTTTTTTTTTTCTCAAAATCTTCTGAGAAGACAGGGTTATATAGACAGGAAGATGTTTTAAAATGATACCTTAAAAACTACTTCCCAAATACAGTGTCAGGATAGTGGAGGGTCGAGGCTATGCTAGGCAGTGGTAACTCTGAAAGACTTACAGGACCTAAAGCATATCATCCATGGGGGAGTACCTGAAGCCTTCCATTTACAGTTGCTTCACTGGGTCAGGTTATATTCAGAAAGTAATTTTCAGATTTTCCTCTACAGTCAGAAAGAAGGCCCTAACTTGTTAGGACAACACAGAGTTTTTCATCACTGGCCTTCAGCCATTATTTTTAGCTTCACTTCCAGATGTTCTTGTCCATTCTTGTACTCAATTCTTTTTTCTGTCCAATGTCTCCATAAGAGTTTTTGCACATTTCTATAATTGTACTTAATGACACTGTGTTTTGTTTTTTTGTGTGTAAATAGTGTTTAGGTATGTACCTTTCCTCCTAGCTAGAATGCAAGCTTCTTAAATGCGGAAAACACATTTTATTCCTTTTTGTAGCATGGAGCTGTGTCACAGTAACTACTTAATGTGTAAGTTAAGTGAGAAAAATAAAAGGTGCTATTTTTCAAGAAAGGTAATATTAATGCATTTGTCCAATTAATTGGATTACTATTTTTGTCAGAGAAACAAGAAGATATCAGGGTTCTAAGAGATACAAATGAAATATAATGTATACTATTTGATTGCACATGTGAGAAGAGATAACCTTTCTTATCCATATAACTCGGAAGGTTATTCATATTACCTGTCCTTCAGGAAGGACAGTCCAGATGGGATCCCCCAGTGGCCACCTTCAGCTATTGGAAATAGCGTGAGGGCAGAGTGGGTTGGCAGGGTGTGTGTGACCTGGATGGAAGGAGGAAATGCAGGAAATGCAGAATTTCCCACTGAAATGCAAAGTGGGAAAAGGCAACCAAGGAAGCCTTTATCAGCTTCACGGTTTTATCTTCTCTTGGTTTTGTTTTTGCCAAGTTTTGTTTTAGGGTATAGTTGGTCAGAAAGGCATAGAGGATGACGACAGCTAGTGTCTGTGCTTGTATGTATTCAAATAAAGTGACTAAGGTGGCAGGCAAGATGGTAGGACAGATGTCCGGCCCTTGGATGGCTTTGAGGAGGTGGGCTGGGCTGCCCTCCTCCACCTCCTATTTCTCCTGGGGTGAAAAAGGTATGAAGAAAGTCATGGAGGGTACTTTAATATATATTGAAAGCAGAGATAAAATGATACTACATAAAACTGTCACCTCTGAAGTCCACTTACTTCAAGTATAAGAAAATGCTAAACTTGGGTCATACAGCGGCATGGATATTCTTACCATCTGTTTTTTGTGAATTTGAAGTCCTGGGGTCAAATCCATGTGTTTGCTATGTGACTATGTGGTTGGCAAAGGTAGGGTGGAAAGGCTGCATGATAGAGCACATTGAAAATTGCCAGCTGTCCTTAAACAGGGTAGAGAACAAGCTCCCTCTCCATTGATCTTCTGATCTGTGAAATTCTACCATGAGGCTTAGGGAGATGGTAGCAGAAAACTGGGGTGCGGGGAAGTAGTTGACTCTGGAGATAGAGAGCAAAAGCCCTAAATTCTAATCCACGGGGCACATTAGTTTAACCGATAAGTGATGCCAGGTAGCAGTGAAATTCGCTGAACCACCGTCCTGTTGGCGGGCCTGGAAGCTGCTCCCTCGCCTTAGACATTTGTGAAATTGAGTCAGGCTATTCAGCCTCCTAATCATAATTATGAGCAACCTATAAAGCATATATTTCCGTGGAGAGTTGTTTAAGCCCAATATATTAGTTCTTGATGCAAAAGCCAGAAAGTGGCCCTGTGCTTCTAGGTTTTAGTGATCCAGAAAGAAAAGCACGCAGAGCCATATGTTTTGCTCCTAGATTGAAATGGAAAATGATTCCCAGGGTGAAGAAGCAGTGTGTACTTCATTGAGGGCAGAGTGTGTATTATGTCATTCCTTGCAACCTGCCATGGGACTTAACTGGAGATTGCTTTCTAGACAGAATGTCATCAGAAGTGAAGCAAATCCCTTATGGATAAATTCTTTCTGTGAACCTAATTGCAAACACTGTATGGCATTCACTTAATAAAAGCAGGCTTCAGCACTCCATTGTATCAGTCTGATGTTAGCTCCTGTGGTAAATGTGTCAACTCTCACTAAGGCTATCACTAAAGTATTAAATGTTGCTCTTCCTATCCCTGAGCAAACAAAGTACCTTAAAGTGTGACCAGGACATCTAAGATGATGGCATACCCAAATGTGATAATGGGACCTGTTAGCAAATGCCACAACAGTGGGTCAAAAACTCAAGGATTATTTCCCTCTCTGACTTTTAGTTACTAGGTTCTTAAAAATAAAGCACACCTTGGGGTCCTTCATTGTTAGGAGATCACACATGAGTTTCACTGGCACTAACCAGGTAAAGAAGGGAGAGATCAACACCAAATTATGAGAATGCGTTTAATGTACTCTTGGAATGAGGTATAATGAAATAGATGCTGAATTAATTATTGTAGGAACTACAACACGGGAATGAGGGGTGAACTGCCGGAATGAGCTTTAGGAAGGAAACAGAACATGTTAATGCCAAGTAAGTACTCTATCTCTTAATCAGACACTCAAAACACTCAAAAAGAAGGCATATTTAAAGTCTCAATCTTCAGGTTTTTGGTTCACTCCCTCTGAGTAAAACAGAAGCACACATACACACACACAACAGTGGCAGAATAAATGTCACTGTCTAATATCTTAAATAATTCAGGTGAGGATAGCCACTCATAAGCAGAGATAAGAGAGAAAAATGAGTAGGGAGACTTTCTTTTTTCTTTTCCTTTCTTTCTTTTTTTTTTTTTTCCTTGTGAGTAGGAAGACTTTCAAAGGATGCTCTTGAGATGACATCCTTGTGAAGGTACCTGTTTGACTGAGCCAAAGATGTAGCAAAGAAACAGAATAGAATAGATCAGTAGTTCTCAAATTTTAAGGGCATCAGAATCACATGGAGGGCTTGTGAAAACACATATTCCAGGACCCATCCCAGAATTTATTATCTTAAATTTTAATTCAGACTTTTCTCTAGAAAGGTTTGACTGCTCTGAACTGCCTGGCTTTGCAGATGTTGCTTTCTCTCCCCAGAGCTAGGACATTCCTCTGCCTTCACCACAGGGGGCTGTGGGAAGATGAGTCTGGGGCCTAGGGACCAGATAAAAGAAAAGAGCTAAAAGAGGGAGAGAGATCCAGGGAGAAGGGACTGGATGCCTACTCAGGATGCACTTTCTACAGTTGAAGAGGAAACCAATGTTAACTATATGGTATTTATTTGATTTGTTTAGTATCATTTTCTGAACTTTGAGGTAGTTGTTACAAGATCATGTGGGGGTTTTTTCTGTATTTTTTTTTCTACATGATTTTCCAGACACTGGCAAGATTCAATACATATTTCTAAAACAATTATTTTCTCTTCTGCTAGATAGGGAAATGCTATAGAATTTCTGCTGCTGGTTGCTGGAACAGGCTTCGGATTGTTGATGCCATTTTGACTGGACCCATCCGTCCCAGCATTAGCTACACGTACTATGGAAGAGCCTCTCCTACCTAAAGCAAGGAGAGTCACCATAGGGCTGCCATACTGCACAACTCCAAGACGTCATCCACATTGCTGCCGTACTCCACGTGGAACGTTCTTCACTATTTCCTGAAAATCTAGTTATTGTTATGACCTCGCCTATTCACTCTCACCTATTGTCTTTCAGTGTGAGTAAAAGATTTTCAAATCCACTCTGGTAGCAAACTAAAAATTAAATGACAATGAAAATTTATAGGAGAAATGGAAGAAAATAGCTGAAAGTGATGAAGAATCATCTCTCACTTGTCTGGTTTCACAGATGAGAAAACAAGCGCCTAGAAACATCCATTAAATACATTTAAGACTTGTCTGTAACATAATTTTAATAGGTGCATAGTGTTGATCACATATATAGATATAATAGTTTATTTAATGAATTCTATCTTGTTAGAACTTAATATTTTTTTTTCAAAATTTCACTGTTATGGGCAATTTTCCATATTACTATTCATTAGAGAAATGAGACAGTGCAATTTTTATTTGTGACGGACCAGAATGTCAATATTATATTAGCAATGGTATTTTAGTATGCCACAATTAAGGCATCGATGTCAGCAACATATAAAATGCATAATATTTACTTATACATATAAGAACTACCCTTCATTAGGTGTCCAGTCTAAGGCAGGTTCTGTGCTAAGTGATCAGAATGGTATCTCATGTAATCCTTGTACCTATCCTAGCACATAGTTTTGATCATTTTTCCCAAGTGGCCAGATAAGCAAACCAAAGTTGGTCAACTTTGGGTAGCACAACTGCCCCATATGCCCAGGTAGTAAGAGGCAGTGTCAGGTGCTAACTCAAATCACCTAATATTTGGGCCACTATTATGCTGTCTTTCCTTGCCTTAATGATAACAAAGCAGAGTCCTTAGCAGGGAAGAAATGGAAAGTACCTGACAATGAGAACAGGATCAGGTGGAGAAAGATTAGGAGGTATTTTTTTTCCTTTTTCATATTATTTTTAAGAAAATATGGACACTGTATTAAGAATTTGACAGTCTAGGTGTTTTGAATCCTTTTAAATGAACATGAATGTTATTTATTAAAATGCTAATAATGTATTGAGTTATAAACATAAAAAGATTTAAATATCAGCTATGTAAATTTCAGTATTAAACTTCAGATTAAAGGCAATAATTCCTAGCTGCGAATTTCTGGGTCAAAGAATGTTGGTTTGTGAATGTGTGAATTTCCCGAATGAAATCTGAAACTGACCCAGCACATGGAGCGCAAAGAGAGACTGAAGAAACCAGATTGGTAGCTGGCAGTTTCGATAAGCAAGGGAACTTACATCTGGGGCTCATCTTGGGTGCCATAAGATAAGTAGGTCTCCACACCCACTTGCCAGATCTTAAAACTTTATATAAAGACCTTACCTAGGTTCAGTCATTTATCTTAGTCCAGATGGTCTCAACACCACATTGCTCTCTTGAGTTTGCATCCTTGAAACTGGCTTGTACAATGGAAACGGTGGGCAGATGTACACTGCAAGGACATAGGAGATGTGAGGGGCCTCCAGTTGCTTGGGTCCAGCTCATAGTTCAGTCAGCAGTCACGTTCTTTCAATAAGGAGGTAGGTAAAATTTTAACTTTCTAAAATATTGTCAAATTTTCCTTCAAAAATTTCTTAACAATTTGCTTTCCTTCTAATCTTTCTTCCTGACATTCTTATTGCATTGGAAGTACTTCTTTTTTTTAGTTCCTCAAAGCACGTCTTTTGAAGAAAATTCCTCAGAAGTGCTTCTTTAAAAAAAAAAAAAATGTTTTGGGCTGCCTGGGTGGCTTGGTCAGTTAAGCGTTTGCCTTCAGCTCAGGTCATGATCCCTGGATCCTGGGATCCAGCCTCATGTCCTGTCAGTTCTCTTTCTAAGGTTCCTCTGTCTGTTCTTCTCAATGAGGCTCACATTTATTAATTTTCTTAAAATTCCCAACTCCTTATTGTCCTAGCAGCATCGTTTTGAGGAGCAATGAACAATTATTACTCTGCTAAAGCTTGCTGCCTCAAAGTCATTTTCAGATTGGAAAAAAAAAAACAAAACAGAAGAAGAAGAAGAAGAGGAAGGAATTTAGTTTAACAGGCTGGACCTCTTTTGGTGAAGGTTAGAGACAGACTCTACACAGCTTTTTTCTGAAAGGTGATCTTGCCTGAGAGAAATGATAATGACTGAAATAAAAGGCCTCTTTCGCATCTCCTGTGTGCCCTCAGCACATTTTAATCCTAATTACAGAAGTCCAAGAGAGCCTTTCACAGAAAGAGCCGATTATAACCACAGACCCATATGGAATACATTGGGGGCTACAGTCGCAGCTGTTGAGCATTATAGCATGAGACACACACTGGAAATGTCTCTCATGAAGCATACGTTGAAAACTGGTTTATTAAACTCAGCTGTATGGGAGTCCTTCGGTGTTTTTAATACCAGGGGACAGGTTTTTGGGTTTTTTTGTTGTTTTTTTTTTTTTGTTTTGGTTTTTTTGTTTGTTTGTTTTTTTAAATACCAGAGGCCCCTCATATTTCTTTAAGCTTTGGTTATGCAATTTTTATGCACTTATATTGCATGAAACCATTTGGATTATTTAGAATGCCCTGGATCTATCCCTAGCAGAGGGCATATGATTCAGTTTCAGATCGTTATCTTTGGGCAATAGCTTTGGCTTATATTTGACTGCAGGGAAATTAGAAAACAGAAATTCAGTGGCTTCTAGGTTACATATTTCTGGGGGCTGGTGAAGTGCATGATAAGGGCAAGAGGTGAAAGGGCCTTGGGGATGAGCACAAGCGTCATCGAAGCTTTACCCCAGAACAAGATGGTGTGCTAACTGGCATTCGCAGCAGAGAGATCATGACCAGGGAAAACAAGAGAGCTGTTTGTTATTTCAAAACTGAAATAAGGTTTTGGTGTTGTCTTGGCAGCAATATTATGAGTATCTTAGTGGTTAAGTTTTTTTTCTCTTCTTACCAGTTGTACACAATTTTGCACCAGTAATAATCAAACAGAATAAAAACCAAAACCAAAGCAAACAGGAGAGAAAAAGCACACATCACTGGAATTTAAAGATAATCTCACATTCCACTTTAGCTAATATTTCCTATTCTCACCTTCATTCAATTCAACTCTTGTAAGCTGTGCAGTAATAAGTGTTAGTCACAACTCCAAGGTAAAGAGAGGTGTGCAGGAAGAGTGAAATAGCCAATACGCTGAACACCCTGCATTTCCCCTGGCTACTCAGTGTGCTAGTAGATTCAAAAGGGAGAGAGGACACCCATACATTAATGGCCAGGACCAGGAGAACATCCTTAGACAGAGGATATGTGTAGGGAAACATTTTATTTTTCTTTGAGGCTTTGACCTTAAAGCCATTGTAGTCTCTAGGAGAATTTGGCATCTGGGAATGTCATGACGGATTTGCTCAGCTGAGGCAGGTCCCAGTGGTACGAATGATGCCATTTTCCTATGCTACCTATTCCCCACATGTCACTCTTAGATAGGAAGGGTCATATGAAAGCTTCCCAAGCACAAGGTGATGTCCTAATTATAGGTTGGGACATTTCCAAGGAGTCTTGCAATGCACTGTTATCTTTAGTTTACAGAGAGTCAAGGCTGGGAAACATCTGAGAATGGCGTGGGGTGGGTATCCAAGACCCCATAACAGTTGTGCCTATGGCCCAGAATATTTTGATGCCACCAATTTTCAAAACATGAAAAGCTGAGCTTATAAGGCAATTCAGAGACCTTACTTTAATCGATGAGAAAATTATAGTATTTTATTTTGGTGATAGTTATATATGGTAAGGCAGGAAGATAACTTTTTAAACAGGTATCAAACAGTTAAATTAATGATAGAGATTCTAGTCCAAAAAGTCTTCCCGCTTTGAGGAGGAGGTCATAATGGGCTTGGATTGTCAGAATGGCTAAAATTAACAACTCACTAAACAACAGATGTTGGTGAGGATGCAGAGAAAGGGGAACCCTCCTTACACCGTTGGTGGAAATGCAAGCCAGTGCAGGCACTCCAGAAAACAGGATGGAGACTCCTCAAAAGTTTAAAATAGATCCACACTACAACAGCAGTTGCACTACTAGGTATTTAGTCAAAGGATACAAACATAATGATTTGAAGGGGCACGTGCCCCCCCAATGTTTATAGGGGATAGCAATGTCCACAATTGCTAAAATACGGAAAAGAGACCAGATGTCTATCAACAGATGAATGGATAAGGAGGTTGTGGTACATGCACACACATGCACACACACATTGGAATATTACTCAGCCATCCAAAAGAATGGAATCCTGACATTTGCAATGACGTGGATAGAACTAGAGAGTATGCTAAGTGAAATAAATCGGTCAGAGAAAGACAAATACCATATGCTCTCACACATATGTGGAATTTAAGAAACAAAACAGATGAACATAGGGGAAGGGAAGGAAAAATAAAATAAGAAGAAAACAAAGAAGGAAGTAAACCATAAGACCTTTTAACTATAGGGAACAAACTGGGAGCTGCTGGAGAGGAGATAGGTGTGAAGATGCAGTAACTGGGTGATGGGCATTAAGAAGGG
This sequence comes from Martes martes, assembly GCF_963455335.1. NCBI lineage: Eukaryota > Metazoa > Chordata > Mammalia > Carnivora > Mustelidae > Martes > Martes martes. The sequence goes on from NC_137891.1 coordinate 64,629,491, forward strand.
CACTTGAAGTAATGAGCACTGGCTGTTATATACAACTGATGAATCACTGAATTCAACCTCTGAAACTAATAATACAGTGTATGTTAATTAAATTGGATTTAAATTAAAAAGAGACAAATATTTCTGCTTTTATGAAGTTAAATTTGTGAGACTAATACATGTAAAAGTAAGTGAATTCTGAAATATGGTAGAGGGCAATGAATGTTACAGAAAAAAATAGAGCAAAACAATGGAGTTTGGAATGTTAGCGGGAGCAGATCAGGGTGCTAGGGTTGTTTGGTTCTGGTGAGAGTCCTCTTCCTGACTTACAAACAGCTTTGCCTTTGTATATCCTCACATGGCAGAGAAGAGTAATTAGCCATATCCCTTCTTGTAAGCCATATCCCTTCTCCACCCTCATGACTTCACCCAAACCTAACTACCCCCCAAAAGCTGACCTCCAAATGCCATCACGTTGGGAATTAAGGTTTCAACATGACGTTTTGGGAAGACACAACCGTTTTGTCCGTTGTAAGGGGGTATGCCTAATTTGAGATGAAGACATGATTCCTCATTTAAATTGGGAAATAGAATGGGATTGAGTCTAGAAGTAAAGAAGGTAGCCTCTTCAGCAAGTACAGTGATACACCATTTAGATGACTCATCCCACTGGTAGGCAGTCCTTCATTGTGCATGAGTGGCTTGAACCACCTACTGGCATAATGAACCCCACACTGATATTCTCCTCATTGTACCATCTGAGTATATATTGGGGAACTGTGATTCTAGACCCTATTATTTGTGTCTCAGCATTACTTGTTTGAGTTTAACAAAATAGTAGATACTTTCCTGAATCTACTAAGCCAGAACATATGAAGATAAAACCATTTATAAATACTTTAGATGATTCTGATGCACATCCAGGTTTAGGAAACATGAGCTTTTACTTGGTGTGGCCTTGGAGTAAATATCACTGAAATAGTATCTTGAACCATTTCAGAGACTTCTGGAAGCAATGTCAAAGAAATGTTTTCAGGACACTCAAGGAGACCAATTAAATCCATAGCAAGGATTAGAGAAGTGACTGAGAAAGATAAACTTTTAGTAAGTCATTGATCACTAGTATCACTTGTTAATACATAGGAATGTTCAGACAACACTAATTTAAATGTTCTCTTTATTCTTTAATTTATTTAATCTGTTAAAATTTGTTCCTAATTCATCTATGTTTGGAAACTTGAAAATTGAACTACTGAGTAAAACTATGAGTCTTTTACAAAAAATGAATATTATGTTGGAATAAAGAATAAGAATTATATAGTACTTAGAGAAAAATATATTCTCTATAATTTGGTAACTTAAAACTTTATAAAATGACTTTTTTAAGGGTATCTTTGATATGATTATTGACATTATTTTTCCCCCGTGACATAAAAAACTAGTTAAGCATTACATTCAGTTTTAAAAATATATTATTTAGAGAAATGTATTTCTAAAACATCTGATGATATTTTGTTTTCAATTCATTTGAACAAATGTAAGAAAGAAAAATCATTCTGTTAGGGTTCTTTGGAGAAGCAGATCAGAAGTGTGCATTTATTTGTTTGTTTGTTTATTGATTATGACGTACTGGTTTACACAGCTATGCAAGCTGAGAAGTCCCACAAGGTGGCTATCTGCAGGCTGAAGAACCAGGAAAGCTTGTGGTATAATTCAGCCAAAGCCCTAAGCCCAAAGGCCTGAGGGACTCAGGAGGCAGTGATGTAACTCCCAGTCCAAGGGCAAGAGAGGACAAGATGAGATGTCTTGGCTCAAGCTGTGAGGCAGGAAAAAGGGGTGAATTGTTCCTTTCTCTGACTGTTGTTCTATCTCAGTTGCCAATAGGTTGGGTGATGCACACCTACCTTGGGAAGGGCAATCTGCTTTCCTGAGATTGTGCTAATTCTTGTCTGGAAACATCCTCACAGATAGACCCAGAAATGTTTAATCTGGATACCCCATGGCCAGTCAGCTTGACATATAAAATGAACCATCACAGCCATACTTGTGAAAAACCTTTTTAAAACATTTTATTCTTTGGGCACCTGGGTGGCTCAATTGGTTAAGCCACTGCCTTCAGGTCAGGTCATGATCCCAGAGTCTCAGAATCGAGTCCCACATCGGACTCCCAGCTCCATGAGGAGTCTGCTTCTCCCTCTGACCTTCTCCTCTCTCATGCTCTCTCTCACTCTCTCCCTCCCAAGTAAATAAATAAAATCTTTATTTTATTTATATATAATCTTACATGTAAGATTATATATATATATATAATCTAAGATATAAAATGTTTTAAAAAATTTGATTCTTTGAATTATATGCTTGATATATTTCAAATGAGAAGAGATAGGAAGAAAACAGAATTCTGCACATTAGAGATACTAAAACATTCATTTGTGCATATCTAAATTATATACTAAGTAACTAGAGAATGGTGAGTTTTCACAAGGGTAAATCACTTCCATTTTTTTATCACTTCCATTTTAATAAAAACTTCTGTTGTAATTGACCAATATCATGAATAATAGTAATGTTCATCGAAAGTCATGAGTTTATTTATTTATTTCTAAAGATTTAGTTATTTGTTTGAGAGAGAGCAAGTTGTGGGGAGGTACAGAGGGAGAGAAGCTTCAAGCAGACTCCCCATTCACCAGGAAGCCTGAGACAGGACTTGATCTCATGACCCATGAGATCATGACCTGAGCTGAAACCAAGAGTCAGATGCTCAACCAACTGAGCCACCCAGGCTCACTGAAAGTCATGACTTTATAACATAATCCAATAGTATGAACATTATTGCTATTATAGTTGACCAGTTACTATCTAAAATGGGGGGGGTCTACAATTTAGTTAACTATATTTTCTATATCAAAACAACAACAACAAAACCAAAATCTAGTGGCTGAGCAAAATGAATGTTTTTGCTCCTGTAAAAGTGAGGGTTTGTGTTCATAGTCAGGAAGCAGCTTTTTCCAGGTGATGATTCAGGCACTGAAGCTCTTCCAATTTTGAGGTCCTGACATCCCACACGGTCTTCAGTCTTCCTCTGGCTGCTGGAGAAGGAACAGGCAGTATAGAACCACCCCTGGTTGGTACTGGTGTACATTCATGGATAAGATCTTACCACAAAGTCACACCTACTCTGTGTATATCTACAGAATCGTCTGCACACCTGCCTCTCCACCTCAACTCTTTACTTTAAAAAAGAGAGCCTAAATGCCTATGGAATCTGGTCTCTCTGTTGCTGCTTGACCTAGCTGGTATATCTGAAGGGGTCTCATTACCTAGTAGGAGTAAACAGGATCCTGAGGCAGGGACAAATACTACCTGGGTCGTAGCACCAAATCCTGAAAGACAAAATGTTCCAGATAGTTATGGAAATAATTTTATTCAAGCCATTGCAACAGAGAGAACATTCATTATGATAAATATCTTAAAGAAGATGGACAAAATTGGAGATTTTATAAAACACAAGAGTCCTTCAGGAAGTCTTAATTCAGAGTATGAAGGGGCATGGTGGTCTTTTGCAGTTAGCTGTTTAGCTGCTTAGCCATTTTGTCACTTCTCAAACAAAGAATTACAAAGGGATAGGGAGGTTTCTCACCTGTTGCTGCTCTCAGAAGCACAGGGCTCAGATGTAGTTCAACCTTGTTACTTTATAGTAAGTCCTTTGCTTCATCACCTCTTTGACCATGGAACTCTGATACACATAGGCAGATGGCACAATCCCTAGGAGGGTTTTGGCTTGTAAAACATCAGATACTATATAGACATTTTGTATCATTCAAAACTATTTTTTTATGTACTACATGATTAGGTATTTGAAGATTTTTTAAAAAGAAAAACACATTTGTTGCTTATAAAAATTTTAGAGTCAGCATGAAGAGCAAATTACTAAACAGAAAATCATCTTTTAATTTGGTTTTCATTGAATTTGCAGGGTGGGGGAATTGAAGTGATTTTAAGAGTAAGTAAACATGTTCTAGATGCATCTACTATGACTGAGGGATAACGCTGCTTAGACTTCCTGGGAATCTACTTAAAATGGGCGATTTTAGCTTTCTCTCAAGAGGAGCTTTATGAAAGTAAGGGCAGAGGAAAACTTTGTTCAGTATCTGTGAGAACATCAGGGACTGAGGGAGATTAGATATTATGCATGACAGTTTGAAAAATATTGAACAATTGGATTGCACCAGGGTGGCCCTGGCATTTCAGTCCATAGAGTAGCAGAAACAACTCAGCAAACTGATAGAAACCATAGAATCCTGCAGAGCAGTGTTTCTGTGGAAACCTCATAATTCAAGATGTAGAAGTTTCCAGAAATGTTCCATATGTGAGGAAAATGGGTATTCTCCAATTGTTGTTTAGGGTTCTATGTATGTCCATTAGATCAAGATGGTTAATCCTGACATTCATGATTATTTTTACCTATTTTAAAAATCTACTTGTTCACTATCATATGATCTCCCTGATATGAGGAAGTCGAGAAGCAACATGGGGGTTTTGGGGGGTAGGAAAAGAATAAATGAAACAAGATGAGATGGGGAGGGAAACAAACCATAAGAGACTCTTAATCTCACAAAACAAACTGAGGGTTGCTGGGGGGAGGGGGGTAGGGAGAGGGTCGTTGGGTTATGGACATTGGGGAGGGTATGTGCTATGGTGAGTGCTGTGAAGTGTGTAAAGCTGGCGATTCACAGACCTGTACCCCTGAAGCTAATAATACATTATATGTTAAAAAAAAAAAAATCTACTTGCTCTATCCATTATGGGAGATGTGTCAAAAATCTTCTTCTGTAATGATGAATTTGCCCATTTTATTTTTTCTCCTAGTTTGTCTTATTCATTGGAGTCTATTTCTTCCAGAATCCTGACCTTAAGTCAGTGACCTTTGATCCAGCTCCCTCCTCTACAAAGGCCCAAGACTTGGTCCCCAGCCGCACTTGTGCCATGAAGCTCCAGGCTTCAAGGTGGAGGTTGCTCCTAAGCATCTCACAGAGTTGGTGCTCATTCTCTTCCCTCATCTCATGCTCCCTCATCTATATTTTTTTTATTTTTTTTCCCCACATTTCCTCACAGGCTTATTTATTATTCCAAAAGAATTTTAATTTTTTTTAATTTTATTTATTTTTTAAAGGTTTTATTTATTTAGGAAATACAAAATTACTTTTATTAGGATTATTTTTTATAGTAGGGTGGGTGAAGTAATTCTGTAACTATTTTAGCTAAATTATAGGATCAAGCAAATAACTAAATATGTTGATGTTTCTGGGAGCCAGGAAGAAAGATCACATGTGTTTAGAAAGAGAGAAGGCAAGGAAGATCCTTAAGGAGATAAACTAGAATGGGGATGTTGATTCAAGTCCATGAATTCTAAAATTGTATATGTATGTGTATGTGTGCATGTACATATATGTGCATGCACATGTGTGTGTGTTCAGCTTTATCTGCTGAAAGATCCTAGAAACAGAGACATTCCAATAGTAACAGTTACCTCTAATACTCAGATCTTGCTCTGCAATACCATTCCCCACTAAAAGTACTGGGGGTCCTCAGAGAAGCAGCTGGTTCCACAGCCAGGGAAAGGAAAGTACAAAATGAATAGAATGTCTTGTTAAGCCAGAAGCAAGAAAAAATTTTTTAAATGTTGGAGACATGTTAAGAGGACACAAGATTCAACACACATAAAGGTGCTCCAACTGATGAAATGTGGGAAAATTTGTTCATTAAATTAATAAAGACTGTAATGAATTCCAGATTAAAAAAAACAAGATTGTATGTATCCTTTCTACATAGATAAACAAAAACATGCAGAAGGAAAGAGAACTCTTATTTATAGTAGAATGACTTCCAACCAGTAAATGTAGAGAAAGTACTGGAACAGGAAAATTATTGTTTGGGACCAAAATGGTAAAGATTGATTCAGACAATAATCATGAATAGATGCTAAATCTAAGAAAGTAACATTTTTGAGAGGAAGGATATTTATGTGGTCTTAATAATCCTACAGATTATTAGTTGCTAGAGAGAAACAGTGACTATACAGTGAAGAAATGACAACATCTTCACTGGATCATCAAAACTAACATCCCAGTTGAGGGGCAAATGGACATTGAGTGCTCTATTAGTTGGCTAGACAAAATAACAGAAGCTAGGAGGTTTAAACAACAGAAATTTACTGTCTCATAGTTCTGGAGGCTGAAAGTCCAAATCAAGGTGTTGGCAAGGTTGGTTTCTTTCTTTCTTTCTTTCTTTCTGTCTTCCTCTTTTAAGATTTTATTTATTTATTTGACAGAGAGAGAGAGAGAGAGAGATCATAAGCAGGCAGAGAAGCAGGCAGAAGCAGGCTCCCTGCTGAGCAGAGAGCCTGATGTAGGGCTCAATCTCAGGACCCTGAGATCATGACCTGAGCTGAAAGCAGAGGCTTAACCCACTGAGCCACCCAGGCACCCTGGTAAGGTTGGTTTCTTTTGAGTGCTGTAGGAGAAGAATCTGTCCCAGGCCTTTCTCCTTGGTTTATACATACATACATACATACATACATACACAGAGATACTATGTATACATACATGGAAATGACTAAGCCAATGGGGCAAAATGTTAGCAACTGGTGAATTTGGGTAAAGGACATGTAGGTGCTTATTTTACTGCTTTTGCAAATTTTTCTATAAGTTTGAAGTTACTTCTAAAGAGAAAGTTAAGAAAGATACAAATTGCTGCAATTTAAAAAAATCAGCAGGAAATCTGTAAGAAAAGATGTAGGAAATCTCAGAATTTAGTGCAAAATGACCAAGAAGTATGAGCCAATACACAAAAGATGAGAAAAGAGGTTAAGTCTAATCCATACAGAGTTGTGTATGTTTGTATGTTGTGTATGTATGAAAGAATGAGTAGAGAATATTCAAAGAAATTATAGGAAGATGTGTTCCCAGAGATAAAGAAAGCCCCATATCATTTTTTAAAGATTTTTTATTTATTGGAGTGCCTGGGTGGTTCAGTGGGTTAAGCTTCTGTCTTCAGCTCAGGTCATGATCCCAGGGTCCTGGGATTGAGCCCCAGTCAGACTCTCTGCTCAGCAGGGAGCCTGCTTCCCCTCCTCTCTCTCTGCCTGCCTCTCTGCCTACTAGTGATCTCTGTCTGTCAAATAAATAAATAAATAATCTTTTAAAAATAGATTTTTATTTATTTATTTGACAGAAAGAGAGAGAGAGATCATGAGAAGGGAGAAAGTCAGAGAGAGAAGCAGACTCCCCATGGAGCTGGGAGCCTGATGTGGGACTGGATCCCGGGACTCCAGGATCATGACCTGAGCTGAAGGCAGTCGCTTAAACAACTGAGCCACCCAGGCACCCCAGAAAGACCCATATTATTGTTGAAAGGACCACTGAGCATCAAGAAGAATGAATAATAATTTAAAAAGGATCCACACTCAGTTCCACTCTTGCAAAATTCCAGTACCTTAAGGATAATGCTAACATCTAAAAGGACTTGGGAGCAAAAGGCAGGTTATTTACACTATAATGTGATGTCAATCAGCATCAAATTTGTCATCAGTGTCACTAGATTCTAAAGAAAATGGAACAGTACCTTCAAAGTGAGATCTGCTGGTGAGAACCAACAATACTGGGACAGTAATGATGTCATACAAGTTCCAAGGAAAAATTACTTTAATACTATATTTTGACCCGAACCACATCGCCAATTAAGAATGAGGGCAGAGTTCAGCCGCAGCAACTTCTTCCTAGAAACATTGCCAAAGGCAAGGGAAGCAAGGGCAAAAATGAACTATTGGGACTTCACCAAGATCAAAAGCTTTTGCATAGCAAAGGAAACAGTTAACAAAACCAAAAGACAACTGACAGAATGGGAGAAGATATTTGCAAACAACATATCGGATAAAGGGCTAGTATCCAAAATCTATAAAGAGCTTATCAAACTCAACAGCCAAAGAACAAATAATCCAATCAAGAAATGGGCAGAGGCCATGAACAGACATTTCTCTAGAGAAGACATCAAGATGGCCAACAGACACATGAAAAAGTACTCCAAATCACTCTGCATCAGGGAAATACAAGTCAAAACCACAATGAGATACCACCTCACACCAGTCAGAATGGCTAAAATTAACAAGTCAGGAAATGACGGATGCTGGTGAAGATGCAGAGAAAGAGGAACCCTCATACACTGTTGGTGGGAATGCAAGCTGGTGCAACCACTCTGGAAAACAGCATGGAGGTTCCTCAAAAAGTTGAAAATAGAGCTACCCTACAACCCAACAATTGCACTACTGGGTATTTGCCCTAAAAATACAAATGTAGTGATATGAAGGGGCACATGCACCTGAATGTTTATAGCAGCAATGTCCACAATAGCCAAACTATGGAAAGAGCCTAGATGTCCCTCAACAGATGAATGGATAAAGAAGATGTGCAATGGAATACTATGCAGCCATCAAAAGAAATGAAATCTTTCTATTTGCAATGACGTGGATGGAACTAGAGGGTATTATGCTTAGTGAAATAAATCAGTTGGAGAAAGACAACTATCATATGATCTCCCTGATATGAGAAAGTAGAGATGCAACGTGGAGGGTTTGGGAGTAGGAAAAGAATAAATGAAACAAGATGGAATCAGGAGGGAGACAAACCATAAGAGACTCTTAATCTCACAAAACAAACTGAGGCTTACTGGAGGGAAGGCTGTAGCGAGAGAGTGGTGGGGTTATGGACATTGGGGAGGGTATATGCTATGGTGAGTGCTGTGAAGTGTGCAAACCTGGCGATTCACAGACCTGTACTCCTGGGGCTAATAATACATTATATGTTTATAAAAAATTATTTAAAAAATAATGAGGGCAGAATGAAAACAGTTTTAGTTTTGGAATATTTCGTAAATTTGTTACTGACACAACTACTTTAAGAAGTACTGGAAAAATGAAAAAAACAAGTATACATGAAAAAGAAAGACAGGGACCCAAAATAGTAGGGATAATCCAGAAGTATAACAAAAGGAATCTAGAACGATGAATGGATATGATGCAGAAATCTGGAAATTGTTGATTCAAATTCAAATGGAAAAGTTTTCACGATGTCTTCAAGAAGAGAGTTAATTATACTTGACAAAAATTGTATGATTAAAACACTGGGTGGTCCTTATGATAAAGAGAAGTCATGTGATACCAATAATACAATAGTAACAGCAACAGCATCATGAATGCAATTCCTTGAGCCTCTTTCTTGAAAGAAGGCCTCTTCCCTTACACTTTCCCTTCCCTTTCTCTTCCCTCTCCATGCTTCCTCTCTCTCTCTCCTGCACTCCCTCCCTCCTTCCCTCCTTCCTTCCTATTATAATGTTATGGGGTGAAGAGAAAGGAGATGTTTCTTTTCAATTATTAAGTTATATTCAAATATAACTGAGAAAGTTATATTTTCATCTTAAATTAGACTTTAGACAGTTGTTGCATCTAATTCTTTTCATTATGCCTTTAGAAGCCCCTTTCCATTTTGAACAAACTACCCCTTGATCTCAATTACTCCTTGAAATACTTCAGAAAGCACTCTAGTATCTCTTTGCCTTTATATTCCTTCTCTATCCATGGAAAGGACCACTTGACCACTGGCTCCAGACTCTGTGGCCGATTTGTCCTTTTTTCTTCAATATTCAAATGTTTTAGCATTGATTCAGCCCCACTCTGACTTTGTCTCTTAATTTTCATAGTTGAGCATTAACCAACTTTCCACTTTTTTTCCTTCTAGTTCCAGTAACTTGGGCCCTGTTCCTCCTGCTGAAACTCCTGTGTCAAATACTTGCCAAGTGTGCTGGTCACCTAGAATAGGTCCTGCCCCATCAGGCTTCACATCTGCCTCGTGGACTGCTACTTGGATCTCCACATGTGACTGGCTCCCACATTCACCTTTTGGGTTTAATCCTGACAACAATTTTTACTTTCTTAAACCATGCTGATGTCACCTCCCCAACTTAGATTTCCATCCATTGGCTGTCATCACATTCTCTGGAATCCATCTACCTAAAATTCTGAACCTTTTAGAAAGTGGGTCTGACCACCAAATGGGTATTTCTAGCTCCAGACCTCCAATTTTCTGTTTTATCCAACCTTCTGAAAGAATGCATTCATGCTCTCTACCTTCTTTCCCTTTCCTATAACTGAAACTTGGCTTCCCCATGGTGATGCCATTGCTTTGTCCCACTTCAGTTATAACTTTTGCCTGACTCAGTGAACAAGGAGTAGAGAGTAACACCTTTGTCTGTACTGGTGCATTCAGATCAGACTGTTCTTCACCATTATTATTTACACCTACACTTGGAAATGCTAAGTCCTTGTTCTGGCCCTTGTCACCTTAAGCCTGACCTATTGGAATATACCCCATCTGTTTTCTCCACCTTTTATTTTTGTCCCTGCACACCAATCCATTCCGCCACTCTGTCCAAGTTATCTTTCTTAAAGAGACAAACATTTCTACTGAAAACTCTGTCTCATTCCAAGTCCATGATGACTTTTCTATCTCTTGGATGGAGTCATGAATAAACATTAATAATTCCTTGTCCTGGAGTCAAGGCCCTCTATTGGTTTTGAGATAGCCATTGATGCTGACTTACACCCTCCATCTCTAAAGTGTATATTAAAATGACCCTCTATGTAGTCAAGCCATTAGAGACATGGCATGTAAAAGTTGTTTGGAGGCTTTTGATCATTTCAAATGTCACATAAATATTTTGTACCACCAACAATAAACATAGCCCTGTTCCCAAGGAAACACAGTTGAGAAATGACCTTTATTGCAATACATGGAAGAAACAGATCTTGTTGTTCTTTGATCACAGAGCATATTTCTCCTGTTTGTGTCCAGTACATCTCACTGTAGCATCTTGTGAGTATTATATGCCCTGAGGTATAGGATCACAAAATTCAGTTAAAAGAGGGGATTGTAGTAAAGAGTACTGAGACCTTCTAAGTAATCAATGCAGTTTAGCTATTATGAAATGAAAAAAGAAATCAAATAAAAACAGTTAGTGGCATTGGTAGAAACTTTCTCTTATGCCACATATTTTGTTCTTAATAAATCTGAACCAGATGTGTATTTATTTGCCACATTGTCATGTAAATGTGAACCTGACTTTTCTAACCAACTCTGTCTGTGCTGTGTGTTTATTTGTTACATTGTCCTGTAAATGTGAACCTGACTTTTCTAACCAGCTCTGTTCTTAATATACTTGGTATCAGTTACTGTGGTCCCTGACCAGTATTAAAGTTGTTTTGGTTGAGAAAAATTTCAATGTATGGTCATAAATACCATGATAAACAAGAAATAAAACATATCCATTATCATCCCACCTCCAGCTCCAGGCACCCACTAACCTTGTTTTAGATTTATTTTTTAAGTATTTCATATAAATGGAAGAACATAGAATTTTAATTTTTCTCTCCGGTTTCTAGAAGTCATTTTTAAAAAGATTTTGTTTATTCATTTGAGAGAGAGCACAAGGGAGAGTGAGAGACGAAGAAGCAGACTCCTCGCTAAGCAGGGAGCCAGCCTGATGTGGGACAGATTCTAGGACCCTAAGAGCATGATCTGAGCAGAAAGCAGATATTTAACCAGCTGAGCCACTCAGGAACCCCTAGAAATCAATTTTTAAATGCTTTAATTTCTTATATGTGTGTGCATGAGTGTGCACACACATATAACAAATTTTAATGGTTATTATCTTTAAGTGATGGTAGCATAATAGCAGACATTTCCCATTCCCATTCCTTCACCTTCAATCATGAGCCCCAGTTCTCATTATAGTGTCAAGCTCTCCACTACTGCAGGCCTTGTGCTCTGGGAAAGGGCTTCACCCACAGTTCCCTGAGTTAGTCACTGCTGAACCTGTGAGGGATTCAAAGCCAGGCCCATTTGGAGTCAACTCAAATCTGAAGCTTTGGTTTCAGCCTTCAGGACTGCAATTCTTTCTTTTCCCATAGATTTGGAACTTTAGAATAGTTGGAGTGTAACCATGCTGCGGCCTTCAAGAGGTAGCCCACCTGAGAATGAAGTCAGCCTCGTGTATGGCAAAGCCAGAAATGGTGAGACAGAGATCTAGTCTTCATAACATCCTTTGACATCAAGTCAACTGGTAACTGAAGCTAGTTCAATCCCTGCTGTTTTCAGTACTAGGAACCAATAGATCCCCTTTTTGTTTAAGCAAATTTAACTGGGTGTTCATGTTACAAAGAGTACAAAGATTCCTAACAGTTATAAATTATAGATTTTTTTCTTAGTATCCTTCTGTATTTTCCATTTTTCTATGACATACATAATAGTTATAAATAGAATCCCCCCACCATGACCCATAAGGGTTACAAAATTGTTTTTAATTCTCCAAAATAGTATTACCAAATTCTTTCCCTTATTTTTGGTGTTGAAATTTTAGCTAGTCTTTTCATATTATATCTGAATCTTATTTTGCAGATAAAAAATATATTTCCTTAAAGAAATACTTATTCCTAAATCTTGTTCAAGCCATTTTGGTAACTGACAATACCCAAAATGGTTTCAGAATAATCTTCTTATTTTCTCTGAAGCTAACATATTTAAGAAAACCTTGTTTCCCTTAGCTATGTCAATGTATTGTGGGCTACATTTATCATTCCATGCAGATTTCCATCCCAGACTAAGAGAACTATGACACATATTTTTCTTTTGAAATAACTCTTCGTAAGTAGTTGCATGCATATTTTTAATATGAGGCACTATATTTAACATAAACTCTCACGGAATAGTTTTGATTATTGAATATTTGCTGATAAACAGTTTGATGTCCTTGATCTTCTCTAGTTAAAATTTGCTGGAATTAGAGAAGTTGAAACACGGGGGTAGGATGGAGGAGAGAGCTAGGTGTCATCTTTAAATAAGAGGAGTCAGAACTCTGCATGGAAATCTGGAAAAAATAAATTATGTATTGTCTTAGTACTTTCAGGTTGCTATAATAAACTGCCATAGACTGGGTGGCTTATAAAAAACAGAATTTACTTCTCATCCTTCTGGAAGCTGGGAAACCCAAGATCAAGGCGCTAGCAGATCTGGTGAGGATCAGCTTCCTGGTTTGTAGACAGCTGTCTTGTCTCTGTGTTCTCACATGATGGAAGGGGCCAGAGAGCTCTCTGGAGTCTCTTTTATATGAGTACTGATTCCATTTATGTGGACTCCACCCTCATGATCTAGGCATCTCCCAACACCCTGCCTCCAAATGCCAGCACATTGGGGATTAGATTTCAACATATGAATCTGGGGGAGAACACACACATTCAATATATAGTATGTTATGTTTCAGGAATTTGTTTTAGGCACAAAATATATATAGATGAAAAATGTCTTTCCACACTCAAGGACCTTAGCTATTTAATAAGTGTTGACAATTTGCATGATTCTACTTAGCTCACTCATGTGGGAGAACAGTTAAGGTTTTTGGAGAAAAGCAAGAAAAACTGGCTTTGAATGGAAAATGATAACTTTTGGAAGGATCTGGCATGGTTCACTAAATAAAACAGCGGCTGAAGAACTAGGCTGGAAAGGATAGGAAGATGGGATGCACTGGGCATCTCATAGCAGGGACTAATCTATAATTTCAATAAATCAGCTCCATAATTTTTCCCTCTCTTTGTCTCTCTCCTAAAAATGTAAAGTCCTAGGAAATAAATAGTCAGGCTAAGAAGGACAAATCATTTTGTCTTGATAAATTCATCAATTCTTCTTCTATTACCAGAATAATGGTGATAATAGATGCTAGGCAGCAAAAACCATAATATTTACCACCTTCACTTAGGCTTTGGCAGTGAATATAAAACTTGGCTACTCAAAGCCCCCATTCATGAGATGGATAGTTCATGTTTTAGGATAACTCCTTATGTATATCTTCTATCTTATCAAATAATTCTGTAAAGTACTCAGCACAATACTGGTCATATATTAAGCCATCAATAAATGACAGCAGTTACTAATGCTTTTGTCATTCCAAAATTATGGCTTTTATATTTCCTTAAAATATTTCAGTATGTTGTCCTAGAAAATTCATATTAGGCCACTCCTTTAGAATATAGTGGCATGACATGAGGATAGCGGCATGACAATCACTCTACTAGTACGTTTTGGAATCAGTCTGGACAAGGAGGAAAATTGACTTTTGACCTGGAATGAGACCTGAACAAGAAATAGAGCAAGTGCTGAAGAACTAACCTGGCTGGTCTTTAGAGTTTGGGCCTAGATGTGTATCCTGGTGGTCCAGGTATAGGATTCAGGGTTTAAGGAAGCATACCTGTCCTCATCTACCATTTATGGCAAATGACCTTTTGGTTCTGATGTGTAACTCTGTTGTAATAGAGTCAGACACCTATGCAGTTGCCATGGCCTCATCTTTCTGTCCCTTGACTTCAGGTCATGTGACTTGCTCTGACCAATGTAATGTTCAATGTTAAAGAGAGGAGGCTTGAAATATGCTTGTACTTTAAGGCTTCTTATTCTTCTGCCATTCTCATGAGAATAGAATGAAACACATGCCCCCAGAAGAAACACATGGAGCAGAGCCACCCATGCTGAATCTCAGATACATTACTGAGAAACAGATGCTTATTGTAAAGTGTCACAGAATTTTAGGGTAGCTGGTGAGCAGAATTATTGTGGCAACAGCTGACAGATAGGTTATTTTAAAAGTTCTTTATATATAGTTGGGAGATGAATGATTAGAGGATGTGCAATGACCTCTAGCACAGATCACTAGGAACCCCAAAACTGGCAATGAATTGAAATTTGATGGATGTATTTTCAGACTTTATTGTTATAAAACCTCTGTACTTCACTGAAATGATGTTCATCATTTTATAATGTAGAGTTCTCAAAAAATATTTATGACAATATTGTTAAAGAGGTTCTCTTTTCAAAATAATGCAGGTCCATCAATTAATAAAAAATATGAAAATTTTAAGTTGAATTTGATTAGCATTCTTTTAAGTGCCCATGAAAATTAGAAAAGGATAATGACATTTGAAAGCTATTTTCAATTTTAAGAAGTTAATTGTTTCATGTCTGAACAGAGGAAGGGACAAAGCAAAAGATCTGCTCAACAGAGTATGTAGAAGGCAGGTTCTATTTTTAATGCTTACTAAACAGAAGAAATGGATTAACAATTAAGTAAATAACATTAAGCAATAAAAAACAAATTTTTTACTATTATAAGATTGTTATAATATGCCTTCATTTTATCCTACTGGTATATTTCTTTTATTTTTTTTTGTAGAGATGTCATGCAAACTTTGGTTCTTGTTTTGTTTTGTTTTAAAGATTTTATTTTATTTATTTGACAGACAGAGATCACAAGTAGGCAGAGAGGTAGGCAGAGAGAGAGGAGGAAGCAGGCTCCCTGCTGAGCAGAGAACCTGACACGGGATTTGATCCCAGGACCCTGGGATCATGGCCTGAGCCGAAGGCAGAGGCTTTAACCCACTGAGCCACCCAGGAGCCCCGCAAACTTTGGAAATAAAAAGTTATTTTCAAGGAGTGTTTTTTTCTCTAGACTTTTGTATATGTGACTTGTAAAAGATCACAGTGTTAGTCAGAGTGTTCCCAGAGGCAGAGTTTTTGAAAGATCAAAATATGTTCAACTAATCCATAAGACAAAGGTAAAGCTTTTGGGTCAAAAGCTATTTCTGCCATAGATGAAGTTAAAAAAATCTAAATTTGTTAAGTAACCCAAGTAAATATTAAAGTCCCATCTATTAGGAAAAATATAAAAGTGAAGTTGAGTATGAGTAATGATAGTGGTTACTACCTATTTCAGTTGCCTATTTCTGTAAGCGAGCTACCCCAAAATTAGCGTTCTGCAACAAGAATCATTTATTGTTATGATCTCTGATAGATCTGAGGATAGACTGGACTCAGTTAAGTATTTTTCACTGAGGATGCCTCCTGTAGTATAGGCGGAGAGTGGCTGGACTAGAGACATCCTGATGGCTTCATAGCTCAAATGTCTGATGCATGGGCTGGGCACAGTCAAAAAGCACACCCATAGGCATGGGTTTCAACCTCTATTTCCTCCCTCCCTGTTCTACCAAGTAACATAACCAATGTTGGCAAGTGCTTGTTTTGCAAACCTCCAGAGTAGTCATCCTATTTTAAGTCAATAAGTATATACATATATAGGAGACTGGGAAGGTGGTGGAGTAGGAGGAACCTAAGCTTGCCTTGTCCCACAGACACAACCAGATAACACTCACATCAGGTTAATAACCCAGAAAACTACTCAAAGACTGGAAAGAAGAGGCCACCTTGAAGAAGATAGGAAAGCTGGAGAGGTGATTTGAAGCCTAAACAGGCCATGGCTACTTGTGGAGAGGAAGGAGCCAGGGGTGCTGAGAAGGGTGAGAAACAGACTGTCACACAGAGGAAACTGCAAGGGTAAGACAAACCCCATAACATTTGGCTTTGAAGGTGAGAGGGGACACATGTCACTAGTTCTTAACAGCAAGCAGCCTTAAAGCTTGGTCTGGTTAGTACCTGGATAGAATTCTAAACGTCAGTAAGATCAGCTCTAGGAGAGCCCTGAGAATGTTAGGAAGTTGAGTCCCCAGCCTTAAAGAGATAGCATGCCAAGCAACCTTAGCAGATAGAACATAGAACCAGCAATTTGAAAAACCACCAGGGAAAGACTGGAGGGAGAGTGGTTTACTCATCACATGGCATGTCCTAGAGATACAAGGATCTCAGAGAGACTCCTCCAGGAACAAAGGAACTGATAGGCACCATTCCCTTCTCCCTCCCCTCCTCCCTGCCCCCAGCTCCTAGCATAAACACACTGCCATCTGCAGAAAACAGATCCATGCCCACACTCCCTACTTAGTTGGTTTAGACCAAACCCTGCCCCCATCACTTCAGCAGATACACTTTTCCCAGTCACACTTGTCTCAGTCCTGGTGCTGCCAGTTCATGCCCCTAGAAGACCAGCGCAAATCTTCACAGCAACACAACCCCTGCGTTTTGTGGGATCCTCTTTCCTGGAAGTGAGAGCCCATGCACTCTCTGCACTTCTGTTAGGTCATCCCAGTCCTGAAGCAGGGGCTCCAGGTCTCACTTGGCAAGTAGATGGGCATGTACCTTGTTAAAACAAACTCTATGTCAGCTATGGACCAAACACTGCTCACTACAGGCAAGAAAGCCACTGCAGCCAAAAGGACTGAAGGAAAAAGTGTCCAGAACAAAACAAGACACACACAACATACACAGGAGTCACTCCTTGAAGTGCCAGGTTCTAGGGAACAGGAGACATGGCACTGCAGGGTATTACAAGACATCTTCCTCATAAGGCCACTACTTGCAAGAGCAAAGGATGTAGCTCATGTTCCTAGTATAAAAAAAAAAAGACACAGGTAGTTAGAAAAAATGAGACAGAAAAATACGTTCCAAATGAAAGAACAGGACAAAATCACAGTAAGAAATCTAAATAAAATACAGATACGTAATATGCCTGAGAGAGAACTTTAAGTGATGGTCAAAAAGATACTTGACTTAAGAGTGGAGGACCTCAGTGAGACCTTTAATAGATAGAAAACATAAAGAAGAACCAATCGAAGATGAAGAAATCAGTAATGGGTATTAAAAATAAACTAGGGGAAATAAATAGTAGACAAGAGAAAGCAGAACAGATCAGCGACCTGGAGAACAAAGTAATGGAAAACAATGAAGTGGGGTGACAGAGAGAAAAAAATAACCAAAAAAAAAAAAAAAAAAAAAGAAAGAAAGAAAGAAAGAAAGAAAGAAAGAAAGAAAATAAACTTAGGGAATTTAGTGATACATTCAGCATAATAACATTCACATTATAGGGATCCCAAAAGAAGAGAGGAATGTGGGCAGAAAAATTATTTGAAGAAATAATAGCTGAAAACTTCCCTGAATCTGGGGTGGGAACAAATACCCAGATCCAGGAAGCACAGAGAATCCCAATGAAATCAACCCAAGGAGGTCTATACCAAGACATATATTAATTAAAATGGCAAAAGGAGAATTTTAAAAGCAGCAAGAGAAGAGAAAACAGTTACATACAAGGAAATCCCATAAGGTTATCAGCTGATTTTTCAACAGAAACATTGCAGACCAAATGGGAGTGTCACGATATATTAAATGTGCTAACAAAAAGCTCTGCAAACAAGAATACTCTATACATCAGGGCTATCCTTCAGAATAAAAGGGGAGATAAAAAGTTTCACAGACAAAAAAAGAAATTAGAGGAATTCATCACCACCAAAGAAATCCTACAAAAAAATGGTACCAGGGACTCTGAATGGAAAGGAAAGAACATAAGAAGGAGCAAGAAAAGTAGAAAGCAGAAAGTGGTAAAATTAAGTATAATTACAAAAATCAGTCAAGGAATTCACAAAATAAAAAGATGTAAATTAAGATACCATATGCATAAAACTTGGGAAGAAGAGGAGAAAAAATGGGTTCAAACATAAGCAACTATCAACTTAGTTTGGACTGCTATATGCAGATGTTATATACAAATCTAACAATAACCACAAATAAAAAACTGGTGATAAATATGCAAAAAAATAGAGTAAGGAATTTCAATTGGAGTGGAGTTTTTTGGATTTTTCCACATAAAGTATCATGTCATCTGTGAAGAGTGAGAGTTTCACCTCTTCTTGCTAATTTGAATTATTTTTATTTCCTTTTGTTGTCTGACGGCTGAGGCTAGGACTTCTAGTACTATGTTGAACAACAGTGGTTGAGAGTGGGCATCCACTGTTGTGTCCCTGACCTTAAGGAGAAAGCTCTCAGTTTTTGCCCATTGAGAATAATATTTGCTGTGGGCTTTTTGTAGATAGCTTTTATGATATTGAAGTATGTTACCTCTATCCCTACATTGTGGAGAGTTTTAATTGAGAAAGAATGGTATATTTAGTCAAATGCTTTTTCTACATCAATTGAGTGGTTTGCAAATGTTGAAACACCCTTGCAGCCCAGGAATAAACTCCACTTGGTCATGGTGAATAATCCTTTTAATGTATCTGTTGGACCTTACTAATATCTTGGTGAGAATTTTGGCACCCATGCTCATCAGGGATGTTGGTCTGTAATTCTTCATTTTGGTGAGTTCTTTGGATTTGGGATCAAGATAATGCTGGTGTCATAGAAAGAGTTTGGAAGTTTTCTTTCTGTTTCTATTTTTTTGGAACAGGTTCAGAAGAGTAGGTATTAGTTCTTCTTTAAATGTTTGGCAAAATATCCCTGGAAAGCCATCCAGACGTGGACTCAGGTGTTGGGAGATTTTTTATCACTGCTTCAATTTCCTCGCTGGCGAGGGTTTGTTCAGGTTTTCTGTTTCTTCCTCTTAGAGTTCTGGTAGTTTATAAGTCTCCAGGAATGTATCCATTTCTCCCAGGTTACTTAATTTGTTGGCATATAGTAATTATAAGAACTTAAAATATGTTCTTATAATTGTTTGTATTTCCTTGATGTTGATCGTGATCTCTCCTCTTTCATTTTTCAATTTATTAATTTTCAATTTATTAAAATTTTCAATTTATTAATTTGGGTCCTTTCTCTTTTCTTTTAAATAAATCTGGTTAGGGGTTTATCGATCCTATTAATTCTTTCAAGGAACCAGCTTCTAGTTTTATTGATATGTTCTACTCTTCTTTTGGTTTCTGTTTCATTGATTTCTGCTCTAATCTTTATTATTTCTCTTCTGCTTGGTTTAAGCTTTATTTGTTGTTTTTTCTCCAGTTTCTTTAGGTATAAGGTTAGATTGTGTATTTGAGACTTATCTAATTTTTTGAGAAAGGCTTTGATGGTTATATATTTCCCCCTTAGGACCACCTTTCCTGTGTCCCAAAGGTTTTGAACAGTTGTGTTTTCATTTTCATTTGTTTCCATGAATTTTTAAAATTCTTCTTTAATTTCCTGGTTGACCCATTCATTCTTTAGTAAGATGCTCTTTAACCTCCAAGTGTTTAAGTTTCTTCCAAATTTCCTCCTGTGATTGAGTTCAAGTTCTAAAGGATTGTAGTATGAAAATTACTGGGAATAATCCCAATCTTTTGGTACCCATTGAGACCTTATTTGTGACCCAGTATGTGGTCTGTCCTGAAAAATGTTCCATGTGTATTCAAGAAGAATGTGTTTTCTGTTGTTTTAGGATTGAATTCTCTGTATATATCCGTGAAATCCACCTGGTCCAGTGTGTCATTGTCATTCAAAGCCCTTGTTTCCTTGTTGATCTTCTGCTTAGATGATTGTCCATTGCTGTGAGTGGGGTGTTGAAGTTCCCTATTATTATTGTATAATTATCAATCTGTTGCTTTAATTTGGTTATTAATTAGTTTATGTAATTGGCTGTTTCCAAATTAGGAGTATAAATATTTATAATGGTTAGATCTTCTTGTTGGATAGACCCTTTAAGTATGATATACTATCCTTTCTCATCTTTTATTATCATCTTTGGTTTAAAACCTAATCTGTCTGATATAAGGATTCCTACTTCAGCTTTCTTTTAACATTAATTAGCATGATAAATGGTTCTCCACCCCCTCACTTTCAATCTGGTGGTGTTTTAGGTCTAAAATGAGTCTCTTGACACAGCATATGGATGGTTCTTGCTTTTTTATTCAATCTGATATCCTCTGTCTTTTGATTGGAGCATTTAGCCTACTTATATTCAGAGTAACTACTGACAGAAATGAATTTAGTGCCATTGTATTACCTGTAAAGTCCCTGTAGATTATCTCTGTTTCTTTCTGGTCTATGCTACTTTTGGGCTCTCTCTTCACTTACAGGATCCTCTTTAATCTTTCTTGCCGGGCTGGTTTAGTGATCACGATTGTTTTAGTTTCTCTTTGTCCTGGAAACTCTTTATCTCTCCTTCCATTCTGAATGACAGCCTTGATAGATGAAGTATTCTTGGCTGCATGGTTTTCTCATTTAGTACTCTGAATATATCATGCTAGCCCTTTTGGTCTACCAGGTCTCTGTGGATAGGTCTGTTGCCAGTCTAATGTTTCCACTATTGTAGTTTAAGGAGCTCCTTTCAGGATTTTCTCTTTATCTCTGAAATTTGCAAGCTTCACTATTATATGGCAGGGTGGTGATCTATTTTTATTGATTTTAGGGGACATTCCATTTACTTCTTGAATTTGAATGCCCATTTCCTTCCCCAGATTAGGGAAGTTATCAGCTATGATTTGCTCAAATATACCTTCTGTCTCTCTCTTTCTTCTTCCTCTGGGACCCCAATAATTCTAATATTGTTGCACTTTATGGTATCACTGATTTCTCAAAGCCTCCCCTTATGGTCCATTAGTTGTTTTTCTCTCTCTTCCTCACCTGCCTTCCTTTCAACAGTCTTGTCTCCTATGTCACTGACTCTCTCTTCTGCCTCATTTGCCCTAGCTATTAGAGCAGCCATTTTAGACTGCATCTCAGTTAAAGCACATTTAAATTTCTGCCTGATTAGATTTTATTTCTGCACTAAGAGATTCTCTAAAATCTTTTATGTTTTTTTTCAAGAGAGCTAGTAACTTTATAACCAATATCTTTAATGCCAGCTCTGACATTTCACTTATGTCCATATTGATAAGATCTGTGGCAGAAAGTATTACCTCTGGTTCTTTCTTTTGTTGTGGTTTCTTTCTTCTAGTGATTTTGCCCAGAGAAGAAAGGATGAGTGGGAAAACAAAATAAAAAATATCAAGTGAAATACACACTAGACAAATCTGAAGGGGTCAGAAAACAAAAAAGAAAAGAAAAAGAAAAAAAGTAGAAAAGAAAGAATATAATCTCACAGGTGAGGTGGACACAGGTGGACAAAACAGGGTAATCCACTTGCCCTGTGTGTATTTTGTCCTGTTTGTTAGAAGACGCTAAATCTCAGAATTGTAAAGAAAGCAAAATTTATATATAACAAAAATAAAATTGCATACAGTGAAAGGAAGCCAAAAATGAAGTATATATCTTTAAAGTGAAAATGGAAAAATGGAATTTAAAAAAGACTTAAAAACAAAGAGTTGATAAACTAAAAAACTAGTTGAAAAGGAAAAAGAAAAATCTTAAACTGAAAGATTAAAGACTCATGCCAAAACCCCCAATTCTATATACTATTTTCCCCTAGTACAAGAGTTTTTCAGTTTTGAGGGACCTATTAATTTGGTATTCCCCTGAGGATCCTGCTGGTCTTCTGGGGAAGAGGGCTGTTGCACTGATTCTCAGGTGTCTTTGCCTGGATGGAATTGCACCATTCCTTGCTAGGGGCCAGGCTCAGTGTAATCTCATTTGGATTGCTATATTTGTCTTTTCCTGCTGCTTTATAGGTGAACCAAAAAACTAAAAAAAAAAAGAAAAGAAAATGGTGCCACCCTAATCTTCAGCCCCAGAGCTGAAGGATCATGTCCCCCACTCTTCAGTGCACCTTCAGGGAAAGACAATCAGACCCTTTCATATGCTACAAACTCCCCAGACTCCTGTTGTGTGTACCCACACCAATCCTCCCAGGGGAAGGAGAGGTGCCTCAACAAAGCCTGTTTAGGGAGGCTTTGCCTTATCTTTTTCTGATCGGTGCCACTCCTCCTGGGCAAAGGAGCCAGCTCTCATAGCAGTTGTTCTTTTTTGGGTCCCTGCTTGGAGAGTGGCTTCCTGATTGTGCTGGGGTTCACAGTTTATTGCAACACATAGCTGAGAAGCCACTCTGGAGCTCGCTAATTATAGCCGGCTTCTCTGCTCCAACACGTGGGCACTCTGCTGCACTGGGGCATCCCCCTTCTTTCTGTGACCCTGGGGATCCTGAGACCACACTGCTTAAGAGTCTTCCCTGCTTCACTGCCTGAGCATATTTCAGCCAGCGATGTCCCTCATGGAAGTAGACTTCTAAAAGTTCCAGTTTTGTGTACTGCTGCTATATCACTTTCCAGTGGCCTGCTTACAGAGCCTCCCTCCCCACAGTGGTTTATATATCCCCTCAAATTCATGTCTCTGCACCTTCTTCCTTTGCAAAAAGTGGTCTCTTTTCTATTTGTAGAATTGTAGCAATTCTTTCCTTCGATCTCAGGTTGAATTTACAGATATTCTGAATGATCTGTTAGATATCTAGGTAAATTCAAGAGACCAGATGAAACACAGTTCCCCTACTTTTCCATCATCTACAGGATTCTTCCAGACAAAATAGACTTTGGAAACAAAGACTATAATGAGTTACAAAGAAGGACACTATATAACCATAAAGGAAACAATTCAACAAGAAGATATAACAATCATAAATATTTATGCACCCACCAATGGAGCCTTCAAATACATAAAGCAACTAATAACAAACATAAAGGAAGTAATCAATGCTAATACAAAATAATATGGGACTTTAACACCCTACTTACATCAGTGGATAGATCATTCAAACAGAAAATCAACGAGGAAACAATGGCTTTAAATCACACATTTGACCAGATGTATCTAATTGGTATATTCAGAACATTCCATCCTAAAATAGCAGAATATACATTCTTTTCAAGTACACATCAAATATTCTCCAGAACAGATCATGTATTAGACCATAAAACAAGTCTCCACTAATTAAAAAGGATCAAAATCATACCATGCATCTTTTCTGACCACAGCACTATGAACCTAGAAATCAACTATAAGAAAAATTCTGGAAAGCACACACATACAACTAGGTTAAATAACATGCAACTAAACAAAGAAAGGTCAACCAAGAAATCAAAGAGAAAGTTTTAAAATACATGAATATGAATGAAAATGAAACACAATAGCCTGGAATCTTTTGGAAGCAGCAAAAGCTATTCTAAAAGGGAATTTTAAAGCAAGTTTAGAGGCCTACCTCAAGAAGTGAGAAAATTTTCAAATAATTAACCTCACCTTAAACCTAAAGGAGCTAGGGAGGAAAAAAAAAAAAAAAAAACTAGCAGAAGGAAGAATATAAAAAAAGATTGAAAGCAGAGATTGAAAAAAAGATTGAAGCAGAGATAAATTAAATGGAAGTTCAAAACAAACAAACAAAACATTGGAAGAGATAAATGAAATCAGTAGCTGGTTCTTGGAGAACATAAAAAAAAAAACTGATAAACTACTAGTCAAACCCATTGGAATGAGAGAAAGAGAGAGAGAGAGAGAAATAGGACTGAAAATCAGAAATGAAAGAGGAGAAATAACAATCAACACCACAGAAAAACAAAGGCATGACAATATTATGAAAAATTATATGCCAACAAATTGGACAACCTAGAAGAAATGGATAAATTCTTAGAAAACTATTAAATCCCGTAAGTGAATCAAGAAGAATTTTTAAAAAATTTAGCAGACTGATTATGAACAATGAAATTGAATCAGTAATTAGGAAAATAAAAATTAAAAAAAAGACCTCCCCCAACCAAAAGTCTAGGACCAGATGACATCATAGGTGAATTTCACCAAACACTTAAAGAAAAGTTAATACTTATTCTTTTCAAACTATTACCAAAAAATAGAAGAGAATGGAAAGTCTCCAAATTCATTCTATGAGGCCAGCATTACCCTGATACAAAAACCAGGTGAAGACACTACAAAAGAAAAGAACTACAGGCCAATATCTCTGATGAACATAGATGCAAAAATCCTCAACAAAACACTAGCAAACCAAATCCAGCCACTCATTAAGAAAAAATCATCCACTATGATCATGTCAGATTTATTCCTGGGATGCAAGAGTTGCCCAATATAAGGGGTGCCTGGGTGGCTCAGTCGTTAAGTGTTTGCCTTCGGCTCAGGTCATGATCCCAGGGCCCTGGGAACAATGAAATTGTTTCATTGGATTGAGCCCCACAACAGGCTTCCTGCAGGAAGCCTGCTTCTTCCTCTCCCAGTCCCCTTGCTTGTGTTCCTGCTCTCACTCTTTCTCTCTGTCAAATAAATAAATAAAATCTTAAAAAAAAACAAAAGGTTGTCCAATATTTGCAAATCAATCGACATGATACATCACATCAATAAGAGAAGGGTAAGAACCATATCGTCATTTTGAAAAATGATAAAAATGCATTTGACCCAGTACTACACTAATTCATGATAAAAAACCCTCAACAAAGTAGGTTTAGAGGGAGCATCCCTCAACATAATAAAAGCTTTATATGAAAAACCCACAACTAACGTCATACTCAATGGTGAGAAAAATGAGAGATTTTCCCTTAAGGTCAAGAATAAGACAAAGATATTCACTCTGTGCACTTTTATTCAACATGGTACTGGAAATCCTATCCATAGCAACCACACAACAAAAAGAAATAAAAGTCATCCAAAATGGTAAGAGAGAAATAAAACTTTCATCACTTGCAGATGACATGATAATATGCTGAAACCCTGGAGACCGCCAAAAAGCTACTACAACCAATAAATGGATTCATTAAGGTTGCAGGATACAAAATCAATGTACAGAAATCTGTTGTCTTTCTATTCACTTATAATGAAGTAGCAGAAAAAGAAATTAAGAAAACCATTCCATTTACAATTATACCAAAAATAATAAAACACTAACAAATAAACTTCCCCAAGCGGTGAAAGACCTGTACTCTGAGAACTATGAAACATCACTGAAAGAAATTAAAGATGACACAAACAATGGAGAGATATTCCATGCTCATGGATTGCAAGACAAATTTTGTTAAAATGTCCATACTACACATTTAATGTGTAGTAATCTACACATTTAATTTACACATTTAATGCAATCACTATCAAAATACCAATAGCATTGTTCACAGAACTAGAACAAATCATCTTAAAATTTGTATGGAATCACAAAAGACCCTGAAAAGCCAGAGATGTCTTGAAAGAGAAATACAAAACTGAAGGTACCATAATTCCAGATATCGAGATGCAGTACAAAGATGCAGTTATCAAAACAATATAGTACTGGCACAAAAACAGACACACAGATCTATAGAACAAAACAGACGCCCCAGAAATAAACCCGGGATTATGTGGTCAATTAAACTTTGATAAAGGAGACAAGAATACACAATGGAAAAATGATAGCCTCTTCTATAAATGGTGTTAAAAAAACGGGACAGCTAGTTGCAAAAGAATGGAACTGGATTATTCTCTCACATCATACAAAAAAAAAAAAACCCCACAAAAAACTAAAAATAAATAAATAAATAATCTCAAAATGGAGGGAAGACCTAAATCTGAGACCTGAAACCATAAAAATCCTTGAAGAGAGCATAGTCAGCAATTTCCCCGACATTGTCCATAGCAACATTTTCCTAGGTAAGTCTCCTGAGGCAAGAGAAACAAAAGCAAAAATAAACTATTGGCACTATATCAAAATAAAACGTTTCTGCATAGCAAAAGAAAGAATCAACAAAGCAGAGACAATCTACTGAATGGGAAAAGATATTCACAAGTGATATATCCAATAAAGGAATAGTATCCAAAATACATAAAAAACTTATACAACTCAATGCCAAACCCCCCAAAACAAAACAAAACAAAACAAAAAAACCTAATAATCTAATTAAATGGATTAAAAATGGGCAGAAGCCATGAGCAGACATTTCTCCAAAGAAGATGGATTACTCATAGGAAGAAGATGGAAGGCACATCAGGTCATCCTGGAATTTGATTTTCTTAAAAATATTTTTACAATATGTACAGTATATTATTTACATAGAAGGTCACAAATATGTAATTTATATGTGGTTATGCATGTTGAAACAATATGAAGGATGGAGTGAATTATTTAAAAAGCAAGGCATGGGGCACCTGGTTGGCTCAGTCAGTTAAGTGGCTGACTCTTGATTTTGGCTCAGGTCATGATCTCATGGTCCTGGGATCCATCCCCACATCAGCCTCCATACTCAGCAAGTGCCTTTTTCTGCCCTTCCCCTCCACCTCACTAGAGCACACTCTCTCTTTCTAAAATAAATAAATAAATCTTAAAAAAAAAAAAAACTAAGCAAAAAGCAAGATCCCTATTCCTTTGGTGTCATATAGGAATTCTTTTATGTTTATTTAAATTAATAATCTTGGGGCTGTGCCCAGGGCATATGATATGTTCTGGGCTTATTAAATGAATGAATAAATAAATGAATAAAATTTGGTTACTGAATATACCAGAAAACTTGGGTCACCATAAAAACACAGTCTTTCCCTGTAAGTAGATATTTATAGGCAAGTCATATTCTAATTAGAAGCTTGCATGGAGAGCACATAATTATGACAGGAAAAGGCTGTTATTGGTGTTAATATCCCTAGGGTACAACAGCCAAATCTAGTAATTTTCACAGTGACTTACTTGCCATAGGAGAGAGAAAAATTAGGTCTATGGGCTGGTGGACCCAGTCAACCACTGGCTTGACTTCTAGTCCTTTGGCTATTCCATCCCTTCACTATGTGAATTGGACAAATTATAAACTACTGGATTAAGATTTTTGCTTCACAACTTTTATACTCCAGCCAGCCCTGCCTCATTCAGATTTTTTACAGGCTTTCCATTTCTTTTGTTTTTACTCTTTTTTTTTTTTTGACCCCATGTTTTATGTTTCATAATTTCTACTTTCTATTTAGACATTTCTCAATGCAAGAGTATTTATTTTCTTACAATGTCTTTATAAATTCATTTTGTTATTAAGTCTTTCAGTTATTGACAATCAATTTTGTATGGTATGAGGAAGGATGTACACTTTTTCCTAAACTGTCTTAAATGAATAATTACTGATTTCTGCTACATATTCTTAATCTTTTGTACATTCAACCATCTCCAGAAAGGATGGAGCAGAAAAAAAGGCTGAGAGATAACTTATTTTTATGAGCTAAGGATAACAATGTATGGAAGTGATTGCATCTATTATTGTGCTATTGAGATGTTGACAAAGTTGGTTGACACCTCCTCTGGCTCTAATTTGTCTATATAAAGTAGCATAATTAACTCTGTATTGCTGACTTTTTTTTAACTAATTAATTATTTCTATATCTAACTCATGTTCAATGCAAATATTCAAGGAAGTCTAAATGTTTTAATGCCCAGTCAGGTTGCATGAGTAAGAGTTAACTTTCTGTTACTCAGTTTTCTGTCCTAGGTCATATTGTGAAATCCCAAGAATAAAAACCTTATTATAAGGTTTCCTAACTTGAGTTTGGTTGATTAGAAATGACACTGGAAATTGGTCTGTGTGGGAGTATAGAAAAATCTATCACAGAATAAAAATAGCAATGGTGAAGGAACAAAAAATCAAACCACAGACCATCATCAGGTTTTCAACATCATTAGTTACATAGTCTGGGTTTAGAATGAGATTTTGGTTAAATTTCAGGATATTTTGATACTGAATTCACTTTGAATTGGCTTCTTTTTCTGATATCTTAAGAGGGGATTATCATTCAATATTTCAATAATAGTTTTGTGTGCTAATGAGAGTTTTCTACTATATTAGAAAGAAAAAAATTCAATTCTGAATCTAGCAGGAAGAAGCGAGTTGGGATTGACTTTTCCTTTTTCAGTGTATTTGTAAAGACTGAACATCAGCAAATAGGGCAAATAAAGACTTTACAGAGTTGCAAAGGTATTTGTATATATGCTCTTCAAATATTTTGCAGCTGATGATGGGAAGGGAAGTAAATATCTTTTTATATATCTTAATCTGTTAGCCTATCTCATATAATATGTGGAATAGATTGATTATAATTTATGGGAAATTTAATACTGTGTAAATGTTTACTATTTTTAAAATTTGGAATTTTTGAAAAAGAAAGCCAAAATATGAGATTTTTTTTAAACAAGGTAACAGAATATTCTAAAATATAATTTTGGGATTCATAACTTTACTTTTCTTTCTTCATGTAGCAGACAGCATTACATAGTGTTAACAATAGACCGTGTGTGCATATAAATTCTCATCAACAATGTTCTCAGTGTATATGGACAATTGTGTGTATATTTTTTATTTTGTGTATATATATGTGTGTGTGTGTGTGTGTGTGTGTACAAAATAAAAAATACACAAATATAAATATACACACACACATATATATATACACAAAATAAAAAACACACACAAATACACACACACACATCCATATATATATGTGTGTGTGTGTGTGTGTATATATATATATTTATATATAGTGCAACCATCACCACCATTATCTCAAGAACTTTTCCATCTTCTCAAAGTGAAACTCTCTAACCATTAAACAGTAACTCCTTATTCATCCCCAGCCCTGGTAACCACTATTCCACATACTGTCTCTAAGAATTTGACTATTCTAGGTATTGCACATAAAGTAGGATCATATAATATTTGTCCTTTTGTGTCTGGTTTATTTTACATAGCATAATGGCCTCAAGGTTCATCCACATTGTAGCATGTTTCCCCATTGAATGGATTTGGTATCCTTACTGAAGATCATTTGACCATATATGCATGGGTTTCTCTCTGGGATTTCTATTCCATTGAACTACCATTTGTTTTTAGGTCATTATGATGCTCATTTGATCACTGCAGATTTGTAATAAGTTTGAAATCATGAAGCATGAGACTTCCAACTTTGTTCATTTTTTAAGATTGTTTCAGCTGGTGATATAGAGTCCTTTGAGATTCTGTATGAATTTAGGATGGATTTTTCTAATTTTGGGGGGGATTTTGATAGGGAGTACATTAAACCTGTGGATCACTTTGGGTGGTCTTGACATCTTAAAAATGTTAAGCCTTCCAATCCATGAACAAGGTGTGTCTTTCCAGTTGTTTATGTCTTTGACTTCTTTCAGCAACATTTTACAGACTTCAAAACATAAGCCTTTCAGCTTCTTGGTTATATTTATATTCTGAGTATTTTATTCTTTATGATGCTATTGTAAATGAGACTTCTTTCTTTTTAAGATCTACTTATTTATTTGAAAGAGTGGGGGAAGGGGCAGAGGGAGAGAATCTTTCAAGCAGACTTCCCACTGAGTGTGGAGCTGAACATGGGGCTCAATCTCAGGACCCTGAGAGCATGACTTGAGCCAAAAACAAGAGTGAGATGCTCAACTGACTGAGCCACCTAGGCACCCTTCATAAATGAGTTTTCTTAACATCTTTTTTAGATTGTTCATTGTTAATATATAGAAACTCTATTGATATTTGTGTGCTGATTTTGTATCTTACAACTTTGTTGAATTCACTTATTCTAACAGTTTCTTTGTGGAATTTCCAAGGTTTTCTATGTGTATAAGGTCATGTCATCTGCAGACAGAAAAAAAATTTACTTCTTCCTTTACCATTTTGATGCCCTTATTATTATTATTATTTTCTTATTTAGTTGCTCTGGCTAGGACTTCAAGCACCTATGTTGAACAGAATACCACTTCTTTTTTTTTTTTTCTTTTTTTTATAAAGGCCTGAGTCAGTGTGGCCAAAGGAATCTGGAGGCTACAGAAGAATTTTAAAAGTACCTGACAAGTGTTATACAAGAAAAGTGTTATGTGTAAGGACAGACTTTCAACACTGATGAGACCAGCTTGTTTCACAAGGATCCTGGCAAGCAAACCTATGTAACACATATTGTGTTTCAGTTGATGAAAATGTTTTGACCAGAGACTCACAGAAACTTAACCCTATATTCTGTGACCCACACCACAAAGTAATAGTTCAGTGTTTCCTAATTCAGTGCTCACAAGTTTAAAGTATATAACTACCACGAATAGTGAGAATTGATTATGCTCTCCAATATTATTACCATATGGTCTCCATTTCCACTGCACTATTTGTGGTTGCCTGTAAAGGCTTTTCCTGGTGTTCTTGCGCTCTCCTCTTCATCTAGACACCTAGATTCAACCATTAAACCTCGGCCAACATGTGAAATAATAGAAAATATATATATTGGCCTCTGGCCCTGGTTCCTGGCAGAGAGTTCCTGAAACCGTTGTAATTTCCCAAGTGATAAGAACACTAGGAGCATTTGTTCTAATATTTGGTCTTTGACACCGGTTCCTTACACAGAGTTTCTAAATCCTTTGGAATTTTCTGGCTCCTGGATGAGGACTGGTTGCCAGGAAGATGCTTGGAACTTTTGGCCCAAGCCCCAACCCCAAGGAACAGAAGAGGGGCTGGAAATTGAGTTAACAATTAATCATACCTATGTCATGAAGTCTCCATAAAAATCCCAAAGGTGTGGGATTCAGGGAGTTTCCAGGTTGGTGTACACAACCACATGTTGGGAGAGTACTCAACTCCACAGGGATAGAAGCTCCTGTGCTTAGGACCCTTCCAGACCTTGTCTCACGGAGCTCTTCATCTGGCTGCTCATCTATATCCTTAATCATATACTGTATTTATTATAAACACAATAAATGCAAGTAAGAGTTTTCTTGAGTTTAGTGAGTTTTTCTAGGAAATAATTGAATTCAAGGGGGGTGGGGAAATCATGGGAACCTCTGATTTGTAGCTAAGTTTTGGGTAACCTGGGGACCTATTACTTGCAATTGACAAGTTGAAGTTGGGTGCAGTCTTGTGGAACTGAGCCCTTAACTTGTGGAGTCTGCATTAATTCCAACTAGTATTAAAATTGAATTGAACTTCAGGATACCCAAAGGCATTGCAGAGAATTGCTTGGTTTGGGACGCGCACGCGCACACACACACACACACACACACACACATCTGGTATCAGAAGTACTGTCAGTACGGTAGTAGAGTAATGAGAGAGAAGCAGCACACAGGAGTGTTGTTTTATCCTCCACACTCTGTAATTGCCAGGGAGTCTCTCTCTCTCTCTCTCTGGACCCCCAACCCTACTGTACCTGAGGTATTCTTCTTCTTGTTAACACACCATGTGTATACCTCTCTCTCAGCATTTATCACAACAATCTATTTGTTGCTTTGTCTGTTTTCCCCATCCATTTTTAAGCTGTTTAGATGCAAGATATATATATATATATATATATATATATATCAGATAAAATAGTTTTAATATATTAAATTGTTTGTCTCCTTAAATATTTAAAATAATTCCTCTACCCCCCTTTCTTTTTAATTTGAGCTATCTATAATAAAATTTTGCTGAACAAAAATAAACCGCAGCTTCGTCCAAATGGAATAATAATTAGAAATTTGGAACAAGCTATCTGAATTAATGTGTTTCTACTGTGCTCAGAATAATTCTAGAATATTAGAGCCAGAAGAAATCCTAACTTATTTACACACGTGCTTATTAGGCTCTTCCAGGTTAGCTAAGAAGTTAGGAAGGATAAAGATCTGAAATAGCTGTCTGGGGCCGGAAAGGAAGGTCATGTGAGGAGAGTGCCATGTCCAGCCTCTGACAGCTGCTCTGTGATTAAACAACTCCTAGCTGTGTTCTCATGAACAGGCATACACTGCTGCCAGAGCTGGAACTACTGTTATAGAGCCACTGCTCTAGTGGCTACCTATTCCCAGCTTGTCGTGAGCCATTATTTCTATCACTACTCTCTCTGCCTACTTTATGCTCCTGCCTAGAAGAGCAAGTGCTGATGTACTCTACAAGCCTAAAACTCAAACCAAACCAAAATTCACAGGATCAGGTTTCTTCAGATAGCTACTCTCCTTCCTGCTGCATGGAGATCTCGTGCATGCCCACCTACTAAGATGCTGGTCACCCTGTAAATTAGTTGCCTTTTGGACAAGCACTTCCTTGATGAGTTATAATGGTGAGAAGGTATGCTCCAGCTTCTCAGAGGTCCTAAGAGTGTGGAATGAGCTCAAGTTACACCACTGGGAGCTCCTCCTTCATTGAACAGAGGCAGAAAGTGAAACCTAAAAAGTTAGATGATCACTGTAAGAAGGGTTCCATTCAAAGCCTACCCTGAAGCACATCATCTCCCCATAATAAGAAACTGTCTCTTTGTTTCAGTCCTTTTGACCTATCCAAATGTTTGGAGTAAGCCCACAAGGGCTGAATTAACAGATACATCAGGTTTATGGAATGTATAAACATATTGCCAATGTATGTTTTATTAGAATTATTTAGGCTTAAAAATTAAGGATGGTTATGGTTTCTGGATTGGTATGTAAGGACATTAGAGGGTCACCACTTTATCTTAACAGATACAAAGCTGAACAAACTGAAAAATCAACACTTTTTTTTTTTGGATCTTTAAGAGGATTAAGGTCATGGGGCAAACTGTTTCCAACAAAATTGGACAGATAGAGAATTACAATATACTGGAGTAGAAACCTCCCCAGGAACCAGTAATAGGATCAGAAAATCTGAGCTGTATTGATAAATTGCTGGAGGCTAGGCCTGTACAAGTCTGCGAATTAAAGGCTTTAGGGGAAACCAGTCATAGGGGACTGTCACACTTTTGTGACCTTACTGTCAGGAGCTTGACTGGTGCTCACAGGAAATATCACAGTAAATTCCCTTCATGTTTCTGGCAGGGAGAGGGGAAAGGAGTCATTTGGAAATATGCCAGAGCACTCTACTCTTCTTAACATGGTCTATCTTTGAGAAAAACTAGTTAACCTGCTAGAAACCCTGCTGGGATTTTCTCTGAACCTATTTGACCTATGGAGGAAAATACTCAACTTCAGCCTTTGTGGAGTTAAAAAAAACAACAACAAAACAAAAACCAGGAATAATTGTGAAGTTCACAGTCCAGAGGCACAGGCACATTAAAAGACTGAGACCTAACCATAGCACTATAGAATGCTTCCCTCTCACTAGAACTATGACTACATTACCAAAGGCCTACTTACTGTTGTTCACTTCCCCTAGAACATCATATCCAGTAATCAAGAGAAAATTACAAAGCATATTAAAAGGCAATAAACAGAGTTTGAAGAGAAAAAGCAAGCACCAGAACTGGCCATGACAGGGATGTTGGAATTTTCAGACAGGGAATTCAAAACAATGAAGATTGGACATCAGGAGAAGACAGCAGAGTAGGAAGTTCCTAACCTCACTCTTCATCCCCTGGATACAACTAGAAAACACCAACATCCGTGTAAATAATCCAGAAAATGACCTGAAGACTAGCAAAAGAGACTCCCCACAGCTAAATGTAGAGACGAACCCACATTCAAGACAATAGGAAGGCCAGAGACATAGTCGGGAGTCAAATGCACCTGTGAGACTGTCTGCAGGAGGGAGGGATGCTGTGGGCTCAGGGAGGGGAGAGAAACAGACCCCACACCAGGCATCCCAGGCATGGGAGATCCAGAGTGGGAAAACAAATCAGCATAATATTTGGCTTTGAAAACCAGAGTGGGCAAACAATTAGTTCCACCTGGAACTTTAAAAACCAGGAGCCTGGTTCTAGGAGAGCCGGAGATAGCACAATAAACACCCCTCCTGAGATACAGCACAGAAGTAGCAGTTTGAAAAATGCCTAGAGTACACAGGAAGATTGATTAATTGATTGATTGATTGATTTCTTAATCTCAGAGTATGTGCTGGAGGGCAAGGATTTTTGGGAGACTTCACCAAGAACAAAACAGCTGCCAGGCACCATTTTGCTCCCCTGCACCCCAGCCTAAATACAGGGACACCTGAGGGAACTAGCACAGCATCAATACTCTAGAACTAGCTTGCAAACAGTATGCCTTGTCCCCACACAGTTCTGTGAAATCGTATATTCCATCCCAACCTGACTCCCTAGGAGTTTTCCCAGGCAGCTGCAGTTCCTGTCCAGCAGCAGGCCAGCTCTAATCTCGCTGGCACTATGTGTCCTGCCCCCACATTCTGCAGGCCTGCTCCCACCAATACACCCTTGGGGCGGAGCCCATCAAAAGCACTGTTTCAAGCCTAGCACTGTGCAAGCAGTCCAACAGCAGCCAGTACCACTCCAAAGTGATTCCTTTCTGGGAAGAGGAGAAGATAACCCCACACACCAGTTCTACTGTGGACCCAGCAATGAGCTAGGGGCAGACATCTGGTATGACTGCAGGCCCCATCCACCAATGAAAACTTCTCAAGGGAAAACACAGGCAAAGCACCCTGCAGTTTGGTGTTACTGCATCTTTAGCAAATGCCTGGTCTGACAACATGATTTTAAGGTGGTTCCACACTAACGCACTAACAACACAGGGACCAAACCCTGCATACAACAAGCAAAGAGAATCATTACAGATGACTGGACTGAAGGCAAACATGGCTCAGCCACATCAAAAGGGTACATACAATACACATAGGAGAAAACCCTAAAGTGCCAATTTTTGGTGAACAAGGGATGGGGTACTACAGGACATGACAGAACCTCTTCTTCATAAGGCCACTACTTTCAAGAGCAGGAGATGTAGGTGACTTTTGTAATACATGGAAACAGACACAGAGAGTTAGACAAAATGAAGAAAGAGGAAAAAAGAAGGTTCCAAATGAAAGAACACGACAAAATCACAGCAAGAGAGCTAAACAAAGTGGAGATTAGTAATATACCTGATACAGAATTTAAAGTAATGGTCATAAAAAGAGAAAAGAATGGGGGACCTAAAGGAGGTCCTTGAAAAAGAGATAGAACACATAAAAAAGAACAAGTCAGAGATGAACATCTTAAGTAAAATTAAAAATATGCTAGGGAATAAATAGTAGACTAGAGGAAGTAGAGGAATGGATCAGTGATCTGGAGGGTAGAATAATAGAAAGGAATGAAGCTGAATAGGAGAGAGAAAAAAGAATTATAATAAATGAAAATAGACGAATGGAAATAAGTGACACCATCAAGTACAATAGCATTAGCATTACAGATGTCCCAGAAGGAGAAGAGAGAGAAAAGAGAAAAGAAAATTTATCTGAAGAAATAATAGCTGAAAGCTTCCTGAATATGGGGAAGGAAATAGATATCCAGATCACGGAGGCACAGAGGGCCACCAGCAAAATCAGCAAAAGGAGGTCCACACCAAGATACATAGTAATTGAAATAACAAAAAGTCCTGATAAAGAGAGATTTTTAAAGCAGCAAGAGAAAACAGTTACAGAAAAGAAAATCCCATAAGGCTATCAGCTGATTTTTCAGCAGAAATTTTATAGACCAGAAGAAAGTGGCATCATATATTCAAAGTGCTGACAGGGAAAGAACCTGCAATCAAAACTTTATCCAGCAAGGCTATCATTCAGAATAAAAGTAGAAATAAAGAGTTAAAGGAACTCATCACCACTAAGGCCACTCTATAAGGAATGTTAAAGGGGATCCTTTGAGTAGAAAGGAAAGACCAAAAGTAAGAATAAGAAAAATAGGAAGCAAAATAATTTAAATTAAATTAAATTAAGTGAATCTGTACTTATCAGTGAAGGGATTCATCAATTAAAAGGATGTAAAATATGACACCATATACCTAAAATTTGGGGGGTGGGGAAAAAAGTAAAGAATGGGTTCAATCTTAAGAGACCATCAACTTAATATAGACTGCTGTATGTATGAGATGTTAGGTATAAACCTGATGGTAACTGAGAATCAAAAATTAGTAATATATATGCAAAAAATAATGTGAAAAGAACTAAATAGATCACAAAAACAAAG
The DNA here is from genome assembly GCF_963455335.1 of Martes martes. NCBI lineage: Eukaryota > Metazoa > Chordata > Mammalia > Carnivora > Mustelidae > Martes > Martes martes. Next base: position 64,666,000 of record NC_137891.1, read on the forward strand.
CCAGAAAACTGTGAGTGAAGAGAGCAAGAGAAGAATGGAAGAGAGAACTACACAAACAACCATAAAACAAGTAACAAAATGGCAGTAAGTACATACCTATCAATAATTACTTTGAACGTAAATAAACTAAATGATCCAATCAAAAGACATAGGGTGATGGCATGGATAAGAAAGGAAAAAAACATCGATAATACTGCCCACAAGAGTCCCATTTCTGAGCACATGCAGATTGACATGGAGAGAAGGGAAAGTATCTATCATGCAAATGGAAATGAAATAAAAGCCAGGATAGCAAAACTTACATCAGGCAAAACAGACTTTAAAACAAAGATTGTAACAAGAGACAAAGAAGGACACTATATAATCATAAAGGGAACAAATCCAACAAGGAGCTCTAACAATTGTAAATATTTATGTAGACAACATGTGAGAACCCAAATACATAAAGCAGCTAATAACACACTTAAAGAAATCAACACCAATACAATACTAGGGGAGTTTAACACTCCATTTAAATCAATGGATAGATCATCTAAATAGAAAATCAACAAGGAAACATAGCTTTGAATGACACATAGAACTAGAGGATTTAACATATATATTCAAGACATTCCATCTTAAAAACAGCAGAATACACATTCTTTCAGGTGCGCATACTATACTCCCTAGAAGAGAGGACATGTTAGGCCATAAAACAAGTCTCAACAAATTATAAAAGACTGGAATTTAACCATGCATCTTTTGACCACACCATTATCACACTAGAAATCAAGCACAAGAAAAAATCTGGAAAGAATGCAAATATATATAGGCTTAATAACATGCTACTAAACAATGAATGGGTCAACCAAGACATGAAAGAGGAAATAAAAAAAAATACATGGAGACAGATGAAAATGAAAGCACAATGATCCAAATTCTTTTATGTTACAAAAGATGTTCTGAGAGGGAAGATGATAGCAGTACAGGCATACCTCCAGAAGCAAAAAAAAACTAAACAAACAAACAAACAAAAAACTCACCTTACACCTAAAGGATCTAGAAAAAGGCCAAACAAAACCCAAACCAGTAGAAAGAAGGAAATCATAAAGGTTAAAGCAGAAATAAACAAAAAATAAACAAAATAGAAACTACAAAAAACCAATAGAAGAGATCGATGATACCAGTAGATAAACAAATTTGAAATGAACAATGAGAAATAACAGCTAATGCCATGGAAACACAAAGGATTATATGGGATTACTATGAAAAATTACACGCCAATAAATTCAGCAACCTAAAAGAAAAGGATAAATCTTTGGAAACATACAACCTCCTGAACTGGAAGCAGAAGGAAGTGGAAAATTTGAACAGACCGATTTTCAGCAACGAATTTGAATAAAGAGAAATTAACAAAAGATCCAATTTATAATTGTCCCCCAAACAATAAAATATCTAGGAATAAACTTAAGCAAGGAGCTAAAAGACCTATACTCTGAAAACTATAAACAGTGATGAAAAAACTTGAAAACACCAAGGAAAAATCATTCCATGTTCATGGATTGGGAAAAATCCAATATTGTTAAAATGTCCACACTACCCAAAGTAATCTACAGATTTAATACAGTTCCTACCAAAATACCAACAACATTTTTTTAAAAGATTTTATTTATTTGAGAGAGAGAGACAGAGAGAGAGCACAAGTGGTAGGGGAGGGTAGAGGGACAAGAAGACTCCCTGTTGAGCAGGGAGCACAATACAGGATAGATCCCAGGACCCTGGGATCATGACTGAGCCGAAGGCAGACATTTAGCCAACTGAGCCATCCAGACCCCCCCAACAACATTGTTTACAGAACTAGAAAAAACAATCCTAAAATTTGTTTGGAACCACAACAGACCTGGAACAGCCAAATAAATTATGAAAAAGTAACATAAAACTGGAGGTATCATGATGGCAGATTTCAAGCTTTATTACAAAGCTATAGTCATCAAAACAGTATGGTACTGGCACAAAAATAGACCTATGGAACAGAATAGAAATCCCCAAAATAAATACTTGGTTATATGCTCAATTGATCTTCAACAAAGGAGGCAAGACATTGCCGTGGGGAAAAGTTTCAACAAATGGTTTTGAGAAAACTGGACAGCTACATGCAAAAGAATAAAAGTGGACCCCTTTCTTACACCATATACAAAAATACTTTAAAAATGGATTAAAGATCTAAATGCAAGACTTGAAACCATAAAAATCCTATAGTAAACATGGGCAGCAACCTTTTCGACATTGGCCATAACAACTTTTTTCCAGATATGTGTAATGGGGAAAGGGAAACAAAAGCAAAAATAAACTATCGGGACTACATAAAAATAAAAATCTTCTGCATAGTGAAGTAAACAATCAATAAAACTAAAAGGCAACCTAGTGAATGGGAGCAGGTATTTGGAAATGACTTATTTGATAAAGGATTAGTATTCAAAATATATAAAGAACTTATAAGACTCAATGTCCAAAAACCAAATATTCCAATTTATAAATGGGCAGAAGTCATGAACAGGCATTTCTCCAAAGAAGACACTCAGAAGGCCAACAGACACATGAAAAAAATGTTCATTATCACCTACTCTCAAGGAAATGCAAATTAAAACTACAATGAGATATCAACTCATACTTGTCAGAATGGCTAACATCAAAAACATAAAAAATACGTGTTGGCAAAGATGGGGAGAAAAAGGAAACCTCATGCACCCTTGGTGGGAATGTAAACTGGTACAGTCACTGGGGAAAACAGAATGAAGTTTCCTCAAAAAAATTAAAAATAGAATTATTATATAATCTAGTAATCCCACTCCTGGGTATTTTCCCCAAAGAATATGAAAATACTAATTTGCTAAGATATATGTACCCTATGTTTATGGCAGCATTATTTATTATAGCTAAATTATGGAAGCAATCCAAGTATTCATCAATAGATGAACAGCTAAAGAAGCGGGAGAAATATATATGTGTGTGTGTGTGTGTGTGTGTGTGTGTGTATGTGTGTATATATATGTGTGTATATATATTACATTATCTATCTATCTATATATATATATTACATTATATATCTATATATATAACATAATACTCAGCCATAAAAAGAATGAAATCTTGCCACTTACGACAACATGAAGGAATCTAAAAGGTAAAATGTTAAGTGAAATAAGTCATAGAAAGACAAATACATGAATTCATTTGTATGTAGAATTTAAGAAATGAAACAAATGATCAAAGAAAAGGAGACAAACCAAAAAAAAAAAATGACTTTTAATATAGAACAAACTGAAGGTTACCAGAAGGAAGATGGGTGGGGGATGGGTGGAATTCGTGACCAGTACTAAGAGTACAGTTATTACGATGAGCACTGAGTAATGTATAGAATTGTTGAATCATTTTATTGTACACCTGAAACTAATATAACACTGTATGTTAAATATACTGGAATTTTTACAAATGTAATTTTAAAAACCAACTATGATTAGTATGCTAAGGGCTCCAGTACATAAATTAGACAGCATACAAGAACAGATAGGCAGAGAGATGGAAATCCTAAGGAAAAAACCAATGCCAAAGACAGTAATAGTGACAGAAACAAAGATTGACTTTTTGGGTTCATTAACAGACTGGACATGGGAAAGATCTTGGAGCTTGAGGATGTATAAATAAAAACCTCCAAGAGTAAAACATATGGAACAAAGAATGAAAAAACTGAACAGAATATCCAAGAAATGTGGGACAACTATAAAAGATGTAACATATGTGCAATGGGAATACCAAAGGATAAGAGAGAAAGGAACAGAAATGAAACAGAAGCAATAATGACTGAGAACTTCTCCAAATTAATGTCACACATCAAACTGCATATCCAGGAAGCTCAGAAAAGAAACAGGATAAATACAAACCCAAACCAAAACCAATCAAACAAAAAAACCTCATACACTACACCTAAGCATATTATTTTCAAACTATAAAAAAGTCAAAGATAAAATCCTGAAAGAAGCCAGAGAAAAAAGTACCTTGCCTACTGAAGACAAAGATAAAATAATTATGTCCAACTTCCTTTCAGCAATCACTAAAGTAGGAAGAGGGTGAGGTGAAATATCTAAGGCGTTGAGAGAAAACACCACCAACTTAGGATTTGGCACATTAACCAAATTATACTTCATAAATGAAAAATAAAGGCATTTGCAACAAAAATTGAGGGAATTTGTTGCTCATAGACTTACATTTCAAGAAACATTTATTAAAATAAATTCTATAGAAAGTAGGAAAATTATGGATATCAAAAACTCAGATCTACATAAAGAAGGGAAAGTATTAGAGAAGGAATAAATGAAAATAGAACAAAAATTTTTGTTTTTATTTAAAAAAATAAATTTTGACGTATCATGAAATTTAAGGTGTACAGCATGTGACTTTGATACACTTACGTATTGTAGTATGATTGCCATTGTAGTGATATTTATTAGACTACTTAATTTGAGTACAATATTGTTGTCTCTGTTCATTATATTGTGCATTAGATCTCTGTGGCTTATTTATTACTCATTATATAGAGTGTATAACAGTTTTTGTTTGTTATATATATATTATAGAGTATATAACAGTATCTATTTGTTAATATATAGTAGGTAGTTTGTTCAAAATACAACAATGCATTTGATGATATATACTTGTTTCTGTATCTAACATACAATATATGCTTATGTATGCTTATATAAAATAAAGTGAATGAAAGCACTGACAGAAGATGGGAAGGACAAATTAGGTGTATTTTATTGTTATAAGTTACTTACACTATCTGTGAAGCTGTATGGTGTTACTTGAAAATGACCTTTGATTAGCTGTAAATATATATTGCAAATTCTATGGCAACCACTAACAAAAGCTAAAAGAAAATATAGTTAATATGTTAAGAAAAGAGATAACTTGGAACAAAAGAAAAATGCTTAATTAAAAACAACATGACAGAAAAAGAGTGGAAGACTAAATAGAAAAAATTGGGGTGACAGATAGAAAATAGTAACATGATAAATATTAATCCAATTATGTCAGTAATCACCTTGAACGTCAATCATCTAAATATGACAATAAAAAAATCGTCGAATGGATTAAAAAAACCCAACTCTGTGTAGTCTGTAAGAAAACAACTTTATTTATTTATTTATTTATAAAAATTTTTACGTATTTATTTGGCAGAGAAAGACACAGCAAGAGAGGGAACACAAGCAGGGGGAGTGGGAGAGGGAGAAGCAGGCCTCCCGCTGAGCAGAGAGCCCTATGCAGGGCTCGATTCCAGGACCCGAGGACCACGACCTGAACCGAAGGCAGATACGCAACCACTAAGCCACCCAGGCGCCCCATAAGAAAACAACTTTAAAACATAAAGACATACATAAATTAAAAGTAAGTTAATAGAGAAATATATTTAATGCTAATACTGATCAGAAGGAAATGAAGATTATAATACTGATATTAGACTGAACAAACTTGGAAGCAAGGAAGTCAGTCTCCAAGGAAACATAACAGTTCTTAGTGTGTGTGAACTTAATAAACAATCATCAAAATATATGAGGCCAAAATTTATGAGGCAAAAACTGGTAGAAGTACTAAGAGAAATAGATGAATACATTATTTATAGTTGGAGACTTCAGCACCCCTCTATCAGAAATGGATAGATCTAGCAGGCAGAAAATCAGTAAGGACACAAATGAAATCAACATTGCTATTAATCACCTGGCTATAATGGACATCCATAGACTATTTCATCTAACAGCAGATAGACATTCTTCTCAAGCTCATATGGAACATTAATCGAGATAGACCACATGCTGGACCAAATACAAACCATGACCAAATGGGATTTATTACAGGTATGCAAGATTGGTTTACCATCTGAAAATCAATTAATGTAATACTTCACAGCAACAGGCTAAATAAAATCACATGATCATATCAAATCATATCAATAGATGCAAAAAAAAAAGTATTTGACAAAATCCAATACCCATTCATGATAAAAAACTCCCTGTAAACTAGGAATAGAGGGGAATTTCCTCAACCTGATAAAGAATATCTATTAAAAAAACTCTACAGCTAACATTATACTTAATGATGAGAAACTAGAAGCTTTCCCACTAAGATCAGGAATAAGGCAAGGATGTCTCCTCTCACCGTTCTTTTTCAATACTGCCCTGGAAGCATTAGCTAATGCAGTATAATAATGAAAGAAAATTAAAAGTATATAGACAGGGAAGGAAGAAAGAAAAATGTCTTGTTTGGCATTATTATCTATGTAAAAAATCCAAATGAATCCATAAAAATATTCTGGAACTAATAGATGATTATTGTAAGGTTTTAAGATATAATATTGATGTACATAAGTCAATAGCTTTCCTATATACCAGCAGCAATTAACAGGTGAAATTTGAAACTGAAAATGTAACATCATTTACATTAGAAATGTCAAAAATGAAATATTTAGATATAAATATATGAAAAGTACAAAATCTACATGAACACAAAAAATCTGATGAAAGGAATCAAAGATGAAATAAAATTAATTTCTGATCTATCTTTGAAAGATATTTTTGAGAGAATGAAAAAAGAAACTATAGATTTAGAGAAAATATTTATAAAAGATATACCTGATAAAGAGCTATTATTCAAAATATATAAAGAACTCTTTTTAAAAAATCTTAAAACTCAAGAGGATAATAACCAAAAAAAAAAAAAAAAAAAAGGGCACCTGGGTGGCTCAGTGGATTAAGCCTCTGCCTTCGGCTCAGGTCATGATCTCCAGGTCCTGGGATCGAGTTCCACATCAGGCTCTCTGCTCAGCAGGGAGCCTGCTTCCTCCTCTCTCTCTCTCTGCCTGCCTTTCTGCCTACTTGTGATCTCTCTCTGTCAAATAAATAAATAAAATCTTTAAAAAAAAAAGGGGGGGAGAGAGACTGAAAATAAACCAATGACCTTAATAGACACCTCACCAAAGAAAAGATATAAATGGCAAATAAACATGAAAAAAATGCTGCACATCATATGTCATCAGAAAATGTGAATTATAACAATAAGATACCACTATACACCTATTAGAAAGGCCAAAATCTGTAACATTGACAACAGCAAAGGCTGGCAAGGCTGTGGAGCAACAGGAATTCTCATTTATTCTGGTGGGAATACAAAACAGTGGATTCACTTTGAATGACTATTTGGTGTGTTGTTTTTTTTTCAAGCTGAACATACTCTTAACACACAACCTAGTCATTACATTACTTGATATTTACTCAAAGCATTTGGAAACTTATACCCCCACAACCCTGTACTTAAATGTTTATAGCAACATTATTCATAATTACCAAAACTTAGAAGCAACTAAGATGTTCTTCAGTGGGTGAATGGATAAACTATGATACATCTAAACCATGGAATATTGTTCAGCACTATAAAGAAATGACCTATCAAGCTACGAAAAGTCACAGAGGAAAGTTAAACGCATATTAGCAAGGGAAAAAAGCCAATATGAAAAGACTATATACTGTATGATTGTAAGGATATTCTGGATAAAGCAAAATTATGGAGACAGTAAAAAAAGATCAGTGGTTGCCAGGAGTTGGGGGACAGATGAAAAGGTGAATTACCAGGATTTTAGGGTAGTGAAACAATGCTGTATGATACTACAGTGGTAAATACATATCATTATACATTTGTCCAAACCCCCAGAACATACACCAAGAGTGAACCCTATTGTAAACTGTGGACTTTGGGTGGTAATGATCTGGGGTCCTCAGTTATAACCAATGTACTAATCTGGGTGGGGGGATGTTGTTAATGTGGGGAGGGCAAGGGGTAGAAGGGAAATCTCTACCTTTCTCTCATATTTGCTTTAAACCTAAAACTGCTCTAAAAATAGTCTTTAAAAAAATTAAGAATGGCTGATATAATTGAAACACTGACTAAATGGGTCCACAACATGTTATTTTCTTTTTTTTGTTTGTTTTTTTGTTTTTGTTTTTTTGTTTTTTCCCAAAAATTTTATTGTGGGAAAACTACAAAACATTTACAGTACAATGTTTACAGTCACAATTTGTAGTGAACTGATTCCCCAAAATATAGTACAACTCAAGTTGACTTATCTTGTTACATTCAAAAACCTACTTCTGTCAAAGTAGTCCCGAGTACATACATACATAGTGCTCCAACTGTACCTACATACAAACTAAAGCTACTGCTCATTCATCCACTGTCCAGGAAAGCATTCCTGCCTTTCTACACATGCAAAAAAAAAAAAAAAAGTACAAGATTTGGAATTTTCTGTAATGAAAACAAGGCATATTCATGTACTACATACCATTCTTAGCACTAAGAGGTGGCCTCTTCACTTTAGATCTATATAAGAAAGTGGTAAATATCTTCTCCTTTTGTGCAGTTGAACCCATCCTACATTCAAATTCTCTCAAGCACTGATAGAAAAATACTTATTTGGTTGAGGAAGATTTAAGGCAAGTTCTGGCCCTTTCCAAAGGCACTGTGAAACTAACCCCCCCCACCCCATTATTGCTACATGTCTTTAAAGGCAGAGTATGTCACAGTAGAATTGGTGGGATAAACAAAAAACAAAATTTTTCTTCTTGCTAATTTAAAAAGCTGGAATGACAAAAAGCATGCCACATTTAAGCCTGCTTGCAAAGTATGTGGTCAACTTTTTTTTCTTTAAAGTTGGATGGGCTACAACCATTATACATTCTAAGAAAACTCATAAGATATTTCTCAAACTACTTCCACAGCACCAGGATAGATTTCTGTAAAGAAATCATGCAATCTTTCAAAATTTACGTAAACAAGGAAAGAAATTAATGAAATAAATATTACATACAATCTCTTAAATTGATTTTTTTACTCATTTACAATAAAATAACCAAGTGAAGTTACAAAAGGCATATATTACTGTGAAAAGAACATACACTCCACATTTTGCCGATTAATAATGACAATCATAATTTAACATAATAAAAGAATATATATCTATTGCTTTTCATCATACTTGATAAATACAGTATGAACAAAAATTTCAATGTATACTTTTCACAAAATAATAAATAAGTTAAATAGTTTTTCATATTGAGTTGTGGTACAGTGGTGCGAATCAACTCAAAACAGCTAAAAATTCAGCAGTTAATCCCCCAAATGATTACGAACTAAGCTCTGCCCCAGGCTTCCGGAAAGAGCAGACAAAATGGTTCTAAAATTAAACATCCACTAAGTGGTGGCAACAAAACCAGCAACCAGTAGGAAACTTTGGAATGCACGTTTGTTTTTTTTTTCCAGACATAAGAATTTTGTGTCAAACAAAAACCTATGGAGCAGAGGACTACAATCAAGGCACATTCCTGGTAGAATATTGGATTCCAGAAGCTTAGAGGTTTAGCAAGGTGGTGGCTGGCTGTTTATACTGGTCTGAAGACAAATGACAATTATGAACTTCTCTCACATAAGAGTTCCCACATCTGGACTGTAACTAATGCTTTTCAAGTGAAGATACGGAATGGTGGTTGGTAGCTGCTGGTGCTGGGTTGATTTTTTTTTTTTTCCCCTAAAGTCCCAAACTCTTAGGAGACCTAAAAAAGTTTTAAGTGTTTGGTTTTTTGTTCTGTTCGCATCACAACTGCCCTGTTGTGAGTATTTTGTTCATCAATACAAAAGTTCGTTGGCTTTTTTTTTTTTCTCAACAAGAATGAAACTTCATAATAATAATAAAAATAATAAAAACAAAAAACAAAAAGAGGAAACCGAAAGGGGAGGGGTGGGGCTCCTCCCGGCACACAAGTTCGACTCCAAGTGCTCGGTGCCGCCCGCAGTCTCTGTTCATGGCCTGTCACCCCCCCACTCCCGCGCCCCTCCCTGCCCGTAACAGGGCTCCAGGTGGCAGGGGCGCCCTACAACAACCCCCAGAACAGCCCTCCCCCTTCCTCCTCCTCCTCCTCGCTGGCTTCCTCTTGCCTCGGTCGTCAGAGATGGACAGGCGGCTGAAAATGGGCAGGCGGCGGCCAGAGTCGAGGCTGGGGGACTCGGAGCCGCTGAGACTGCCAGAGCTCAGTGAGCCGCTCAAGTAGCTGTCACGGTCCGACAGCGAGTCCGGGGTGCTAGGGGGCGCGTCGAAGACGGGCGAATCGGACAGGCGGCGCGGCAGCTGGAAGTAGAAGCGCGGCGAGGGCGGCGCGGTGGCACTGGCAGGGAGGGGCGCGCTGGGCGGCGCCGGGGGCTGCGCTGGGGGCACCAGACCCTCCTGCTGCTGCTGCTGCTGCTGCTGCTACTGCTGGCTGCGATAGTAGGCGGCGGCCGCGGCGGCCAAGGCGGCGAAGTTGTGGGTCTGGAAGGCAAGCGGCGTGATGAGGCTGCTCAGCTCCGGGCCAAACGCAAAGGCGTTGTTGGCGCACGAGGCCGACTAGCAGGCCGCGCACCGGGCGCCAGGCGCCAGCAGGTCCTCGGCGCCCCCTGTGCGGTACAGCAGCGCCGCCGCGGCCGCAGCCGCTGCCGAGGCACAGCGCGTCGGAGCGCCCGAGGGCGTGGAGGCTGCGGAGGCGGAAGAGCAGGACGAAGCGGAAGAGGAGCAGGACGAGGCTGAGGAGCAAGAGGGTGGCGGCGGCGGCGGCTTGCGAAACGTGGGGCTGTCGAGCAGCAGAGGCGACTCGAGGCCCCCCGGGGGCTGCTGGTGGCCCGACGGGAAGCCTGAGAAGCTGAAGCTGTGATGCAGCTTGGGCCGCGGCTCCCGGGGGAAGCCCAGGTGCAGCGCATCCCGCGCGCTTAAGGCGCGCAGGTACCCAGAGGCGCCCCCAGACGGCGCGGGCCGCCGCTCGTCTGCGTCTGCGTTGTGGATGAAGTGGCGGCGCGGGCCTTAGGGGCAGAAGCCGATGGTGTGGAAGGTGCGGCACAGCTCGGTCTTGTACTTGGGGTGCCGGGTCAGGCTGCGTAGCTCGTGGAAGCTGTGCGCGAACTGGCACTTCTCCCCGTACTTGCACGTGCCGCTCTCCTAGAAGGGCCGGCACAGCTCAGTCTTGCAGCGCGTCCAGTTGATCTGGGAGCCGCCGCCCCCGTTCTGCTGCTGCTGCTGCTGCCGCTGCCGCTGCCGCTGCCGGTGCAAGAGGTGCTGGCTGCGCTCGCCATTCTCGCTGAATGAGCGGTCCCGAAATTTGTTCTCCTTGTTAAGCAGGGCCGTGCCTCCGCCCCCTGACGGCTCCTTGAGGGTGCCGTAGGAGGCCGGGCAGCCCGCCGCCCCGCTGCCACAGCTGCTGCCGTTAGCCGCGCCCGGGAACTTGGGCGAGCAGCTGCCCGCCTAGGCGCGGGGTGGTCGAGCGCGTGCAGGTTGCTGGCCGAGTGCCGTCGGAGAAAGCCCGGCGTGAAGCCCGAGCTGGGGGCGGCGGCCACGGGCGTCCCCACCGCCTTCTTGTCCAGCATGTTCAGATTGAGGTTGGCCAGGGATTTCTCCGTCTTGCACAAGAAGTCGACATCGTAGAAGGCGGACAGAAGTGTGGTCGACATGTTTCTGGATCCTGTAAGGGTCGGAGTTGCAGGCAGGGAGGTCCGGAGGCGCCCTCGGGGTGGCAAGGCCCGACTCGAGCCTCGACGAATAACGGGTGACCGGCGGGGGAGGGACCGAAAGTTTGCCAGGGGACAAGACAAGAGGGAAAGGGAAGCAGTGCGGCCTGGTTTGAGGGTCCCCGGGAGTGCGGAGTGGGGGGAAAGAGGACAGAGAAAAAAGAGCACTCCTCCGCGCCTCGGGGGTGCCCGGCCCGCCCCCCTCACCCACCCCTGCACGTAGCCAGCCACAGCTCGCAGACTGCTGGACCACAACACGTTATTTTCATTTGTCATTTCATTTGTTTTCATTAACTTTAATCTAAATAAATGAGTTGGTGCCTAAAAATAAATGTCACACCACAAGGAAAACTGGTGTGAAACTTACCAGAGCTGCAGTTATGTGAAGCTCTTAGTATTTGGTTTAGAAGTTGGAAGCAAGGTAATATGGAAGGTAGAAATTCATTTAATTGGTATTTATTGAGAACTAAGTATGTGTTGGACACTGTACTAAGCTTTGACATCAGCAGTAAATAAGGAAGATATAGTTCCTGCTCTCATGGATCATAAATAATATATATATTCAATAGACCTATTTTCCCTTTTTTTAGAATGAAGAGTAGGGCAAATGACGGAATGAGGGTTTAAAACTAAGTCATACAGAGTACTCTACCACAGTTTTCTAGTTAAAGTATAAATGAATAACCTTAAGCAACCAAAATAGAAATCTGAACTTTAAAAGTGATGATTTGACTCCAATTTTAACCAAAATTGTGAGTCAGAATAATCCCATAGGATATTTTCAATAATTAATGACTCTGATGCTCATTAGGGTATCTTCCTTTTCCTTCTCCCCCTACTACCATTTCCCCTGATTAAAAAGAAAGCAAAACAAAACCAAAAATCTCTCAACAAATATTAGTAGTCAACATCTTAATTATTGGCTTGATTTTAAGCTTTCAAAAACTCAGTGATGTAGGATTATAAATCTCAGACCCCATAGTCCTGAGCAGTTACCAGTTTGCATCACTAAAGACTCATTATTGCCTCAGCAAGTGTCCATCCAAGTCATTCAGCACCAGGCCAATGGTAAAGAATCTGTCTTAATTCCAGCTCTGATTTCCAGCAGATTCATTACTGCTCACAAAGAAGTTTCCTGCAACCCATTAAAACCCCAGAAGTATAGGCTCATGCATGGAGTGTTCCTTCCTGCTGTTAATCTCAGTACCAGAAAAGACATGTTTTCAGCAGTGGAATATCAAGCAGGAGATTTCTGGAGAATAAGTCTAATATTACTCCATATTTATCACTCCTTCCCTGGAATTGAAAATGTCTGGATTCCTGGGGGAAGACACTGTTACTCAGAACTTTGAAACTCAGGTCAGGGTCAACCAGATATGGACCACATCATGCCCAAACAAAAAGAATATTAAGCCCTAAAGTCAAATCTCATACCGTGCTCATATTTAATATCACTTCACTTAAAGTGGAGCACAGATTTATACCTTTGAGCTGTCCCCCAACTCCACTTCATATTCTTTTTTTTTTAATCTTTTTAATTTTTTTAAAAGATTTTATTTTATTTATTTGACAGAGAGAGAGATAGAATCACAAGTAGGCAGAGCAGCAGGCAGAGAGAGAGGGAGAAGCAGGCTCCCCGCTGAGCAGAGAGCCCGATGTGGGGCTCGATCCCAGGACCCTGAGATCATGACCTGAGCCGAAGGCAGAGGCTTAACCCACTGAGCCACCCAGGTGCCCCTCCACTTCATATTCTTACATAGTTTGTATACTCTGCTTCCTCAACCAAAGTCTCTCCCCATGCTTGGCCCACCAGCTATTACTCTATGTAATTAGTAGATATACGCTTGCCCTCCACTTCCACCTTAAATGCTCCCAATTTAGATGGTATTGCAATCCCAAAGAGCAAATGTGAGCACCCTGAGATATTGGGCCACAAGTAGTTTCACTGGGAGAAGGACGCTTCTGATCCCCTGTACTCCTGGAAAATGAAGCAGCAGTTACATTCACCTAGAAGCCACACAAGTTCAACTGCCTGCTAGACACTTCAGTCTTGCACACTGACTGACTCACAGGAATACTTAAGTGTCTGGGCAGCTTTATGCCTGTTTTGGTAGAATGATTGTTGGATTCAGTTTCAGGATAACACATTTATTATGAAATAAAATGGAAATCTTGTCATACTAGTAAATTTATAAAACTAGGATAGATTTTTCTAAAGTCATATTCACTTTTATTATAATAATCTATCCTCATATTTAAAAATAATGTCAATTATTATTAAAATATGATGTGATTCTATAGCTTATTGACACAGAAAAGTAAGCCCTCAGACAACTTAAGGCCCTCATACAGTAGTCATTTCAAGTCAACCAGGTGAGTTGAAGCTTACAGGTTTCTGTGACTCTTGAAATGAATTCATCAAGAAATTTACATTTCATTCTCTCGGTTTCCTTATTGTAATTTTGGCATAGAAATCAAACAATTTGGTTATCAAAACAAAGGCCATCTAGAAGCCCCAGAATATGCTGATCTCAATTTTTTGAGGTAATTACCTAAACAAAACATTTAAAACCCTTTTTGAGACTTCTGGACTCATTGAAAACATAGATCCTTGCAAATTTTGAGAACCTTTCCATAGTTTATTTCTGCACAATCAAGAGCTCCATCTATCCTTGTCAGGATTGAGAGATTCCCATAATATGCCAGAATGATCCACAATCTTGATTAGATGCATATTCTATTCTTACATCTTTTACAATTACCAGCTGTAAACTTTACTGAAAGGTCTTTCTTCTGGCAGGATATGCTAATATTTAAAAGATTACATAAAATACTGCCCCCTCTTTCTGATATTTAGCAATCTTACTCCCACCATCTATGTTAATCTGTGTTACTTTATAATTATAATTAAAATATAATAAAATCCAGTCAAAAATTAACACTAAATAAATCAAAATCCCAGCAAGGTTTTCAAAATGGAAGTTGATAATCTGACTATAAAATTTGTATGATATGCAAAAGGCCAAGAAATGACATTCTTAGAGAAGAATTAAATAAGAGAAAGTATTATACAGATACCAAACCTTAATATAAAGCTATAAGAAGACAGTAAGAGTGAAACAAGAATAGAAAATAAACCAATAGAAAAGATGTGTCCAAAAACAGACCCATGCATAAGAGGACACATCATCTATGACAAAGGAAGTACTAAAGATTAGTGATAAAAATTAGTGATGGTGCTAGGTCAATTGCACAACCATATGTAAAAGGTAAATCTTGAGATCTGTCTTATACCATCTACAAAAATCTATTCCTGAAAGAATTAGCCTGGAATTGTAAAAAATAAATGTTTCATAAGATAAATTATTTTTATGACATTGAGGTAGGAGAGGTAGGAAATGATTTCTTCTTTTTTTTTTTTTTTTAAGATTTATCTACTTATTTGAAAAAAGGGAGGGGCAGAGGGAGAGAAGCAGACTCCCTAATAAGCGTGTGGAACCCACACAGGGCTCGATCCCATGACCCCGAGATCATGACCTGAGCCAAAACTCAGAGTTGGATGCTTTTTTAAAAAAAGAGATTTTATTTATTTTGAGAGAGAGAGAGAGGCATGAGGTGAGAGAGAGAGAGTGAGAGAGGCATGAGTGAGAGAGAGAATCTCAAGCAGATCTAAAGTCTGAGTGCTGAGTGCAGAGCCCAATGCAGGGCTTGATCTCACAACCCTGAGACCATGACCTAAACTGAATTCAAGAGTTGGATACTCAAATAATTTAACCACCCAGGCACCCTAGAAATGACTTCTTGAACAGATTATAAAAAGCAATAGCTATAAAGGAGGCGATTGATAGACTAGACTACATTCAAATCAAGGATTTTTTAATCAAAGACACCATGGTGAGAGTGAAGAGGCAAGTAACAGTGTGAGTAAATATATGCAACACATATAACTGACAAAGGTCTCACATTCAGAATATGTAAAAACCTCCTAAAACTTAATAAGAAAAAGTCAAATGATCCAAGAGAAAAATGAATAGAAGATCTGAAAGGGTAATTTGAAAAAGAAAGTATGTAAGTGATATTTACTTTCATTAATAAATATATCAGAGCAAATGAAAATCACAATAATGAGGCACCACCACACACACAACACTAGCTAAAATTGAAAAGAGTGACAACCCCTCAGTGTTCACATGGATGCAGAGTGACAACTCATTTGCTACATGAGGAAGTGCACTGAGTTTGGTGGTGTATACTAGATCTAAAAATTAGCATACCCTGGGATAGCTGGGAAGATGACAAGAGTAGGAGGACCCTAAGCACACCTAAATCCATAGATAATACTAAATAACACTTGCATCAATGTAAATAGCCCAGAAAATGATTCCAAGACTGGCAAAACAAATCCCACTAAACTAAGTGTAGAAGAGAGGCCACATGGAAGAGCATAGGAAGGACAGAGACACGGTTCCTAAACAGTCCCTTGGGCTTATCTGCAGCTGGAAGGGATGTCACAGGTAAAGAGAGGAGAGAGAAACAGGCCCTCACACTGGGGAACCTGAAAGGGCAAGACAAATCACCATAATATTTGGCTTTGAAAACCAGAGGGGCCAAATTTTATAAGTACTTATAATCAGTGGGACATTAACCTGGGATTTTAAAAAATCAGTGGGCTTGGCTCTGGGAGAGATGGGAGGTCCATAGCAAAGAATCTCTACCCTTAAAGAGACAACACAACAAATAGTCCCACAAGATACAGCATAGAAGTAGCAGCTTGAAAAATGTGTGAGGCATATGGGTGAGAGAGTTGTTCACTCATCTCAGAGCATGTCCTAGAGGGATTAGGTCACTGGCAGAATCCTACAAGAACAATGGCAGGCACCATTTCAGTCCCCATGTCTCCCAGCATAAACACACAGCCACCTCACTACCTAACTTGATTAACAGTGTGCCCCACTCCCTCCATCCAGGTGGGCCTCTGTCCCAGCACTGCAGATACCCTCCCCTAGAAGACATGTGTGAAGACCTTGCAAATCAGCATGCATCCTGCTTCCATGCACACTGCAGATCCGTCTCCTTTGGTTGGTCTTGGCCAGAGACCAACCAAAGCAGTATCACAAAACTGGCAATGTGCAAGCAGCCTTGACAAGAGCCAGCACCACTCCATACTGAGTCCTGCCCAAGGGAGAGTGAAAGATAACTACACACAACAGTAAGAACACCCAACTCAGAAGTGGGCTGGTAGCAAACAGCTGGTCTGAATGTAGCCCCACCCACCAATGAAAGCTTTTCAGGGGAAAATACCCTGCAATTTTGTGCTATTACATCTCTGACAAACAACTGGACTGACTCAACTTCAACCCAAGGTGGCCCCAGACTAGCCTACTAACACCACAGAGACTGAAACCTGCCCACAACAAACAAAGAGAGCCATTACAGACAACTGGACTAAAGGAAAAATAGCTCAGCCATAACATCAGGGTACATGCAACACACATAGGAAACACGCCTCAAGTGCCAGGTTCTGGTGAAGAAGGGACAGGACACTGCAGGGCACCATAGGACCTCTTCTTCATAAGGACACTATTTTCAAGAGAAGGAGACATAGCTAACTTTCTTAATACCTAGAAACATACATAGAGAGTTAGACAAAATGAGGAGAGAGAAAATATATCAATGAGGACAAAATCACAGCAAGAGAGCTAAATGAAATAGGGATGAGTAATATACCTGATAGAAAATGTAAAGTAATGATCATGAAGATACTGGGTTTGAGAAGAGAGTGGAGGACATCAGCAAGACCCTCACCAAACAGATAAAGAAGAACTAATCACAGATGAAGAGCACAATAAATGGAGTTCAAAGTACACTAGATAGGATAAATACCAGACTAGAGGAAGCAGAAGAATGAATTAATGGCCTCAGGACAGAGTGAAGGAAATTAAGCAAGCTGAGGTGGAAAAAAAAAAAAAAAGAAAGAAAGAAAAGAAAAGAAAATAGGCAAAGTGAGAATAGACTTAGGGAATCCAGTGACACCAGGAAGCATAATGACATTGACATTATAGAGATCCCAGAAGGAGAAGAGAGAGAAAAGGGGGCAGAAAATTTATTTGAGGAAATAATAGCTGAAAACTTCCTGAATACGGGGAAGGAAATAGAAATCCAGACTGAGAAGGCACAGAGACGGCTCAATAAAATCAACCAAAAGAGGTCCACACCAAGACACACAGTAATTATAACTGCTAAAAGGTAGTAGTAAAGAGAGAATTTTTTAAAGCAGCAAGAGAAAACAGTCCCATACAATGGAAACCCTGTTAGGTTGTCAGCCTGATTTTTTGTAAAGAATTTATTTATTTATTTGAGAGAGATACAGACAGTGAGAGGGAGCAGGAGTGGGGAGGAGAGAGAGAAGCGGGCTCCTGCTGAGCAGGGAACATGATGCAGGGTTCCATCCCAGGACCCTGGGATCATGACCTTAGCTGAAGGCAGATGCTTAATGACTGAGCCACCCAGGTGCCCCTGTAAGCCTGATTTTTCAGCAGAAAATTTGCAAGCCAGAAATGAGTGGCACGATATATTCAAAATTCTGGGGAAAAAAAAAAAAAAACACAACAAACACCTTGCAACTTAAAATAGTGTATCCAGCAAAGCTATCATTCAGAATAGAAGGAGAAATGAAGAATTTCCCAGATAAAAATTGAATGAGTTCGGGGCGCCTGAGTGGCTCAGTGGGTTAGGCCTCTGCCTTCGGCTCAGGTCATGGTCTCAGGATCCTGGGATCAAGCCCCACATTGGGCTCTCTGCTTGGCGGGGGCCTGCTTCCTGCCCCCCGCCCCACCTACCTCTCTGCCTGCTTGTGATCTCTCTCTCTCTCTCCGTCAGGTAAATAAATAGAATCCTTAAAAAAAAAAAAAAATGAATGAGTTCATGACACTAAAACAATCCAACAAGAATTGTTGAAGGTGACTCTTCTAGTGGGAAGGAAAGGTCATAAGTTAAGAAAAGCAGGAAGCACAAAAGCAGTAAAAGTAAGCATATTTGTAAAAATTAATCAAAGGACTCACAAAAGAAAAGGATGTAAAGTATGGCATTAAATACCTAAAACATAACAGGGAGATGAGGCAAAAATGGGTTCAAACTTAAGCAAACATCAACTTAATATAGACTGCTATATGTAGATGTTATATACGAACCTCTTGGTAACGCAAAATCAAAGAACAATAATAGATATACAAAAAGTAAGGAGAGAATAATACAAGTAAATCACTAAAGAGAGGCAAATTATTGTGAGAGAAGAGAACAAGGAAGAAAGGAACAAAGAAGATCGATAAAAACAACCATAAAACAAGCAACAAAATGGCAGTAAGTACATACCTATGAATAATTATTTTGAATGTAAATAAACTAAATGCATCAATCAAAAGACATAGGGTGATGGAATAGATAACAAAGAAAAAAATACTTACATGCTGCCTACAAGAGATTCATTTCACATACCTAAAGATACACACAAATTGAAAGTAAAGGATGGACAAATATTCATCATGCAAATAAGTGTGAAAAGAAAGCCACAGTAGAAAATCTTATACTGAATGAAACAACTTTAAAACAAAGATAATAATAAGAGAAAAAATAGGGCACTCCTTGATAATATAGAGGAAAACCCAACAAGAAGGTATAGCAAATGTAAATATTTATGCACTCAACACAAGAATAAACAAATGCATAATATGGTTAATAACAAACATAAAGGTAGTAATCGATAATAAAACGATTATAGTAGAGGGATTTAACACCCCACTTACATCTTTGGAGAGATCATCCAAACAGAAATTCAACATGGAAATAGGGAACTGAATCACACTTTGGACCAGTGGATTTAACAGATACACTTAGAACATTTCGAGCTAAAACAGCAGAATATACATTCTTTTCAAATGCACATAGAATATTCTCCAGAATATATCACATATTAGCCCACAAAATAGGTCTCAACAAATTCAAAAATATCAGTCATACCATGCATATTTTCTGAACATAATGCTATGAAACTAGAAATCAACCACAAGAAAAAAATCTAGAAAGAGCACAGACATATCAAGGTTAAGCCACATGCTATAAAACAATGAATGAACCAACCAAGAAATCAAAGAGGAAATAAAAAATTACATGGAGACAAAGAAAATGAAAACACAATGGTCCAAAATCTTTAGGATGCAGCAAAAGATGTTCTGAGAGGAAAGTTTATAGCAATACAGGCATACCTCAAGAAGCAAGAAAAATCTCAAATAAACAACCTACTCTTACAATCTAGAAAAAGGAGAACAAAATTGAAAATAAGTAGAAGAAAAGAAACTGTCAAGATTAGACGAGAAATAAATAAAATAGAAACTGAAAACAAACAAACAAACAAACAAAACAATAGCACAGATCAATGAAACCAGGAGCTGGTTCTTTGAAAAGTTCAACAAAATTGATAAAACTTTAGCCAGATTCATCACAAAAAAAAAAAAGAAAAAAAGAAAGAAAGAGAGACAGATAGAGATACAAAGAGATGAGAAAGAGAGAGAGAGAAAATCAGAATGAAAGAGAAGAAATAACAACCAACACCACAGAAATACAAAGGATTATAAGAGAATATTATGAAAAATTACATGCCTAGACATTGGACAACCTAGAAGAAGTGGGTAAATTTCTAGAAACATACAACCTCCCTAAACTGAATCAGGAAGAGATAGAAAATTGGAATATATCAATTTCCAGCAATGAAAGGATAAGTAATTAAAAACTCCCAAGAAACAAAAGTTCAGAACCAGAGGGATTCATAAGTGAATTCTATGAAGTATTTCAATACTTGCAAATCAAACATGATACATCACATCAATAAGAGAAAGAACACAAATCATACGATCAATTTAATAGATGCAGAAAAAAATTTTGAAAAAATACATCCAATCATGATAGAAAGCTTGTAGGTTTAGAGAAAACATATCTCAAAAAAGTCTTTAAATGAGGGGCACCTGGGTGGCTCAGTGGGTTAAAGCCTCTGCCTCGGGTCATGATCCCAGGGTCCTGGGATTGAGCCCCGCATTGGGCTCTCTGCTCAGCGGAGAGCCTGCTTCTCCCTCTCTCTCTGCTTGCCTCTCTGCCTACTTGTGATCTCTGTCTCTCAAATAAATAAATAAAATCTTAAAAAAAAAAAAGTCTATAAATGAAAAAAACATCCCTTACCTCATACTCAATGGTGAAAAACAGAAAGATTTCCCTCTAAGGTCAGGAATAACAGAAGTATGTGCATTCTCACCACTCATTCAACCTAGTACTGGAAGTTATACCCAAGCAGTCAGACAACAAAAAGAAATAAGAAGTGTATAATTGGTGAGGAAGAAATAGAACTTCCACCATTTAACAGAGGACATGATACTATATACAGAAAACCCTAAAGATGTCACAAAAAAACTATTAGAACAGATAAATGAATTCAGTAAAGTTGCAGGATAAAAAAATCAATATATAGATATCCACTGCATTTCTATACACTGGTGATGGATCAAAAGAGAAATTAAGAAAATAATCCTATTTACAATTGTCCCAAATTAATAAAATACCTAGGAATAAACTTAACCAAGGAGTTCAAAGACCTGTACTGAGAACTATAAAACACTGATGAAGGGCGCCTGGCTGGCTCAGGGGGTTGAAGCCTCTGCCTTCGGCTCGGGTCATGATCCCAGGGTCCTGGGATCGAGTCCTGCATTGGGCTCTCTGCTTGGTGGGGAGCCTGCTTCCTCCTCTCTCTGCCTGCCTCTCTGCCTACTTGTGATCTCTGTCTGTCAAATAAGTAAATTTAAACAAATAAATAAAATAAAATAAAATAAAACACTGATGAGAGAAATTAAAGAAAACAGAAACAAATGGAAGTCATTCCATGCTTATGGATTGGAAGAACAAATATTGTTAAAATGTCCATACCACCCAAAGCAATATAGAGATTTAATGCAATTCCTATCACAATGCCAACAACATTTTTCACAGAACTAGAACAAACAAACCTAAAGTTTGTTTGGAATTCCTACAGACCCCAAATAATCAAAGCAATCATGAAAAAAAATAAATAAAACAAAGCTGGAGATAACACATTTCCAGTTTCAAGCTATATTACAAAGCTATAGTCATCAAAATAGTATGGTACTGGCACAAAAACAGAGAGGATCAATAGAACAGAATGGAAAGCCTAGAAATAAATCTATAATTATATGGTAAATTAATTTATGACAAAAGAGGCAACAATATGCAATGGAAAAAGATAGCCTCTTCAACAAATGGTTTTTGGAAAACTGGACAGCTACATTCAAAAGAATGAAACTGGACCACTTTCTTACACCATACACAAAAATAAACTCAAAATGGAGTAAAGACCTATTCGTGAGATCTGAAACCATAAAAACCCTAGAAGAGAGCACAGGCAATAATTTCTCTGATATTGGCCATTGCAACTTTTTTTTCTAGATATGTCACCTGAGGCAAGGGAATCAAAAGCAAAATAAAGTATTGGGACTACATTAAAAAAAAAAAAACCACCCTGCTACACAGCAAAGGAAATAATACAACTAAAAGATAACCTACTGAATAGGTAAAGATATTTGCAAATGACATATCTGATAAAGGCTTAGTATCCAAAATATACAAAGAACTATACAACTCAACACCAAATAATCCAACTTAAAATGGGCAGAAGACAGGAACAGCCATTTCTCCAAAGACGACATCCAAAGGGCTAACAGATACATGACAAGATGCTCAACATCATTCATCATCAAGAAAATGCAAATCAAAATCACAATTACACCTCACACCTGTCAGGATGGCTAACATCAAAAAATAAGAAACAGTGTTGGCAGGGATATGGAGAGAAAAGTACTCTCACCTACTGTTAGGAGGAATGTAAACTGGTATAGCCACTGTGGAAGACAATATGAAGGTTCCTTAAAAAATTAAAAATAGAACTACCTTTGATCCATAATTCCACTTCTGATATTTGTCCAAAGAATATGAAAACCCTAACTTGAAAGGATCTATGCACCCCTATGTTTATTGGAAAATTATTTACAATTGCAAAATTATGGAAGTGTGCCTTGGTATATGAATGAATAAAGAAGGTGTGGTTTATACATATAATTGCATATCATTCAGGGATAAAAAAGAATGAAATATTTCCATTTGTAACAACATAGACGGATCTAGAGTATATAATGCTAAGTAAAATAAGTCAGCCAGAAAAAGATAAATACCATATGATTTCACTGGTATATGATAATTTAAGAAACCATATAAATGAACAAAGGAGAAAAAAGAGACAAAAAAAATACTCTTGGGCACCTGGGTGGCTCAGTTGGTTAAATGTCTCCCTTTGACTCGGGTCATGATCTCCACATTGTGCTCCTTGCTCGGCAGGGAGCCTGCTTCTCCTTCTCCCTTCTGCCTCTGCCTGCTGCTCCCCCGTCTTGTGCTCTCTGTCAAATAAACAAAATCTTTAAGAACAAACAAACAAAAAACCAGACTCAACTATAGAGAATAAATAGATGGTTATTGTAGGGTAGTTGGCTGTTGGGATGGGTGAAATAAGTGATGGGGATGAAAAGTACATCTATTTTGATGAGCACTGAGTAATATATGGAATTGTCAAATCACTAATTATACACGTAAAATGAATATAACACTGTGTATTAACTGCACTGCAATTAAAACTTAAAGAAAATTATTATATCTTAGTATTCAGTTATTCCACCCTTTTGGTAATGGAAAACCAGGCATAGGTACCTCAAAAGTACACATGTACAAGAATGTGTGTGTTCTTATTTGTCTTAGAGAAAAAATACCTTGAAAACTGAATGAGGCTTCTGTTTTCCAACTTGGAAGTCATCACTTCCAAGAAGAATAAAGCTGAATAAATAAAACACCAATGACTTTTTCTTAGATTCATCCAAGAGTTGTGTCATAAGGTTGGCCAATGCCTCCCAAATTGGTGGCAGTGAATATAGAGAATCACAGCTTACTGGGAACAGAAGCCCTGGAGAAGCTAGCTGCTGGAGTCAACCAAGGTAGGAAAAGTTAAATTATAATCAACAAATTCCTGGAAGATCAATATGCACAATGATGGAAAGTTAAAAATTAGGACTGGGAGTCTTAGGGGCCCCACACTTCCATGAGTTACCTCTATGAATCCCATCAGGAGCTCTGACTGAAGATCAGGGAGCTTCCTTTGGGGAAAGGAGAATTAATCATTCTGAAATATGCCAAGAGCATTTTGTACTTCTTAACACAAGCCTACTGTCAAAGGAAACTATTTCACCAGAACCTAACCACTTTGGGTTTTACCAGAGACTTGACAATACTGGGGGAAGAGAATTATTGAACTCCAGTCTCCTCTAGTCCTCCTGTCTCACCTAAGCAGAGATGGGAAGTAGCTGAGAAGCACTTGTGAAGGTCAAAGCCCAGTGGCATAGGATCACTAAAAGATTGAGACCTAATCATGAGACTATAAAACACTTCTCCTCATCCCACTCCTTACCACCACCTCAGTAATGCTCCTGCACAAAAGATTACAAAGGGAAGACTATAAGCCTTAGTCCTATTTTAAGAAATTTCAAGGAAAACACAAAGACTGTGAGGGATTTAAAAAAAAAA
The DNA here is from genome assembly GCF_963455335.1 of Martes martes. Classification (NCBI taxonomy): domain Eukaryota; kingdom Metazoa; phylum Chordata; class Mammalia; order Carnivora; family Mustelidae; genus Martes; species Martes martes. The sequence goes on from NC_137891.1 coordinate 64,690,294, forward strand.
AAAAAGTGACACTGATGAAATTTTGGCCTTTAACACTTACAGACACAGCAAATAGCAAACACAGCTCAACTCCTAGCCAGGTAAACATAAAACGTTCTGCTCACAGCCTTTTTACATAGATCCTTTTACTGAGAACATTGTGTACAGGTTTCAACAAAAATTTAAAAGACATGCTAAAAACAAAAAACACAGCCTAAAAACAAAAAAACACAGAACCAGACTCAGATATGGCAGAGATTTTCGAGTTATCAAACTGGAAATTTAAAATAGCTATAATTAATAAAATAAGGGTTTCATGGGGAAAAGTGGACAACATGCAAATATAAGTAAGTAACGTAAGTGTAGAGATAAACACTCTGAAAAAGAATCCAAAGAAAACAGCAGAAATCAGAAACACTGTTACAGAAATGCAGAATAAATTTGAGGGGCTCATAATTGGGCCAGCCATAGCCAAGGAAAGAATCAGTGAACTCAAAGATACATCAATAGAAATTTCCCAAATTAAAAAACAAAACAAAAAAAAAGTGAAAGAAACAGAACAGAGTATTCATGAATTGTGGGACAATTTAAAAATGTAGAACAAATGTGTAAAGAGAATACCAAAAAGAGAAGAAGGAAAGGAACAAAAAAAAATACTTAAAGTAATGGTTGAGAAGTTTCCAAAATAAATGACATACACCAATCCATAGATCCAGGAAACCTGGAGAACACTAAGCAGGCAAATATTTAAAAATCTACATTTAGGCATATTTTATTCAAACTTCAGAAAATCAAAGACAAAGAGAAAATCTTGAATGAAGCTGGGGGTGAGGAGGAATGCCTACGTACAGAGGGACAAGAATAAGAATTACATCAGACTTCTCTTCAGAAACCATGCAAGCAAGCATGAAAAAAACCACCAACCTAAAAATCTATTTCCAGCAAAATTATCCTTCAAAAGTAAACAAGAAATAAGAATTTTCTGAGACAAACAAAAATAAAGGGAATTTGTTGCCAATAGTTCTGCTGAGCAAGAAATGTTAAGAGAAGTTCTTCAGAGAGGAGGAAAATGATATAGGTCAGAAACATTTTTGTGGTAAAGATTTATCTACTTATTTGAGAGAAAGAGAGAGACAGAGCAGTGAAGAGGGGCAGAGTAGAGGGAGAGAGAGTTTTAGGCAGACTCCATGAAGAATGCAGGACCTGACACAGGGCTCAGTCTCATGACCCTGAGATCAGGACCTGAGCCTGAAACCAAGAGTTGGACACCTAACCAAGTGTCGTACCCAGGTGCCCTAAAAACTCCTTTCTACATAAAGGAGAATATTAGAGAAGGAATAAATGAAGACCCTTCTCTGTTCCCTCCCTGAGGTAATGGCACCACACCCAGCACCTGGACCCTCCTAATATATGCTGAATAATATGCACACGGAGCACCATGGATTATTGACTAAAAGAAAAAATAAAAGACTTATTCCCCTGACTCATGCTGAAGATACTGAAATGAACATGGTGAGTTCTCAGACTTCTAGAAGAATCTACTCTGAAGGAACTGAGTAAAACTGTAAATGAAAAATGAAAATATGATGAAAGTTAGTTTACTGTCTGCTTTATAAATGTGAATAATTTTTGTCTTATGCAACAGAACATTTTGTTATAGCATTGTAATCCCAGTTAAATTGTGGCATTATTTTGAGATCAATCATTAAGAATTTAAAGAAAAGGGAATTGAATATTTATACTGTAGACACTATGAACTCTTTAAAAGCCAAATATTAGTTTTAAACTAGAAATGAAAAGGCCACAGAAGCATCATCCTTTAAGTTTTAATTTCTAATAGTGTAAATACCAATCATTATAACCCACATAAACAAAAAACCCTTTGGGTCTTTGCCCCACCTCCCCACTCTTTTAAGAATAAAAGCTTCTTAAAACCCAAAAGTGAGAAAACCACTGTTACTTATCATCAGTTATAATTAACCTTAAAACAGGACTCTAGAGGCCTCCAGATCTGAGTCAAGGAAAACCATATAGCATTGAGGTTGAGAGAACAATCACACAGCATAAGCTCAATCACTCACCAGCTGTGTGATTTGCAATAAGGTCCTCAGCTTCACTAAGCATGTATTTCCCAGTCTGAAAAATGGTCATTTGTGGCTAAAATTAATTAGAATGGCATAGAAGTCTTTAGACAATAGTAAATTGTAATTTGTTGATGTTAATACTATTGTTATAAACCCAGCTCAAGAAAGTGATGGCCAGTGTTCTCCAAGACAAATGCAAATGAGAACTAATTCAACACTTAAAAGCAACGCAGAAAATAAGACAGTAAATGCTTCCCTACTAAATACTTTTATTGCATTTATTTCTATAGAACCATCTCCCCTCTCCCATAAACATGCAAAAGAAAAGAAGAACAGGTGAAGAGAGAAGTACCCTGGGAAAAATAGTCCATTGTCTGAAGTTTCACCCAGCCAGTGGTAAATGATTGACTTGCAGCTAGGGCTGGCTGGTGTTTTGTATCCCAATAGGCTCCTGTCAATTCTTGAAACAAGTTTAGCAGTTCTTTTAGATACAATGCTTTTGAATTTCATGGGTTGCTGGATACCTTAATTTGAGCTCCATTGAGAGAAAGCAACAATTTGCACACCTCCATCATCTACTGCTCAAATTATAGGAGAGGGGAGATGGTTCTATAGAAATAAGTGTCTGAAGACTTCTATACCATTCCAATTAATTTTAGCCACAAATGACCATTTTCAGACTGGGAAATACATGCTTAGTGAAGCTGAGGACCTTATTGCAAATCACACAGCTGGTGAGTGACTGAGCTTATGCTGTGTGATTGTTCTCTCAACCTCAGTGGTATATGGTTTTCCTTGACTCAGATCTGGAGGCCTCTAGAATCCTGTTTTAAGGTTAATTATAATTGTGTCTCTCAAATGGACACTTCAAATTCACATGAGCGATGAAACAATCATATTGTCTTGTGTAGCAATTTTTAGTGCTCTTTGTGAATTAATTTGCCTGCAGTCCCCTAGGTTGTCCTCTGCACAGGCAGGACATAGTACAAATTCTACTTTGAAAATCTGGAAGAAAAATGCAGCTGTCTAGAGTGCTGGAAATGCTTACGGCATATAGAACCCCACACTGTTTAACTTTAGAGGCCCTTTGGCACACAGGTTGGCCTTCTTGGTATTATAGCTTTAGCAGAAGCCTAATCCAGGTCTAAAGCAGAGGACAGTGGCTAGAAAAATGGTCTCCTTCCTCCTCTCCTACTTCATATCAAAAATTTCTTTTGAACTAATTAGCAAAAGTGGAACAATGTCAGGAGGATGAACATTTCATATTTTCTCAAATTGACTTATTATACTAGAAGATTCACCTTTCCCTATCCCAACCCTTTTCTATTAATATATAAAGTAATTTATCCAGAAAGTTAATATTTTGACTCTTGTGCAGATGTGAGGAGCTGGATATGTATAGAATATACACAAAAAGTATTTTTGAAACTAATATTTTTATTGGATAGCTACTAACTTCTTGCATGGTGCTAGAATAAGAAATATGAGTAAAATATTACTTGTCCTTCAAGAGCAAATATATTAGTTGCAGATTTATTCCCAAGCATTTGCTGAATTACCTTCAAGTTCTAAGCACCAAGCAAGTAATAAAGAAGTATCTATTTACCTTTATTTGCTGAATAGTGGAGATAAGTATGGATGAGGGACACTTGATCCATCCTGGGGGAAGAGAGAGTTTAGGGCTGTTGGGAAGTAAAGAAGGTGAGACATCCTACAGGACCCAAAAGAAGTGATGACTGAATGGTCTTAAAAGATGAGTGGATGTTAGCTGGCTAAGGAAAGAGGGTAGGGTAGACCTTCAGAATGCCGGCACTGAGAAAGACAACAGAGTATACATTTCAGGGGTATATTTCAGCAGTGAACACTGAATATGGTGAAAACAGCACTCCTTTCATTCAGAAAGGTAGAGCAGAAGAAATAAATTCTAAGCTGTTGGGGCTAATAAATTCAGAAAGTCCACTTCACCACTTTGTGGAGTTACCTAAAACATAGATATTAATAAGAAGATTTCAAATGCATAAACTCAACTCTTTCCAGAAGATGTTCTATAGAATATAAGATGTTTGGTATAGTAATAAAAACCACTTAATAAATAGGTCCCAAGGTCAAACCAGTTGGGAAAATGTAAATATTCATTGTGAATCTTAAGAAGGGACAAACTACAGTTTTCCAGAAGGTTTGGATAATTTTTCACCTGAGCATCTTGAGAAACTTGTTCTCAGAATACACACTGGGAAATGACATGTCAGCACATGGATGCTACCTGGCTAGTCTAATAGACCCCATTCTTCCTGAAGACAAGCTGACTCTCTGAGATCATTCAAGCTAGAAACAGGGTGGAGGGAGGCAGCTATAGATACATTAATGGTGGGAAGACCCCAAAATGCAGAGTGAAAGTTGTCTAGATAACTGGCTTTTGACTTAACTCACTGCTCATCTGCTGTGTGCTATATATTAGATCCTTCAGCTCTCCAAAGTGCCAGCTTTCTGCTATGGCCAAGAAGCATTTCCTCTTGTCTTTTCTCGCTTCTTTGTATTTTTCTGATCTCTTTAGGCAGTACAGTGACTCACATGGATATTAGAATTAACACTTGTTTTTATAGCTAACCTATTAGTTGAGAGAAAGTAGGAATTCTGGATAGGGATAGGAAAGGTTGATTGGGAAATAATTTGATCTATTTTGGTCCCTAGACACTTGAGAAAATTGTGCCTCCCCAAAAGTCTAGTTTTCAGAGTCAAAAGAAGGTAGCTAAAATTTTAAATGAAAGCTATGTAAGAGTTATCTCTCATCTATATTGGAGACATCAGGGTAATTGGCAAGGGTTGGCCTCTTAGAGAGGATCTGACCTACTTTTGGACATCAAAGGGGAAAAAAATAATAAATTTGTCCTGATTCCACAGAGCATTTAGTTTTACATCACTTGCATAAAGTAATTGCTCCATTTACTCTCCTGATGTCAGTATGTATCTCCCAAGTGTTAATTTCAATAGGCTGTTCATATTTTTTTATTATGCTTATAGATGTGTAAAATCCTATCTTTAAAAAGATCTTTACAGATCACAGAGGATAGTGCAGTCAGTTTGTGTTCTTCCATTGTTTGTAGAGGTAGCCTTTATTGTGCATCTATTAGGATACAGAGGATCTATATATAAGAGGAGGAAATGGTAGAGATGGAGGCACTTGGGGTATGTTGAGGGGAGTAGTTCTTGTGTTTGCCTTTCTCTCATGATTGACCATGGACTCTGTGCCTCGTGGGACATGAGGTTAGGACAGTGCAGCAGTGATAGGGTGAGAACATTCACACAGGTAAATGTATATAGAGCAAAATTTTATATTAAGCATGTTATGTCTACTTCACAGCAATTGTGCTAGGTGTCAGCTATGTCTAGCTTATACCGTTAGCATCATTTTTCATCCATATAGAAATTTATCATATAAATGCTTAACTTTTGAACGTCACATTGTGGGAGAGGGGACAAAGATTGTAGAGTTGGGGACCCTAATTCAACCAGTCCCCTGAATTGAGCTGGATATCTGCCAGCCCACTCTGAACACCCACAGAATCAGCCTGAGATGTAAGAAGATATATCCAGATCTCTATAAACAGAATATCTCTGGTGGTTGGTTTTGAGGTATGAAGCAGGGAGCCATGATTATGAGGGCAAATATTGGAAGATAAATGGAAGGGAGAAGGAGCCTCCAGGATCCTGCACCTCTGGAGGACAAAAGCCTCCCCTCCAGGGACCAGGCACAAAGACCCATTAGCTAGCAGTGGGGAAAGGATTTTAGGGCAGCCCCCAGACTGAAACCTGGAGCTGCAGGGGCACACAAGTGAACAGGGGGTGGCTGGCAGTTTTAGAAGCACAAAGGGCAGAGACTTGTCTGTCACTTGGAAGTGAGCGCTGGGAGTGGTACTGTGGGGTGCACAACCCAGGATGTTGCCTCTTTTAGCAGCACAGACAAAAACAGAAACAGTGTGGCCTAGAGAGCTCACTGAAGAACAGAATGCGATTTCTCTGTTTTGAGACAGAAGTTTGGATATGGTCACTTCTGCTCTGACTCTTGGAAAGATGCAGAAAGCTGCCGGGAAAAACTGGCAGAGAACAAAAGCCCCCAAAACCAGTTTTCACTGAGCCTGTTCAACTCTGCCCAAACAGGGTTGCCTGAGTAATGGCGTTCCCAGTTCCAGTCCCAGAAGAAGAGGCCTACAACCTTAAAGTCCCTATAGAACAGGTGCATGTTGTTTGGGTTGTGGTCAATAATTTCAACTCTGTACATTAAGCCTAACACATGCATGGGAAGGGAAATAATTAAGATTAGAACAGAAATCAATGAATTAGAAACCAGAAAAACAACAGAACACATCAATGAAACTAGAAGCTGGTTCTTTGAAAGAATTAATAAGTTCAATAAACCACTGGTCAGACTTAGAGCCAAAAGAAAAGAGAAAGGACCCAAATTAATAAAATTATGAATGAAAGGGGAGATATCATGACTAACACCAAGGAAATAGAAATCATTATCAATAGCTATATGCCAATAAGTTAAGTGACCTAGAAGAAATGGATGCTTTCATGGAAACCTATAAACTACCAAGACTGAAACAGGAAGAAATTGACAACCTGATAAGAGCAATAACCAGTAAGGAGATTGAAGTAGTGATAAAAAACCTCCCAAAAAACAAGAGTCCAGGGGCTGATGGATTCCCTAGAAAATTCTACCAAACATTCAAAGAAGATATAATACCTATTCTCCTGAAGATGTTTCAAAAATATAGAAACACAAGGTAAACATCCAGACTTTTTCTTTGAAACAAGCATTACCTTGATCTCCAAACTAGACAAAGATCCCATTAAGGAGGATTTCAGACCAATATTCCTGATGAACGTGGATACCCAAATTCTCAACAAGATCCTAAATAATAGGCGCCAATAGTATATTAAAAGTATCATCCACCATTATCAGGTGGGATTTATCCCTGGGATGCAAGGGTGGTTCAACATTCGCAAATCAGTCAATGTGACAGAACACATTAATAAAAAAAGAGAGAAGAACCACATGGTCCTCTCCATGCAGAAAAAGCATTTGAGAAGATACAGCATCTTTTCCCCTGCATTTGGCCTCAGGTCATGATCCAGGGTCATGGAAGGAAAGTTGTCTGGGCGTTTAGGCTAGAGCAAGCTGTAAACTAAGAAATGGGTAATTAGAGAAAAATATGAAGAGGGAAAAGCAATTTCAGGAAGTAAGCAAGAGCTCTTCAAATTAAGTGACACAGAGATTTCTCAAAGTTCTGTTCTTCATACACAGACAAACACTTAATCTTTTTTCTCCTAAAATGAGATTTTCATATAAAACGTGCAAATGGATTCTGGAATTCCTGAGAGATGCACACACACACATAGATGCACAAAGACAGAGAGACAAAGAGAGGAGAACTTTTTTCATAATCAAAGACACAGCATGTATGCTATGAACAAGAAAGCTGATAAACAGTACTTTTGGGGGGGGGGAAAAGCATTGATGTTCACATGTTTATTTGGGCTACTTTTCCACAATTAACTGTGTCTTAGGGCTAGCCAATGATTTCTACTTTTTAATGTACTGTCTTCTATAAATTGATACAGTTTAGAGAGGCAAGGAGTCCTTGTCTGCTTCATAACTGTGAGCCTTGTATCTGCCTAATGTCAGCTACATTTGCTCTGGGAAATTTGCTGCTTCATCGCTGTTGGCCTCACAACAGGATCACAAAATACTTCAAGGTCATGTACAGTGTCCTCTGGAACGAAGTAGAGGAAACCCCATTTCCTGCTAGAATCAGTTGAGCTTCTGGTACAGAAGGTCACTATTGGCTACAACCTCTTATGTGGCTCTGGAACTCTCTGAGGGAACTGGTCCAACCAGACATGGGTGTGGAGCAGGAATTGGCCTGTCGTTAATTTACTTGGCCTCATGCTGATGAATAATAATGACTTATATGTCATAGATTTTTATCTGATGGGAGCATAAAAGGTTTTAAATCCCCATACCCCCATCAACTCCTTTGCAACTAACTGAAACTTAAAACACTGGCATTTTTTCGACCTATTGTTGGTTAGGATAGCTATTTAATAGAAAATATGTAGAAATGTCTGGATGGAGATAACACGTCAACTGACTTTATAATAATCAGATTCCTGCATCCCTTCCTTCAAATCACTGAGGACAATTGTTCAGATTGATAGTTTTACATTGTATGTCTCAGTGTAGTTAACCCAATCTCATCATTGTTATTAAGTATTAAAACTCCCGAAGACCCATTTCTCCCCCTCCTACTCTTCTCGTTTTGTTTTTCCTTGTGAGAAACTCACTGCTGCTTATAGACTTAAGCTGGTAATAAATGTGTTATTATAGGCAGCAATAATTTTTTCCTTTTTTTTTCTTTTTAATATCCAGTGTCAGTATCAATTCCCCACCTTAGGTCATGAGTGTCCTATTACTTCTGATCTCCAAACTTCAGTGTGCTATCACCTATATTGATCATTTGGCTTTCTGCCTATGGGAGATAGTCCTATTTGAACTTCTTGAGTTTCTGCATGTCTTGCTGGGTGAGCCAAGACTGCAAGTCCCTATTACCCAGGCCATTTCTGATGTTTGTTTATGCAGCTGGGGACCTGCGAGATGAGGTAATATTTAGGCATAGAGCATAGTAGCTTGCTTCTTGCTAAAAAAGAAATGGATTCCTCAAGCTCCACTGATGCTTGCTGTGTTGTGAATAATAAAGTCCTTTGTTTCTGACCCAAGATCTTGTGTCTTCTGCTAAGCACCTGGGAAACTGTTATAGGCTAACTTTAGAGCCTATTAGTGGAATAAAACCAAATCCATATCCATAGTCTATACCACCTGGATTGCATTTATGTATGTGCTTTTGCCCCCAAATAGTAAGCCCTTCAAGATCAAGAGTCCTCTTTGCACCGCCTTTCATAAACTTCAATAAACATTCAGGAAGTGTTCAGTGGCTATGGTGATATCAACTTATATCATGAGGGGATGGAATTTTGATATCAACACAACAAGGATATCATTGTGGCAACTTGTAAGGCCATAAGAGGATGCCACTCCTTGGTTTCCCCTTACTCATCCTAACTCATGAAGTAGATGATACCATGTTGTGGAGAGATTTTTCTGTAGGAAACAGATGTGAGGAACTAGACTGTAATGGAAAGATGCTAGGAATATCACAGACATGGTTACTCCACCCTTCTGTCCCCACCCTAGTAACGAAAAGCTTCAGCAGAACAGTCATATGCCATGAAGAAGAAAAGCCCACTTCAGGAAAAAACAAAGCACAAAAAGAAAACAAAAAAGAAGAAGGAGGAGGAGGACAGGGAATGGAGCTACTTCTTCTCTATATTAGTACAATATCAAATCTTTGTCTCTCTCTTTACCGTTTACTGAGGAGGAACTGATAGCTTTCTTTGAACTGAAAACCATCATATGGCTTCCAAAGGAGTCCAGTAGATGCAAAGATTCTCTGAGTAATAAGTTCCTTTATCTTTTTGAGGTAGGAAAGTACTCATTTCCCTGTCAAGTAAATATATGAACTAATTTCCTTCTCATTTAACCAGACATACTTGTTTATTTTTTATTTTTGAAAGATCTTATTTACTTCTTTGACAAAGAGAAAGAAGGAGAAATGGAATATAAGCAGGAGGAGTGGGAGAGGGAGAAGCAGGCTTCCCATTGAGCAGGGAGCCCCATGCAAGGCTTCATCCCAGAACCCTGGGATCATAGCCTGAGCCAAAGGCAGATATGTAATGATTGAGCCACTCAGGTGCCCCTGAACAGACATATTTGTAATGCTAAATGATGCGCCAGTAAATGTGCTGTACTGATTCTATGCCTTGGAAGGTATTCCCAGGAGAGCACTAATGGATCGTACTAAACAGTTAAGAAAAACTTTTACCAATTCTCTACAATCTCTTTCAGAAGATAGAAGCAGAAGGAATTTTTCCTGACTCATGCTATGAAGCCAGCCTCTTACCTTTTTTTAAAAAAAATATTTTATTTATTTATTTGACAGAGATCACAAGCAGGCATAGAGGCAGGTGGGGGTGGGGGGAGAACAGGCTCCCCGCCAAGCAGGAGCCCAATGCGGGGCTTGATCCAGGACCCTGGGATCATGACCCCAGCCGAAGGCAGAGGCTTTAACCCACTTAGCCACCCAGGCTCCCCCAGCCTCTTACCTTAATACCAAAATTGTACAATAGAAAACTACAGATCTAAGCTCTCATAAACACATATGCAAATCCCTAAAAAAATTAGCAAATGAAATCTAAAAAAATGTGAAAACAATTATACACCATGACAAAGTAGAATTTATCCCAGATATGGAAGCCTGGTTGAACATTTGAAAATCAATTAATGCAATCCACATCAGTGGACTAAATAAGAAAAATCACATGATCATATCAATAGATGCAGAAAAAGCATTTGACAAAATCCAGTACCCATTCATGAATTTTTAAAACAATTTAAATGAGTGTTTTGTTGTTCTTTGAGTATAGATCCTTTACCTCTTGGGGTAGGTTTATTCCCAGGTATCTTATGGTTCTTGGTGCTATAGTATATGGAATGAATTTTCTCATTTCCCTTTCTGTATTTTCATTCTTATTGTATAAGAAAGCAACTGATTTTTGTACATTGATTTTGTATCCTGCCACATTACTGAATTGCTGTATGAGTTCTAGTAGTTTGGGGGTGGAGTCTTTTGGGTTCTCCATATAAAGTATCATGTCATCTGCGAAGAGAGAGAGTTTGACTTCTTCTCTGCCAATTTGAATACCTTTTATTTCTTTTTGTTGTCTGCTGTTGCTAGGACTTCTGGTACTATGTTGAATAACAATGGCGAGAGTGGACATCCTTGTCGTGTTCCTGATCTCAAAGGGAAGGCTGTCAGCTTTTCCTCATTGAGGGTGATATTTGCTGTGGGTTTTTATAGATAGATTTTATGAAGTTGAATAATATTCCCTCTATCCCTATACTTTGAATCATCTTAATCAGGAACAGATGCTGTGCCTTGTCAAATGCTTTTTCTGCATCAATTGAGAGGACCATGTTGTTCTTCTCTCTTCTCTTATTGATTTGTTCTATCACATTGATTGATTTGCAAATGTTGAACCACCCCTGAGTCCCATGGAAAAATCCCATCTGGTCATGGTGGATAATCTTTTTAATGTACTGATGGATCCTATTAGCTAGGATCTTTTTGAGAATCTTGGCGCCCATATTCATCAGGAAGAACTACAGAACACTCATGAAAGGAACTGAAGAAGGCACAAAAAGATGGAAGAGCATTCCATGCTCATGGACATGTTAAAATGTCTATACTGCCTAGAGCTATCTATAGTTTCAATGTCAATCCTGATCAAAATTCCGCCGGCATTTTTCAAAGAGCTGGAACAAACAATTCTAAAATTTGTATGGAATCAGAAGAGACCCCAAAACGCTAAGGAAATATTGAAAAAGAAAAACAAAACTGGGGGGATCACGTTGCCTGGTTTCAAGCTTGACTACAAACTGTGATCACCAAGACAGCATGGTACTGGCACAAAAACAGACATATAGATCGGTGGAACAGAGTAGAGAGCCCAGATATGGACCTCAAGTCAAAAAATGGTCAAAAAATCTTCAACAAAGCAGGAAAAAATATACAGTAGAAAAAAGACAGTCTCTTCAATAAATAGTGCTGGGCAAATTGGACAGCTATGTGTAGAAGAATGAAACTTGAACATTCTCTTACGCCTTACACAAAGATAAACTCGAAATGGATAAAAGACTTCAACATGAGGCAAGAATTCATCAGAATCATAGAGGAGAGCATAGGCAGTAATCTCTTCGACATCGGCCACAGCAACTTCTTTCAAGACCTGTCTCCAAAGGCAAAGGAAACAAAAGCAAAAATGAACTTTTGGGACTTCATCAAGATCAAAAGCTTCTGCACAAGCAAAGGAAACAGTCAGCAAAACAAAAAGGCAACCCACAGAATGGGAGAAGATATTCGCAAATGACACTACAGACAAAGGGCTGATATCCAAAATCTATAAAGAACTCCTCAAACTCAACAAATACAAAACAGATAATCATGACAAAAAACGGGCAGGAGACATGAACAGACACTTCTCCAAGAAGACATACAGATGGCTAACAGACACATGAAAAAAATGTCATTCATCATTAGCCATCAGGGAGATTCAAATCAAAACCAAATTGAGATACCACCTTACACCAGTTAGAATGGCCAAAATTAACAAGAGAGTAAACAACAAACATGTTGGAGAGGGTGTGGAGAAAGGGGAGTGCTCTTACACTGTTGGGGGGAATGCAAGTTGGTACAGCCACTTTGGAAAACAATGTGGAGATTCCTCAAAGAATTAAACATAGAGCTACCCTATGACCTGCAAATGCACTACTGCGTATTTACCCCAAAGATACAGATGTAGTGAAAAGAAGGGCCATCTCTACCCCAATGTTCATAGCAGCAATGACCATAGTGGCCAAACTGTGGAAAGAACAAAAATGCCCCTCGACCAGTAAATGGATAAAGAAGATATGGTCCATATATACAATGGAGTATTATGCCTCCATCAGAAAGGATGAAGACCTATCTTTTATATCAACATGGATGGGACTAGAAGAGATTATGCTGAGTGAAATAGGTCAAGCAGAGAGAGTCAAGTATCATATGGTTTCACTTACATGTAGAGCATAAGGAATAACACGAAGGACACTGGGAGATGGAGAGGAAAAGTGAAATGCAGGAAATTGGAGGGGGAGACAAACCATGAGAGACTGTGGACTCTGAGAAACAAACTGAGGGTCTTGGAGAGGAGAGGGTAGGGGGGTTGGGTGAGCCTGGTGGTGGGTATTATGAAAGGCACATATTGCATGGAGCACTGTGTGTGGTGCATAAAAAATGAATTCTGGAACACTGAAAAGAAATAAAATAAAATAAAATGGAAAAAAAAGTGTTATGCTTTTCTCAATACATACATTTAATTTATATAGCAGATACACTGAGCAAATTAAATAAATAAGTTGAATATTTTGATCCTGATAACATTAATAGGAAAACTACCTTTTGAATTAGAGGTGACTATTTCAATACCATTTCTCAAGAGGGATTCCTATTTTGCAAAACAAAAATTGATCAGTCAACCAATAATTACTGAGGACCTTTGTTCTCAGACAAAATACACACTTTCACAGACATACTCATATATGCATATAAACTTTAAAGTGAATACAAATTGACTATTTTATTTTTCTTCTCTTCTCTTATGATTTTGTCTCTGGAATTGGTGCTTCTGTTTGTTGGTGGCATCCCTTTGCTTTGTGCCATCTCTCCCAAGCTTCAACAGACACATCTTGCATCAATTGAGTACCTACAGCAAAAGTGGCAAACAGATGTGTGGACTCTGTTGTATTTCAGTATTGTAATTTCCTATTACTGAAAAAAAACAAAAAATGAGAAGTGTCACCAAGGAATCCAGGGGGATTTCCTGACTGGCAATGCCTTTGAAGTTGAAGAATATTTTACAAGAGAGGGTTTTAGTTGTAAAGTATCTTAATCATGTAGAAAAATATGCCTGTGAAATATTTTCCTTTGAACAGCAAATTTACCAGTTCAGGAAGCTCATTTCCATGAAATGATATTTTAATTTTAATACACTTACTTTCCTTACATTGCATGTATCCATAAAACTACAATTTTATTCTTAGTCTTATTTACTACATTACAATGAAAATTAGGCTACTTGTCTTTAGCTATTCTGTGTAAAAATTTTTATTCCCCAAACCCATTATTTTGGAGATGTAATTTTAGCCTTTAATTGAAGAAAACAATATAAAGTGGCACGACTGAGATTTCCTGGGTTTATATCCCTGCCATTTCTTCAGGGGGCTACTCTCCATTTGAAAAGTCTAAGAATTCCCACTAATGTTAATTCTGGGTATAAACTCATCAATCTGAAGGAAAGAGATTTTATTTCTGATCCAACTTTCCTAACAAATGTAATTTGCTTGAAGTTTGACTAGACTAGACTTATCTTAACATAGAAATTTGATCATGCAAAAGGTGACACAAGGGGGACTGAAAGACTTATCATTTGTTTAAGGTAGGAGAATGACACTGTTCAGTTTATGTCAAAAACACATATTACCATAAATATTTCATTATTTCTCCCAGTTAGAAGGTAAGATTATTTGCTTGTATTCCTATGTAGTATATATATCATGTAGTATATATATCATGATCAGGAACATATTTTACGTCTTGTCATAAACACACACACACACACACACACACACACAGGACCATCGAAATCCAAATGAGATGTCATTCATTAGGAAACCACACTGTTCTGAATTAACTGCGTTTCTGAAATGAAATAAATATTTTATAGTTCCTTTACTTAAAACACAATCACTAATTGCAAATGGATGTGTTTATATCATCAACCTAGTCTGAATAAAATATCTACCATATTTGTAAATATATTAATAATTTGTATGTATGTATGTATATTAATATATCTTTTGCCCCGGTGTCTCTTAAGATTTGGGTTGCAAATTTGATTTCTAGGTTGCTTGTTTTGTCCAGTTTTTGTCTTTAGTGGTGTCAGTATTGCCATTAATAAAGTTGATTTTGACTTGAGGGAAGACCTACTATTATCTTCTTTTATCTTTTCCACAAATACTTATCAAGTTAAAACCTGTGGCTAACCAATAATATTTTCTCATCACAGAGGAAATGTAAGGCAAGGAAGACTATGCCAGGTAATGCAAGTCAGGTGAGGTCTCTTCAGAAGACCCTAGCAGCAGCTTTACATTTGTGTAAAGGAAAGCTTATAGAAGATGAATCGAATAGGGAGTGAAAAGCTTGGGGACCCACCTAGAAGCTGAAATTGGACTGCACGTTTCACAAAGTTGAGGAAAAGTCGATGGAAAGTCACAAAGAATGGGGGTGGGGAACAGAACGTGTGGGGTAAGGTGGGGCTGGTGATAGGATGACAGAGATTATAGTTACAGTAAAGCTAATATAGAAAGAGGGTAAGAGGTATAAAAAGATTGGCAAATTTAAGTGTCAAGAACATTATTTTCTTCTTAACTAGGAGGCTTCTGTGCCAAGCTAGTCAGTTTTTGAAAAATAAGAATTGTCTGGACTTCCCAAATATGCTTTCATCTCTGCTTTAGTGAGAAACCCAGAAAAAGGCCTAAAGCAGTTTCATAAGACATCATTTTTGGTTAAAAACAAACAAGTACATTTTTAAAATCCCACATTCATCCATCCAAAAGTTTTCTTAGAGTCTAATAAAAATAGTGTTCCTTCTAAAATGAGCATTTAAAAAACCTTTCCTTCATACAACATGAGCAATAACTCCTAGGAAAACTGGTATACTGGAAATTTCTGATCAATATCAAGGGCAAATTTTCCAGGGCATCTAATTTGACTACATTTTCCCTAAATTTTTTCTTAAAAAAGGAAAGCTTGTATTAGCTATTCTTCAAACATCTCAAAAGAAATTATCAGGTATATTCTCCAATGCCTTTAAATTTTTAAAGACCATGTCAATCAAAGCAAAAATAGTGCTTTCTGTTTTAGCAGATTTTTTTGATATCTAGAAAAGAAATATAAAGTGAAAAATACTTTTCTCTGTTCATAAAGATTAGGGATTAAGGTCAACATTAATAAGTAAATATCTTTCCTGTGGCAACAATTAAGGCATAGTTTGAATTTAAAGCACTATAAGAACATTTTACTTATAAATAGGCCAAATTTTGATCTTAAGATCTATGGTTGCAGACATAAAGTCTATGATTCTGACACCAATTCTAGTGTACATGTCTTTTCCCACATCACCAAGTAATTCTGGGATACCAGCTCAATGTCCTACAATTCAACTCATTCCGATACTATCTAATTGAAGACAGTGTCTGGTCCCAGAGGTTACGGGCTCAGTCTTACAAGAACCCCCCAACCCCCACCTCGAGGCTAATCACAAGTCTAGGTTGTCTCCTGTGCTTCTGACCTACACTAAATCGGAGGTTCCAAGGCCCTTCCTTCTCCTTGGGTTTCATTATTTTGCTAGAGCAGCTCACAGAACTCAGAGAAAGTTTTACTGACTATATTATTCGTTTATTATAAAAGGATATAACTCAGAACAGCCAGCTGGAAGTAATATATAGGGTAAGGTCCAGAGAAGGGGCACAACTTCTATGCCATCTCCAAGCATGCCACTCTCCCAGTGTTTCCAAGTGTTCATCAACCCAGAAGCTCTCTGAACCGCACCTTTTGGGTTTTTATGGAGGCTTCATTATATAAGCACGTTTGATTTAATCATTAGCCATTGGCAAGACATTCAACTTCTAGACACTCTCCCCTTCCAGGAAGGTCAGGAGGGTGGGATTGAAAGTTCTAACCCTCCAATCGCACGGCTGGTTCCCCTGGCAACCAGTCCCTTTTCTCAGGAGCTTTTCAAAAGTCACCTCATAAATATAAACTCAGGTGTGGTTGAAAAGGGTCCATTATGAATATCAAGACATTTTCATTGCACTTATCAATTAGGAAAATCATAAGATAGATTTAATGGAGTTCTCAAGTTTGCTTACCATTTTTTTTTAAGATTTTATTTATTCATTGATAGAGAGAGACAGTGAGAGAGGGAACACAAGTAGGGGGAGTGGGAGAGGGAGAAGCACGTTTCCCACAGAGCAGGGAGCCCGATGTGTGGCTCGATCCCAGGACCCTGGGATCATGAACTGAACCAAAGGTAGACACTTAACAACTGAGCCACCCAGGCACCCCTTTGCTTATCATTCTTAATAAAAATCAAATCCCTGGAAATACCATAGAATTTTCAGATTCTCAACACATCTTAAGTGTAGGGTAGGCACTTTTGTTCATAACTGTTTCAGAGTCCAAACCATCTAGATTTTTCCGATTTCAAGTACTTTATTTGTTGTGTCCTTATTGTAAGGACCTATTTTATATTTTTATATTTTAGCAAGAGGATTTCATTGAGGTTAAACAAAAACCTTGCTGTTTAACCCTTAAACTGTCCCTGCTCCCCTTCCCCCAGGGGATTCACTTAAAAACAAGTCCTGGAAACCAGCTCCAGGTAACAAAGCCCAGATACAAAGGTGGGTCAGGCCAGGTGGAGACATCCGATCAGTAGGGGGTTGCATACTGTCTCCCTAGCTATCAAGGAGTATGGGCCCCCGCCCTTTGGGAACCCTTTTGGCGCCAATCCTAATCAAGGTGTAATAGGCTGATTCAAATGTCTACTAGGGTAAATTGTAATTCAATTGGTCACCTGTGCGTGGCCAGGCCCAACTGCATGGCCTTTGCCCTTAAAAGCTAGACTGTGAAACAGAGAAGGGTCGCCCTCTCTTGTAAGAGGTGCGGCCCCGAACGTTTGGTTAGATTCTTGATGCTTGGCGTGAAATAAAGCTTTGCTTGACCTTCGCTTTGTATCAGTCTCGCTCCTTTAATCACGGACCCGTTATTGGGGCATAGCACTTAATTGTCTCAGAAGTTCTGATTTTCTAATACAAAAAACATAATTTTTTTATCTATTGACCTGAATGCTTTCTGATTCTGCTTCTCAGAAAATTTAAAATAAGAGTAGAAATAAGCCTCAGCTTATAAGGTCAAGTAATCTACAACAAAAGAGGCAAGAATATACAATCAGGAAAAGACAGTCTCTTCAATAAATGGTGCTTGGAAACTGGACAGCTACATGCAAAAGAATGAAACTGGACCACCATACACAAAAATAAACTCAAAATAGACTATAGACCTAAATGAGACATGAAACCATAAAACTCCTAAAAGGAAATAGAGGCAGTAATCTTTTGGACATCAGCCTTAGCAATATTTTTCTGGAACTGTCTCCTCAGGCAAGGGAAATAAAAGCAAAAATAGAGCTTTTGCACAACAAAGGAAGTGGGTCCTCACCAGAACCTAACCATCCTGAACTTCCAGGCTCCAGAACTGTGGGAAAGAAGTTAAATCCAGTCCCTATTATTCCATAATGGCCAGAAGCAGACCCTAATTTTCCTATTACATTCTTTTTCAATTCGCAAGTTTTTATTTAAATGCCAGTTAGCTAACACCCTTATTACATTTGAATACTGCCTGTTAGATATTGAATTTCTACATATATTATAATATATCTATTGACTATTCTGTTAAAGTTGCCTATTCATTGCTAATATCATTCCTTTGATTATGGTGGCATTATGTTAAGTTGTAATATTTGCAAGGCAAATCTCTCCCCTACTTTTCATACTTTTTTTTTTTTAACTGCTCCCATATATTTTTTAATGATAGAAAGATTTTCCCTTTTTAGACCTTGTTATATGACCTCAAATAACTTCTAATTATATTCAACTAATTGGCACTTTATCCTTACTTTAGAAATAAATCTATGGTTTTTAACCATATTATAAATGGAACATATTTCATATTTCTGTTTATTGCTTATTATTCCCAATACAGAATAAAGCTACTAATTGATGAGGGAGCAGGAGGCTGGCTGAGGACAAAGCAAAAGCTGACACCTCACACCCCCTCTCCACCTGCTCCCCTTGGTAATATGTGTGACATTCCTCAGGCTCTCCTGACTGTCCTAAAAGAAAAACAAATAGTCGGGGCACCTGAGTGGCTCAGTGGGTTAAGCCTCTGCCTTTTGCTTGGGTCATGATCCCAGGGTCCTGGGATCGAGCCCCACATTGGGCTCTGCTCGGCAGGGAGCCTTCTTCCTCCTCTCTCTCTGCCTGCTTCTCTGCCTACTTGTGATCTCTCTCTGTCAAATAAATAAAATCTTTTAAAAAAAAAGAAAAACAAATAGTTAACTTGTAGAGATCACAATCCTGCAAGATAGGAATCTCCCAACTATCTTGATGTTAATGGTTTGCCAAAAGACAACATTGATCAAGCCACAAGGCCTCTGGTATCTGGGCACCTTGTAGGCCCTCTTTAGCATATGAAAGCTCCGTTGAAACCTCCCTTCTCCTCACCTTCCACCAACTGCAGGGTACATTAACCTGCCATCCCTCACAACCCAGGGCAGGAGCTCTTTCTGCCCACGGGTCCTGTCGCCATGCTTTAATAAACCACCATTTTGCACCAAAGATGTCTCAACAATTCTTTCTTGGTCATTGGCTCCGGACCTTACCCCACCAAACCTCACCTGGGTTCTAGAACTTCATCATAATTGTTGCATGTTTATCTTTTAAAGATTTATTTATTTATTTATTCATTTGTCAGAGAGAGAGAGAGGAGCGAGAGTGAGCACAAGCAGACAGAGTGGCAGGCAGAGGGAGAAGCAGGCTCCCTGCCGAGCAAGGAGCCCGATGTGGAACTCGATCCCAGGATACTGGGATCACGACCCGAGCAGAAGGCAGCTGCTCAACCAACTGAGCCACCCAGGCGTCCCACATGTTTATCTTTTAAAAAGGAATCAAATCTTCCTGTTAATAATAGCATAAATCATTTAGCAAAAAGATAATCTCTTTCAATATTTACCAATATTTTATTACCTAACATATTCCCTAGCGCTGTAGAATTAATGTTTAATTATGATAGGAGAGAGCATTTCTTTCTTGTTCATGATTTTAATAAAATTGCTTTAACATTTCACCATTTGAAATAATATTTGTTGCTGGTTTGGAGTATACAGCCTTACCATATTTAAGCCATTTATTTCAATGCCTTCTTAGAGTTTTTATTACAATTTTGGCTGCCTTCTATCAAGTGCTATTTCAGAATGTATTGAAATGATGAAAACAGTTTCTTCTTTAATGTGTTAATTAGGGAATTATGTTAATTGGGATATTCTGATGTTGAATTCCCTTCCATTTCTAAAATAAATCCTACTTGATAATTTTGATACAGTTATTATTATTAAAATTCTATTTATTACTAAATTCTATTATTAAATTCTATTTTTAAATTCTATTTTAAAATTCTATTATTAAATAGAATTCTATTATGAAAAGTCAGACACTAGTAGATTGGATTGAAAAAAAGCCTAGAAATAGGTTGATTTCAAGAATTACTCTTAAAGCCAATAATAAAAAATACTGCATAGTGCAAAAGGGTGCAAGAACATAAAAATCTAATCAATTATAGTGGGAATTTTGATATAGCTCTTTCAGAATCTGATAAAATGAGAAAACAAAAATTAATTAAAGATATAATGCAATTAAATATTCCATAAAATCTTAATTTTATGTATATATAACATAACACTCTATATTGAGAATAAGCTTTTTTTCCCACATGATCAGGGTACGACTTTTATAAAAAGTCATCATACAGAATGCCACAAATAAATACTGAATGTAGGGACGCCTGGGTGGCTCAGTTGGTTAAGCTGCTGCCTTCGGCTCAGGTCATGATTCCAGGGTCCTGGGATCAAGTCCTGCATTGGGCTTCTTGCTCTGCAGGGAGCCTGCTTCTCTCTCTGCCTCTGCCTGCTGTGTGTACTATTTCTCTCTCTGGCAAATAAATAAAATCAAGAAAAAAAATACTGAATGTATTTTTTAAAGATTTATTTTTTATTTATTTATTTTTTTATCTGACAGACAGAGATCACAAGTAGGCAGAGAGTCAGGCAGAAAGAGGTGGGGAGGGCGCCTGGGTGGCTCAGTGGGTTAAGGCCTCAGCCTTTGGCTCAGGTCATGATCCCAGGATCCTGGGATCTGGCCCTACATCGGGCTCTCTGCTCGGCGGGGAGCCTTCTTCCTCCTCTCTCTCTGCCTACTTGTGATCTCTGTCAAATAAATAAATAAAATCTTAAAAAAAAAAAAAAAAAGAGAGAGGGAGGAAACAGGCTCCCTGCGGAGCAGAGATTCCCCAATGTAGGGCTTGATCCCAGGACCCTGGGATCATGACCTGAGCCCAAGGCAGAGGTTTTAACCCACTGAGCCACCCAGGCACCCTGAATGTATTTTTTAAAAGCAGAGATCACTAATTATAATTTTTTAAGAGTTAAAAATAAATATGAAATATATGACCCAAACTAGTGTCTTGAAAATTAAAAAACACACTCCTAAATCACTTGGATCAAAGAAGAACTCAAAATAGAAATTACAAACTGCTAAGGAAGCAGGGTAAAGAAGAGAGTTAAAATTATTGAGATGTAAAAAACAAACAAACAAACCAAAAAACCAACTGTGCATAGGAAGATGTATAGCCTTAAATAGCTTCACCATTAAAGAAAAATTATTGATTGTATAGGATCTTAGTAATTATCTCAGGAAATGATAAAACAGCAGCAAGAGAAATGTGAAGAAAATAAGAAAATAAAATTAATAAAGAGGTAAAAATAATTAAAGAGGAAAAAATGTATAAAGACTAGAAATTCCAAAAGCTAGATCAATTTACAGACCAGTAAAAAGAAAACCTCCTCACAAAACTAGTTAAGAAGAAAAGGACACAAAAGAAATATATAAAATATTAGAAATAAAATGATATTAGAAAATATCAGCCACCTGGGTGCCTCAGTGGGTTAAAGCCTCTGCCTTCGGCTCAGGTCATGATCTCAAGGGTCCTGGGATAGAGCCCTGCATGGGGCTCTTTGCTTGGTGGGGAGCCTGCTCCCCACCCCCTCTCTCTCTGCCTGCCTCTCTGCCTACTTGTGACCTCTGTCTGTCAAATAAATAAATAAAATCTTTTAAAAACATAAATAAATAAAATAAAATATAAGAAATAAAAAAGACACAACACTGATATAGAAGAGATTGACATATGGCATTTTTGTATTCAATTATATGGCAACGAAATGAAAAGCTAGGGAGAAATAAAGATTATTGTGCAAAATATAAACTACCAAATTTTTTCACAAGAGAATATAAATAGATGTTGCAAGTTAGGTTAATCACTACTATTTAAATAGGGACTACAATTGCATGGGTTGTCTTATAACTGACTTCCAGCTCACATATTTAATCCAGATAATTTCAATGTTATTTAAACTATTCCAGACCACAGATTTTTCTAGATGATTTCTCATTTATGGTAAGAAGTCAGGTTAACTTTAATAATAAAACTTGTTAAGGAGAGCACAAAAAAGGAAAACTAGGCATCCAATGCTTTTATGAATATGGGTGCACACTCAAAAAGAAAATATGATCAAGTAGAGCCCATTAAGTTGGCACAACATTTTAAAAAATAAAATATGACTCAAATGCATACAAATGTGAGAGGACAGAATGTAAGAGCTGAGAGAAATCTGCCTGGGATATGCATATTCCCTTCCAGCTTTTTCTTTGTCACTCTCCCCTCATCCCACAGATGACACATGTCAACCTGACCTGGGGTGCAGCTGCAGAGCACTTTCAAAGCAGCAGCCAAACATAAGAAGTGGGAATACACAGAACATCCTAGGGCTTCACAGTTGTTAAGTGAGAAAATCCTCTCTGGCAGCTGTTGAGGGAATGTATGAATGAGATCCTGGAGGCAATGAGACACTCTTCAGGGATCCAGATGTTTGACTTCCAAGGCAGGCCCACAGATCATTCTGGGTGGCAGTTGTGGTGAGTGTCCTAGAACTCAGAGTACTTCCTAAAATTCTGACTCCTCCACTGGACATTGACTTTTCTCTCTTTTATAGATGATTTTGCAGTCAAAGCTCTTCTTGTCACCCCCAAAGCTGCTGTGCTTCTAATGGCAGGGATACATAGCCTTTTCGAGACCATCTGTGAATTCTGTGCCTTTGTAACCAAGGTGGGGCCAGATACTCTCCTCTTCTTCCCCATTTTATCCTTTATTTCTGCCTCATTTCTTCTGTCTTTCCAACTTTACCTTCTTGGTTAGACCTTCTCTATACCCTGTTCTCAGTTCAGTTTAGGTTGGAACACAGTCCAGCACTTTGGCAGTAGCTGCAGCTCACGCTGAAAGTCATGATTACTGAAGCTATGGAGTAGTTTCATAATGTTGGCAGCAATGGCTTGAAGTAATGGCATCAGTGATTAGGTAGACTCAAAGGTGACAATTCTAATAGTTCCAAGTTGGGCAAAGGTGCCAGCAGTTTTCATAGTGATAATGTTGGTTTCAAGAGAAGCAACAATGAATAATGGTCATGAACAGAAACTTTTCCAAGGTGAGTTACTAGCCTCCTCCCACCTGTCCTGGACATTGTAATTGCCTCTGTAGCATCCCCTTTACTCCCAGTCCACTGGTTTCCATGAGATTGAACTCACCCTCAGTGCTAGGGATGACCTGGTTTGACCCAAGTCACTCATGACAACTTCTTGCTACACTAACTAGTTCAAGGAAAAGCAAAAATTCAGACCTAAGCCAATCAGTATACAGAATTCCTTCAGTCACATTGATTGCTGAAGGAATGAATCTGTACCATTAAAATGGCCCAATAAGAGGGTCACCTTGGTGGCTCAGTTGGTGAAGCATTGAACGCTTGATTTTGGCTCAGGTCATGATCTCAGTGTTGTAAGACAGAACCCCATGTCATGCTGGGCATGAGCCTGCTTAAGATTCTTTCTCTCCCTTTCCCTCTGCCCCTCCCCCACCCCTAAAAATGTTCAATTAGACACAAAGTTCAGAACTTCTGTTAGAAGTTGTTTTTAAAAATCCATTGCTCAAGAAAAAAAAAATACATTCCAAAACTTAGTGACTTAAAACATCAATATTTATTAGTTTTCTTAATTTTGTGAGTAGACCACTTGAGTGTTTCTTCTTCTGGTCTTGCCCGAGTTCATTCATATGGTTGCAGTCATGTGACAGCTCACTTGGAACTAGAGTCCCAGATGGTATCACTCTCATGTCTGACAACTGATGATGACTGTTGGTTAAGGTACTTTGGCTCTTCTCCATGTGGCTTCCAATCCTACAGTAGGTTACTCTGGGCTTTTGTCTAGATGATGATCTCAGGTTTTCAAGAGGGCAAAAATGGAAGTTACAAGTTTTTCTAAGGGCTTAATCTCTGAAACTTATAGATCATCACTTCTATCACATTCTTTTGGAAAAGGCAATTCACAAGGTCAGTTAAGACTTAAGTAAGTGGGAAAAAAAGACTCTATCCCTTAGTGGGAGCGACCAAAGTGTCAAATTACTAAATGATGTGGATATAGGGAAATCATTAAGGGGCATTATCTACCTACAATGGTTGAATGAGGTCAGTTATGCTGTAAAATATCACATGTTGTATAACCCACTATCTAGTGTTATCTTTAAAAACTTATGTAGGGGCCCCTGGGTTGCTCAGTGAGTTAAAGCTGCTGCCCTTGGCTCAGGTCATGATCTCAGGGTCCTGGGATTGAGCCCTGCATCTTTCTGCTCAGGAGGGAGCCTGCTTCCCCCTCTCTCTCTGCCTGCCTCTCTGCCTATTTGTGATCTCTCTCTCTCTGTCAAACAAACAAACAAAATCTTAAAAAAAAAAGAACCATTTACTATTATTAAAAAATTATGTAAACTCTTCCATCTATTGTTTTCAGTTCCATAACTTTCCTCTTAGAACTGACTATTTGTTCTACCACATCTTGTGTGTGTACACTTATTTAAGTGTATGTATACATGTCATTAATCAAGATATGAAGTCACCACTAGTTTTCTCTTTTTGGTAATACAGACTTTTTTATTTAAATGTTCCACTGGCAGCAGTGTTACATAGAATTTGAAATTTCTATTTATAGATGGTACAAGATAATGGGCAGAGGGTGTGTGTTTTTCCTTAATCCCTTCAACCCCCCTACCAACTTTAGGTAAGAGTAAAAGAAAACACCCATTGCCACAAAGGGAATGAAAT
Source organism: Martes martes (assembly GCF_963455335.1). NCBI lineage: Eukaryota > Metazoa > Chordata > Mammalia > Carnivora > Mustelidae > Martes > Martes martes. The sequence continues at coordinate 64,715,166 of NC_137891.1, forward strand.
AGAAACATGAGCAGGGGAGAGATTTCAACACATTTATGAAAGATAAAAAGAGGATGGAAGATTTTCAACAAGGAAAAGAGAGTGAGGCAGGTGTAGCACAGAGAACAGCAGAAGGTCGACCTAGAGGAAAGTTGGAGGGTGTAAAGGCAACAAGAGTGAGAAGAGTGGCATATCTGAGAAGGCTATTTGCACAACAGCCTAATGTTTTCTTCCTGACATGCTCACTTATTTGCTTCCCTTCTCTGTGTTTTCTGATGCCTCTCAGACTAAAAACACCTAAGGATTCTTCTCTAATAAGACGCAAGCATCGATATAGGCAGAATTGGAACTTTTGGTGCCAGCACCCCAGAGTAAAGTTCTCCCATTTTGGCAGTTGGAACCTCCACAGCTAAAGACCTGTTACCTGCCTGTACCCATTAAATAATTCATTTCATTTAGACAAGTCCTAGACACCTACATAAAGGTCTCAGTAAATGTCTATTAATGAGAGAAACCAAGTAGAAAAACAAACCCACATAAATAGAGGAAACACATCCCTGCTACAGAGAGAAACAATCCCACTCCCTTTTCTTAATTGGAATGAATATACTGTCAACATCACAAAAGGACTGGATAAAAGAAAGACAAGACAAAAAAAAAGAAAGAAAGAAAAAGAAAAAACCCAAAAAACTAACAATAACAGAAAAATTGTTGCTAGAAGAAACAAAGAAATTTCAGAGAAAGATTTGAGAAGGTAGTACCCCCGAGTACAAGAGCAGAATGCTACAAGAAAGAACAGTCAAGGGGCACCTGGGTGGCTCAGTGGGTTAAAGCCTCTGACTTCGGCTCAGGTCATGATCCCAGGGTCCTGGGATGGAGCCCCACATTGGGGGGGGGTCTCTGCTCAGCAGGGAGCCTGCTTCCCTTCCTTTCTCTCTGCCTGCTTCTCTGCCTACTTGTGATCTATGTCTGTCAAATAAATAAATAAAATCTTTAAAAAAAAAACAAAAAAGAAAGAAAGAACAGTCAAGGAACAAATTGGAACATTTATTATATATTTAAATATATGCCAAATGAAATATTTAAAGAAGGGTTAGAATATAATGTGAGTAGTTCTCGCACAACATAAGGAAAAAACAAAGAGATTGAATGAGACAGAGGCAACAACAACAAAACAAGGAGATTGAACACTTGAAATAGATAAGATATTCAGAGTATAATTCTAAGAGATCCAACTCAACTAACAGGATTTCCAGAAAAATAGGCATACATTAACAAAGGTAAAGAAATTTTAATTTTAATTTTAAATTTTAATTAAAAAAATTTCTATGCCTAGCATGGAGTCCAATGGGCTTGAACTCACAACTCTGAGATCAAGATCTGAGTTGAGATTAAGAGTCAGACATTTAACCAACTGAGCCATCCAGGTGCCCCACTAAGAGAAAGAAATTTTAAAGAAATACTACAAAAAAACTTTCCTAGAGGTCAGAAAACACTATTCTGCTTGAGTCTATCAAGTTCCTAGTAAATTAAGAGAAAATCCACATGTAAACATATGCCTGAAATCTTTCTGTCAGAACACAAAAGAAAGAGAATTCCAAAAAACGTTCACGTAGATAAAACAGGTCATTTACAAAGGATAGAGAGTCAAAGTCACACTGGACTTCTAATCACCAACACAACTGGTAAGAGAAAAATGAGCGATGGTATTTCCAGTTCTAATGGATAATAATTCTGAAACAAATGCATCATGGCAAAATAACTACATTTTAGAGATCCCAGGACTCAGAAAATTTATATCTCATGCACTCTTCTAAAGGAAGTCATTTGAGATATAATCCAGTAAAATGGGTGTAGATATCAAGTGTTGTCAGTTGAATTGTATGCCCCCCAAAGATTTTGTCATTCTAGTCCCCAGTACCTATGGATGTGACCTTCTTTGGAACAAAGTTTTTCAGATCAATTTAAGATGAGGTCATTAGGAGAGACCATAATCCAATATGACTGTGTCCTTCTTAAAAGGGAACACAGACATGCACAGAAGAAAAACAATGTGAAGACATGGGGAGAACACATCTACAAGCTAAGGAATATCTAAGGATACCCAACAACAGGAGAGAGGGATGACCAGATTCTCCCTCACAGACCTTAGAAGAAATCAATCTTTTCAACCTCTTGATCTCATACTTTCAGCTTCCAGTACTGTGAGATGTTAAAACTTAGTTATGGCAGCCCTAGAAAATGAATATACCAAGAGAAAAGACTCTGAAAAGAGTGTGGGAATGAAATCAAGGGCTCCAAGAAGAATGAACAGAATAAAAACGAACCAGAGCAACAGATAGTACCTAAGGAGCTGGAGAATATTAGTGATTTTCCAAAGAAAGGATATATTTCTTCTTTTCACAGACAATTAGAATCTCTACCAAAAATAGAAAATAAAACCAAAACCTAACAGACTGTGTAATAAAGTCATGGTCCAGATGTGAAAGAAACTCAATGTCATGCAGGTCTTTCAGCAATCGATGGTGTGTTATGAAACAGAACCCATTTAACCTAGAAGAGGTCCCTGAGTGTCCTGAGTGTTATGAATTTGGACCTAAAGAGAAGGAAGTACAATTTTATTGTACTACTTATTTATGCAGTGAGCATTATATAAGTAGTCATATAATATATACACTGTTAATTGATTTTAAACTTTTAAAAAGAAACGTGGATGTCTTAAATGTAGTTACAGAATACAAGATAAATGTTATCAATCCTGACAGTACAAAACTAAAGATACTGATTAAAAGGTAAAGGTGGAAAGTGGTGAGTCAGAGAAAGAAAGGCAGAATTGTTAAGAGTCTCATGTAATACAGTGGGTAGTCAGGAGACATTGCATAACTTTTCTGTAACAGGAAGGAGTATTTTAAGTGTGTTGCTTATTTACAGATGTTGCCAATATAAGAATTAAAACAACTATCAAAAATGGGCATACCCTCTCTCAACTTGATAAAGAACATCCTTGAAAACCTACAGCTAATATCATACTTAATGGTGAGCAACTAGATGCTTTCCCACTAAGATCAAGAATAAGGCAAAGATATGTGCTCTCACCACTTCATTTTATATTGTATTAAATCCTAGCTAATGCAATAAAATAAGAAAAGGAAATAAAAAGTATACAGATTAGGAAGGAAGAAATAAAACTGTCCTTGCTGTAGGATGACATGATTGTCTATGTGGAAATCCAAAACAATAACAATAAAAACCTCCTGTTACTAGTAAGTGATTAAAACAAGCTAGAAGGATACTAGGCTAATATAAAAAGCCCATTGCTTTCTTCTATACGAGCAATGAATAATTAAAATTTGAAATAAAAAACACAAGACCATTTACTTGGTAAACCTCATATCCACACAAAAACCTGCACACTAAAGTTTATAGCAGCTTCATTCTTATTTTTAGTACCAAAAATTATACTTAGGTATAATGTTAACAAAGTATATGTAATATCTATATGAGAAACATAATGAAACTCTGAGGAAAGAAATCAATGAAGATCCAAATTAGTGAAGAGATATTATATGTTCATGGGTAGAAATATTCCATATTGTAAGTACGTCAGTTCCTTCTAACTTGATATATAGATTCAACATAATTCCAAACAAAATCTCAGCAAGCTATCTTGTGAATATTGAAAAAACTATTCTAAGTTGATATGGAGAGGCAAAAGACCCAGAATAGCCAATTCGATATGGCGAAGAACAAAGTCAGAGGAGTAACTTTAAGACATAGTATAAATCTAGAGTAATCAATACAGTGCGGTACTGGGGAAAGAATAGACAAATAGATCAAGGAAAGAGAATAAAGAGTTCAGAAAAAGAACCACACAAACATAATCAATTGATCTTTGAAAAAGGAGCAAAGGCAATTTAATGGAGAAAGGATAATCTTTTCATCAAATCATGCAGGAACAACTGGACAACCAATGCAAAAAGCAAACCAAAAAACCCCCACAAATCTAGACGAAGACCTTACACCTCTCAAAAATATGAACTCATGGATCATGGGCCTGAATGTAAAATGCAAAGCTAAACATCTGAGAAGACAACATAAGGGAAAATCTGGGCGACTTTGGATGTGACAATGATAAATCCAAACATTTTTTAGATAGAGTGACAAAAATGTGATCTATGAAAGAAGAACTTGATAAGTTGGACTTCATTAAAATCAAGATCTTCTCTGCCAAAAGACAACATCAAAAGAATATAAAGACAAGCCACAGACTGGGAGAAAATATTTGCAAAAGACACATCTGATAAAAGGACTATTGTACAAGATATAAAAATAGCTCTTATAGCTCAATAATAAGAAAACAACCTAATTAAAAATGGACCAAAGACCTTAACAGACAGATTATGAAAGAGGATATACAGATGACAAGTAAGCATATGAAAAGATATTCAGTCTTCTATGGCACTAGGGAATTATAAAATAAAATAACAATAGGATGCAACTACATACCAATTAGAATGTCCGAAATCCAAAATCCTGATACCGCCAAAGGCTGGTGAGGATGTGGAACAACAGGAATGTTCATTCACTGCTGCTGGGAATAAAAAATGATACAGTCTCTTCAGAACAGTTTGGCAGAAATACACTCTCATCTTGTGATAGCAGTCATACTCCTTGGTATTTGCTCGAAGGAGTTGAAATGTTCTATCTGTATAAAACCTGCCCAATAATGTTCATAGTAGCTTTCTTCCTAATTGCCAAAACTTGGAAACATTCAAGATGTCCTTCAACAGGTAAGTTGATAAGCTGGTACATCCTGATAATGGAATTTTATTCAGTGATAAAAAGAAATGAGCTATCAAGCCATGAAGAGACATGGAGGAAACTTAAATGCAGATTGCTAAGTGGAAGAAGCCTGTCTGAAAATGTACATAATGTATGATTCCAACTATATGACACTCTGTAAAAGACAAAACTACAGAGACAGTAAAAAGATAGTAATTGCCAGGATGGGGGAACAGAGAGAGGAGTAAATACGTACAGAGCAGGGCACTTTTAGAAATTATTTTCTGACCTGTAATGGTGGATATATGTCATACATTTTTAAAGAGATTTATTTATTTAAGAGAAAGAGAGCAAAAGAGCATGGTGGAAGGGGCAGAAAGAGAGAGGCAGAGAAGCAGACTCCCACAGAGCCTGATGCAGGGCTCAGTCTCTGGACCCTGAGATCATGACCTGAGCCAAAATCAAGAGTTAGAGGCTTAACAGACTAAGCCACCCAGGCACCCCTATATCATACATCTGTTAAAACACACAGAATGTGCAACACAAGGAGTGGATTCTAATGTAAACTATAGATTTTCATTAATAATAATTTATACATATTGGCTGATTAATTGTAACAAGTGTGCCACACTAATGCAAGATGTTCACAATAAGAAAATCTGTGTTGGGAAGGTGGAATATAAGGGGGTTTATAGGAACTCTCTAGCCTAATACATTATATATCTGTTTTCAGTAAACTTGCTTTTCTGCTTTGGTAATGTGATTTCTTTCCTGAATTTATTATCATGTATTTCTTGCAGTTTTCCATGATTGGCTTAGGAATAGTGTATATGGATTTTAATTATGTGATTGCCACATTTCAGTTGAGATGAATGATACTTCTTTGAGAATACAAGAAATGTAATATTTGTAGTTTCTTCTTGTTCCCTAAACAGGCTCATAATTCACAGTGACAGTTATTTACTTATACACCATTTTTCTCTGAGAAAATAAAAGGGTATCTATCTTGCCTTCTCCTGAAGAAATGTTAGAGGAGAAGCAAAAAGCCAAGTCTAAACTAAGACCATTTTTGTTTAGAGATTAAAGAGTTCCAGTGCAATTCATTCATTCATTCATTCATTTAATCAACAAATATATATTTAACAAGACTGTATGCCAGATTCTGGAGAAGCTGTGATGACACTGTCTTTTCCTTCAAGATACTGTGGTCCAGTAAAGAATTCCATCAATTGATCTGGCAATTATAATGAACATAACGGATGTTATGATAAGGAAAAAGGACTGTGCTATGGATCTTGGCATTTAAGAATTCTGAAAGTACTCCTGCATGGCTGGGGTTCGTTTGCCAAGGTGGGAGTGGCATGAAATAAACCCTGAGAGGCTGGGTCATAAATGACATTTGCCTTTATCCTGAGGGATTTGAAGTAGATTCAAACCCTTCTTGTATTCCAGGAAAAACTCTCTTGACCTCTTCTCTTATTCTTGATGACCATGGATGCAGTTCCTCAAATGCTCTCACCAACTTCATACAGGAAGAATCTAAGAGTGCCTCAACCTTCTTGCTTCCTGACTCCAGTCTTATCTGTGCAAACCCCTAAGCATTCATGCAAGAACACCATGCAAGTACAAGGTCCTATGAATGCCTTATGGAGCAATCCTTGACCACCTGGGAAAAGGAAATAATGAATAAATGCTTCCCTCTTTCTTCCCGCAGGATAGTTCTGAGATGTATTTCATAAGACTACTCAGAAGGTCCTGTAGAAGAGAGCATCTGGTTTCCCACTGGAGTGGTCAACTCTATTTTGTATTATTGTATTGGTTTTCCCTTTTTCTCTGTTTCACTCTTTCTTCCCTCACTCTTACTCCCCTAGGATCACATTAACATATATATTATCTTCACGTTAGCTATTGTCTCCTCTCTGCTTTCTAAGGAAACCAGGATAAGACACACAGGCAATGACATGAAAGACATATAATTTTTATAAATTACATATATTATATATAGACATGGATAATAATAAGATATTATCATATATAATATATTATATATCCCATGTACATTTATATATATTAGAATGAAAACCTTGGAGGACACAGGAGAGGGTGTTAATAGAGGCAACAAGACAACCAGGTAGACGTTTTTATGGGGAGGAGAGAAATAAGGTATAGCTTGAGGTTTATGAGGTTAGAGAGGATTTTTAAAGGGAGCTAAGCAGGCAGATGGTATGATGTAAGAATGATATTCTTCTGAGATTAACCATAGACAAAAACTGGCTGTTTATTTTGCAGGCATGGTTGTGTAAGGCCTATTTAGCCAGAGCGGCTCCACCTTGGTTGAACAGCCATTTTGTTGTTTGCAGTAAAACTTAACCACCAACCCCCCCCTCCCCCCACCGCCACAAGGGGAACTTACTTCAAAGCAAGTCCGGGAAACCAGTAAAATATGGTCAACCAGTTCCTGATAACAGAGACCAAATACAAGGGCGGGGCAGGTCAGGTGGAGATAAAAGAGCCCAAATGCAGGGATGAGTCCAGTCAAGTGGAGACATCCAATCAGTGGAGTACACATATCGTCTCCCTAGCTACCAAGGAGTGCGGCCCCGCTTTTTGGGCGCCTTTTGGGCGACAGTTCTGACCAAGGAGATAGACTAGTTCAAATAGCTACCATGGGGTGAATTGTAATTCAATTGGCCACCCGTGTGTGCCCTCGCATGACTGTGCAGCTTTCTCTGTGTGTTGCAATCTCATGGCCACCTGTGTGTGGCCACACTCAACCACATAGCCTTTGCTCTATAAAAGTTAGTCTGTGAGGCTGGGGGTGGCCGCCCTCTCTGTAAGAGGCGGCCCTGAACGGTCGGTTTGATTCTCGATGCTTGGCGTGAAATAAAGCTTTGCTTGACTTGCACTTTGTATCAGTCTCGCTCCTTTGATTACAGACCTAACAGTTGTAGGTCAAGTTTCCATAATGAGGAAAGTGATTATCCATTATATGTTAGATTATGGCTGTGAGGATGATTTGGGGTTGATCAAGCTAGTGTAGAAAGGACCACACTTTTAAGAACTTGAGAGTGTTCCTAAAGGAATCCTATTCAAACATTTATTTAGTTTGCTATGCCATGAACATTGTATCTAAAATTAAAATATGGCTGTGAAACTATATTTTGTCCTTTTAGGTTATACACATTCTAAAATTCTAAAGTAATAAGTATTTTTAGAATTATTTCTTGTCCAAGACTCTTAATTATGCTTTATACAGCTCCAACATATCTATATTTTTATACTAGTACAGTCTAGAATCATCTATCATAGGCTAGAGTAGTAAAGGAAATGCCAGAATCAATTTTACTTGTAAATAAAAAAGTCTGACTCCTAGAATTCTCTGTTTAACAAGATGGCCGTGTAATGAAGTGATCTTTCTTTCTTTTTTTTAGCCAGTGCTATTGCCTTTTGATGACTTCCACATCAAATCTGATTTATTACTTCACCTGGGCAAACACTAGTACCGGAATGGCAGGCAAGCTAAAATTTTCTCTATCAGAAATACAAGCTGGGAACTCTTTTTTTTTTAAGAGACCATCTTGGGTTCTTCTGTCCAGGAGTTGTTCTTCTTTAAGTCTGACCAAAGAAAACCTACTGTGCATTGTACTTTGGCTCTTTGAACCGTATAATGATAGATTCTAACCCAAACAAGTTCATGCATATGAAATAAACTTAATGGCTGGGCTAGTTTACCACTTAGCCTTTTCTCACTATCTTCTTTTTCCCCATCCCTTTTTTATTGGATGCTTCAACCTCATTAGTATTTCAGGAAAAAACTGGATCCTGTCCATCATTTTTGTTGTTGCTTTCCTTTTCCTGGCAGACAGAGCTTAAAGTTTCAATAGAGGAAGTGGGGAGGGATACAACACTTTCAGAGTTTATGAAAGACCTTATTTACCATCAAAGTGAAGGTTTCCAGATACTCTGGTCCTGTTTTCTTATGCTCTTAAGTCTTTGATAAGGAATTAAGAACTCCTGCCAGGGCGACAGAAGACACTGAGAGGTGCCTGGCAGAAGGCACTACATGGTGTTCTGAAGCTGTTCATTAATTACGAATGGTGTTAAGGAATAATACACCAAGAAACAGAAGAATGGGGAGAAACTGTTAATATCATAATAATTTTTACATGGGCACTTCTGAGAGACAATTGGATGTGCACACTTGAATATTTTTCTGTTAACGTCCTTGCACTTTTTTTTTTCAAAGCATGCGTTGCAGCTTCCTTTTAACAGAATTACTTATATTTATAACACTCTCCTACTCAATTACAATTCCTTAGAATGGTGGCTCTCAAATATTAGTGGGGCTAAGAATAATATGAAAACCAGTCAAAAGAGTTTAGGGCTTGCATCTCTGAGATTCTCATTCAATACATTTAGGATGAGGCCCAGAAATGTTTAACAAGACCCCAGTGTAATGGACTGTGAAATACCTTCAGAAATATTTGCCTAGAGATCAGGTCTCTGTGGTCCTCAGGCCATAGGTCCATGCAATGCACATAGAGCTACTCAATACACGTTTGTAGATTCAAGGCAAATGGTTTGGGTAGGTAAAACCCCACTAGAGATTCAAGCTCAATATAGTATTCTCAGAGATGAGGTTGAAGCTCTAGTGGGTTGTATATAAACTAATTATTTTTGATAGAAGGATAATGGCATAAACAGCTCTCAAACTTGGGGGGGGCAATTGGTTAGAAATATATATATATAAATATATTTATCTATAAGAGTGCCTGAATGGAAAGCATGATTTATTTACTCACTTTTTACATTAGAGAAGGGTAGATGTAAGGAGGAGGAAATGCATTCATTCCTTGCTTGTGGTACATTGTGAAAAGGCTAAACCATGTTTGATTTTCCCATTCATTGCTGGATGTGTGTTTCCTTTGTTCTCCCCTTGTTTCTTTTGTTTATTGTTTACTAGGGGGTATGAGATCTGCTCTTTAATGCTCCTCCTCCTTTGTTCTTCTGCCACAAGGTGTGAAGCCATTTGCTTATTTGTCCTTTGCTCAGAGCTACCTGTAGATAGACATGCACAAAACAAAGGAAAATCATATCTTGTCCATCAGCTCCTCACACATTCAAAAGCTGTGCCCTTAATAAAAGAAGAATATTTCACTCCCTCTTTGCTCTTTGAGGGATGTAGGGATTCATCATGCTCTGAAAAGATATCTCTGATAATTATTTTAATGTAAGTAATGTGGAAAATATCTTTTATTTTTAGAGTTTTGCTAATGCTTTCAACTATTGGAAAAAAATTAACATGCTACTTTCTTTCATCAAAACCATTCACTCTTGTTTATTTAAATGTCATTAGTGTGGAGTGCTTCAAGTTCTAAGTAGGAAAAAATGACACTGAAAAATCAATGTGGATAATATAAAGACAAAAATATATATGGATTATTCTGCTTGGAATTGTAAATATTCAGTGCTCATTAGCTTCGGATTCTGTTTCCAAGTGAGAAAAGGGAATAAACATACACATTCCAATCAGGACATGCTCTGTGTTTCTTTCCTTTTTCAAATCTTAAGAACATATCTGTATCTATATACCTTTATGTGTACCTACATATCTTTTTTTTTTTTTTAAGATTGTGTTTATTTTTTTGAGAGACAGAGATCGATCACAAGTAGGCAGAGAGGCAGGCAGAGAGGGGGAAACAGGCTCCCTGCTGAGTGGAGAGCCCGATGCAGGGCTCTTTCCCAGGACCCCAAGACCATGACCTGAGCTGAAGGCAGAGGCTTTAACCCACTGAGCCACCCAGGCGCTCCTCTACATATCTTTTGATAATCACCCAATAACAGCTTTAGACAAAGCTGCTCATTTAGTGACACTGTGTTAAATCATAGCAGCTCTTAGAAACAAAATTGGCACAAGTATTTTTGTCTGTGATTTAATTTGCATACTATCTTGCTATTGAAAAAAAGTTATAGGCATGCAAAGCATCCCTCCAACAAACAGCACAGTGCAATGGGGCTGCTCCTTCTATCTGGAGTCTGTTGTTTGGGCCAGGGCTGTCACTTTCCCATAGTGTCTTCATTTATTATGCTAATTGACTTTCCAAGTGCAGGCAGGAGAGTATCTGCCCTGTGAATTATTCTGGGTTGGGGGGCTTTTAAAAGCAAACCTATTTTGTGCCCAAACAAAACAAAAAATCAATGTGTTTCTTTTCAAAGATGGGAGGGTCAATACCATGGTTGTTTTGTTCCCATCCAGTTATGTAACCGTGGGGACTTGTTTCTTTGCTTTCAGGCTTTGTACAAAACACATTAAAGCTAAACAATAGGCGGGAGTCATAGAAGCAACCCTCGAGCTGTGTCTTGAAGTACGTCCTCCTAGGTTTGGGAATCTCCAACTGGTTCCATCTCAAGTGCTGACTGTGGGTGTGTGTGTGTGTGTGTGTGTGTGTGTGTGTTTAGTTAGGGGGCATGCAACACACTGTGTGTGTGTGTGTGTGTGTGTGTTTAGTTAGGGGGCATGCAACACACTTCCCCAGGGTTGTTTCCTTTTTCCTGAGATTTGGCGAAGGGTAAAGGGTCGGAGTCACATGGATACAAAGCATTTGATTAATGTCCAAGTCACCGCTGTGGCTGTCGGAGCTGCCTCCCCTCCAGCCCCAGCCGCGTGAGGCCGGAGCCCCGGGGCTCGGCGTGCAGGTCCCGGCCGGGGCCGCCTCTCCCGGGAGTTGTCTGCTCAGAGCCTCGCGCCTCCCGCGCCGGAGTTCCAGCGAGCGCCCTCTCCTCTCCCACCACCCCAGCCTCTCCCCAGCATGTAAAGTCGCCCGTACCTCCTCGACTTCTCGGAGGCAGCAACTTTCCCCTCTGGCCGGCGCGGGGCCGGGCGCCAGTCCGCGCGCGGGATAGCACGCAGCACAGCAGCCCTGCGTCCCGCCGCCCACCATGACCGACGAGAGCCGCGGGGACGGCCGCGCCGAGAGCGCCAAGGACCTGGAGAAGCAGCTTCGCCTGCGCGTGTGCGTGCTCAGCGAGCTCCAGAAGACCGAGCGGGACTATGTGGGCACGCTGGAGTTCCTGGTGTCGGTGAGTGTGTCCCCGCGCGGCGACGCAGGGGGTGGCGGGCGGCGCGGGGCGCGGATCCCGGAGAGGCCGCGGGAAGCGCGCGCCGCATTGTCTGCGGGGGGACGGGGCACGGCTCCCGGCGTCGCGGGACCATGAACCCGCGCACGGACACTGCTCGCCCGCGCGTGGACCCCGGGCGGGACTGTTAAAGCCTGGACACGCAATGAGTTTGCCAGGGCCTTGGAGATATGCGGGCTTGAAAAGTTAGCTCCAATGGGAGAAGGTTCTTGTCCCGGGAATCCCTGCTAACCCTATCTTTCCTCACTCTTTACCCCGTCCCCGGCTGCCTTGTGTAATTTTTTTACCCTCTTCTCTTCCTCCCCTGGGATTTTAAGACTTTGGCTTGGTGATTAAAGTCAGTCTACTACATTCAGGTACATTTAGTTAAAAGAAAAAAAAATCCTTGATTCTTTTGGAGCTTGAGTTCATTATTCAGATTAGATGGCAGCGAAGTCCCTTTAGTTACAGTAATCTTTGAAACATAGGATTCTGGCGGGGGGTAGAGAACGAGCAGCGGGGTTATGATCTCTAGCAGCTGTTGGATATTAAAGCCACCTGTGGTGCTCACCCTGTTCTAGCCCTGCAGTCTCCTACCCCCCCCCCCCACCCCTCCATCCTCCATCCCAGGTTTAAATTTGCTCCCTGCTCAGCTTCTCGATTCTCTGTTCACACTGAGCCCAGGAGAGCTGTATAATAAAACTAGTGTCAAAAAACTACAAGATTTCATAGAAAGAACTGGCAGGAACTTAGTTTCAAAGTTTCAGCTTGACGTATTGGAAGCCTGCTCTGGAAACGTTTCATTCATTTTAGAGCCAGAAGGGGCAAAACTGAGTGAAAGAAACTTCTGAGACATCACTCAGAAATTGAATGTTTTCTATACATTGTTGCAAAGACAAAAGAGTTTGAGCATTGGCTCCTTTCCACCCAGATGCCTGGGAGAGCATAGGACTGAGGAGCTCTTAGCCTTTGCAATCTAACTCACATCTTCAAACCTTCTGCTCCTTCCACCTGCCTGTTGCATGCCCTGTGGTCCAAAGGGAAATGTTTCAAAGGCCAAAACTTCCCGCTCAGTGTTCTGTAAGATGTAAACTTTCTGCTTATAATTATGGTAGAGGAATTCACTTCTTTGCTATGTCAAGAAGGAGAGAACAATGTTTCAGCACAGATTGACTTCTGGTTGACTTCTCAAATTAAAATCAGTATACCTGAGCCCCTGGGGCCACATTCTTTGGAAATATTTAGATATTTGAGAATATATGGGTAGTTGGTGATAAATTGGATTGTTGTACACTTCCATGCAGCAATGTAAAAAAAGCATGTTTTTAAGATTTGGCTTTTTTTTACAAAGTTATTACAATATTATTGACTATATTCCCTATGTTGTACATTTCTATGACTTATTTTATAATCAGAAGTGTGTACCTCTTAATCCTCTTCATCTATTTCACTTATCCCCCCACCCCCCTCCCTGCTGGCAACTGCTTGTTTGTTCTCTGTATTTATGAATCTGTTTCTCTTTTTGTTGTTTGCTTGTTTTGTTTTTTAGATTCCACTGTAAATGAAATTATACGGTGTCTTTCTGTCTGACTTACTTCACTTGGCATAATACTGTCTATCTGTGTTGTCACAAATGGCCAGATTTAATGCTTTTTAATGGCTGAGTAATAGTCCATTGTGAATTTCATATTCTATTCCATACCACATCTTCTAGATCAATTCATCTATAGATGGACGCTTAAGTTGCTTACATACTGTAAATAATGCTGCAACAAATATAGGTGTACATATATCTTTTTGAATTGGTGTTTTCATTTTCCTCAGGCAAACGCCCAGAACTGGAGTTACGGATCATATGATACTTCCATTTTTAGTTATTTGAGGAACTTCCATACTGTTTTCCATAAGGGCCCCACAAATTTACATTACCGCCAACAGTGCATGAGGGTTTCCTTTCCTCCATGTCTTTACCAACACTTGTTATTTCTTGTTTTTTTGATACTAGCCATTCTGACTGATGTGAGGTCGAGATTTGACTTTTAATAGCTTCAGATTTGCCTTTCATGAGACTTCGTTGGTGACAAAGTCCTTTGACTTTTGAAAAATCTGAGCCACTTCTTAAACTGTATTAGTTACTTCTTTCTAGAGGTATATGAAAAAAGTACTGTGCAGAGTCCTGAATTGTAGAAATAGAGAACTAACCTAATCTACATTAAAACCAATTTGATGATCTTTATTTAATATATAAGGTTTTTCCTCTAACCTTAGCACTTGATTATTAAAATTGAAAACTTATTGCTAGATGGAGTTGGGTAAGAAATTGTGGGAGGGGGCACATGGGTGGCTCAGTTGGTTAAGCATCTGCCTTTGGCTCTGGTCATGATCCCAGGGTCCTGGGATTGAGCCCCACATTAGAGTCTTTGCTCAGCAGGGAGCCTGCTTCTCTCAGTGCCTGCTGCTTCCCTGCTTGTGATCTCTCTCTCTGACAAATAAATAAAATCTTAAAAAAAAAAAGGAAAAAAAAAAGAAATTGTGGGAGGTATAAAATAAATTATATGTACCTATTTACAAGTAGTTCATTTATGATTTTATGATTTTTTGATTTATGATTATGATTTTTTGATATATGATTTTATGATTTATGATTTATGATTTTATGAACAAGTAGTTCATTATGATTTCATTCTTCTTATTTCATTCAGAAATTATGGACCTTTCCACTTTTATTTTTCTTTGTCCATTATTTTGTGCACGTACATCCAGTACTTATGCACAAACATGTTCACACACACACACTAATTGGCCTGTCATCCTAAACAAAAGTTTACCCTGACTTCTTTTTAATCATAATCATTAAAAGCCTCAGATCTACTTGTAATACACGTTTAGATTTTCTTTTCTGAGTATTTATTTTTTCATTATTATTTATAGTAACACTGAATACGCATGTATTATTACTTGGTCACCTTCTGTTGATGTAGTCAATCTAGTTCTAACTTTAGTGTAAACTAATGATATACCAAGTTTTTTTTTTTAAACCAATTTTTAAAAAATTTTTTTTAAAGATTTTTTTTTTATTTATTTGACAAAGATCACAAGTAGGCAGAGAGGCAGGCAGAGAGAGAGGAGGAAGCAGGCTCCCTGCTGAGCAGAGAGCCTGATGTGGGGCTCGATCCCACTGGGATCATGGCCTGAGCCGAAGGCAAAGGCTTTAACCCACTGAGCCACCCAGGCGCCCAATATACCAAGCTTTAAAAGTATTCAAACTCTTTGGCCTGGCAATTCTTTTTCTAGGAGTCCATCTTGAAGGACTGATAAGAAATGTAGACAAACCATAAAAGTGATTTTTTTTTTTTTAAAGATGATTTATTTATTTATTTGACAGAGATCACAAGTAGGCAGAGAGGCAGGCAGAGAGAGAGGAGGAAGCAGGCTCTCCGCTCAGCAGAGAGCCCGAAGCGGAGCTCGATGCCAGGACCCTGGGATCATGACCTGAGCCGAAGGCAGAGGCTTTAACCCACTGAGCCACCCAGGTGCCCCTAAAAGTGATTTTTTAAAAAAGGTAGCACTAGTATTAAATAAGGGGTACATTTGTTGTAGAAAATCTAATAGTGCATTTCTAAGTCAAATATAAATATTTGTTAGATTAGTCATTGTTTTAGATTTCTGTCATTGTTTCAGTCGTTAACATGCATGAAGGGTAACTCTTATCTTTATTATGAAGAGATAGAAAACGTATTTTTAGTTTTATCAAGAACATGTTTTTGACTTACAAGCCCATAAATAATCAAACAAAATGGTATTTTTTCTCTTGATTAAATGATCATATGACCTGAAGGGGAAAACGTTTCTAAGATCTTTTATACTTCTTTTTCTTTTAAAGATTTTAAAAAAATTTTATTTGAGAGAGAAAGAAAAAGAGCACATGATCCTGAACCAGGGGAGAGGCAGAGGGAGAAGGAAAAGGAGAAGCAGACTCCCTGCTAGGGGAACCTGACTGGGGTTTGATTCTAGGACTCTGAGATTAGGACCTGAGCATTTAAGTCAGATGCTTAACTGACAGAGTCACCCAGGTACCGCTAAGATCTTTTATACTTGCCCTTCTATCCTTTTGTATTCTCACCGGGCTTTCAGGGCTCGGTTCCTTCAGGAAACTTCATAATCCTGTCCTCTCTGCTGTCCCTCCTACCCCATCCCAGGCTACAGTGCTCACTGCTTTGTAGTTTCTTCTTCCCTGCACCAAAGGAGGCTTATACATGTATGTGTTTACTTTGGTCTCATTCTATTAGAATGTAAGCTTCTTGAGGACAGGCCCATATTTTACTTGTCTGTTTTTCCCCAGAATTTTGTGCAGTGCTTGTGAAATCATAGGCCATACCAAGATCAGGATGTCTTCCCAGACCCATTTGAGGGAACAGAAGAAGGGCAGAGCAGGGCCGGCTTCATGGGTGTGCATGCTGTGCACTTTGCTCTGGGCTTCATGCTCAGAAGGACCTGGAACTTGGTTTAGAGCTTTGCTAGCACTGTCTTGAAATTTGTGCTAGTTTTATCTTTGAACTTGTGTTTTACAAGTGAAGTCCATTGGAACAGTAGTGTGTGAGTAGAGCTAATATATGAAAGAAAGAGAAAAGCTTTATATTTCAGTACCTCTTTTTTTTTTTTTTTGTAAGACTTTATTTATTTGACAGGGAGAGGCAACGAGAGAGGGGACACAAGCACGGGGAGAGGGAGAGGGAGAAGCAGGCTTCCTGCTGAGCAGGGAGCCCAATGCGGGGCTCAATCCCCTGACCCTGGGATCATGACCTGAGCTGAAGGCAGAGGCTTAACCAACTGAGCCACCCAGGTGCCCCTATTTCAGTACCTTTAATAACACATTTCCCCCTGCTTTTTGAGCAATAGGCCTCACAGTTTTATTTTGCACTGGGCCTGGAAAATCCTGTAGACACATTTCACTATGGCACTGTGGCCGGATGGCTCTGAACATTTTTGTCTAAAATGGGGTACTTCTGAGGATGAAAGGGAGTGCTGTTAATAATTACACTGGGAGGGGCCTGGGTGGCTCAGTAGGTTAAAGCCTCTGCCTTTGGCTCGGGTCGTGATCCCAGGGTCCTGGGATTGAGCCCCGCATCAGGCTCTCTGCTCAGCAGGAGGCCTGCTTCCCTTCCTCTCTCTCTGCCTGCCTCTCTGCCTACTTGTGATCTCTGTCTGTCAAATAAATAAATAAAATCTTAAAAAAAAATAATTACACTGGGAAACAGATGTAACCCTGGATTGTTCCTGGCAAATCAGAATGTGCTGTTCTTCCACATTGTGGGCACATGAAGACAAAGACTTTGAGTTACATGTCTTGTCATAAACAAAAGATTTTGAAATTTGTTACCTGTCTAGGCATTGACCTCAGATAGCCCAGAATCTGAGTCCTGTCTCTAATTTACTAGTTAACTTCGGACACATTCCTAAACTTTTCAAGCCTCATTTTCTTCATCTGTAAAATGGGGAAACAATAGCATTTCTCAAGGTTGCTGTAAGGATGAGATGATGGATGCTTTGGGCTCTGCCCAGTCCCTGACTTATAGGAGTGCCCTATATATGGTTACTGTTATTTCTTCTGATGCTACAGTTGCTACACAGAGGTACCCAAACTGGTCAGCCTTAGTGTCTAATTTTTGCATGTGTGATATTCCTCTTTACACTTTCTGTCTCTGAGCCTCTTCTTTACTTCTTCCCCCGGTGTTTCCCCTTCTTTTCATGCAGTCCTTCTTCCCATGATATTATTTTTTAAAAGATTTTATTTACTCACTTGTCAGAGAGAGAGAGAGAGCGAGTGCACACGCAAGCAGGGGGAGCGGCGGTAGGCAGGGGGAGAAGCAGACTCCCCGCCGAGCAGGGAGCCCAATGCGGGACTTGAACCCTGGAATCATGACCTGAGCCGAAGGCAGACGCTTAACCAATTGAGCCACCCAGGTGTGCCCTGTGATATTCTTTTTTTTTTTTTTTTAAGATTTTATTTATGTATTTGACAGATAGAGATCACAAGTAGGCAGAGAGGCAGGCAGAGAGAGAGGAGGAAGCAGGATCCCCGCTGAGCAGAGAGCCTGATGCGGGGGCTCAATCCCAGGACCCTGGGATCACGACCCGAGCCAAAGGCAGAGGCTTTAACCTACTGAGCCACCCAGGCCCCTCCCAGTGTAATTATTAACAGCACTCCCTTTCATCCTCAGAAGTACCCCATTTTAGACAAAAATGTTCAGAGCCATCCGGCCACAGTGCCATAGTGAAATGTGTGAAAAGGCAGAGGCTTTAACTCCCTGAGCCACCCAGGCGCCCCTCCCGTGATATTCTTATACATACTCAGTTGACTTACGACTTCGAGAACACTTTGCAGTCTATAAAACAACAACCATAGTTAGTATGCTATTTTATAGTTTACAGTAAACAATTGCATATTTATTATCTGACTTGGGTTAATATATGTGCCCTTTACTCTTTCAAATGGTGCTCCCTAGGGTTCCAGGGTTCTGTGGTTTGGCTTCAGGGTTCTATGGTTTGGCCCTCATAGAGGGTGAACAGGAACTGAATTGGATGGCTTCAGGCTTTCCACTCAACCTCTCCTAGCATAGCCCCACCTTCTTCTGATTTGTGCCTTTGCTAAAGCAGTTAGAAAAGCCTCTTACCTAGATAGTAAACTCCAAGAGAACAAGAGTGGTGCATTTTTCTCTTAGGTACAATTTTCTTGGCATAAATATAGTGGTGTGTAAATAGGTGCACAGGGAAACAAACAAATCAAACAAAAGCAAACACACAGTTTGAATGAGTCCAAAAACGACTTCCTTCAGCCACGATCTAACTTTTTCCAGGCAACTTTTTCCAGGCAAGGATAAACTAATTCAACACATTACGTTTAGGTTTGTGCTATACAGGCTGAATTGTGTGACCGTTAAATTTATATGCTGCCATCCTAACCCTCAGTATACAAATAATTACAATGCCATGTGGGCAAGGCAATGATAGAGTAATAAGCAAAGTTGCATGGAGGCATTAAGGGGCCCCTTCAGTCCGGGGTCAAGGGAAGTTTTGGGAAAGAGATGATGGGTAGCTTCTGAGGGATGAGGAGAATATGCCAGACTGGGAAGGCAGCTAACTCTCCATCTGGAAAGAGCAGCGTGTTCCGTGTGACCTTCATATGACATTTTGGGGCTGCTGGCATGATGTTGCTTAGGCGATGCTGACAATTCTTTGTTGATGGAGATTGATAAGTTCTATATGCTTTTTGGATACTTTTGGGTATTGGTAGGAGGTGAAGTAAGTTCAGTCTAGTTTGAGAAGGATTGTATGTTTAAGAATTCTTTCTCCCTTTCTTGCTTTCTCTCTATTTTTATTATTTATTTGAGAGAGAGAATGAGAGGAAGAGAGAGATAGAGTATGAGGAGGGGAGAAGCAGATTCCCTGTTGAGCAGGAACCCCGATGCTGGACTCGATCCTGGGACTCCGTGATCATGACCTGAGCTGAAGACAGTCGCTTAACAAGCTGAGCCACCCAGATGCCCCAAGAATTCTTTTTTTATTTTTATTTTTTAAGATTTTATTAATCTATGTAAAAGAGAGAGTGGGGGAGAGAACATGAGCTGGGGGAGGGACAGAGGGAGAAACAGACTCTCCACTGAGCATGACCTGAGCCAAAGGCAGACACTTAACTGAGTTACCCAGGCACCCCTATTTGAAGAATCCTGACTTTAACTAAAAGTAGCAGGAAATCAATTGTGAGGGGACACCTACTGTCCTGTTAGTAATAAACAAATTTGAGACCTCCAAAGTTGGCACTGGAAAGGGATGTCTTTTTTTTTTTTTTTTAAGATTTTATTTATTTATTTGACACAAACACACACACAGATTACAAGCAGGCAGAGCAGCAGACAGAGAGAGGGGGAAGCAGTCTTCCTGCTGAGCCGAGAGCCCGATGCGGGGCTCGATCCCAGGACCCTGAGATCATGACCTGAGCCAAAGGCAGAGGCTCAACCCACTGAGCCACCCAGGCGCCCCTGGAAAGGGATGTCTTGTGGGATAAAGTTATTAGGCCAAGATTTCCTGAATCACTGTCTCTGAATTTCACCTTGGGATTCCTTCTCTTTGTTCCCTATGTCTACGACCTCTCTGGTCCTCAGCAATCTACAAAAACATACAGAGAAGACCTTTCTTTGCTTCTCTTAATCTGGGACATGTTATAATCTTCAAAACATTATTCTTGAGTAGGGAAGAACGGAGGCCAGTAATCCTAGAAACAACATGAAACACAAACACAGTCCAAATTGTATAATACAGATTCCTGCTCGTAACAAAGTGATCTTTCAGGGCCTGGAGACAGGGACCTATTTTTATCCTAAGCCCCAAGGTAGTTCCTAACTGACCCCCTGGCTGGGCACTACTCCTGGGCTGACTTGGGGGAGTGCTTTGTTTTCTAGGCATTAACTTGAACATGTGTGTATGAAGATGGCCTCAGGACACTGCCCTTAGGATGTCTTGAGTCTCGTAGTGAATACACCTTCGTTCATTCATAATTCAGATATTTGGAATATTAATCATTATGGCCAGAGCCTACTCCCTATACAGAGGAATGTATTTTTAGTCTTATGGCTTCATCTGCATAGTTGTAGCTTATTATAATGTCATTAATATAAGAATAGTATCTACTGAGATTAGCTTTGTTTCTCAGCCAGAGAATTCTGTCAGTAGGATTGAGGAATGAAGACTGGAGTCTTCTGCCATTGCATTGGTCCAGGTAAGAAATGTAGAATGTCTGATTTAAGACAGAAGCAATGAAGAAGATAAACAAAACAAAACAGAATAAACACCAAACCAAACCACAAACAGGCAAACAAGCACCCACCAACTAGGAGACATCCTTGGGGGGAACTTTTGGTATGTGTGTTCCTTCGGAAGTGGAGGTTTCTGTAGAAGGGAGAACATTGTGTGGAACTTCAGCCTGTAGTTTGAAAACAAGATGGATACAAGGGACAGAAGAGCATCGGGAGGAGGAAAAAGGTGAATTTGGTTTTGGACCCGCTGGGCTGCAAATTCTGCTGCTTTTTGAAGATATGAATATGAAAGTTAAGAAAGAATTTGGGGCAAAAATTAGAGTTCTAGAAATTAACTTATCATCTTTTTTGAAGTCATCAAATGGATGAGATGCCCTAAGGGGAAGAACTTGAGGAAAAAGGCCATATAGACCCAGGGTAGGTTGTTGGAAAGCCAGCATTTGAAGGATGGAGGAAGAAGTAGACTGCGTTGGTGACTCAGACTGAGCCATCCAAGGTTGAAACAAAGAACCAGGAGAGAGTGATCTCTTGAAATCCAAGGAAGGACCTAGTACCCAGAAGAAGGTCTTCCTTAGAACTTTTGAGAAGTAGGTGGTGGGAAGACTGAAAAGGCCCCTGGATTTGGCAATGAAATGCCTGTCATTGGGCTTTAGTTCAGGAGTATGTGTGAGCAGAAGACGGATGGAGGATGATGAGACCCCGGTGGAAGCTGAGGGATGAAGACCAGTGGAAAAACTACCCTGAGACTCTCAGTAAATGCAAGGGGAGAAGTAGGTTAGTAACAGAAGCAGGTGATTTTGTCCAGGGATGTTTGAGGAACTGCCATGTCACCAGGAGATAAAGAAGATCCTTGGCAAGATTCACTGCCATGAAACACCCCCAACAACACATCGTTGCAGACTGTAATGCCAAGAGTGAGCCGGCTGTCTTCGATACTTTTAAATTTCTGCTGCTTCTCTAGTGTAGCATGTGAGGAACTGCTGGGATGGCCTTTGTGCCTCCTTCTGCACTCTCACCAGCGGCCCTGCTGGGACAGTAGGGTGCGGTGCATGGTACAGAGCATGGCTTTAGGGAATCTGATGACCTGGGTTAAAGTTCTGGCACTGAAACTTACAAACTGTGTGTAACTTGGGGCAAATTACATAGCCTCTTTATGCTTGGTTTCGTATTTGGAAAACACATTTAATAATATCTCACAGGCTGGCCTCAAGTTCAAATCAGCTTCTGTAGGTACAGTCCTGATAGGTAGTAAGGCTTTCCTCTTTTTCCTTTCTCTTCCTGCCTCACAGAGTCTGGTGGTTGTTGAGGTCACCTAGCCTGCTTCTGGGCCCTTTCTCTTCCAGCCTGGAAGCATACTGGAGGTTTTAATAGATAAGTTTTAATAGAAAGGTCTTGAGGAGGCTGGAGGGGCCTTCCGGAATGCAGGGGAGATGTGGTCTTAGAGGAAGAGAGGGAGTGGTAAGGGTGTGGGAGATGCGGATGGGGGGGGGGGTTGCTGTGGAAGGTGCGGAGTAGTTTGCCTCTGGGAGGAACAAAGGATGCAATGCCCAGAGTTATTTTAGAGGACAGGGGAGTTGGAGGTTTCTGCCTGATGACCTTTACTTTTCTATGAAATTGAACTATTGTTTTCTTTGTGTTCTGTTTTGTTTGTTTTTGCTGAGAGTAAGGCCTTTGAAGACAGTGGTAAAGATTTGAAACATACACTTTCAAGAACAGTAAGGGGAACTGAACTCAGGTATCTGAGGTTGGATGTCTGACTGTCTTTGTGTAATCATTCTTTTATTTATTTTTATTATTATTTTTAAAGATTTTATTTATTTATTTATTTATTTGACAGTGAGGAGGGAGATAGCATGAGCGGAGTGGGGAGTGATAGAGGGAGAGGGAGAAGTAGATTCTTCTGCTAAGCAGGGAGCTCAACAAGGGTAGAGGGGGGATTGACTCAATCCTAGGACCCTAGGATCATGGGATCATGACCTGAGCCAGAGCCGAAGGCAGAAGCTGTTTAACTGAATGAACCACCCAAGTGCCCCATATGTATTCTTTTAAATGTGACTTTCTTTTCTTTTCTTTTTTTTTTTTTTAAGATTTATTTATTTATTTATTTGACAGGCAGAGATTACAAGTAGGCAGAGAGGCAGGCAGAGAGAGAGAGGAGGAAGCAGGTTCCCTGCTGAGCAGAGAGCCCGATGCGGGGCTCGATCCCAGGACCCTGGGACCATGACCTGAGCCGAGGGCAGAGGCTTCAACCTACTGAGCCACCCAGGCGCCCCTAAATGTGACTTTCTTAATGCAACATATAAATTTAGAAGTCAAAATAGAGAAGTGGCTTCACCTGATTTCTTATATTATGACTAGGTTCAAATCTTGGAAATAATGACATAATCATTTTTTTAAACCATGACACAAATTGTGTAGAACTTCTATGTTATTACAATTAATGCACACAGCAATTACTGTGCACACTCTTTGAAAAGAAACATTGATTTATCTGACGACATTTTGATAACATTACATTTTTTCTCAGTACTGTCTTTTAGCATTGTTCTGTTGAGTGTTCTCTTATTATATACCTGGTTTATACTTTAATTCCAAGTAAAATTGTTATGTTTGAGTTTTGAGGACAATTAGTTTGACCTAAAAATAGTTGCTTCTGTTTAAAATTCTTATCTGTAATATTTACTTTTCATAATAGATGAATTTTTATTCTCAGTGTATTGTAATTGCATTAGCTATATTAAAACCAAGATTTCTTTGACTTATTATATTATTGCCTCAAACAATAACAAATTCAAAGTCACCCCTTAATAAGTGTTTCATTGCTTAAGACTATTGTTGGGTCACTTTTCAGATGGTATTGAATATATTCATTCAAATCCTGGAACATCTTATAAAAACTTTTTTTTTTTCAATTTTTTCCCATTCTCATGAACAATCATTGAATTTTATCCAAGAATTCAATGATTGTAATTTTCAGAAAATTGATATGTTAAGTTGAGGTTATGGTTTTTAAACATCTCTAGTTAGTATAGATGACTTCAGACTTTGATTCCATACATAAATTTGTAGTATTCTAGCCTTACCATATAGCTAAGCATACTGTACAAAAAAGGACCTGTGTTGTTGGAGAATAGCTAAGCCAAGGACATTATGTTCTGTCATCATGTGAAATGAGTATTTTCCATTAAAAGACAACCCCTTCACTTGGAAAGGTTAAATGGTATAATACTTAAGAAATGACAGCACCTGGTTAAATTTAGAATACTGACATAAAAATATTCTCTGGGTTAACAGCAAAAATACAGTAATAGAGAATATGAATGAGTAAACATTTTTATTTATTTTAAAACTTTGTTTCTCCGGGAGAGTCACCTAAGAGTTGATGTCTGTTTGACTTTGCTTTGCTACTTTTGTTATTTTAATTATCTATTTAAGTTGTCTTCTTGACAGTAGGGAGGCTTTATAGATGGTGACACATTTTCAGTGATTGTGCAAAAAATGCGAACGTTTTCCTTTGATGCCTTGTAATGCTTCACCTTGGCCTGGGTTTCATGCTCCTTTGGTTTCTAGTTTTTTTCTTGTTTGAGACTATTGCCCCAAAGAAAGAAATCTTAGGATTCCAGAAATGACATCTCCCATTCCAAAGTTTTTTTTTCTGTCAGTAGCACTTGGGGGAGAGCTATGGAAAGACATTTTATCACTTAGATGTTAGTCCCATACTTGCATATTCCAAGATTGCTTTAATAATTCATTATTTCCCCAGAACTAAAATTATGGAAGCAAAGGGAATTTTCATTTTCTACACTGTGTATCTGTGTGTTGGATTTTGTGTGACTTTAATATATTTTTATATGTTATATAGGGATATTTTTGTATTCATATATTGATTCTACCAAAAATTTTTGAATATTCTAAACACTTTATGCCAGGTTTTCTAGTATCTCTTGAATAATGAGATGTCTGGCAGAGATTTCTAATTGCTCCCAATGTCCAATATTCTTTTCTTCCATAGTGATAAAAGTTTTAGCTCAGGACATGATTATCTAACTTAAGATTGCATATCTCAGCCTCCCTTGCAGTTAAGTGTGGGCCTATGAATAGGGTCTGGGCAGTGGGTTGTGAGCAGAAGTGGCATGGGTCACTTCCGAGGTGTACCTTGATAATGGAGGAGTATGCACTCTCTCCCTTCTCCCTGGGTGGTGTGAGGATGGGATGGTAGGAAATGAGGCAGCCAGTTTGGACAATGATTTAATTGAAATGGAGTCACATGTTGAGGATAACAGAACAACAAAACAGAAAGAGTCCATTTCTTTATTAAAACCGTCTCACTGGTATCCTATCAAAAATGGGCCTGTAAAAATAAGTCAGTACTTACTTAACTCTGTCCTAACATCATCTTTTTTGACATTTTTACATTGTGCTTCCAATTTTTGACTGATTTATGCAAATTATTAATGAATTGGCAAACTTTAATCTATTTTTGTGCCTCTGTCTTAACTGAGTAATCCTAACGTTTTAAATTTATTTCTAGCTTTTCTTTAATGAAAGCTCACCAGTGATTTCCCTGGATTACACTAAAACTACACTCTCTTTTGCTCTTGGTAAACTTTCTTTTTTTGTTGTTAGAAAAAGAACAGTATTATTTTTAACCTATGCTTCTATTTGTTTTTCCTTAAGGCCAGGATTTGTGTGTTTATTACGTATATTTATAAGAACATTTGTTCAGCTGCTTTCACTGAGGTTAAACAACAGTAGTTTAAACAACACGGATTGTTTGTGACTAGGAAAGCCGTATGTAATCAACATGGCTTTTTTTGTGTGTGTTCTGTCTTGGAGCTCTGGTTATTTAATTTTTCAATTCGATTGCCTAACAGTATTTCAGAGGAGTAAGCAGCTCGGCTCTATCAGGTCACTGAGTATCCCGTTCCTTCTATCTTATTGCTCCACCATCCCCTAGGACCCATTAAATCAAAGTCTGTAGGAGAGAGAGCCAGGCATCAGTATTTTATATAGTTTTTCCAGGTGGTTCCAATGTGCAGAACGTTGGAGAACCAATACACGAGGGTCTTCTTGTCCATATGGTCGAAGCTGGCTTACAGACCCCTTTCTCATTTCAGCTCTAAGGGGACAGAGGCAAATTCCACCCATCACTTTCACTCTCATCCCCTTGGCCACAACGTCATTACATGGCTGAACCAGCTGCAAGGGAGACTGGAAATGTGCTATCTAGTTGGGTAGCCATGTGTACGGCTGAAATTTGGGGAGTTCTGCACTAACATAAAGAAGTAGAAAATAAATATTGAGGAGCAAGGTGTAATTTCTGCCACACTTTAGGCTCCAGTGAAACCTTAGGATTGGCTCTTTTTTTTTTTTTTTAAAGACTTTATTTATTTATTTGACAGAGACACAGGGAGAGAGGGAACACAGGCAGGAGGGACAGGAGAGGGAGAAGCAGGCTTCCAGCTGAGCAGGGAGCGCGATATGGGGCTCAATCCTAGGACCCTGGGATCATGACCTGAGCTGAAGACAGATGCTTAATGACTGAGCCACCCAGATGCCCCTAGGCTTGGATCTCAGAAAATCATTTATATTAATTCTTGGGTTCCTTTACTATGAGAATCTGTTCTACTTAACATATAATTTGGATTATTTCCCCATAAACTAATATATTCTTGTCCACATAGAAATCTATCTAATATTTATCTATCTCTTCACATATGTTTGTAAGAGCAACGTAAAGGTTTTGTTTGTTTGTTTGGTTGGTTGGTTTTCGTGGTTTTTATTTTTGTTTTTGCTGTTTTTTTTTTCCCCCATTGGTTTTCACTACAGAAAGAATGAAGAGAGGGTTTGGAAATTTTGTAATTAAACACTTTCCTTTCCTGAAGTCTCAAACAAACGATAAAACTGTCCCAGAAAAATATGGAGATCATTTAATATGTCTTTATTGTATGTCAGGCACAGGATATTCATGTATAGCTCACAACTTCTTTCAAGGCTTGTATCATTGTAACAAATACCTTAGTATACTCCGGTTGGTTCCTCAGTGGGAGAGGGGGGATTCTGAGCCGATCCATTGTGCAGCTATTCCAAGAGGTTCTGCTGGTGATTTACTGGCCCAGGCATTTCTAGATTGTGGGAGCGCTGTGATTAATCAGGACTCGGAAAACCAAGGCAGATGTTGGGATCAGGGCGCAGAACCTGTTGACTCCGGAAGTACACAGAAGCTAGAAGTCAGGAAGGAACAGTAGTTCATTTCAGGCAAAGGAACAAGAGCAAAGGAGCAACAAGAATCTCATGGTCAATCCAAGACAGGGGTCAGAGCCAGGCAAGCACTCAGGAGCCAACAATTACCCAGAAGTCAAGAGTTTCCAGGACAGAAATGAGGAAATGCAATGAATCATTTAAAAATAGACAACCTTAGTTCTACTGTTGGATATCTTAGTGTACATCATTGCTAAGGGTGATTTCAGTGTGGATCAATTTCGATCTCTA
Organism: Martes martes; assembly: GCF_963455335.1. Taxonomy (NCBI): domain Eukaryota; kingdom Metazoa; phylum Chordata; class Mammalia; order Carnivora; family Mustelidae; genus Martes; species Martes martes. The sequence continues at coordinate 64,742,348 of NC_137891.1, forward strand.
TGTGCTTAATTACTTACTACTTACTCTTGGTTTTATGTGTTGAAAGTGGCTCATGTGTGTCCTCTATATGATTAAATCAAATGCTGTTTGAAGCAGGGATTAAATACACACACGCACACGCACATGCACACACAGACACACATTCTCACTCTTCAAAATGTATGTATTGTTCTGCATTCAGTGGATATTGTATAATTAGCATTGGTAGAAAGCATTGATGTAATTAAAACACAGAGGAAGTGAACTATAATTCAAATGATTATTATTCCTGGAAGTGCTCTATTTGCCAGGACTACTTTTTTTGATGGGATAGACCAGGGAGAGGATCAGGCATTGTGGTAATCCCAGAATGACGTTTGATAAATAAGCCATATTATATAGGTGGAGCCATTTTTCTTAGCTTCTAACAAGGAGAGTTAGCAAAGCTGTGTAATCTTAGCGTCCAGAAGGGAATCATGCTATGGATTGATGAATATAGCTTTCAAGTAAAATATGAGAAGTTGATGTTTCTCATATATATTTTGAAATAATAATTCTCACATATAAATTGTACCTTCTCTGTATGGTGAAATTTTCTGAGGATAGCAAATATTCTTTGGGCTTTAGGGCTGTTTTTTTAAAAAAATTATTTTATATTTAAAATTAACTTAATTATAAGGAATTTAATGAGTTAGATTATCAGAAAATTTGAAAGTTTAGTTGATAACCTCAGTAGATTCTTCATTTTAAACATTCACATTTCTATAGTTGAGTATTTGCTTCAGATTCAACTTTAATGGCATCAGAAAAATATACGCAAACCTAAATGAGAGGTCCAGGAAGTCAGCCAGGATATTTGAATAAAATCTTAAAAAAGAAAAAGTCTGCTAACTAGATTTAAAGAGAAAATTATAGCTTTACTATATTGTATTATATATTCTTTCTACAAACCATTTCTTTTCCAGCTTGCCAGTATTAAAGTTCCAATTATTCTGTGATATTCTAGAATTTTCTTTTCTAGAATTTAATTTTTGCCAAGTGAAATCTGTAGTAATTTTGTAATAAGTAAAGACAGAAGTAAGCAATCAGTTAAAAAAAATTACTAAAATTACTACAAATGGAATTGGAGTGATTTTTAAATTTATTTCAAAACCAACTTACATGTGAAAAACCTTTTAACAGTGCAATTTATGTCTCAGGTCAATTTAAAAAATACCTCTTTTATACTAGGCCTTATGATTTAGTCTCTTCAATAATTGTTTTAAAAGCATAAGCTTCAGGTATTTTGATTCTTTTTTTTTTTTAAGATTTTATTTATTTATTTGACAGAGAGAGACACAGCGAGAGAGGGAAGAGAAACAGGGGGAGTGGGAGAGGGAGAAGCAGGCTTTCCCCTGAGCAGGGAACCCGATGCGACACGGGGCTTGATTCCAGGACCCTGGGATCATGACCTGAGCCGAAGGTAGATGCTTAATGACTGAGCCACCCAGGCACCCCCTGATTCCTTTTTTAAAGAGTTATTTATTTATTTGAGAGAGGGAAAGAGAGAATCTTAAGCAGACTCCCCACTGAGCACAGAGCCTGATTCCAGGATCAGTGGAGACCACCCCTGCCGAAATGAAGAGTCGGATGCCTAAGCGACAGAGCCACCCAGGCACCCCCAGATATATTTTTTTAAGATTTTATTTATCCATCTGAGAGCGAGAGTAAGCACGAGAGGGAGAGAGCATGAGCGGGGTGAGGAGCAGAGAGAGAAGCAGATTCCCAGCTGAGCAGGGAGCCCCATGTGGGGCTTGATCCTGGGACTCCAGAATCATGACCTGAGCCGAAGGCAGACACTTAACCAACTGAGCCACACAGGCGCACCAATTTTGATTCTTAATACTCCAGGGCATATTCATTAAGCATGTATTGCATGCCAATCACTGTTCTAGGCTGGGAGGAGGAGTTAAAAATCCCCTGTTTCATGGAGCTCCCTTTCTAAAACAGTAGATACAAGATAAACGAGTGAAATGTTTGGTATATTAGCTAGTTTAAACGGCAATGAGAATGAGTGAAGCAGATGGAGAATAAAAATCTGTGTATGTTTTTACATTTTATATAGTTTAGAAAGGCAGAAAGTCACTCCTTTCTGCAAGGCTCTAAGAATATTTAAAAATAACTTTTTTATTTTTATTTTTTTACACTCTTAACTCAGGCAGTACCTAAGAGGAAAGTGCTACTCAGGTCTCTTGTTCAGCTCTTCAGTATAATTATAATTTAATGATGAAATTAAACCCAGATATACATTGCTAATAAATTTAACGGAACAGATTAGCAATAGCTTAGTGAGTGTAAGACTTAAGGCTTTAACTAGTTAATTCTTTAGCTGTCATTTCTCAGTACACTGACTTTCATAGAGTAGGCACATGTTTTTCTGGAGGTTCAGCAAACTAACAATATATCTACCTCACCCTGTCACTGTTACATGTTTATGCCATTGAGAAGCTTATTTTGTAGAGTGTTTGTCAATACGGTTTCACATCCCGGCAGCTTTGTGTCTAGTGGGAATTGCAGCCAGGGTTAGAATCCATCACTGGTGGGAACCAGCCAGCTGAGCAGTGCACCACCTCGGGGAAGCTTCTGCTGGAAATGAAGTGTCCTTCAGCTGTGAGTGGACTGAAGCATTAAGCAACGAGGGTGGGGGTGACAGGTGGGGATCCTGAAGGTGCAGCAGGATCTCAAGCCAGTTTTATAACTGTTACCTTAGATAATCCCAGATGAGTTAAAAGCTAAGGTATGGAATGCTTTCTTCCGTTTTATCCATTAAGGTCTTCCCCTGAGAGGAAAAAGGAAGGGTAAGGAGTGTACCTTGCAACCCCTCCCCATTCCTTGTGCTGATAGTATTAGCTCCCTTATGGCCCTATAGAAGTGACTATCTGGAGAAGTGTGGACAGCTGGAGGCAGCCCCTCTGTGGCCTATAAAGTGTCATTGGGAGCCACAGCCAGAGACTGTGGGGGAGGGGAAGGGTCACTTCAGGACTGTGGAAAAAACTCCCTTTCCCCTCAGCATCCTGAGGCCTTGTTTCTTGCGTTATTGTTAATAGAGTCTGGGAGCTTGGATTCTGGTGCTGAATTTTTTTTCCGGGTTAGTTCTATAAATGATATTTTTTAAGCAACCTTTGTGGAGTTTCATTCTTTAGTTCACTGAATTTGTAGCACAAAGGAACGGAGATTTATTGCTATTTTCATTGCCAACTTCAGAATAGAAATTGGTGAGTAATTATACTTACATTAGACTTTTAAAAACTATAACTGAGGGAAAGGGATTCAGCTGGCTGTATTTTTTGATAAGGTTCTGTGCTTTCCTCTTCCGTTTCTCTTTAGAGACCATTCTATGGCTAATACATCATAAACGTGAAAAGGAAGTGCAAACACAATTACCACAGAAAGTCGAAATCTCTTCCAATCACTTCTTTATGCTGTTTGTGACTTGTCTGCCTGATTGTTTCAAAGTAAGAAAAAGCTTGGGATTCTTATCTATCATTATCAGTGGCACTGTTTTTTTTTTAAATATTTTTATTTATTTATTTGACAGACAGAGATCACAAGCAGGCAGAGAGGCAGGCAGAGAGAGAGGAGGAAGCAGGCTCCCTGCTGAGCAGAGAGCCTGATGCAGGGCTCAATCCCAGGACCCTGATCATGACCTGAGCTGAAGGCAGAGGCTTTAACCCACTGAGCCACCCAGGCACCCCTCAGTGGCACTGGTTTTGAGTGTGTGGTGTGGTTCTGACAAAACTGGGACAAAATCAATCTTCATGCTAGCAGTCATTGTACCAAACTAATCACAAGAATGTGTGCAGAATATACGTAGTGAGCTTTAAAGGCAAGTACATTTGTCTAATAAGGTAATGCAAGATACAATGTGTGGAGGGAGATCAGATATAGAATGAACATTCCGTTAACTCTGTAACAAAATGTTCAATGCCATCAGTGGCTCTTCCATGGGGGCTTTGAGATTTTCTGCTCCAGTCTGCTCAGTTTCTTAGTCCTCATCCAGTCCTGAAGCCCCCAGAGGAGGAGCTGAGGGCTGATGGGGCTCCTTAATCAAGAATACAGTGAATGTGGGTGAAGTGATCCCTGGGAAACAAGGCTGGGTTTAGAATTTGTCTAAGATAACATCTGGACATTTCAGAGGTCAGAAAAGGAGCTGGGGTCAAGGGTTAACACAGGTGAGGTCTGCAGTCTGTGACACAGAGCCAAGGAGCAGCTTTGGGGGATTTCCGCCATCTTTTACACTTGAGAAATGTAGCTCCTACTCCTTAGCCCCTTCCTGTGCCCTCTGATCTAGTCATTCCCTCTCCCCCTTCACTTTCAGGTTCCTCTAGCAGACAGTTTTCCTAGACTAACCAGGTAGCTTTGAGTATGGGCTTAGGCTTATGGTAACTTCTGAGGGGTGGATAATCCCATAATGATAAAGATTAGGATCAATATTTGTAATCCAAGACGAGGTAGATTTTGACTGTTTTCTTTAAACTTATTTCTTTAGATGATTAGAATAATCATTTAAGCCATTTGGTTCATAGTTACTCCCTTAATGCATTTTTTTTTCACCTAGAAAGGTTTACTAATGTTTTATGATTCTTGTATAATTTTGAAGAATATTTATCAGACTCGAAGAACTTCCCTGGTAACTCGAGTCTGGTCTTAGTGACAAACTGTGCCATTTGGAAAAGCTTGAAAACTTTCCTGACCACTCGTTTGAAGTTTGCTGTTTATTTTGATCAGCAGGTTCACTTGGCTACCCCTGTGGAAATGTTAGAAGGGTTTTCTTTCAGTTCATTTCTGGTCCCAGGTTGACACAGATGAAGTGAGTTGCTCCAAACAAAAGCAACAGAGTCAGAGAATCTTCTGCCTGTCATCTGAGCCAGCCTTGTCTTAACATCTTACAATTCAAGTTTCTCTGGCTTGATTTGTTCTAATTCCCAGGACCTGGAATATTTCTTCTCCTTTTTATTTATACCGTTGCTATAATTTTTTAGAAATTCAGGAAGTATGGAAGAAAAGTTAAGAGAGAAATCAGTTATCTCCATTTTGGGAAACCAAAGAGCAAAGTGGTTTTGTTTATTAACTTGATGTTGTATGTTTTAGTAACAGTTGTTGAGAGGTTAAGTTCTTTTTCACAGAGTCATAATCTCTGAATTTCACATAAAACAGTATAAGGTCCAGATACAACTTAGTTTTCAAACTGCCACCCTAAACTAAAAACAAAAATGAATAAAAAAACCCCAAACCCCAAAACCTCAAATGAGAGCTATTCCTATTCACATGAATAAATACTGTAATGATCATCAGGCTTTCAACAACATGGGATTAATCATCCCAGTAAAAAGAACAATACCCCTAATCTATTTTCACGTTTCTGTGTCTCTGATGGAACCAATTTACAAATAAAGGCTGACATTTTACTTTGCAGTTCTCAGCCTTGCCAATCCCCTGCGGCAATTGCGCTGGCCTGCCAGTTTGGGAAAATACACTAAAAATAACTCGGAGTTAAGAGTTCTCACACTAGTAGCTATAAACTCATGTTTTCTCGATCAGGAGGTAATCCTCCTTTGATTTCAGAGTAAGTAAGAAATGCGAAATGCATCAAGAGAAGACCATTCTCCTCTTCTAAGATTGTGATGCAATTGATGCAAGGATCCTCAGAACCTGCTAGACTAGAGCCTGGAGGGTCAGGACAGAGACCAATGGTTCAGGGCTCCCTTCCTCCACCTGTTGACCTCGCAGAGTTTCCACTGTCTGAAGCGTTTATCAGTTACGTTCTTATACTAATTTACCTAATGCAAACAGATTCTCCTTCACCTGTCATGCTAGTGCCAAAGAGGAAAGGCCTATGGTTTTTGAGTAGATTATACTTTTGATGGAAATTGCTGGAAAGACTGTCTCATTCTATGGTTTTGTTTTTGTAGAACAGTGATTAAAGTGGTCTGACCAAAGGATTGGTGTAGGGGAGTCGTGGGTGGTCAAGGTAGCCTAGGGTCAGATGGTTGAGTGGCCTTGAATGCCAAATTAGTTTAGAACTAGTGGTAGACAGTGGAGAGGTGGGGAGTTTTTGGAGCAGAAGTCACAGAATTGAGCCTTGATTCAAGAAGGGTCATCTGGCAGAAAGTCTTTTAGCAATAGATTGTAGAAATTGCTTCATTGTGCACAGGTGAGACTGGAAGAGACCAACCGATGAAGCCCAATGAACGTTAAAAGATTAAATGAGTGGAGAATATGATGAGGCCCCCCCCACTCCAGACCACCTTAATTAGAATCTTGGGATGGGGAGAGAGAGTGGAGAGCCAGGAATTAGTATTTTTAAAAGGTTTCATTGCTGATTTGAATGTGTAGGTAAGGTCAAAAAATAAAAGGAAACGAAGAAAATAGCATTAACATATATATCAATCAGGGATTGCGATGAATAATGTTTTTTCCACTATGCTGCTAAAAAGTTGATAAGTGTGGTTTAAGTTGTGGGCATGCTTTCTTGAAAAGAGAGAGAGCTCTGAGATGACAGAGGCAAGATGTTGAGTTGAGGACTGGTATGCCTTATGGAGTCGTTTAAAAATCACCACCAGAAAGACTTTATTGCAATAGCCAACATGATCAGAAATGGGGCAGAAAGATCATAAGCATGACCCAGAATAAGCTTTTACTGCAGTTGAATTTGTTTAGGAATTTTGTTTCTCCCTTTTCATGCTTTGATCTATTTCTCCAGATACATGAATCTCTGGGGGGAAAAAAGGAGTTTTTTGTTTGTTTGTTTTAAGTTTAAAGTACTATGCAGTGGAATAGTTAAGTTGGCTACCTGGTACAGTGAAATCTGACTTCTGGCCCTTCCGCTACTTATTAGGAAATGGGAGAAAGTAATTGATGTGTGCCAAATAATTCCCATACAGTGGGAATTTATATACATTATCATTAACCTGCCCAATAGTCCTGTGATGTAGGGATTAACCTCCCAGTTTTATAGGAAATAAAAGGAGGCTCTAGCTTTCAAGAGAGCACACACCTGCTCTTGCTCCCAAGCCTGTGCTATTTATTTATTTTTTTAAGATTTTATTTTTATTTATTTGACAGAGATCACAAATAGGCAGAGAGGCAGGAAGAGAGAGAGAGAAAGAGAGAGAGAGAGAGGAAGGGAAGCAGGCTCCCTGCTGAGCAGAGAACTTGATGCAGGGCTAGATCCCAGGACCCTGGGATCATGACCTGAGCTGAAGGCAGAGGCTTTAACCCACGGAGCCACCCAGGCACCCTTCCTGTGCTATTTCTTATTACCTGTCCTGTCTCAGCAGACATGAGAAACAGTGGAGATAAACTGTGAGTGCAAAGGTTAGTATTATTATTGTCATTCTCAGGTATTATAGAGATAACCCAGATGGATGGCTCATTCAAGGTTATGTGAAAGTAAATAACAAAGGAGAAGGTGTGCAGAGGAAAGCGGAGTTCATGAGCATACCCAAAGAACAGAAAGACAGTTCGGGCTGAAGAGGCAAGTAAATTCACTTCACTCTCCTCACATTTTCTCTTGAATCTAACCCTATGGGCTTTTATTTCATCACTCCACCAAATATATATTTATCCAAGTCACCAGTGCTATCCATGTTGCTAAATCCAGTGGCCATTGGCCAGTTTTTCAGTCCTCTTTTTGCTTGACCTAAAGGAATGTTGATCTTCTAATTGAAACACTTCCTTCCAGGACAGTATATATTGACTTTGTTTCTGACTCTGTGCTCCGCTATCTCAGTGTCCTTTGCTGGTTGCTCATCTTCTCCATGATATGTAGCTGTTGGAGCCACATGGTATCTATCCTAGAGACACAGGATTCATTGCTCTGACCATTTTTCTTCTCTACGTACATTGATTCCTTTGGTGGTCACCCTGAACTTCAGTCTTGAATGTCTGTGTCTCTCCATGGATGTGTAATACATGTCTCAAACTTAACATGGCCAAAATCAAACTGCTTAACACCTCCCCTCACCTCATTCTACTTTCTCCCAGCCAAACCTCATCTTTCTGAGATCTTACTCTTGTCAGTATACAACAACTTAATCTTTTCTCATTGATCACATTTAATAGTGGCAAATCCTTTTAGCTCTATTAAAAAAAAAAAAGAAAATCCAGACTTTACATACATTCATGATAAAAACCCTCAACAAAGTAGGCTTAGAGGGAACATACCTCAACATATGTGAAAAACCCACAGCTAACATCATTCTTAATGGGAAAGAACTGAGAGCTTTTCCCCTAAGGTTGGGAACAAGACAAGGATGTTCAGTTTCACCACTTTTATTCAACATAGTATTGGAAGTCCTAGCACAGCAATCAGACAACAAAAAGAAATAAAAGGCATCCAAATTGGTAAGGAAGAAGTATAACTTTTACTATTTGCAGATGGCACAATATTATATATTGAAAGCCCTAAAGACTCCAACAAAAAACTGCTAGAATGAATAAGTGAATTCCGTAAAGTTGCAGGATATAAATCAAAGTACAGAAATCTGTTGCATTTCTATACTGAAGCAACTGAAAGAGAAATCAAGAAAACAATTCCATTTACAATTGCACCAAAAATTATAAGGTACCTAATAATAAACCTGTACTCTAAAAACTGTAAAACATTGATGAAAGAAATTGAAGATGACACAAAGATAGGGAAAGACAGTGCATCCTCATGGATTAGAACAGATACATTAAAATGTCTGTGCTACCCAAGGCAATCTACACATTTAATGTAATCCCTATCAAAATACTAACAACATTTTTCAATGAAGTAGAACAAACAATTCAAAAATTTTTATGGAACCACAAGACATTGAATAGCCCAAGCAATCATGTAAATGTGAAACAATGCTAGAGGTATCATAATTCCAGATTTCAACCTATTTAAAAAACTTATGTCATTAAAACAGTATGGTACTGGCACAAAAAATGGACACATAGATCAATGAAACAGGATGGAAAGCCCAGAAATCCGTCTATGGAAAAGGAGGCAACAATATGCAATAGGAAAAAGTCTCTACAACAAATGGTGTTGGGAAAACTAGACACCTACATGCAAAAGAATGAAATTAGACCACTTTTTTTTTTTAAGATTTTATTTATTTATTTAACAGAGAGAAACAGAGATCACAAGTAGGCAGAGAGGCAGGCAGAGAGGGAGGGGGAAGCATGCTCTCCGTCGAGCAGAGATCCCAACATGGGGCTTGATCCCAGGACCCTGAGATCATGATCTGAGCTGAAGGCAGAGGCTTAACCCGCTGAGCCACCCAGGCGCCTCTGGACCACTTTTTTATACCATACCCCCAAATCAACTAAAAGTTGAGGAAAGACCTTATTTGTGAGATCCAAAACCATAAAAATCCTAGAAGAGAACACAGGCAACAATTTCTCTGACATTGGGCATAGCAACTTTTTTTCTAGGTATGTCTCCTGAGGTAAGGGAAACAGAAGCAAAAATAAATTAGTGGGACTTAATCAAAATAAAATGCATCTGATTAAAGAGGGCACGTATTGCATAGAACACTGGGTGTGGTGCATAAACAATGAATCTTGGAACACTGAAAAAAAAATAAAAAAGTAAAATCCACGCACAGAAAAATAAAGGTCCATCACTGCTGTGGGTAATTTTTCAAAATGCAATGGAGGATATAAATGTAACTCCAAAGTAAAAAAGATCCAACTACAGTGTTAAACTACTGTAAAATCACAATAATAAGTGTAACATCTACTGTGAAAAGAATAATATTCTTTTAAAATCTTTTAAAAAAATAAAATGCATCTGTACAGCAAAGGAACAATAAAACTAAAAGATAACATACTGAATGGAAAGAGATATTTGCAAATGACATATCTGATTAATGCTTAGTATCCAAAATGTATTAAGAACTACACAACTCAACACGAAAAACCAAATAATCCAATTAGAAATGGGCAGAAGACAGGAACAGACATTTCTCTAAAGAAGATATCCAAATGGCCAACAGACATATGAAAAAATGTTCAACATCTCTCATTATCAGGGAAGTGCAAATTAAAATCAGAATGGGATATCACCTCAGACCTTTCAGAATGGCTAAGATAAAAAACAGAAGAAACAGCAGGTGTTGGTGAGGATGTGGAGAAAGAGGAAACTTCTTGCACTGTTGGTAGGGATGTAAGTGCTGCAGGGACTGTGGAAAACTGTACGGTGTTTCCTCAGAAAGTTAAAAATAAAACTACCTTATGATTCAGCAATCACACTACTGAGTATTTACCCAAAGAATAGAAAAACGCTAATTCAAAAGGCATACACGTACCCCTATGTTTATAGCAGCATTGTTTACCAATGCCAGGATATGGAAGCTGCCCAAGTGTCTATTGGTTGATGAATGGATAAAGAAAAAGTGGTATATGTACACACACACACACACACACACACACTGGAATATTTCTCAGCCATAAAAAAAATTAAATTTTGCCATTTGCAAGGACATGTATGGAGCTAGAGAGTATTAATGCTAAACAAAGTAAGTCAGGGAAAGACAAATATTGTATGATTTCATTCACATGTGAAATTTAAGAAACAAAACAAATGAGCAAAAGGGCCTAAGAAGAGAGAGAAAGAGAGACAAACCAAGAAATAGACATAACTATGGAGAACAAACTGTTGGTTACCAGAGGGAAGGTGGTGGTGGGGGGGAGGCATCAGTGAAACAGGTGATGGGGATTAAGGAGTACAGTTGCTATGATGAACACTGGGCGATGTAAGAAAGAGTTTATTTATTTTTTAAAGATTTTATTTATTTATATGACAGAGAGAGAGAGCATACGCAGGGGCAGGGAGAGAGGGAGAGGGAGAAGCAGCCCCCCACCCCCACCCCACAGAGCAGAGAGCCCAATGTGGGGCTCAATCCCAAGACCCCGGGATCATGACCTGAATTGAAGGCAGTTGCTTAACCAACTGAGTCACCCAGGCGCCCTGACATATGGAAGTGTTGAATCACTATAGTGGACACCTGAAACTAATGTAACACTGTATGTTAACTAACCGGAATTAAAATAAAGACTTTAAAAAATTCAAACTTTAACCATTTTTCACTACCTCTCTCCACTGCTGTTATCCTGACACAGCAGCTTCCTGCTTGGTTTCCCTGGATCCCTACAACCGGGGTAGCTGGGGTAATTCTTTATGAGCATGTCAAATCATTTCACTCTTTTGGTTTAAGCCCTCCAAATACTTTTCATCTCCTTCAGAGTAAAAGCCATGTCCCTCTAATGGCCTGTGAGACCTTGTGATCTGCAGTCTTCTCTGTTACATCTCAATCTCATTTCCTGCTATTCTTCCAGCTTGCCTTCCTCTGATCACAGTCACCCCTTTGCTGATCCTCAACAATGCTGGGCATGCTCCTGCATCAGGAACTTTGCACTATTATTCCCTTGGCTTGGAATGCTCTCCCCCAGGTACTCTCAGGTACTCTTTTGCTTTCTTCGGATCTTTGCTCAGATGCTGCTTCTCAGTGAGGCCCACCCTGACCACTGTATACCAAGTTGTATCTCTTCCCTTTTCAACCCAACACTCCTCACCCACCTTTATTGCTTTAATTTCTCTAAAGCACCTGCTGACCTACTAAATACCTCGGTTATCTTGTTTGTTCTTCTCCCACTAGGAAGCGAGGTTCATTAGGAAAGGAAGGAGATCCATGACTGCTTGTTTATGGCTATTCACACAACCTCTAAAACAATGCTTAGCACATGGTAGGTGTTCATAAATGTTTTTTGAATCGATTGGTGTGACTCATACTCAATATCATATAAGACATATATATGTGTATACATATGTGTGTGTATATATATATGTATATATATATATATATTTATATTTAAACCCTTTGTTAAGAAAACTTCTTAAAACATACACAATGCATTGGAAAGGTATTAGAAATCTAGTAAAGGGTTACAAATTTCAGTCTGATCTATAAATGCTAACAGTTTAACAAAGTAGATATTGATAATAAAGTAGATGATGAGAATGGATACACTGACAAAATTAACTCATAAAACTAAGAGGCAAGTAAACATTGAAGAAGAAGCTAAAGAGAAATTTAATTAGCTAGGAGACCGCATTTATAAGGAGATGTCATTCAGTGGTTACCCAATAATACTTTTTAAAATTACTGAGAAATATTGTAGTGGAAGAGATACTGTTAAACTTCCGATTTGTCTCAGAAAGCAGTCAACTAATTATTTTCCATGTGTCTGAGCAGTGTAATAAGACAACAGTGATTAGTGGAAAGTACTTTTGGTGTAGGAAAGGAAGTATACTACTTTGGGAAATAAGTAGGAATGTTGTAGAAATTAATATTTCAAAGTCTTAAGAGGATTCCCATAGGGGGCTGATGTATTTCCCAAAGTCCTTTGTTGTGATGAAATATGGAAGCTTATTTTCTAAGTACCAATTTGTGAACATAAGCATATGCATGCCAAGGGAGATTTGAAATTCAAGAAACTGATTTATCTGAAACCACTTGTTTGATGTGATGTCCTTGAAGATTTGGTTTTATTTTCATCCCATCCCTATGTCTAAACACATAATTAAAGTTCACCATTGTGAGAGGCTCAGATGTCCTTGCTTTTGGCTATAATAGTAGAAGTTTGATTTCCAGTTCTAGTAATTCTTATAAATGAAGTCTACTGGTGATCTCCACAGAACGTAGGCTATTACTATATATGAAGAGGCAGAAAAAGTGTCATTTTAGTTTATATCTTTCTATGGAAATACCTTACACTATCAGATTAGGCAGGTATTTTGTGTTGAAAAATATGAGTGAAACCTCCTGTGGATTCCATTGCTTCTTGTAGCTGCTGTGGAAATTCTCTCGCAATGCTTTCAGACTCCTTGACCACACTGTTGTACGTATTTACTGTTGCACTGACTGCTTTCTTGCCTTCTTTGAAGCCTTTCCCAACCTGGCTTCTTGACCCTTCTTTTCAGAAGAAAGACTGCTAACCTTTTCCCATGGCCATCTTTTAACCATATATTTTAACTCTGCCCCAGTAGGATCTCCTTTTGCTTCCCTGTGGCATTTGACATTGCTCATCAGTGTTACTTTTTTGAAATTTCCTCCTTGTGTAGCATCCCTTGGGTTCACTGATGAAAGTCTATAATATCCCCCTTTGCTTTCAACTCTCATTCTTGGCTTTTCATTCCCTTTTTTATATAAATTTTATCTGTCTTTTTAATAAACTTATCCACTCATCATGGCCTCTACAATTACCTTTACATAAATAAAACTAAAGTCAAATATATCACATTCCAGTCAAGATGTTGAGTCCCAAAGTCATGACTTCTATATATGGGACATTGCACCGTACGTTTCACTTTTGCCTCCAATTCTGTCATTATTTTTCCTCTCTTGGGCCCTACTACCTTCTTATAATTGGCATTTTCCAATTTCCCTAGACTGGAAGGCTCGGTATCTTTTTGGTCTTCTTGTTTTTTATCCCCTATCAAACCAGTCTCAATGCCCTATTGACTCCCTCTTCTGATTGTCTTTAGACATTTCTAAATGTGTCCAGGATGCTGCTACTTATGTAATGAATTGATCTCCCTTTGTTCAGGGGAGATGTAACAATGACAGAGCGGGCAGAGTGATAACCATCCAACAAACATGCCCAGATTAGTTTTCCCAAAATACTATTTTCATCTTTTTATTTATTTATTTATTTTGCCAAAGACAGACCTCACCTCCCTGAGGCTCACACATCCTAATTTCTCCAGTTGACATTCTAGAACCTTCATAAAAATCTCCTTACCATATCTGTTCACACTTACCATGGCTACCTCTAACAAATCTCTCCTGTAGGGTTAGTTTGTTTCTCAAGTAATCCAATCAGTTATCTTGCTGACTTATCTGATTGCCTCTGCCTATGCTCTTCTTTCTGCTGGGATAAACTCTCCTCTCTTCTTGGATATCCATATTCTACTTGCCTTGTAAGACTTGGTTCAAATATCACATTTCTGTAAAGACATCCCATACCACTCTGGCCTTTCATCACCTCCCAATGTTCTGTTGTTCATATCAAAAATTTCATCATTTCAATGCTACTTGTCTTGCATCATCATTTATGTGATTTCTGTAGTAATTACTTGTTTGGACATCACAGTTTACAAATCGTTATCGTATTTGTGCCTGATAATAAGGCAAATCAGACATTTTACATTTGGGATCAATAATACTAGTAAGAGCTTCAGAACACACAGATAATGAGAGTAAAATGTGAAATAGGACCCTCAACTCTATGGTCAAATAATCTTTGACAAAACAGGAAAAAATATCCAGTGGAAAAAAGACAGTCTCTTCAATAAATGGTGCTGGGAAAACTGGACAGCTATATGTAGAAGAATGAAACTTGACCATTCTCTTACACCGTACACAAAGATAAACTCGAAATGGATAAAAGACCTCAACGTGAGACAGGAATCCATCAGAATCCTCGAGGAGAACATAGGGAGTAACCTCTTTGATATCAGCCACAGCAACTTCTTTCAAGATATGTCTCCAAAGGCAAGGGAAACAAAGGCAAAGATGAACTTTTGGGACTTCATCAAGATCAAAAGCTTCTGCATAGCAAAAGAAACAGTCATCAAAACAAAGAGGCAACCCACGGAATGGGAGAAGATATTTGCAAATGACAGTACAGATAAAAGGTTGATATCCAGGATCTATAAAGAACTCCTCAAACTCAACACACACAAAACAGACAATCATATTAAAAAATGGGCAGAAGATATGAACAGACACTTCTCCAATGAAGACATACAAATGGCTACCAGACACATGAAAAAATGTTCATCATCACTAGCCACCAGGGAGATTCAAATCAAAACCACATTGAGATACCACCTTACACCAGTTAGAATGGCCAAAATTAGCAAGACAGGAAACAACGTGTGTTGGAGAGGATGTGGAGAAAGGGGAACCCTCTTACACTGTTGGTGGGAATGCAAACTGGTACAGCCACTTTGGAGAACAGTGTGGAGATTCCTCAGGAAATTAAAAATAGATCTTCCCTATGACCCTGCAATTGCACTGCTGGGTATTTACCCCAAAGATACAGATGTAGTGAAAAGAAGGGCCATCTGTACCCCAATGTTTATAGCAGCAATGGCCACGGTTGCCAAACTGTGGAAAGAACCAAGATGCCCTTCAACGGATGAATGGATAAGGAAGATGTGGTCCATATACACTATGGAGTATTATGCCTCCATCAGAAAGGACGAATACCCAACTTTTGTAGCAACATGGACGGGACTGGAAGAGATTATGCTGAGTGAAATAAGTCAAGCAGAGAGAGTCAAGTATCATATGGTTTCACTTATTGGTGGAGCATAACAAATAATATAGAGGACAAGGGTAGATGGAGAGGAGAAGGGAGTTGAGGGAAAGTGGAAGGGGAGGTGAACCATGAGAGACTATGGACTCTGAAAAACAACCTGAGGGTTTTGAAGGGGCGGGGTGGGAGGGTGGGGGAACCAGGTGGTGGGTATTAGGGAGGGCACAGATTGCATGGAGCACTGGGTGTGGTGAAAAAACAATGAATACTGTTACGCTGAAAATAAATAAAAAATTTAATTAAAAAAAAAAAGAAGTGGGATATAAGGATTAATGCTAAATGCAGCACTTTTTCCATCGCTCTTTCAAAGTTCGTTCTTCCTTCCTTTCCTTTCTTTTCTTTTCTTTCTTTCTTTCTTTCTTTAAGATTTTATTTATTTATTTGACAGAGAGATACACAGAAAGAGAGGGAAAAAACACAAGCAGGGGGAGTGGGAGAGGGAGAAGCAGGCCTCCCGCTGAGCAGGGAGACTGATGTGGGGCTTGATTCCAGGACCCTGGGATGATCTGAGCTGAAAGCAGATGATTAACTACTGAGCTACCCAGGCGCCCCTCAAAGTGCTTGCACTTATTGTAAAACTTAACTCATTTTTTTCTTTATGTTTTCCACAGAACCTAGCTTATGTCTGTTACCTAGTACATGTTAAGTATCTGACTGGCTGATTGTAATATATGCAATAAGCAATCAAGAAAATGTTCTCTGAGTTATAAAATTGCACTTAAAAATTTACCTTTCTGCATTTTGGGAAAAGGAACAATTGGAGAAAAGGTCAAATATTACTAAAATTTGCTTTGCTGTGTTCTGATAAACAGCTTTCTTAAAATAATTCAAATTCTAAAAACCTCATGTTTGAAAGCTCCTCTCTGAGAGTTGCTTTTGTGATACTAGTCTGTGGACTTATACAGTTGAAATAGAATTTTGCTCATGTCTTGGTTAAGAAGAAAAAGCACGATTATTAGGTTGAAAAAGTAAAAGGTATGCATTTTGAAGGTATACATGTATGAGCGTTTTTATGTCATGTTCTAAAATATATTTAATATATCTCTCTATATAAATATATACACTTTATATTTTAATAAATGTATCTTAGAACATGGCATGAGATCAGTTAGCTTAAATATTACCCAGAAATATCTGTTTAATTAAGGTTTGGAGTTAATTTTCCCAAATAAGGAATAACAAAAGGATGAATGAAAGGGAGTTGGTTTTTTAAAATAATGTTTTTATAGTAGGTTAAAATAGTGTGATTGGTCAACTGTGAGGTTGGCAAAATGTTCCCATTATTAATCATGCAAATTCTGAGAATATGTTTGGGACTGATTGTACAAAACTAATACAAAGAAGTGACTTAGCTTTTACTACAGTGAATAGTTATGCCTGTTCTAATCAGAGACAATATAATGATGCCATGTTAAAGATAATTGTTTCAAATCCATTTACTGCTTAGGTCTCTTTCAGTTTTACTCTCCTGTTCATGTGAGGGTATAAACAATTGGATATTAAGTTAGTTGTAGAAACAGGTATAAAAATGGACAGTTTTTGTGTTCAAGCCAGTCTCTTTTGTATCTTAATTGCTGTGTCTCAGAACCAGCTCCTGATTCCTTTGCTCCTGGCTGTTTCTGCCACTCCCTGGTCTCCAGGTTTGTTCCTCTTTCTGGAGCTCTCTGAACTGGTTTTTGCTTTTATTATCTCTCCATTTTTCCTTGCTAAGAAATTAAATGTCCTAATGAATGTACAGCTTTTACTTTATTCTTTTCTCTCTAAAAATGTATAATAGCTCAGTGACGTACTGAGAACCAGTCCAAACTCATGGCCTCTTGTGGTTAGAGCCTCCTAGTCTTTTGAACTCTTATGAACAAATGAACTG
Organism: Martes martes; assembly: GCF_963455335.1. Taxonomy (NCBI): domain Eukaryota; kingdom Metazoa; phylum Chordata; class Mammalia; order Carnivora; family Mustelidae; genus Martes; species Martes martes. The sequence continues at coordinate 64,759,593 of NC_137891.1, forward strand.
GGGCACCTGGGTGGCTCAGTCATTAAGCATCTGCTTTCAGCTTAGGTCATGATCCCAGGGTCCTGGGATTGAGCCCCACATCAGGCTCCCTGCTCAGCGGGAAGCCTGCTTCTCCCTCTCCCACTCCCCTTGCTTGTGTTCCCTCTCTCGCTATGTCTCCCTCTGTCAAATAATTAAATAAATAAATAAAATCCTTAAAAAATAGCAACAACAAATGAACTGATAAATCTGGTTGATGTTACGAGTGCATAGCCTGTGCTTTTCTGTCTCTATGTCCTTTTCATTGTGTTTTCTCTACGTATCTTTAAGCAGAAACTGTGCCTTTCTCCTATTTTTATTTTCTATAATTAGTTCATAATGCACTGCCAATCCTATAGTGAACTTAGAGAATGAATGAATGACCAAATGCATTTAAAGTGAAACAAATAAATGTTAGTATACATCTTTTTAAAAAATCTCTTACATTTCCAAGTACATAATAGTCTGAATAAACTAAATATAGGAAAAGATGAAGGCAATGGAATTGAACAAAGTGTTGGATGGAGATTATTATCAATAAGTAGGGCAAGGAAGTAGTGCCTAAGTAAGTATTATATTTTAGCATGTAATTATGTCTTTTCAACCATATATCTTATTCATTTAATGTTCCCAGGAGTTATCAGGAATTCAGTAACTGGTTTTTGTGAAACGAATACATGAATTGTATCTCATATATTTTTAAGTATTTGATTAAATAATAATGCACTGCCGCAGCTGGTTTCCAAAGTTGTCTCCCCAAGGAACTTTACCTCCCAGTGGTCACACCTTTGTGACATCCTTTCTTTGACTCTGAGCTGGCCCTGTAAGTTGCTGTTGACCAAAGACTCCTAGGTCTCGGTCATAAGAAGCTGTGCATGCAGCTTGAAGGAAGATTTGCTTTTGTGATGCTTCGCCTCGAAGCCAGCCACCATGTAGGAAGTGTACCTATTCTGAGACCACTGTGCCATGAGAAGCTTGAGCCGTGTTAAGAAAATCACAAGAAAGAGAAAACACAGTCACTGTACTATACTGTAAAAATGTACCTGTAAGGAGAGCCATGCAGTTAAACTCATGTTAAAGGTCAACTGTTTTGTGTCTCCTATTTTTCGCATACCACTGTTTGTGCAATTTACCTGTAGTTAGGGGTCTCTTACTTGATGATTTTATCCTTTTGTTGGAAACTCAGAAGCTTCCCGAGGTAAAGCAGGCAACGCATACATAACAAGCAGGTGGTGATAACTGGTCAGGTGGAGGGAGCCTGTGCCCCATCCAAAGGGGCAGCGATACTCACATCCAGTCAAGTGTTGCTAAAGACTGTGACCCCAGTGTTCCAGGAGCTCCTGCTTTTCCAGAGTAAGCTAGAATTCTGGATTTTTATCTGAGTTTTCCAAATTTTTAAAATGCAGAACAAGCAAACCAATCATGTGTATGGACCAGTTTTCCAGACTGCTGTTTTGTGGCCTCCGCCTGGGGACCTGACTGCCCGCCACTACTTTGCTGTTTTGTGTGATTTCCCTACCCTGTAGAGATCTGGGTTTGTGACCTTGTTTGGGGGAAAGGAGAAGGAAATTAGTACATGAGATACAGATATGGAAAAAGAAATTCAAAAAGTGTTAATATTTGATTTAAAAGATTCATGCTAAAATAAGTGGGGCACATCTAAATTTACATTTAAATACACGTGGCATCCTAATTTAGCGACTACAAAGAATATTAGATTTCCTCAAAATAGAGCTTTCCCCAAATTAGTTATCCCTCTACCTAAATTTTGCCCAAGAATGATCTTTAAATGTATTTTTAAAACATCTAAATCTTAGATATTTTAATAATTAAAAATTTCCAGATCTAATTAAAGACTGCTAAAGAATAATACTAATATTTTATGTTCTATACATATAGTTTGATGAGCATTTAAACTGTTTAGCCAAATTAGCATAGAACTTACACATATATTAGCAACATTTTAATAATGTTGCTCTATATTTCCTGCAAAACTATTGATGATTTTGTTATTTTTAAGTAGAAAGCTATGACTTCATTATAAAAATTTAAAGTTGTCTCACTATTAAGTAAAACTAGCTTTATACGTCAACCTTTGGGCGCCTGGGTGGCTCAGTGGGTTAAAGCCTCTGCCTTTGGCTCGGGTCATGGTCCCAGGGTCCTGGGATGGAGCCCCACATCAGGCTCTGCTCAGCAGGGAGCCTGCTTCCTCCTCTCTCTGCCTGCCTCTCTGCCTATTTGTGATCTCTGTCTGTCAAATAAATAAATAAAATCTTTATATGTCAACCTTTAATTACTTAATGTGGTATTGCTAAAATCAGTCACCTTCCGAAGACTCAAAATTATTGTCTTTCAGTCTGTGGAATGCACTTAAAACAGGCATTTAAAATCACTTGTGTGGGGATACACCTGAAGAAATACCACATTTGTAAACAATGATCTTCCTATTTTTAAAAAATGTAACTCACTTAATCCAAAATGCAGACATGTTTACAAAATGAATATTTTCTGCCAGACGAATCAGTAATTTCTGGATTTTAATGCTTCCTAAGCTGCTCATTTTTAAAAATGTGAACCCCTTTCTTGGCTCTTTCGAGAGTCCTAGACGTGGCTGGGGAGGGCTGGTGCTCTCTGTGTCATGGAACAGTGGTTCTCAAGCCTGTCTGTACATTAGAATCACCTAGGGAGCTTTAAAGATATATCTAGATCCACTTCAATAGATCTGACTTGCTTGGTTTGGTGTAGCGCTTGAGCATTGTTTTCTTTAGTTTTGAAACTCTCCCCAGGTGGCTGTAAAGTGTAGCTAGGTATAAGAACAGTCCCGGTACTTCGAGGAGAATGCCAGCCATAAGTGATACAATGCACTGAGTTTCAACCTGGGTCCACCTCACTCAAGGTCCCCAGCAGCCTACCCAGATTGTGCTACCGGGGCTGTGGCCCGTGTTCCCTTGGCCTAAGGCTGAAAGCCTCCGAGGTTATAGCTCTATACACCTAATGCAGTGGGGCAGAGGGGGTTTAATCTAGCCCCACTTGTGCGTGTCTGTGTGTTTTTCTTAATAATAAGTACATTTATGGATTCACTGGGCTCTGTACTTGATGTCCAAGTTATTTTTAATTTCCCCAACAACTCTATAAAGTAGTGAAAATTATATAACTTTACAAGGAGAAAACAAAAGAGCAGGGAGAGGGAAGAAAGTAATATGCCCAGGGTCATACAACTAGGAAGTGTTGGGATTTAAATCCAGGTAGTCTAACTGCAGAGTTCACACGCTTAAACCAAAGGGTTTGAATAAAATGCTCATGAGGTAAAGCAAGGAACAAAAATGGCCAAAGCTGCTCAGGGGCAAACACTAGGGAGTGGTGAGGACTGGGGAGCGCAAGGAGGGCAGCACCCCTCTGCTCTAGCCAATTGCTGCCAGGCAGGTGTGTGGCACATCTGATGTTTTAAGAGGTACTCTAAAAAATCTGGAATTTTAATTTTTAAAATTTATTTACTTATTTAAAGATTTTATTTATTTATCAGATAGAGATCACAAGGAGGCAGAGAAGCAGGCAGAGAGAGAGGGGGAAGCAGGCTCCGGGCTGAGTAGAGAGCCCGATGCAGGGCTCAATCCCAGGACCCTGAGATCATGACCTGAGCCGAGGGCAGAGGCTTTAACCCACTGAGCCACCCAGGCGCCCCCCCCAAATCTGGAATTTTTAATATGAATCTTCCTCAACTTTTAAACTAGCAAACCTCTGTTACAAATTATGCTGTCTTCACTGTTCTTCGTTCTCATTAAGGGAAGCTCTAGTCAAGGACAGAGATACTGAAAAGACAATATGAGCAATGCATTAAGCTCTGTGAAAAGAAAGCATGTAGATTCTTTTGGGGAGGGACTGGTCTTTCCACAGACAGGACCTGCATTGATCTACACAAGCTCTTTGTGTTACTCTTCTGAAACTGGTATATACTGTTCTTTGTGACACTAAACTAAGCTGCAGGTGCGGGAATGTCTTAGTGATCTGAAGGTCATATCAAGGACATCTCTCCAGTTTCTCTGTCATCTCTGTCGTCTGTGGTTCAGCACAGATGAGGGTATCATGATATCATAAACATAGGTGTTAAGATATAACTTGCCCCCATCAACTTAATATCTTGGTTTTGCTTAATTTTCATGTATAAATTTCTCATTTTTGTGCATGTGCATTAATTAGTCTCAGCTGAGAAGTATGATGAACATTTTCTTAGTATTTATTCATTCAACAAACATACAGGTTGAGAAGTATTTAAGAACTTGGAAAAATAAAGTGTTTTATAATCTGAGGAACATTGCTTCAAATCTGATTTGGTCAGATATTGAGCCTTTCTAAATAATACCTAAGATTAAGGAACATTAATTATAAGCAACTTTTGAGACATAGATTTCTCCCTTAGTGTTCTAATACAGCACAATAGTTTAGACATTCTTTTTTTTTAAATTTTATTTATTTATTGGACAGACAGAGATCACAAGTAGGCAGAGAGGCAGGCAGAGAGAGAAAGGAGGAAGCAGGCTCCCCTCAGAGCAGAGAGCCCCACGCGGGGCTCGATCCCAGGACTTTGGAATCACGACCCAAGCCGAAGGCAGAGGCTTTAACCCACTGAGCCACCCAGGCACCCCTAATTTAGACATTCTTAAAACAGTGCAGTGTTTTGCAAGAAATGTCATTGTAAACGGCAGTATAACCATGGGACCTGAATGATAGCACTTTGATTTAGAAACAGTCAAAAGCTTATTTTTCATAGCCTCTATAGCAACGGTTCGGATTCCATTCGTTTGAGTTATTCATCTGAACATAATAGGAACGGTCTTCTTGTTAGAGGAACCAAACTGAGTTCTTTTAGAAGATGTAGGGGGTCATAACTGGTACCTTAGAAAAACAGGGGCAATGTAATTAGTTATTCTTAAGGAAAAACTTCAGATGAATACATTTCTCTTGGGAAACCTAAGGTTATGAAAAAAATTGCACTGTTTATTTTAAAAAATAAGTTTTGAAGATTATGGATTGTTTATTTCAGAACTTTAACTGTTCAAAATTATCCTTGGCTTAAGTTTGTAAGCAGATTTCAAAATATCCTGTTTTTTTTTCTTTTAATGATGAGGAAATAATTATTAAAATTTGTTCTAGATTTATAAGTATTTAGAGATAGGTGTTCTATTGTTTAAGAATTCTGTTTCTTTTAAATACAGGTAGGTCCTCAAATTAATGCCATGCTTCAACTCGACTTTCTAACCATACAGCACATTTTATTGGACTGTGTTCTTTTTCCAGATAGTAACATCCATTTGTAATCATATGATTGAAGATGACATGTTCAATTTGTACATAAAATTCTAGTTTCTTAGAAAGAATACTATGTCTAACTTTTTGAAAATTTAGAATTGCTACTTCAGTTTGGTAGCTACTTATTGAGTATTTTATCTAGTAATTCTATTGGTTATTTAATTAAGAAAAAAAAATATATGGGCCAAAGGATTGGAGGAAATCTTCTGGAAGGAAGTGGGCTTTGATCTAGGCCCTGGAGGATGGATTGAAACCTTCCTTCACCACTGCAGTGGCGGCTGCAGTTCTTATCAATGACACTGGTGATTGAAGGGAAATGATTGGAATTAAGAGTATGACTTTGAGACGAGGAATGGCTGAGCGATAATATTTAAAAAGCTATATGAAGTTCTGTAGGAATGATTTATATAATTTTAAACTGATTATTTCTCATCTACTATCATCTGGTCCTGGGTGATTCCACTGGTTAAAGCATACATCTAGTGCAAGCCAGATCATGCTTGCTGCTGCTGCTTCTTTTTTTTTTTTTTTTTTTTTTAAAGACTTTATTTGTTTGACAGAGATCACAGAGAGGCAGGCAGAGAGAGAGGGGGAAGCAGGCTCCCCCCTGAGCAGAGAGCCCGATGCGGGGCTCTATCCCAGGACCCCGGGATCAAGACCAGAACTGAAGGCAGAGGCTTTAACCCACTGAGCCACCCAGGTGCCCCTCATGCTTGCTTCTGTCCCAAGGCTATAGACTACACTTACTATCTCAGAAACCTGCAGCACGGGTCATCAAGCAGGTAGCTATTGACAGGCAATAGGGAAAAACCTGCATTAGCCAGCCCAGGAATCCTCTCTTTTTTTGCCTTTGACAATTATTTGACATGGCATAGATACCAGAACAAAAATTCAGTTGGAGTTGCCTTAATATTGTCACTGAATGTATTATTCTAAGTTTTCTGGTAGAGAAGAGAGCAGATTCTTTCACTGATTACTTCCTTTTGATGTCGACTAATTGTTTCTCTTCAATCTTGAATGAAATATCTTCCTGTACTTGAAGAAGATAATACAGATGACTATGAGTTATTTACATATAATCATATATTAAGCAGTTGTTGGAAAATTGGAATTCAAAAAAGAACACTGGAGAAATGAAATCGTTATACCCGATGAATTTAACATGTTTTCGTTACGCATCTGTTATGCGTGAGATTCTGGGCTAGATTCTGCAAGAGAACCAGGGAAACAGATTTAATCCTGGTCTTTAAGAATTTTATCAGTAACGACCATTGCTGCTGACTCCGTATTCAGGAGAACTGCTTCACCATGAAGTCCAGATAATGAGTTAACACATGTGTATGGAGCTTGTGCTACGTGTCAGACCGTATAAAATCCAGGACACATTAAGAGTAAGAGCTGTGCCTGGAGAGGACACAGGGGTTAAACCCTAGAAGACAGTGTATGCAAAGGAGATCTACACAATTTGAATATAATTTGATAGGTGTATAATTCTATCCTAAAACTAAATTTTAAACATTTTGAGGGGAAGAATTGTTTCATCTTTTTTCTTTTCTCCCCTTCGTCCTGTTCCATAGTTTTCTCCTCTTCTTTTAGACAGTTTACTTAGTACACTCTTGATGTTGATTGCCCTCCATACATAATGATATATAATAAAGTTTTACAGATTATGGAAGTATAAGGTTTAGAGTTATTGTAAGGCTACCAAATAGAATTACATGGCTTTTCATGCTTAGATTCCTTATAATTAGTATAATGCATAACATTTTCTTAATAAGCCTTTTATTATGGGTTTTAATTTTTTTATTTTCACTGCTTATGTATCACAGACAGGCTATGATATAAATTGCTCACCTGAAGGTGATTGAGAATTGGCACTTTAACTTATTTTTAGAGTGTCATTCGAAGTCCTAGATAAAACCACATTCTCCCCAACACTTGGTATTGTTAGTCTTTATTATTTTAGTTCCTGGTACTAGTGTATCTTATTTTCATTTTAATTTGATTGTTCCTGATAACGGATGATCCAGGCTGCTCTTTTAAGTGTTTATCGGCATTTTTGTATCTTCTTTCTGTTCAAATGTTTACCCGTTAAAAAATTGTATTTCTTTTTTGATTATTGATTTAAATATTTGTATATTCTACCTAAGGAAACTTTGTCAGACTTACGTATTACAGATATTTTTTCCCCAGTCTGTGGTTTGCCTATTAATTTCCCTAATTAATGGTGTTTCGATGGGGGCAAAACTTAGATTTAACATCATAAAAGGAACAGTTAGCTTTCTGGAGAATGAATGCTTAGGATAATTATTATCGTTATTAACTCCATTGGTCATCTTCAAAGGAGATTTTATGCTGTTTTGAATTCATTAGTACATCGTTTTAGATGTCTGAAGACTGATTCAGGGTTTCAGGGTTTGGGATGTATCCTATGTCCTAAACCCTTATAAGCTCCTGTATTTCTCTCTGTAGTAGTAATACAATAATTTTGGATGGAAACAAGGTAACTCTAAGTATCTAAATTCCTCCAAATGGTGAAAGGCCATTTCCTACATTTTGTAAGTGAAACTAGTGGGTAGTATGCTAACCAGGCAGACTTTGGTCTGCCCCTGGTAACTGATGGAATTCGTTAGCTTAAAGTAGGTACTCAATTGTATTGTGCTCTTTAATGTGGTCTTAACTTACATGCTATAATTAGGTTAAGAGGACAGGATTTTCAGAAAATTTTCTTCTGTAAGCAATATTCTGTTACAGATATAAGAGCTTACTCAAATTCTGTGCTTTTTTACTCATTTCAGGAAAAAGTCCGTACAATCAAATCAAGTAGCCTCAAATGGAAGATTTCTGTGCTCAAAGATATGAGGGAGTGCCATCCTTTTCCAAAGCAAGGCTAGGAACTTTGGAAATCAAATTTAGAAACTGAACATAATTTGGTTTCTGTTTCAGCCTCTGCATGAGGTCTCCTGACCTGACTATTTTAATTTCCCTGTGGGGGAGTGTGGGTCTCATAATCCAGTGAGCCATGGGAGAGTTGGTGCTGAGTCAAGCAGGAATTTAATCCAGGCTCCCTCAGCTCCTGGCTGCTTGACCTTGGAGAAGTTACTTCACTTCTTTGAGACTCAGTTTCTCCATTGTTAAAATTCAGCTAAAATTATATCCAAACTTAGAGGATTATGGAAACATTAATTGAGTAAATTTATATAACTGGTGAAAAAAATGGACACGGTATTTATTAAATAATTAATAAATTAAATATTATTGCTCTATCTGTGATAGACATAGTAAGTTTGGCCAGTAACCTTAATTATTCTGTACCTGCCTTTCTTTTTCTGTTCATGTGGCAATGGCTAATTATTTCATGTCCCTTTATTTTATTAATTCTTTAGTGAATAGGCATCAAAGCAGTTATGTCTGTCTTTACTTAGCCAACTGAGAATTCAGAGTTGTTTATATTTCTTGCCACTGAGAAAAGGGCCATGCCAGTTTATATGAAATACTCTTGTTTTAGATTTTTTGGTTTAGTATTTAGGCAATTTACTTGTTGATTAAAATAATGTTTAATATTTTTCCTAAACAGTCACAATCCATATGTAAAAATATATATAACATTTCTCATTTCTGAACAAATATTCCAGCGAGTGTGGACTTTTGACCCGGGGAGTTCATCATTCATTTCTATCACTTTGGAATGAGAAAGAACCCAGTATGGCCACATCCCATTTATTCTTAATTTAATGAAGTGATACATAAGAAAGCAATTGTTGACACTGTTTTAAGTAATAGTTTTTGATGGCTTCCTTAGTTCAGTCTACAGAACAGAAGAGAATATTTAAATGAAAAAGAGAAACAAAGAACAGAAGAAATAGCCATGCATCTATTCCTTAACTGGCATTTTAAATGATTCTGAGAACTAAAAAATGGGATTACTTGGATCGGTGTTTATTAATTGAAATGGGGTGTGTGTGTGTGTGTGTGTGTGTGTGTGTGTGTGCATGTATGGATGTGTGAAAAACATTTGTAATTATGGAGGTACTAACAAAATTCATTTCACCGAATGAGAGATGCAGTAGCTTCATCACTCATCTCCCTGCTTCTGACCTTGCAACTCATTTTTTATTATCAGAAAGCTACCAGACTCCATCTAAAACATAGGCCAAGTCCTGTCACTACTCAGTTCGAAATCTTCCCCATTGCACTGTGAGTAAAAGTCGAAGTTCTCATAATGGTCAACAAGGTCCTATACTCTCCCCTCTCCTTACCTCTCTGCTCTCATCCTCTACCTCTTTTCCTTCTCTATAAGGTGATACTATTTTTGGCCCCTGCTTACACATGAAGAAACAGAGACCCAGAGATTTCTTAATCTAGCTTGCATCCAGTCCATTGTTCATTTCTGAAACATTGAATTTCTACTATGTGCACAGCATTGGCCTGTTGTTTTGGGTATAAAGGCGGTTAAAATATTGTGTTTATCCCCATCAGCTTCAAGCTAGTGGGGGAGAGAGGTGCATAAATTTAATACAATCAAATAGTACATGAGGTACAATCATGAGAAAGTGCACAGGGCATTCTGGAAGCCAGAAGAGCAGAACCAACCCCAACCTAGAGAATGAACGCAAGGCTACCTACAGAAGAGGACCCTGAACCACTGTTAGGGAGGAGTAGAAGCTGACTAAATTTGGAGCAGAGGAGGGCATTCCAGGGAGAGGGCATGGTGAGGACACAGGCACAGAGTACGAAACAAGGTGATAAATGGACACTGGGAGATGGCGGGTGTTTCAGGACCATAAACTTAACACAAGGCAACAAGCGATAAACAGACCGCATCGCCTCTTCCACCCTGGGAAGCAGGCTCTGGAATTAGTTTTACTGTCTCAGGTCCAGGGAACTGGGATGAGCAAGGACACCAGTTCCTGAGTTTCAAGCTGATAACCCACCTCTGCAGTGTGACTCAGCACTATAAAGTCACGTGCTACTTCATTTCTGAATTTTATTCCAGTTCTTTATCAGCTCTAGGGTCCAAATCTAAATCCTATTGCATTTGGAAGAGGCCATGACAATAAAAATTATTCCCCGGTGGGTGCCATTTTCCCTTCCTCCCACCTCCTCTTCTCCCCACTCCATGTCAAAGAGCATCTGTATATACGTATAACTTTCAGACCAATGACAGCGGGGCACATGCTCCCATCTCCCTGAATAATATCATTGCTGCCTGAAGTCTTCTTGTTGGGAGCACTTAGGACTTTCAGACAAACCCCCAATATTGGGTGTAGTTCTGATTAGATTTTAGTTTACTGTTTAGTTTGTTCTTTATATGGTTTGCATTTTCAAGCTCTAAGCCCTGCAAATAATTGCCCTAAACCATGTTAGTAATGTGCACTCAGCCTAGGGACAATTTCATTTACATCCCATTAAGGCTGCTTCTTGAGGATCTAGGATGATTTAAGTGTTCTGAAACAAAGAATGTACTGGTATTAGAGGGTATTTGCTGTTTTGGGGCAGTAAGCAAATCTACTGCATCTTTGTGGTTATATAACAAAATTCATAAAGTTTTGAACGGACATTAGCTTTTTCTTTGTTATTTTACATAACCCGGGTCAGAAAACAATGCATAAATTTTTGTTGTTGTTATAATTGCTGTTTTCCTGAAAGGGAAGTTTTCTCATTTACCTGCATCCAACTTGCTTCATGAATATTCAGCTGTTGATGGATGTTGTTGATGCAAGCTAATATCTATGGAAATGAACTCATTAATAGTATTTTCCTGGCTCCTATGGAAATGAACTCATTAATAGTATTTTCCTGGCTCCCACTTGGTTCATGAAGTATACAGACTATTTTTGATATTTCCTATTTCATTTTCCTCTTGGCTTTTGAAACATAGTGGCATTATTGGTAATAATTGTTATCCCAGATTTTCAGTTATTTTTTCTCATATTTCTTGAGTGCATAAGCAAAATCTTTCAGATAGTTGCCTTTTTAAAGATTGTTAATGTATTTTTACAAAGCAAATTATGAATAAAAATTATAAATGGCTTAAAGACAAAATAAAGATATTTTACATATTTATACATATATGATGCTAATCCTGTTGTTAATGCATTGATTATCACATGTTGTATAAAAGAGTGATTCTTCTTGAAGGTCTTTCAGAGATTAAATGTACTGTCATTTAATGAGAATAACATCTGGCAAGTGTATTTGGTGATATAAAATAAAATAGGAAAAAATAGTAGTTTTGGTTAACAGTGACATATTGGTTTTTGATGTAATAGTTGCTTCACAAATGTTAATTTATTTAACCTTTGCATGAAGGCTATAAGGATAAATACCATATTATTTTACAGATGTTGGGACTGCATCAGGGAGGTAAATTTACTGGTGAGATGTCTTATATCTAGCTTTTGGTAGACCTGGGGTTTGAATCCAGGCAGACTGGCTCCAGAATTCAAACTTTAAACCACTTCACATTCTTTTTTTTTCACGTTGACAAAGTCTGCAAACTGGACTGACTGTTGTCTCAACACCTGTGCATTCCTTCCCCACTGATTTAAAGTACCACGTGCCTCATGGGGCATCTGGGTGGGTCAGTTGGTTAAGCCTCAGACTCTTGATTTCGGTTCAGGTCATGATCTCAAGGTTGTCAGATTGGGCTCCACGTGGGGCTGTGGGCCAGCATGGAGTCAACTTGAGGATTCTCTCTCTCCTCCTCCCTCTGCCCCTCTCTCCTCTCCCCTGTGCATGCTCGCAAGTGCTATCTTTCTCTATAATGAATAAATTAATTAAAAAAAATAAAGAGCCACCGGTTTCAAATACAGAATTCCCTCCTACTCAGAGTGTTTTCTGGGCTCTCTTCTGTTCCACTGATCTGTACTAGCCCCAGACTAACTGTTAACATTACTATACATTAGTTCCTTTTAGAAATAGAGTTCAAATAGAATGAAAATGGAAAGGGAACAGAACTACAGACTGAGAAGTGGATGGTATGTTGAATATCTAGACATGAAGAAAGGAGAGAAGGGGGTATGGTAAGTCAGAAGGGGCAAAAGGATGTTGGTAGAAAAGTCATATGTATCTGAAGGATAGGAATGAACAATTTTAGGAGTTCTGAAGAAAAGGTAAAATAGATACAGAAATTTCTAAATAAAAAATGTTCTTTAAATTAGTTCAAGCATACATGTATCTGAAGCAAATTTAAAAAACCTTTCTTCTCTACCTTGTGGGATTTTATAGTGAGCTAGAACAGAGTATGAAAACAAAACAAAACAAAACAAAACAAATACAAATACAAATACAAACAAAGAGGTCTGGATACCAGGCAGAGACGAATCCTCGTGTTGGGATCCTCAGTCATTTCTCTGGGTTGTTTTCCAGCATTAAATACTTTTCCTTCCCTTGCTGCTACATTTCCTTTTCATGGGAACTGAATTCTCAAATAACGACTTAACCAGGAATAGTGTTCTGCACTTTAAATTTGGGAAATGACCAGTTTCCTGTGCAAGAGAAAAATTTGTGCTTGAGAATATTATCTATATAGTGTGCTTTGTACTTTCTGCTTAACCTTTTCTTTCATTGTGCTGTGTTTTTAAGTTATCTGATATCACTGTGAATTCCTGAGCAGCACAATGTGAAGTACTATATTAGAGCCACAATAGTCTCCTGGCATCTCTGAATAAATATTTGTGCAATATTAAAAATAAGTTAATTGAGCCGGCATTTTATTGAGAAAAAATTTTCACAAGTATGTTCGTATACGCTTATGAACGGCCGTTGGAAATTCATTTTCTCCCATATCTTTCACCAACACTGGAAACATACTTTTATCTTATTAAATGCCACCCAAAATTCTGAGATATTTGAAATACCCTTTTTTTGTTATTAATTCAGAATGTAATGAAAGGTTCATTATTTTCATCTGATTTGAGCTCTTTTACAAATATTGTGACTTGTAATACATAAAGGAATAGATTTTAATTTTTGTTTTATAATCTCGCCTAATGCACCAGGTTTGTTTAATGGTTCTCTTGGTGCTATAAAGAGTTGATAGCATTCAGAAGAGCTAAGGCAACTCCAAGAATATTAGTCTTCTTTTCTGTACCTGACTTTTCTGTAGAACTTTTTTCAGATTGGCCTGTCATTTTACTTTATTTTAAACTATTAAATATTTTTTTAATAAAGTGACTTTTTGGCAATAAATTTCTCTTGGCTTATATATTCCAAGTATCATTTGATTCATGATGATCTTGTGTTCCTTGTATTGTTTTGGGTGATTGATGTCTTTTTCCAGAATGGTCAGTGATACACCAAACTTCAGGAAAAAACCAACTAAATAAATAAGATTAAGAAGTGTCCAATGTTTATAGTCTGCTGTTTTGAAACCCCTCAGAGCTGATCCTCCTCAACCCACCTATAAACACCTACCACACACCTATGCAGATACAGGATGTCTTATAGGCAGGGAATGCAGCCAAGGCTCTGAGCCTTGGTTTCCTCACACATTAAATTAGGTTAAAAATAATAGTACTTTGGGATGTTTGGGTGGCTTAGTTGGCTGAGTCTCCGGCTCTTTGTTTTGACTCAGGTCACTATCTCAGGGTCCTGGGATAAGCCCCACATCCAGCTCTGCACTCAGCACGGAATCTGCTTGATATTCTCTCTCTCTCCCTCTGCCCCTACCCCTGCTTATGGGTGCATGCTCTTTGGCTTTCTCTCGCTCTCTGTCTCGTTCTTGCTCTCTCTCAACTAAATAAATAAATCTTTTCAAAAGAGTAATAGTACCTACCTCACAGAGAGGTGAAAAGAATTCACAGAGGTAATTTTGGTCAGCACTTTGCACAGTGTCAGTGCATAATCAGGGCCAAATAAATGCTAACTGGTATTTCTGCCACTACTGCTGCAACCACAGCCATAGTTCTATTACATCTACTGTGGTTTTATTTATTCCTAACACTAGAGAAAAAAGAACTAAAGGGTAAACCCCCGCCTCCCATTTTTGCTCCTCTCTTAACAGTAAATCAAGCCAACTAATGCTAAGTTCAAGACAATTCCTTGCTTTCAAAACAAATAACTCAAGGTTTTTGTTGGGGGGGTGCTATTGTTTGTTAAAATATATGTATATTCCGTATTGTCTTATAATATTGGACCTTTTCTGCTCAGAATTCCAGGTTTGCCCTCAAATGTGGCTCGTGTCAATCAATCTCTTCAGTCATATTTTCTAAATATTTCAGAAATTTAAAAACTAACAAATGCAAAGAAGGTAGAACAAATTAATTCAAGATCAAACTGTAAGGTGTTTATAGAGACTGCAGCCCATCTATAATCCTTGAGAGGACTTAGAGCACAAAGTACTAATAAAAGTTGAACAATGTATGTGGAGTAAGGCCACACTATGGCTTTGATTTCAGTGATCTGCTACATGATCTTGGTATGGACAGAACTCACACAGGCTGATAAAGTAAAACGACAGGCCCATCTGAAAAAAAAAATGTAAACTTTATGTTAGAATTAACATCTAATGTAATTGTTAATGCCTTGGAAAAACAGATGTTAAGTAAATAGGCTCCAATTTTCTTCGTGCTTTTTCTTCAAGCTTTTTCTCTTCTCATCTGGGGACTTTTTCACTCTAATACTTTAAGACCAAGTGCCATTTTAAAACTTAGAACTCTGGGGACTCAGTCAGGGGACCATGCAACTTGATCTCAGGGTGCTGAGTTCAAGCCCCACCTTGGGTGTAGAGATTACTAAAAATAAGCAAACTTTGAAAATAAAATCAAATAGAAGTTAGAAGTGTGGAATTATAAGGGCCCAGTTGGCCAGAGGGAACCATTTCCTCGTTGACCCTGCCCCTCCCGGAGGAACTTGCTTGCAGGCCCCGATATGGGGGCGGGCCAGGTGGGATGGAGACATCCAATCAGTGGGGCGTGCATATATTTGCTGTGGTGAGTTGGAATTCAATTGGCCACCCGTATTGCTGACTGAGGGTGACTGCGCAGTTTTCCCTGTCTCATTGGCCACCTGTGTGTGGGCCGGGCTCAACCACCTCTATGAAGGTTAGTCTGTGAGGCAGGGGAGTAGTGATAGTCGTTGGGGGTAGTAGTGGTAGCTTTGGGGTCATCGGGAGTATGGGGTCTTGGAAGCAGCATCATTGGGAGCAGCATCATTGGGAGCCTCGTGGTCGCTGGGAGCGTCATGAGCCTCGCTGGGGAGTGGCCTCGCCTCGCCGGGTAAGGGGAGCGGCCTGGCCTCTCCGGGTAAGGGGAGCGGCCTGGCCTTGCCTCGCCTCGCCTTGCCTCGCCGGGTAAGGGGAGCGGCCTGGCCTGGCCTGGCCTCGCCTCGCCCGGTAAGGGGAGCGGTTTGGCCTCACCTCGCCTCCCCCGGTAAGGGGAGCAGCCTGGCCTTGCCTCGCCTAGCCTCGCTGTGTAAGGGGAGCGGCCTCGCTAGCCCTGTAAGGGGAGCCGCCTCGCCGGGTAAGGCGAACTGCCTCGTGGGGTAAGGGGAACCGCCAGGGTCGGTGTCCCGGTCGTTGTTGCCTCTTTGTAAGAGACGGCCCCGACTGGTTGGTTTGATTTTCGATGCTTGGTGCAAAGTAAAGCTTTGCTTGACTTTCGCTTTGTGTTGGTTTCGTTCCTTTGATCTCGGACCCTAACAGAATGATTACTATTAAAGAAAGCTTTATAAAAGCCAACAGGGCCTTGGCAAAACCTCAAGATTATGTGCTGAAAGTTTAAAGGGCCACAGAGATTTCTAAGTCACAAAAATCAGGAAAATGAATTTTATGTAAATTAGATAACAGTATTAGTGTTGAGAATAAAAAACAATTGCCATTTAGTTTTGGTCTGGGGGTAACAGGGAATAGTGATGACTGCAGCGAGTGAAGGGAACTTGTTGCTTTTGCTCCAGGCTATTGCTACCATTCAGGAATGTGGAACCTGGGTTGATTTTTTTTTTTGTTTTTGTTTTGTTCCTAGTGTTTGAAGAGGGACTGTAATGATTGATTTTTATGTAAATGTTTTTATTTCCTTAACCGGTAGCAGTTGAAACAATATTTTAACCAATTGTGTTACGTTCATAAATACCTCTACTGCTTTGATCTCTGCTTTAGACTTAACTCATTGCCTTAAGTCAATGGAAGTTAAATATCCAAGAAAGATGGTTATTATTAATCTACTTTTATGGGCTGAGCAGTGAGGATGAGACGATAGGAATTGAAATCACAAAAACACACAAGAGAAAAACAAAAACTTAACAAAATAACAAAAATTGACAAAAAACACACTTCAGAAGAGTTTGCTTTTATTTCCGTATGTTATTGAAATCACTTAATAAACTTTCTGATTTTTACTCTCCTTTCAATTTTATGCGTCTCCGAGATTCCATTGATCATGGTTTTGGTTTTTCCTTCATCTTCTGTCCATTTTCACTAGTGGCTCTCTAGCCACCTATTAACCATCCTTAAAATCCTGTGCCTTGTATGTAGTTAGAGTACTGATTACATGCTGATCCTTCATGAATTCTTTCCCCTGAGAAGTCCTGAAGAGCACAATTCTGTCATGCAGCCTTTTAACACTTTGAAGTCAAACGGAAGACACTAAATAATGTTTTAATTATTCTCAAATCCTGGGGAAGTTTCAGCCAAGGAAGTTTAAAAAGTATGGTGGTATGGTGAAAAATTGTCTTCGCCTAGATGTTGGTGATGTTAATTTTGAAATAATAGTTGTTTTGAGAAAGAATAAAACATCTTTATGTGGGAAATTGAGTACATATTAACAGACTCTCAACAAATAGGACATAATAAATCCTTTTGGTTCTGAATCATGAAAAAACACCAACCTTCCAAGGGTTTTTTCTCTGGATATTGACATAGTGTTTGGTATCACTGTGATCTTTTTAGGCATCTATCTGAGTAACCCAGGGTGGCATATGTTTTCCTTTAATGGTTTGTAGAGAGATAGATGCCCAAGAGGGTTAGTCTTCAGTGCTACTGTACGAGTGACAAGTGATTTATTATTCTCTCAGTTTTTGGAGTTTTGTATGGGTGGAATGTTGTCATGGCAGTCTAGGGACAAACTAATATCTGTTCCCAAAGATGAAAACATGCTGCCCGTACATTTTCTGTAGCATTATATAGTCTGATGGAGAACAGACGTGCAAACTCAAAGTATTTTATAATTGTTGTTCATTGTGTCTGAGTTGAAACTATACAACAAAGGGAGCTTTAAAAAACCCGCTTTGTTTGAAAGGAACTTTAAATATAAACTCTGCCTAATAATTTTATAAAAATATGGTGGATTTTTTACTTATAATCTACCAAAATCATTGAAATAAGAAGATACATGGAGAAATATGGGACATTGCTAAAGCCCAGGAAGACAGAAAAAATTACTTATTTTTATAAAGTAGCCCAAAGATGTTGATAATGCAGAAGCTTTTAGTCTCAAATTTGTGAATTTCCTTAACAGTGCTATAGGTATTTCTGGATTATATATACCAGGGGTGCTCCATTGCACCACTGTGGGGGTGCTGAGTCATGGCAAGGTGGAGAGACATTTTTGGTTGTTACAACTGGGATGGTAGTTGCTGTTAGCATGTAGTCAGTGCAGGCCATGAAACTCTTCAACATCCTACATGTACAGGACAAACCCCACAACTAACATTTTTCTGGCACAAGTGTCAAGAGTGTTAATATTGAGATACCCTGGTATATGATGATGAAAAAGAAAAGCGATTGTGTGACATTCTTATATTCTAAGTTGCTGATGATTAGCTCTATTCTAATAGCTGGGAAGATAATACACTAGGGGAATTAATACTACACAGTCTGGTGGTCTTTAGAAACAAAGACCCTCTAGTGAAGAAAATATTTTTTACTTATACCACTAAAGTTATTGAGTGCTTACCAAGTGCCAGGCGTTGTTGGGAGACACTAGGGAAACCCGAGTGAACAAAACAGATAGACTGCCTTCACAGAGCTCTGGTATGAATGTGGGGGACTAGTAAAAAAATACATAAAATGGGACATGGAGAAGCAGGTAGTGTCATAGGGTAGATAAAGTAGAGTAATGGGGTAGGTAGGTAATGATGAGGGGGTGGGAAAGGGAACACTTAGACTGGATGGCCAGGAAAGACCTGAAGCTTAGGAGTGAGTGACAGCAGGAGGCAGCCAGATGAAGAGGGTTTTAGGCAGAGGAAGCAGGTTGTGAAAAGGTGCCAAGGTGGAAGTAGGCGTGGCTTGTTGGGGAGGCTCAGAGAGGTGGCTGTGGTTTGGCCATGGTCCAGAATGGGGAAGCTGGGATGAGACAGAATAGGAGAGGAGAGAGGGGCCAGATCATGCTCATTTCTTTTTTAGGTTGAGAATATTCCATTGTTTGGATGTATTTATCCATTCACTTACTGAAGGACATCTTGATTGCTTCCAACTTTTGTCATTTAGGAATACAGCTGCTATGAACTTCCAGGTGCAGGTTTTGTTATGGATAAATTTTCAGCTCATTTAGGTAACTTCTAAGGAACACGATCGCTGAATTGGCGTGGTGAGAACATTTATGGTAAGAATATGCCAAACTGTTTCCCAAAGTGGCTGTATCAGTTTGCGTTCCCACCAGCAATGAGTGAGAGTTTCTGATTATTCCCCATCCTGCCAGCCTTTGGCACTCTGAGTATTTTGGATTTTGTCCTTTCTGATAGGTGTGTAGTATCTCATTGTTGTTTTAATTTGCAGCTGCCTAATGACACAAGATTTGAACACCTTTCCATATGCTTATTTGCCATGAGTGTATCTTCTTTGGTGAGGTGTCTGTTCAGTTCTGCCCATTTTTTAATTTCATTGTTGACTTTCTTATTGTTGAGTTTTACTTTGTACCTTTTGGACAAAATGGTTCTTTATCACATGTGTCATATAATTCTTAGGGAAATACTTTCTGGTTTGTGTCTTGTCTTCTCATTCTCTTGTCATTCACAGAGGGAAGGTTTTTAATTTTAATGATGTCTGGATTGTCAATTATTTTTTTCATGGATCATGCCTTTGGTGTTATATCTAAAAAAGTCATCACCATACGTGGGGTCACCTAGAAATTTCCCCCTATGTTAATCCTAGGCACTTTATGGTTTTGTATTTTATATTTGGGTCTGATCCATTTTGAGCTAATTCTTCTGAAGGATGTAAGGTCTGTGTCTAGATTTTTTTTTTTTTTTTTGTCTTTTTACATGTGGATGTCCAGTTGTTCCCAGCACTGTTTGTTAGAAAGATTATCCTTTCTCCATGGTATAGCATATCCTTTGCTCCTTGGTCAAAGCTTAGTTGACTATATTTGTGTGAGTCTGTTTCTGGGCTCTCTGTTGTATTTCATTTACCTATTTGTTCTTTAACCAAATCCATACTGTTTTGATTATGGCTTTATAATAAGCCTTGAAATCAAGTAGTGTCAGTCTTCTGACTTTTTTCTTATTTTTTAGTACTGTTTTGGCTATTCTGAGTCTTTCATTCTCCGTATAAACTTATAATCATTTTGTTGATATCCACAAAAGAACTTGCTAGAATTTTGATTAAAGTTGTGTTAAATCAGGTTGGGAAGAACTAGCATCTTGACATTACCGAGTCTTCCTATCCATTAATGTGGACTACCTCTCTCCATTTATTTAGTCTTTTTTTGGTATATTTTTATCAGAGTTTTGCGGCTTTCCTCCTGTCGTACATATTTTCTTAGATTTATACCTAAGTATTTCATTTTTGGAGGTGCTAATGTAAATGGTATTGTGTTTTTCATTTCAATTCCATTTGTTCATTGCTGGCACAGAGGAAAGTGAGGGAATTTTGTATATTAACCATGTATCCTGCAACTTTGCTATAATTGCTTCTAAGTTCCATCCAGGAGGGTTTTTTGTCTATTGTTTTGCATTTCCCACATAGACAATCATATCATTTGTGAACAAAGACAGTTTTATTTTTCCTTTCCAACCTATATGCCTTTTACTTCCCTTTTTGTCTTATTGTATTAGCTAGGAAATAGAGGACAATGCTGAAAAGGAGTGGTGACAGGAGACATTCTTGCCTTGGTCCTGATTGTAATGGGAAATTTTCTAGTTTCTCACTATTATATACGATGTTAGCTGTAAGGTTTTTTTAAAAGATTTTTTTTTAATAATGTTGAGGACATTCCCTTGTATTCTTAGTTTACTGAGTATTTGTCATGAGTGGGTGTTGGAATTGTCAAATGCTTTTTTCTTCACCTTTTGGTCATACCGTATGATTTTTCTTTTTAGACTGGTAATGTGATGGATTTCATTAACTGATTTTAGAATGTTGAACCAGCTTTGCATACCTATGGTAAATTCCCCTTGGTTGGGGAGTACAATTGTTTTTTTAGACACTTGTGGCTTTTATTTGTTAATATTTTGCTTAGAACTTTCATACTTAGAAGAGATATTGGTCTGTTATTTTCTTGTGAAGTCTTTGGTTTTGGTATTAGGGTGATGCTGGCCTCATAAAACAAGTTAGGAAATGTTTCTTCTACTCTTGTCTTCTGAAAGAGATTGTAGAGACTTGGTATAATTTAAATATTTGGTAACATTTAATAATTATTACTTTTTTTCAAATGTGTGTAGATATGTTTTTATTATTACAGTAAGTTCATTGCTCAGTTTTAGCACCTAGCTTCTCGTACGCTGAGTATGTTTATTATGTTTATTGCATATTGTCTGCCTCCTCCCACTAGAATAAGAGCAGAAATTCTTGACTATTTTGTTTATTGATATGTTTTATATGCCTGAAACAGTAGTTCTCAACGTGTGCTTTGCAGTTTTTTGGGGTTTTGCAAAATCCTTTTGGAGAATATATAAGGTCAAAGCTATTCTCGTGGTAATACTAAGACTTTATCTGCTTTTTTTCCCCCCACTGTGCTGTTGCTTACACTGGTGGGGGAAAATCAGTCATGTGTAAAACTGCTGATGTTTTAGTGTGAATCGAGCAGTGACACCAAACTCTACTAGTAGCCACTACATACATCCTGGTCCTCACTTATGAGGAAGTGACAAGGGGATGCCAATTTCACTTAAAGCTGTAAAAATTATGAGTTTTATTAAGTCCTGACTCTTGAGCATGTGCCTTTTTAATATTCTGTGTGATGAAATGGGAAGTATACCTAGTACTTCTGCTGCATACTCAAAAATATGGTTGTCTCCAGGGACTAGAATCTGTGGTTGAGTTGCTATGGAACATTATATTTACTTGAAATAACAACCGTGAGATAAGCTATGTTTCAGTTTCAGGGCATTCAGGCATTTGGCAGAGATAGTTTTTTTCAAAAAAAGAATGAAGTAAGCTGTCACCTTAAGGAAAACAACTGATAGTATTTGTTGATGACGATAAATTCAAGTTTGCAAGTGAATTTCGAGTTTTGGAAAATTTTTATCTATGAGCTCGTACTTTCCTAATACTTACAGATTTTTCTAATGAGTTGGATACTGATATTAACTACTGTGATGTGGGTTTTCTTTGATATTAAATAACAAAATGTGTTAATATCCTGAAGATATGTTTAGCTCCCTGTGAATCATTGCTAAAAAAACTTATGGCATCAAGCATATGTAATAGATCCCTTCAAACTTCAGATAGATCAGTTGGTTTTAATGCAACAGTGTGTGGAGAGTTCACTGATATGGTTGGTTTCAGATTAAAAATCATGACTACCCTTTAAGAAATGACCACTTACTGAGGTTTGGTGTTGTTTTAAAGAAGAATATCCACAACTATCTGAAAATGTTATAGCGATGAACATGTCTGTATGACTTTTAAGAGTGATCTACTGTGCGTGCCTGACGGAAAGAATGGGGAGGACGAAAATGAGTTGAAGGAGATAAACTAGTACATCAGAATTATAAAGTAAACTGGTACATTCTGAGAATAAAATTCATCGTGGAGTTTGCCTTACCCTTTGAGCAAGCAGTGGCCCAGATGGACAGATATGGAGGAAGGGAATTGCTGTCTTCTCTCTCTCTCTCTCTGTTTTTTTTTTTTTTTTTAAGATTTTATTTATTCATTTGACAGACAGAGATCACAAGTAGGCAAAGAGGCAGGCAGAGAGAGAGGAGGACTCAGGATCCCTGCTGAGCAGAGAGCCCGATGCAGGGCTTGATCCCAGGACCCTGAGACCATGACCTGAGCCGAAGGCAGAGGCTTTAACTCACTGAGCCACCCAGGCGCCCCAAGTTATTGGGTTTTTAAACTCTGGTTTCCTATAAAAAATTTAGTTCTAATGAACACCCTGTTATTTTATTAACCTAATGTTGCCTTCACAATTTCTTTTTTTTATTTGTTTCATGCAGGCATTCTTACACCATGAACCAGTGTGCTGCATCAAAAAGTGATTAAAAACGTAACAGAAGAAACAGTGAAGGTGAGGAGGCACAGGCGGCCCTCAACCCAAGCACACATTCCCTTTTAATTAAAATTTCTTCTGTGGGGGGCGCCAGAGTGGCTCAGGGGGTTAAAGCCTCTGCCTTCAGCTTGGGTCATGATCCCAGGGTCCTGGGATCGAGCCCCGCATCGGGCTCTCTGCTCCGCTGAGAGCCTGCTACCTCCTCTCTCTCTGCCTGCCTCTCTGCCTACTTGTAATCTCTGTCTGTCAAATAAATGAATAAAAATTTAAAAAAAATTTCTTCTGTGGGATGTTACTCTAGGCTCTTCAGCTTCTCCTCAGTTCCCTTATAAGTTCTGCGCCAGTCACTTGTGTGGGTGACCCTGAGATAAAGGGAAAGAGGGTTTGGGAAAAGAAACAGAGAGTGATGAGGATGGCGTAGAAGACATGGAACAATTTTTTGCTAAGGCCTTTGGACAGTTTGAAAAGAGGAAGAAAAACAAACCCACGACCAAGAACCTCAGCGTCTGTGAGCAGGGGGAACAGAGCCCTAAGTGGGAGCATTGCCAGAGGTGGCTTAGGAAGGCAAGATATGGACAAATGTGACTTCCAATCTTTGATCACCAAAGAGTAAATGGTTTGGGTGGTTCTGTGGTGCAGAAAATGTCTGCATAATGGCTGCAACTCAGAAACACATGTATAAGCCTTTCCTTTTAGGCTGCAGGAAAGGAAAATGATGAAGAGTTTTGTAAACGGGGAGGAGGTAAATGAAAATTAATTGCACTACTGTTATTATTCATTTAAGCTGCCTAAATTATTATTGATGTTTATTTTTGGTGCTGATTTGCTGTTTTATTTTACAAAAAAAAAAAAAATTCCCATGGATTTTTATAGGCTCCTCTGACTATTTTTTCATAAATTAAAAACGAACTTTCAAATTCTCTTACCGTGGGAGCATTTTAGTTTGTGTGCTTTAGGTCGCAAGCAAAAGACACTTATTATTCAAATGAGTTGAAGACACTTCAGCTCTCATTTGGGGACTCCAGACAGAAGAGAAGGTTCAGGACCTGTGACTCAGGGAGGTCAATAAGATTGCCAGGTTCTGTCTAGCTCTTCACTTTGCCATCCAGGTCATCCACTTTGCCCCAGGGCTGGCTCCTCTCATCCCTGCAAAATGACCTTGTAGCTGTCTGAGCTATCACTTCCAGACACAGCACCTTTCCAGAGGGGAAGCTGTCCATTCCAGGATGCCGTTCCAGAGACCAAAGAAGCCTTTGCCTCCAAAAGCCTGCCAGCAAATCTGCCTGCACTATGTTACCTGCTGCCCATTCTCACTAATGGGTTGGGGACTGTCACGCTTGGATTTAGTCACTCGGGCTTTTCCTGAGAGCCAGGAATGGGTTCCTGGTTCCCAGAGCTGTGTAGGAGTAGAAAGGATGTCCAGACAAAATTGGTCCTCTGCCCTCTGGGTGGGTGGAAAGGATAAGCATGTCCTGAAATTTTCAGCTTGGAAAGAGAATACTATCCTCTCATGGACTTTTTTTTGACCTGCTTCACTATTGCACTTATTATATTTATTTGTAGATGCTGTTCTCAAACATTGAAGATATCCTTGTTGTACATAAGGAATTTTTAAAAGTCGTGGAAGAATGCCTGCATCCAGAACCTAACGCTCAACAAGAAGTGGGAACCTGCTTTCTTCACTTTGTAAGACCAATTTTTGTTTATTTTAAAAGCTCTGCCTGCCCCCCCACCCTGGTTTTTAAGGTTTAGCTTTTGGCACAGTAGCATGTGAGAACTCAGTATAGAAGTAAAATGTGTCACCGAAAGTTTGGGGTCTTTTAAGGCCAATAAAATCTTCCACTGAGAGCCAGAAAAGGGGTGAGGGCCTCACATCATCCATTTTATTCAGTGAAGAATAAACAGCCTTTTCTTTTTCCCAACAAGTTAGTTCTTCGCATCCTCTGTAGCTTTGAATCCTAATGAATATTCAGGCTGTTCATAATGAATGGATTTTTATGTTTCTCCCAAACATAGAGCATTTCCCTTTTGAAGCAGAAAATCCTTACTCTTAAAATGGCATGATGAGACTTTTGTGAGTCAGAATGCTCCCTTGTTAATCGGCTGGTGACAAGCCTGCAGGTGAATGAGCCGTGTCACTCTAGGTACACAGATGCCTGCCGGAGTCTCGGTGTTTCTCAAGGGTAGTTTCTCAGAAGGTCGTACTGAGTGGTGCAGAAGAATAACCAGTCAGTCCTCTGTTGTTTCAAATTACACATCATGCTCGTGTAATCATTTCCGTCTCTTCAGACAGGATAGTTGAAATTATTTTTGCGATTGATTTATAAAGTAAGAAGTCACCTATAAAATGGAAATTGTTTTCAGAACTGAAGGGCAGTCATAGCAAAAAAAAAAAAAAAATTAGTGCTGCTATTTATAGCATTCCACTGATGCTAATTTTCAGAACACCCACCTGAATTCCTTTCTGTACCAAAATGCTATATAACTGATGTTTTATTTAAAAATGCATAAGAGTATTTTGTCACAGAAGTCAATTTTTGTTTATTTTTATTTAGCCTTTAGAAAGGTAACGGTATGTAGTTTCTAGGTCTGTAATTCTGTATGGAGTGGGCAGAGCTGCATATGTTCTTTTTATAATCAGGAAATATTTCATAAAGGTAATTAATATTAAATGGAGAGAGGCTCCTTGGCGTAGGAAGATCAAGCCGTTCTTTCCTTGGGTATGAATGGAAACCACGCGTGTTTGTGTCCACTTAATCCAGACTGTTCCTCTTCATGAAGGAATTCACATCTTCTGCCAGCTGGAGCATTTGCTGCCTTAGTCCAGGGCGTCCCATGGGAATCTTGCACTCTGACATCCACTTCCTCAGTAACACACTATGAATCTGTCATCCATGAATTTAGCTAAACTATTTCTGAAGCGTATTTCATTCTGGGTCATACCATCTCTTGAAATAAGTAACTCAATATATTTTTTGCTGGCTATATAAAATAGCACTCAGTGTTGCTTTCCAAATGTATGTCATGGAAATTCCAGAGGGTGTACTTCGGTTCTAATATTTGATCAATACATTTTCTGTGCCTTCCTCTTATTGGAGCTGCTTTGGTAGATACTAATCCTAGCCACTGAGAGAAAAATCTAATGACGGAAGGATGCTTAGAGGCCACGATGGTGAAATTACTCCCTTTTTGAAAGTACCCCTTCTGTGGCAAATACGAAGGTTATTTATTTTGTTCCTCCTTGATCACTTTTAGCGAGAGCTATAAACACTAGAAGATCTTTATGTTAATCCTGAATCTGCCTACCACTGCCCATTATGGATTGCCCTTGCAATTTCCACCCAGTGGTCTTAGTTTTGTGTTTCGGAGCTACACAGTGTTGTAAGTCCCATTACACTGTGACAGCTGTCTGAAAGTAGCTACCATTTCCTTACTTTATTATACTAACAAATCATTCTACTTGAAATGACCCCTCATACTTTGTCACAGAGAGTCTCATATTAGAGTAGAGTCTCCAAAGTCCATCATTATCTCAGTCACTTGTTGCTGACTATTCTCTTGTTTGTCCGTGTCCCTCCTAAACACAGCTGTCCAGATTGGTGCATGTGAACTGCAGGGTACTAGGTCTCTCTATTCCTGCATGATCAGGCACATGCTTTTCCCTGTTGCTAAAATGCTTTCTTCCCTCACCCTGCCTGGGAATGATGGGTTCATCTCTCTGAACCTTGCTCAGATACTACTTTTTTTTTTTTTTTTTTTAAAGCTGTATCTGAACCCTCTCAGGAAAGCTAAGTACTCTCTTCTCTGTAATTTGCTACCATTTGGCTCATTGACCTAGTATTGCATACATCATATTGGACTCTAGTTAATATAACCTTTTTTCCTAGATTATTCTTCTTGAATCAGAGAAAATTGATAAATAGTGTGCTTAGATACATACATAGAGTAGAGCTCCCAAAATATAGTAAACGCTTTGGACACATAAAGTATGTTCACAAACATCGCACAGGTTAATCTTTCCAAGTAGCTACTACCATGACTCTCTCTAACTTATCACTTTATTCGAATTCACAGAAAGACAAGTTTCGTATCTATGATGAATATTGCAGTAACCATGAGAAGGCACAGAAATTGCTTCTCGAACTTAACAAAATAAGAACAATCCGCGCATTTCTTTTGGTAAGTATATATATGAGTGTTACCATACGCTGTGATTTGTTGATAGGCTCTCTAAGGAACCAAGGACTAGCGTCAGTGTGGTGTAAAAATTACTCATGGGACAATGCTTTAAATGTGTCCAGGCTAGGAGACTAGAGTCCCAAAGGACTCTAATCGTAAGCAGGGAGAGTTGGCAGAAGCTCATGGATGGGAAAACACTGATAATGCCCTCTCCTGGCTGACTATGAATTGTTTGTGAGAACCACAGATTCTTAGTGAGAGAAGACATTTATGCCAGAGTTCATCATCGCTTTTATATCCCTCAGCTCCCTAGGGTTTCATTTGCTTTTGCTAAGAGAGCTGTAAGTGGGGCAGTCACAGGAAGGAAGCAGATCCTGGGTATGGTAGAAAATAAATTTAAAGATTGACCTTTTTCCTGCATAAATTCCTTACTCACTTTCCACAGAAAGAATAAGAATATATGTTTCGTTTCTTCAGGAGAGCACAAAGAAATGCATATTTTGGGGGCGCCTGGGTGTCTCAGTGGGTTAAAGCCTCTGCCTTCGGCTCAGGTCATGATCCCAGGGTCCTGGGATCGAGCCCCGCATCGGGCTCTCTGCTCAGCAGGGAGCCTACTTCCTCCTTTCTCTCTGCCTGCCTCTCTGCCTACTTGTGATCTCTCTCTCTCTGTCAAATAAATAAATAAAAATATTTTAGAAATGCGTATTTTGGTAGTAATTTGGACAATTTAATTGCCAGTGAGGACCACATTGTAAGTGTACAATTCAGTAATATTTAGCCAATTGTGGAGTGGAGGAACCATCCCCACTATCCAGTTATAGAGATTTCTAGCACCCTGAAAAGTCCCTCCTGCCTGCTCCTGGCCCATCTCTACAACCCCTGTAAACTCTAGGCAATCATTGATTTACTTTCAATCTCCATAGTTTGCCTTTTCTGGATAGTTCTTACAAATGGAATCCTTCAATGTAATATTTTATGCCTGGTTTCTTTTACTGAGTAAAATGTTTTGAGGTTCATCGCCATTGTAATATGTATCCATATGCCATTCATTTTTATTGCTGGATAGTATTCATTGTATGGCTATACCATATTTTATTTATCCATTTGCTGGTGTATGGACTTTGGGTCAGCAAGCAAGTATGATTAATTATGGGCCTTGAAGATCTTTTCAGAGAGAGGTATTAGTATAGAAAAAGGAAATGTCCAGTTTGAACGTTTTATAAATGTTTTATAAATGATGCTGAGATGAACATTCATGTACAAGTCTTTGTGTGGATATTTTCATTCTCTTGGATGGATGCTAAGAGTGGAATTGCTAGGTCATAGTAAGTATATGTTTAAGAAACTGCCAAAATGACTGTGCCATATACACCAGCAATGTATGTTTGCAGTTTCTTTATATCTTTGCAAACACATGGTATTACCAGTTGCAATTATAGCTGGGTTAGTGGATGTATAGTTTATCTCAAGATGATTTTTATTTGCATTTCTCTCATGACCGTTGATATCAGGCATGCTTTCAATGTTCTTATTAGACATTCATATATCTTGTTGGTGAAATGCTTATTCAAATCTTTTGTTCCATTTTTAAATTGAGATGTTTCTCTTACATTGAGCTATTAGTGTTCTTTATTTTGGATACAGCTTCTGTATCTGACATATAATTTGTAAATATTCCCGCTCAGTGTGGTTTGTTTAAAAATGTTATCTTTTGGAAATCAAAATTCTTACATTTTGTTGAAGTAGGATTTATTAAATTTTTTCCATATGAACATATTTTCATTTTTTTAAGAAGTCTGTATTCAGGTTTTATACTTACTTTGTTAATTTTTTTCCCAAGTATTTTGCTCTTTTTGATGCTGTTGTGATCGGAATGATCTTAATATCATTTTTTGGACTGTTCATTGCTACCATATAAACATTTGACTTTTATTTATTTTTGTTTATTGTATATTTTTGTATCATGTGCTTTAAATTCATGTATTAGTTCTAGTAGTTTTTTGGTAGATTCTTTAGGACACTTTACATATAGAATGAAGTCATCTGAGAGTAAAGACAGTTATATTACTTCCTTTTCAATATAGATGTCTTCTTTTCCCCCTGGGTTTTGCACTGGTTAGAACCAGTTTACTATTGCATAGAAGTGATAAGAACAGACATGGCTGCCTTGTTTCTGATCTTGGGGGAAATCAATCAGTTTTTCATCATGAAGTGTGATGCTAACTGTTGTCACAGATGTCCTCTTCCAGTTGAAGAAGTTCCACTATACTGATAGTTTGTCAAGAGTTTTTATTGGGACCTTTTTGCTTTTTCCGAAGTAGGTGTTTAAAGCTATGAATTTTGTCCTACACACCGCATTAGTTTTATTCCATAATATTTTACATGTGTTTTGAGTTTCATTCAGTTATTGAAAAGGTCTAGTTTCCTTCGTAATATCTATAGTCTATTCTTTATTTAGAGTTTGTCTTGGAAGGCAGTTCTGCATGGGACTGTGTCCCTGCACATTTTCTGAGCGGAGGAGCCAACTGCTTTTGTTCTGGCTGATCTTTAAAGGATGTTTATATCACGATATAAAGGATGTGTATATCAGAAGGTAGAGATATTCTCTTCCTCCTAAGCGGCGGGCAGTCACGCCTGCTGCCCTCATGAGAGATGCATGGTTCTTAGCCTCAGGTCTCCTCTCCTGGTGTCCATGTGCATGGGCCACCCCCTGGTCTTCCTTGTGTTGCGATTTGGGAACTGAGCCTGGGCAAACTGGCCCCAAAATAATGACACTCTGGCTGCTGCTATTGCTTTAAGGAAAAAAAAAAGTCCTGTAGCTCTGGCCTAGGAGTTTCATGTGTTCTTCCAGCATCCAGAAATCTCTGGCCGGTTGACTTTTGAGCTTGTCGGTAGGGGAAAATCTTAGAATCATCAGTTTTAACATTCTGTTATTTTATTTCCCAAGGTTGGAATTTTCCAGATTTCTTCCTGTAGTTGACTTTTTAAATTTAATTCCATTTTGGTCATAGAACATAATTAAGTCATTTAAATCTTTTTAAATTCATTAAGACATTTTTATGGCTTAGCATATGGTCTGTCCTGGAGTTTTTTGTTTTTTTTTTGTTTTTTCCCTCTCTCTGTATGTTCCATGTGTGCTTAAAAACTATGCATATTCTGTAGCTGTTGGGTGGAATTTTCTATAAATGTTAGGTCAGTTTTGTTCATAGTGTTGTTCTTCTCTTCTTTGTCATTTCCTCTAGGTGTTCTGTCAGTTATTGAGGGTAGGATATTGAAATCTATAGGTATAATTGTTAAATTGTCTGTCTTGCCTTTCAATTATGTCAGTTTTGTTTTGTATGTTTTGGGGCTCTGTTGTTAAATGTATACTCGTTGAAAGTGCTTGTATTTGTATTTCTATTGATCATAAAATGTTTTTCTTTGTCCCTAGGGATATTTCTTTTCTTAAAGTCTGTTTTGGCTTATTATTATAGCCATGACACTTCTTGTACTGTTTGTGTATCTTTTTCCAGTATTTTACATACAAACTATTTAGGTCTTTGAATCTAAAACATGTCCCTGGGAGACAGTATATAGTTGGATCTTGCCTTTTTAAAAAAAAATTTATTTTATTTAAATTCAACTAGCCAACTATAATACATCATTATGGATCTTGCTTTTTTATCCAGCCTGATCATCTCTGACTTTTGATTGGAGTGTTCCATTCATTGATCTTTAACTGAATTATTGATATTGTTGTATTGACAGGTACCGTTTTATTGTTTTTTCTGTATGTGTTTTTGTTGTTGTCCCTCTGTTCCTCCTTTGCCTTCCTTAGTGTACTGTTTTATTTTCTCTGTTGATTTTTTTGAACTATTTTTGGGGTGGGGCGGTGATTGCTCTAAGAGCAATATTCATCTTAATTTATCAAGTCTATTTCCTGAAGTTGGTGGTGGTTCTCTGTTTGTGTTGTTTTGTTTTGGTTTTTTTTGTAACTTTCCTGGACTTGATTTAAGAACCTGTGACTCTTGTATGTACAGCTGCTCTCGCTACTCAATTTTTTGTTTTATAATTTAGCCTCCCTTTTTAGGGGGTCACTCCAGTAACTGCTTAACTTAGTTCTGTTGGTGGTTTGTCAGAGGTGACCAAACATCATTAATCATCTTGTCTATGGATCTATGTGTTACTTTGAGGGGGGTGGGGAAGACATTCAAAGGGTAGGCAGTTTTCAAGTCAGATCTAGGTTTTTCTTTCCATGGGGACATCCCTTCCCCCTTGGGTCTTTTCTGCAGATGCACAGCCTGTTATCTGCTCCAAAGAGGGCTGTAATCTCAGGCTAACAGAATTGTGGGCATTCTCCATTTTTCTTATAGAGTGTGCTAACTTTATTGACAACGCCCTCAGGAGTGAGATATTTACCCTCTGCTGCCCCACCTGAAAGCAGGTTTTCAGGGTCTATCACTATGTCAGGGCCCTTGTGATGGGGCCACTGCAGGAGAGCCACTATGGAAGCACCATTTTGATAGGGCCACTGTGCAGGGTGAGCTGAGGAGGCAGGGGGAAGGTAGGAGAAGCTCTTGTGAGAATGCTATAGACTCCCACCTTTCTTACCTGAAATTTCAGCAGTTTTTCATGAATAAACACTTCTCGGTTCTTTTGTTTGACTTTAGTTGATTTCCAGAGCCCTGAAGTTGATATTTTTGACAATTTTGCTGAGGTTACAGTTTTTGTTTTTTTTTTTTTTAGGAAGAGGATTTACTGATCCCTTTTCTCTGCCACAGCTAGAAGAGGCTTCTATGCCACTGAAATTTTAGGGCTTTTTAGGAGGTGTTGGAGCTTCATTGTCTTAGTGAATCCGGTCTGTTCTCAGCACAGTTGACTCTTTGATCCCCTTGATCTAGTTTATTGACTGAATTGTGTCAAGCCATGCCGGTAAAGTCCCAAGAGTGCTGGTTTTTAGATGATCCTGCAGCACAGTCTGGTAGGAAACCTGGCTTTTATAATTCCTGTTCTGGTACTAAGTGACCTTTAATTACCTGAATGACTTTAAGAAATTCATTATATCGCTGGTGTCATTTTCCATCTCCATAAAATGGGGGATAATAACAGTCACCCTTGGGAAGACAGGTAAGAGTTTACAGATTTGGTGATGGTATTATTTGGGTACTTGGATATGCTGCCACAGTTTTCATCATCAGGGAGATCTGTGGGAGCTCATTTAGAAGATATTCTTTCTGGACGCACAGAGAGAGAGTTGGCTTTCATAAGCCAGTCTAAAGTGACAACCCACCTCTGCTATTATGAAGACAGTTCATGATCTGTCCAGTCCTATTAGACAAGGAAATAACAGTGTGTTAAGAAGTCATGAATTTCTTGGGGTACTTCAACCCGGGGCTAGGGAAAGGGGTGGCTGTGTTTATAAGGGGTGCTGACGTATGTAGGGATGCTGTAACATCATGGGAAAACACAGTGAGATGTACATAGTTGTATTTCATACGGTTCCTCTGGGGACAACACCGTGTGGGGTTGGAAAAAATATTTTGATAAGCTGATTGCAATGGGGGATGAAGCCCTCAAAGAGCATGCTTGAGTCAGAACACTTCTTTGCTCCCCTGTCTTCTAAAGTGTATGGGTGAAGTTAAGGTCATGATGTTAGTTTTGCTGACTCGAATATACTTGGCTAAAGCCAAGTTAGTTGCTCACGACAGTCGGGGATGGGGGGCAAATACTACTACCCCCAGTCTTTTCTTTTTCATCCTTTCCTGCTCAGCTCTTGGTCTCTCTTCACAAAGAGTGTAGGACAGTAGTCTCAACCCTTGTAAAATGCTGGTATAAAGGTTGCTAAATTATCAGTATGATATTTGAGGAGCCCTTTTCTCCGTTTATTACATATTTATCGACTACTTTCTTTCTGCCAGCCACTCTGATAGGCATTGTAGGAAAAGGATTTGGCACAAGTTTCTAACCTTTTTCTTTTTTAAATTGACGCTTAAACTATAAAGACCAGATGCTTCAGAGGATATAGGCTTTTTTTTTTTTTTCCCCCAATCAGAGTTGATTTTCTCTTCTATTTCATCTTATTCTGATTGCTGCTTTTGAGATTTCTCCATTCATCTTGCCTCTCTGGTGATCATACCTGACCTCCTTCTCAGAGACCGGCTGGCCATTGTCGCTGGTGGGGTATTATAGCTAAAAGTGACTTAGCAATCACTTGGTTAAAACATGACAGTTTTACAGGCAGGAAAACTAGCATTCTGAAATCAACCCAAAGTTATATCACTAGTCACTGGTAAGGATGTATAGAACCCAGTTGCCTCCAGGCCCTGTTCTTTACAACACAGCACACCACCACAATTCAGCTACAACACAACTCCCTTTATAAGCAGGATTGATCTGTGTATCTTTGTGTCTATTATTTATTTATCCATCAGTCCATCCACCCATCTGTCCATCCATCCATCCATCCATCCACCTACCCATCATTTATTCCTCCATCTCTATCCTATTTTTCCTCAGCTTCATAAGATAGTATATAAAAATTAATTTCAAAGGTATGTATTTAAAACATATTTTGGTTTCTATAACTAACATGATATGAAGATATTTCTCTTTGTCTTCTGTAAATGTTCTTTGTGATTTCACAGACTCATCTCAAGGAAAGAAGGTATAAAGACAGGCTTTCACAAGTTTTTAGCAGAAAATTTTATGGTAGAAGAAAATTTCATGGGTTCAGCTTTAAAAAATTGTGATTAATTATTTTTATTTCCACTGCAGAACTGCATGTTACTTGGAGGATGGAAGAATACAGATGTTCCCCTGGGAGGATATTTAGTAACACCAATACAAAGAATTTGCAAATACCCTCTCCTTTTGAAGGTATTTTATGTGTTTATTTCACTGTAGTATCTTCCTTGTATCTGCATATTTTGCTTTAAAATTTTTTTCTTTTAAATAATCTGATTTTCTGAAGAAAGGGCAGATCATAGTTACTAGGGAAAATAGCTATTTCATCACATATATATGGATTAGGAAACAAATCTTTTAGGAAAAGAGACTTTTAGTGCTCCTTCTAGAAATCTTACCCGTTTGAGTTTTATTTAGAGTAAATGCATTAGTTTCAAGATAGATCCCATTAAATACCTTATGACAAGTTTATATTGCATATTATCTACAGGGATCGTTATCTTAAGTAAATCTACTATTTTTGTATTTTTTCACTTCCCCTTATACTGGTGTCTTCTTGATGCTAATGAACTTAAAGTGAAAGTTACATAATTTCACAGTTTGGTTTTTGAATCAGTATTACAGGGAATGTTGTGGGTCACATGGGACAATAAATGGTAGGATGTAGAACGACTGTGCTAAGCAAATACTGCCTCTGGACGCATTAATGGTCGTAGGCCATTGCCTCATTACAATGACTAAAAGTGTTATTGTGAAAAACATATTTTAATGTGCTCATTATGCTTGTACTGTAAGAATATGTGAGTAGATTAGAATAGCAATTCTGGAAATAGTGCTTCTTGGAACTACAGCAGCAGTT
This sequence comes from Martes martes, assembly GCF_963455335.1. NCBI lineage: Eukaryota > Metazoa > Chordata > Mammalia > Carnivora > Mustelidae > Martes > Martes martes. The sequence continues at coordinate 64,793,988 of NC_137891.1, forward strand.
TGGGTTGGTGGTTGAGCACAGGAGCTCTGAGTTCAGATCCTAAGTACTCTGCTTACTAGCTGTGTGACTGAACACATAATCTAACTTCTTAAAGCCTTGGGTCTTTATTAATGAAGCAGAAATAATGTTGATGAAATTGTAGCGTATGTCTGCAAGGATGTGTATAACGGATGTGTATGTCTGTGTATGTGTGTATATACATACATATATATATATGTATATATACATATGGAAAATGTATTACATAAAAATATAATTAAACTTTTATGCAAATCATTTAGCACAGTATGTACTCCGTATATGTTAGCTATTATTATTCATATATATTTGATTCTGATTTATCTTAATAGATTAACTACTGCTTGCTCTCTAAATTTTTAAAATATTTCAATATGTTATGCACATATTAACTGGTGTTCTTATTGATTTACTTTTTGAGAAACAAATGTAAGGAATTTGAACTTAAAATACATTTTTTTAACTACAACTTCCATGAGTTGCATAATTGGGTTTTTGTGTAAAATTTCTTTGAAAACAATTTCTCCTTATTAAAAAACAAGTTAAAATTGTTTGGTTAAGCCACAGAGGGAAGCTAACATGGGGATCTTCAGTTCTGCAGACTTTTCTTATGCTCTTCAGTTCAGGAAGATTGGGGCAAACGTGACTCCTGTCTTTCTGAGAGTCCTTTCAGACTCTTGACTTGGTGACTCAGATCACGTCAGCTATTCCTGGACCTGATTTTGGAATCCCAGGCATTTGTTTGTTTTAAGAGTCAGAAGGGATAGTGATATTAAGAGAAGGATATCATGCTAAGTAGTTGTTCTAAATCACTTCTGGATGGGGATGACCACCAGGTAGGGTTGGCTGATCTGACCTCTCAAAAGATAGAATAATGGACACGTCCTTGCTTAGGAAGAAATAGATCAACTCAGAGCTCCTTCGAGAAGTGGAAAGATGACATCTTTCCCGTTCTTTGGATGATTATCTTCACAAAGAAACATGAAGAAACTATTTACTTTTGTAGTAGATATGTTGGTGTTGATAATTTTGTTGTTGTACCATTGTGCTGATAGTCTCTTTGATTTTGGTTGGTTTTATTTATTCAGAGAAAAACATTAGGGGTTAGGCTGTGTGTTAAACAATCTCTCCGTCATATTTGTGGAACTTGAAATTATTGGTGTGGCCAACCAGTACAGTGTTCATAGAAAGTAACTGACAAAAGATTATTACTAGTCATTTTTCTTGCTATTTCACATTGTCTACATTCACGTCTCAACTTCAAGATACGCACTGGGCACAATTCCATAGGACCTCAAATCACAGAATGCAGACTGACTCGACCACTTCGCATAATTTACAAATACTTCTGCACTTTAGAATTTTTAGAGAAGCCAGCATATCTCTTTTGTGGATTTGTGATCCAACATAAGTTTTTAAATCTTGTCTTGGGAGTGATGTAATGTGTATTCTTCTGGTGCTAGCTCTGCCGAACGGAGTGTGAACATACTGAATGCAGGGTCAAAGTTTATGGCAGAAGTTTCAACAGTAACAGACCTCAAGAGACTATAACAACTGCACAGTTTCCCACTGGATGTTAAGAATTAAGAAAATTATTTTAGGGCACCTGGGTGGCTCAGTGGGTTAAGCCACTGCCTTTGGCTCAGGTCATGATCCCAGGGTCCTGGGATTGATTCCTGCATCCGGCTCCTTGCTCGGCAGGGAGCCTGCTTCTCTCTCTGCCTCTGCCTGCCTCTCTGTCTACTTGTGTGTGCGCTCTCTCTCTCTCTCTCTCTCTCTTACAAATTAAAAAAAAAAGATCTACCTTTAAAAAAAAAAAAAAGAAAATTATTTTAAAGACTTGGCCCAGGATTTCTGTAATTGTGTTAGTTACGTGATGATGGCAACTGTAGTAAAGAAACAAATGACTAATTAAAAAGCAGTGTGGTCACAACTGTCTAGACAGTGGGTGAAGATGTTTAATTTTGTGCTTCTAAACAACAAACAAAACCTTTTAATATATTTAAAAGATTAAAGATCACACTTGCTCTGATATCCTGAATGGATAAAACCGTAAGATGTCCAAAAAAACCCCCAAAAATCAAAACAACAGCAAAAAAAGCTATTGAGGGGCCTATGGCAATTCATTCATTGGAGAAAGTGAAACCGAGTTATGGGTGAAAATAGCATAAATTGCTCCGTTAGTGATGGAGTATCATGGAACTTGTAAGTTATTTATTTTGCCAGAGTATAAGACATTATTTAAAAATGTTGCTTTACTTATGGCATGTTTTTGTAGTTTCTCAAAAGTGTATTAGGAAATAAGGCATTGAAATTATTTTTGAAATTATGGGACATATTTATTTAAAGACTTACAGTTCCACTAAGACTCTAGGAAGACATACAGAGTTCTATTTCTCTTGGAGCAGAGGTCAATCTTATAAACAAATTACATGCTGCAGGTGAGATATTTGACAATTCAAAAGGAGAAATCTAATTTAGTTTTTAAAACAAAATAATTTTAAGGCAAAAAAATTGAAGGAGCTGCAAAATGTGTGCCAGGGTAACGTATATTCATTGATTCAGCCTTTTGTTTTTGATCTGAATTTTAGTGGAGTTTGTGATGTCCCCTCTGAAAGTGGCTCTCACGATCTCTGCAGTTCGCATTTTCTGGTCATTCTGAACCTGCTGTACCAGAAAGCTGAAGATCAAAGGGCGATTTGTTTTTTTGTGTATTAACAGGAGTTGCTGAAGCGGACTCCAAGGAAACACAGTGACTACGCAGCGGTAATGGAAGCCCTCCAAGCCATGAAAGCTGTCTGTTCCAACATAAACGAGGCCAACAGGCAGATGAAGTTAGAAGTTTTAGAGGAATGGCAGTCTCACATTGAAGGCTGGGAGGTACATTCACTCTACTCAACAATGGAGCTTAAAAGAGTTTTGTTATGTCTTATGCTGCGTGTAGAATTGTTGACATTGGATGGAGCCATAAATGGTCATTTTCCCAGATAATGCCAGAGGGCTGTAACAATTTCTGCAAAGTGCTGTCATTATTATTTTTAAATATCTTTAGAGTGGCAAGTTAATTGACTTAACGTCAACCTGAAAGCTTTGTCATAGAGCCTTCTAATATTGTGTGGGTTATAAGCTTTGGTATTTCAGTATTTGTGCATCTTGATTATCCTTTTCCCTGCCTTCCTTTGGTCAATAAGTACATAGCCTGAAACCTGGGGAGAGTAAGGAAGGGAGTTACGCCCCGTATGTGTTCTATGATACTGTTATTTTCAGATTCTAAATTAGGTGTTTGATGATGAATTTCATTTTAAGGTCACTTAATCTCTTAAATTGCATTCATTGCAATTATTTCATCATTTCTAAATGAAGAAACTGTCTATGATGTGATTTTTAAGGTCCATGTCCGTTCAAGATGAAAAGTCTTAATGGATTTATGACTCATTAAAGAAAGATTTTTTTAAATGATTAAAAAAAGCAAACAAAGAGTGATATTCAGACTCTGTTATATGTTTTCATCCATGGTAACTTTGAATCCCTATTATTTCATGGGGTTGGAGCCCTATGTTATTTTAGTGCTATATAAAGCATAAACTAAAATTTTGTCTTTAAATTGACTTAATTGAGATGAGATGAGCTTTCAACTGGGATCATTTATTTTTATAAAGTAAAGCAATTAAGACATTTTTTAAAGGTATAGAGAAGATCCAACCAAATAATGTATCACACAAATTTGAGTGGATTGCTTTTTATCTTTAGGACCTTATAATTGACTGATTTGTTTCATATCTTCAATATGTTGGTTTCTATTTAGATCTAAAATTATATCCATTCAGATTTGCAAAAAAAACCTCAAATGTTGACCTCCGGGAATTCCCCAGTTTATCCACTCTTCACCATGAAACTTTTCTAATCCAGCGGGGATCGAAGCTTTCTCGTCATCTATATTCTTTCATTTCAAGTGTCCAGGGTGATCTCGCATTTCAGCATGAATGCTACTTATTTCAGTTAGTTAAAATGGTTGTGTGTTTTACAGTTGATTCATGATGATAATTCCTTTTCTGGGGAGCGGTTGTCCTGCTGGGTTTGAGAAAAATGGACTGAAGTTTGCTTTTGTTGTTCTGTTGTCACTCGAGCATTGGAAGAAAAAACTGAACGTGCTTTAAATTGCAGGGTTTCTCATTGATATCTGCCAGTCCTCTTCCCAAAACAAAACCTCACAGATTCTTCTCGGTACTCTAGGGGAATGGAATCTGTCATAATTTTGTTCCTCCTCGTGTATATTCTAAAAAAAATTGTATCTACTACAGAATTAAGAGATTCTTAAAAAGTTGATATTTCTTGCTCTGCGCATGCCAGTTACTCAAAGGAAGAATGTGTGTGGATCATGTTCTCAGCCCCTAACAGGGGGTGCCTCAATCTCACCAGCTCTCTGTGTTTACAACAAACAGTTGAAATGCAAGAGGAAAATGCAGCATCGGGACAGAGGAAACTGGCTGCAGGAAATCAGATATGACTACAGTTCCAGCAGGCACAGAGGAGATCATATGAGCGTCGGATCCCAAAAAAGGGCAGCAATGCAGATTCTGTTTGAGTAGGATTTGAATATAATTGCATAAAACAGAGCCAGGCTACTTTGGGGGGTTTTGGGACATTGAGGGAACACAGCTTGGAGGAAGGCCCAGCTAACTGGTTGGAACTTTTGATAAGAACATGATTCCTCATCTCAGTCCACCAGCTTGGAGAGAGGGGGAAAGCTCTCATAATACTCACACCTGGTCTGTTCCTGGAAGCTTTGGAGAAACTGCTGATAGGACTCTGATTTGTCCAGGAGAGAGGGGTAGTCTTACAGGATGAATGCAGGCCCTGGGAGGGAAGGAGGATAGTTACAGAGCTTTCTTTGAATTGCAAACAAAGATTACTGCTCAGCTTGCAGACGGCTTTGTGTATGTTTAGAGTCGCTCTAGTGGGTTTAGGACATGGCCAAGGGCAGATGTCAGGTGGCATGCTGGCCAAGAACAGAGAGTTCTTTAAAAAGCCTTTGAGGTTGAAAAGGTGCCTCCTCCTACTTCCCCGCCATCTTGTCTCCCCTCTTACACTGTTGGTGGGAATGCAAGCTGGTGCAGCCACTTTGGAGAACAGTGTGGAGATTCCTCAGGAAATTAAAAATAGATCTTCCCTATGACCCTGCAATTGCACTGCTGGGTATTTACCCCAAAGATACAGATGTAGTGAAAAGAAGGGCCATCTGTACCCCAATGTTTATAGCAGCAATGGCCACGGTCGCCAAACTGTGGAAAGAACGAAGATGCCCTTCAACGGATGAATGGATAAGGAAGATGTGGTCCATATACACTATGGAGTATTATGCCTCCATCAGAAAGGACGAATACCCAACTTTTGTAGCAACATGGACAGGACTGGAAGAGATTATGCTGAGTGAAATAAGTCAAACAGAGAAAGTCAAGTATCATATGGTTTCACTTATTGGTGGAGCATAACAAATAATATAGAGGACAAGGGTAGATGGAGAGGAGAAGGGAGTTGAGGGAAAGTGGAAGGGGAGGTGAACCATGAGAGACTATGGACTCTGAAAAACAACCTGAGGGTTTTGAAGGGGCGGGGTGGGAGGGTGGGGGAACCAGGTGGTGGGTATTAGGGAGGGCACAGATTGCATGGAACACTGGGTGTGGTGAAAAAACAATGAATACTGTTACGCTGAAAATAAATAAAAAATTTAATTAAAAAAAAAAAAAAAAGCCTTTGAGGTGAGAAGTCTTGAGCTAATAAGGTTGGGAAAACAACACCCTCTCTAGTTCCTTCCCCAAGCTCCTGCAGACCCTTGAGGACCACCTGTGGGATGACACCCTCGCTCCAGTAACTAAAATTTCTTGAATGGGATCTGAATCTGATACACCATGAATTAGCATTATTTTCACCTTAGGTGAATTATTTATTTCAAGTAAGTCACTTAATTATCCAGTCTTATTTTCCCATTAATCAAAAAAAGGCTTTTTATAGTAAAATCTGTCAGGTATCTTGCCTAATATTTTGTGCTATAAATTATTGTTACATTCCTTTATGTTGAATTTAGGTAAACAAGTGATTGAAATCTATGGTCCCGAATTAGATGACATAGAGCTGAAGCCTGATTTTCAAGCAGACTTCATCTCTAGTCCGGACTCTAACCCTTACTTTGGGGATGATGCATCAGACCTCTCCCACGTACTATGTGGGTTATTACAGGAGTCAAACGAAATAAGTGGAAGTGCTACGAATACTGTAAAATCCTATGCAAATGAGTAGTATTTTAAAGCTGTGGTTCAATGGTAGGATTTTACCCTTGAGAAATTCCTATTTGTCTAATACATGCTCCTGACTACTGAAGGTGTTATATCACTTCAGTTAAGGTTAGATAGTTCCAAGTCACAGAAACTAAAAGAAAAATTAATTTAAAAAGATAGGGGGTAGCTCACAGAATCAGTCGAAAAGCTACACTCTCAAGGGTGTCTAGGCAGCCAACGCTGGTAGGTAGGTTCATCAGTGCCCTGACTAAAATGGATAGACTCTAATAATTTTTTCTACCATTCTATTACATCACTCAAGATTCAAGATCAAAATCTAAGATTCCTGTAGTCTTGCCTAGGGGAGGACAGAGGTCCTTGTTGGCCAGTCAGCCACTTTCCTTTTGAGGAAAGGCTGATCTTCCATTGTATGCAATCTTGGTGAGCCCTTAACAGTTTGCTGAGGTATTATAATCCCCATTACACAGATTTAAAAAATGAGGGCCATATAATTTCCCCCAAGTGTTTACAGCTAATGGATGGCAGAGTTTAAACCTATATTCCTTGTCACCGTGTAATATTGTATCTACTCAGAAAAAAATTAAGCTAATTCTTTAGATTAAGTTGATTGTTTGCCATTTAGAAGTAAATTGACTATAGAAATTAGGTTTTTGTCATCATTTACATAGTGACTGCCATTACAGAAGATCTGTAGTTTAATTGCTCATATTTGAAGTTCTGCCTTTTATTAGTATAATTTATGATATCTGAGTTTTATGTCTTATCCAACATTCAGAGCATTGCACAAGATAGTCTACCAAAGGTAATTGTAAGGCAATGATCAGCGTGCTTGGAAAGGAAGTTCATTAGTTGTTTAATCAGAGTCACTGATTCATTTCATAGAACAGGACCAGTCGCTGTCTTGGTCTGCTTTTTGGCTGATTGATGGTATTGTAATGGTATCTCTAATTTTGGAGTCCTAATGGACTCTATGGACAAGGGAGTATCAAAAAGCATTATATCACTTGGTAATTCAGCTTTATATCCGTGATAGCCCTGTTTGGAATAGATCTCTCAAATCTGAGAAAAATCACATTAAAAGATAAGAGGGAGAATTATTAATATATGAAGGTGCTGGAAAAAATAAGACCAAAATAGTTACTGCATTTTACGAAATAGAAACAATAGAAATTTGACACCTGTTGGCTTTCTACATGGAGAAATATAATGGCACAAAACCATTTTAACATCCATTTCCTGCTTTACGTATGATTAAGTGTGTGTCTGACAGTATATTGACTTCAATATACTGACTTCAAGTCATATTCTCTTACTTTATGAGTGTGAGTCTAACAGAGGTTGTGATGAGAATTTTTTTTCTTCTCTCTCTCTTTTTTTAAGATTTTATTTATTTATTTATTTGACAGACAGAGATCACAAGTAGGCAGAGAAGCAGGCAGAGAGAGAGGAGGAAGCAGGCTCCCTGCCGAGCAGAGAGCCCGACGCGGGGCTCTATCCCAGGACCCTGGGATCATGACCTGAGCCGAAGGCAGAGGCTTTAACCCACTGAGCCACCCAAGCACCCCCTTTTTTTCTTTTCTACAAGGTGATTTGGTAGATACAAATTTGTCTACTGCCTTGAGACAGAATTGATTTATAGATGACCCTTGTTACTTAAGGATAGGTGGTTTGGGAAGAAGGCCATTGAAAGTCAATCTATGTAGAAAGGGAGCAGAATTTCCTAAGTGAGGGGCGGGGGGGGGAAGCTTGAATGGGACTTCATTTCAATAAAATGAACACTTATGTTATTAGTTTTATCTAGTATATGACAGAATCTAGGTTAAAACATCAGTTAATATATTGAATCTCAAAAAGAGTGAACCAAATACTGAATCTTGCTGGGGGGCATATATTTTATGACATTATATGATAAAATGATGTGATATTCTTCATTTCGTGTTTAACTTTTCTAGTAGTTTTAAAAGATTTTTTGAAAGAATATTCAAATGCTTCATTCATTTTCTCGAGACACTCCTTTGATATTGAAACCCATTCTCTTATGAGACTCCCACGTAGTTGTCATTCTTGTCAATTGTCTTTTCTTCCACAGTAAGTGGGTGTAGCTCTTGTTAGATCTTCATCTGTCAGTGCTTTGTATATGATTGGGGGAAGTTTCAGAGCCTCCTGTCATCCTTCTTCTTTGCCAAGACGATGCCTTCTCTCTGCAGTCTGCGTTTTTCTGGTATTGACATTCAGCATTTAGTTGATAAGATGAATGGGGTAGACTCTGGTGTTAAGCAGGGAGTGCTGACAATGGGGTCAGATAATTAGTGACTAGTTTCCTATTATAGTGATTTTTTGCCTCCTCATAGCTGCAAAGAATCAGTAATGAACCCTTACATAACATATTAAGAGAACTTGACATAAAAAGATTTAACCTTTCAAATAATCCAGATGTGGTTATCAATATTATTTTCACTGGGTCTTTTTCAGAGGTGGGGCTTTGTTCTATTGTTGCAGTGCTTCATAAATCATTTTAATGTTTGAAGACACACTGGAAATTAGAAAAGGAGCCATAAAATAAATCCACACGCTCCTGTCTTTTCTGGGTGTTGTCATTTTCTGAAAGCATACTTTGGCACCTAACTAGTATCCACCTATGGAAATTCATCATATTCCACATTA